>NC_037646.1:5799880-6464255 GCF_003254395.2 Apis mellifera
ATAATAATAATAATAATTAATAATAATAATAATAATAATAATAATAATAATAATAATAATAATAATATAATAATAATAATAATAATAATAATAATATAATAATAATAATAATAATAATAATAATAATAATAATAATAATAATAATAATAATAATAATAATAATAATAATAATAATAATAATAATAATAATAATAATAATAATAATAATAATAATAATATAATAATAATAATAATAATAATAATAATAATAATAATAATATAATAATAATAATAATAATAATAATAATAATAATAATAATAATAAATAATAATAATAATAATAATAATAATTAATAATAATAATAATAATAATAATAATAATAATAATAATAATATAATAATAATAATAATAATAATAATAATAATAATAATAATAATAATAATAATAATAATAATAATAATAATAATAATAATAACGCTTAATAATAATAATAATAATAATAACGATAATAATAATAATAATAATAATAATAATAATAATAATAATAATAATAATAATAATAATAACAACGCTAAATAATAATAATAATAATAATAATAATAATAATAAATATTAACAATAATAATAGTAATAATAACGCTAAATAATAATAATAACGATAATAATAAAAATAAACATAATAATAACGATAATAAAAATAATAACGATAATAATAATAATAATAATGCTAAATAATAATAATAATAATAATAATAATAAAATATTAATAATAATAATATTAATAATAATGATGATGATGATGATGATGATGATGATGATGATGATGATGATGATGATAATGGTGATGATGATGATAATGAGGATGATGATGATAATGATGATAATGATAATGATAATAATAATAAAATAATAACAAATTCACGTATTGAACCCTGAATAATATAATAGTTTATATATATTGTTCATTTGCCGCAGTAATACAGGCAAGAAATATAAATTGTGCTACCACAGAGTACTGCATACATTCTTGCATACATACGCATTGCAACATTTTATTATATTTGATCACCATAGAAGAATATTAAAACTTCTGACTACTATCAAATGAATACCTCGATTTTGAGCATTTTATGCTGTAAAATTAAACTTTACTTTTCATCGAGTGGAGCACCAGCTCTTATTTTAAAAATCTGTTCTTTAGTATAAGAACTAAACTAATGAGGCATTCCAATATTAAAAACTTGTCACTCGATGAGAAAAAAGATATAGCAATGAATAGAAATAAATGGCAAATTGAAACAACTGAGCACATCTACAAAATTAACCACCATAGAGAGTAAAATAATAATAAATTTAAAAAAGATACACCTACTGTTTACTGCTCTATGTATGAGTATAACATAATTAAGAAAGGGAAAGTTTAAATTATAGCACAATAAACAAACTTTATATAATTTTAAAATATTATATAAACATATACATGTTTATTATATAATATTTAAAACAGATATATTCTGAGAAAATTAAAAAAAATAATTTGTAATTATTTGAATAATTGTTTTAAAATGTTTTATATGTCAATAAAAATAAAATATAATAATTGCAAAATATGTTTGATATTTTTTATTAATTATTGGCAAATAAAAAAATCATACATGGACTACTTATTAATAATATAATATAAAATTATTATTTTCCAAAAATAAAATATATATTTTAATATTCTCTATTCTTACTTATTTTATCAGAGTAATTAATTTATTACTTTTATCCATTCTATTTATGAATTAGTAAATAAGCATAAACTTTAACATTGTTACATTAACAGAATATAATATGTTGAAACTAACAAACTACTATATAGCTACTTTCCCTTTCCTTCTTATATAGGTAATATGAAAATATAGGTGGACTATATAACTTTCACTAATACACATCCACCATAGAGCATAGCACGTATATAATGCAGCCAACACTATCAAACACAGCTTAGCAATTTTTCAGGCCTTATATGAGCCCTATATATAACTCATTCTGATATAATATGTGTATGTGCGCGCGTGTTTATGTATTGTATATATTTCTTGTGTATATCTATACATATATACATAATATATGCAATGTATCGTTAAAAGCAATTAGAGAACTTTAACAATAATTTATAATAAGCAATACTTTAGAAATGTAATTAAACATCTATTTGCTTTTACAATAAAAATAAAATATATATATATATATATTCTATTACACACATGCACATACACAAATCATGTATGTACATATACAAACATACACACGTATATGTATTTATACATGTATTATACATATGCAAATACATAAACGTATGTATATATGCACATAAAATGTACCTATATACGTATAATTACGTATGTATTTATATACGTATGTATGTGTGTTTATATCTGTACGTTGTACGTATGTATGTATGTATAAGAAGAAAGCACACTCACTTATCAGGAGATGACGGGGGAGTGAGAGTGATGGTGCTGAGAGCGATGTCTGTGGAGTCATTGTTGCTAGCAGAAGCATTAGAGCTGACATTTGTAGATGCAACAGGAGTAGTTGATGTACTGCCAGAACCAGTTGGAGCTTCTAGCGAACCAGCATGACCACCAGCACTTGACCCTGGACTTGCAGACCTACTGCTGTTACTTGTCGCTTGTTGATGATATTGTTGTGAAGTTCCTGTAGGTTCTTTTTCTTTGATGCTTTTCAATTTTGCAGTACCTTTAACTACATCTGAAAGCCTATTCTGCGATTGCGTACAATCTGTACCAACAGTTTCTACTGAAGCATTATGGGATTTTGCAAGATCAGCATCTAGGCCAGGAAGAGGAGGGAAAGCAGAAGCTTCCAAATCGAATTGTATCCCTCGATTACATTGAGTGTTATTATTACTGGCCGGGGTAGATTCTCTGATTGACGGTAAGGGGCTACTATTAGCCTTTGATAATGACTCTTGGTCTTTGGTCCTACGATGCATACGATGACGCGGAAATTGTACTCCAGAATCTAGAGTTTGAGTGTCATTTTCTTGGGATCCTTTTGTATGACTGCTATTATAGTGGGTCTCTCCAGTTGCTACAATTGTATGTGAGGAATGGAACTTTGTGCCAGTTTGGTAGGAAGAAGTTGGTTTCACCGTAGGCAAGCTTGAAGTAAATGTCGGAACTGTTGCTCCTAAAGATATTGGTGCCCCACTTATAGGTGGATGTGAAATGCGTCCCATTGGCACCATGTTACCTCCACTATCCATCAAGCCTGGTCTTTCAGATCCATTTCTTTGCTTATTTCTGTGTCACATGTATATGTATATAAAATAAATTTTATATACAATAAATTTTGAAAAAATAATGATATAAAATATATTAAAATACTAAATATTATTTATATTATGAATTATTTTACTATATTTTTTTTCATGAAAAAATGCAATTTTTATAATAAAAAATTAATATATATTTGCGTTATTATAAATTAATCATATTAATACCTGTGACGAGGATTATATCTTGCATTCTGTGGTTTAAATGTATTATGTGGTGTAATACCATTCATAAAAACACCTGACATATCAAAATAAGCAGGACTTGCAGGTCCCCAAGGCATCATTCCAGGAGGATAAAATGGTTGATGCTACAAAAAATATATAAAATTGTTTAAATTTTAAATATTTAAAGAATTTTATTATAAAATACAATTTGAAATATTTGAACTTAAAAATTTTTTAACAATTAATAGTAATTCTACAAAATCTAAAAAAAATATTAAAAAATATTAAAAAAATATTTAAATATTAATATCTATAAATATTAAAATTTAAATAATATTCACTAAAATGAAAATGAATTTTTCTATTTTCATTTCTTCATAAATTGTAATTATATTTTTAAAAATAAATTTAATTATACTATATATTTTTTTCTTATGAAATTATAGAATACATATTTTTACTTACATATACATGAACCTGATTGGCATATGCTGGCATAGTAGTTTGTGGCATAGTAGTGCCATTTGTATAAAGAAAACGTTGCTGACCAGCTGTATAACTATTTGGATCATAAACAGGTGGTGGTGGTGGTGTTCTATAACCATTTTTAATTCCACCCACATTAGCAACTGCCGGGATTGGTAGCCTATTCATTGGTTTAGCTTTGATTCTAGCCATTATTGGTTTTCCCTAAATTACATATAATATGTATTAACATTAATTCATAAAATCATAAAACAAAAAAAACTTATAATATATTTTGTTTGTTATTTATTATTTATATTTATATAATATATAAATAAATTACGTCACATAAAAATTATTCTAATTTAATATGAAATTAATTTAATTTATATTATTAATTCATTTAATTAAACATACATTTATATACACATAAATATCTTTTAGTATCATTAAAAAAAAAAAGTATCATTAAAATTATTCATTATTTCTAATTATCAAATTATACATTATTTCTAACTATCTAACTCATCATTCTACTATCATTTAAAACATTTAACAAAATATAAGTAAATAATTAAATATGTTTCTAAAATATTTCTCAACAATTTTTACAATTAGTATTTAAAAAAATATTATAAAAAATATTTATAATTAAATACCTGAAATTCCCGAACTTCTTCACGTAAAAACCTATAGGCCTTTTGAGCATCTTCATCAGATTCAAAAGTTACATACCAAGAACTATTATGGGCAAATTCACATGAAATAAACCTTGGACATCCTTCTCCAGAGAATAAATTCTGAAATTCAAAATCATTGATATACATAGGAAATATACAACAAATCGATTATAATAAAATAATTAATTTTTAAAGTTATAGAAATATATAGAAATACATATTTATCGAATAAAAATATTATTGTTATAATAATAATTACATTTATCTGTTTAGATTTTCTATTTCATATATACTACTAATTATATAAATAAAAAATATGAAATATATTGTATAAATATATAAAAAAAAATATGTATGTTTTTCTTACTTTTACATCTTCCAATGGTGTACTATCTGGTATTTCACGAAGAATTACAATGCATCGTTTATGATTAGGTCTTACTTTCTGACCCTCTTCATCAACTTGTACATTTGGAGATTCTCTAAGAACCTCTGTTATAAGTTTTATATCCTTTGTTAATTTTTTTACTTGATTGAAATTAGCTACTGTCCATATTGGTACATATTGATCATTATCCATTTGTGATAATAAATATGTATCATTAGCTAAGTTTTCTCTAAAGAAAAAAGAGAAAGAAAATAAAATAAATAATCACATAAATGATCAAAGAGATTAATATTAATTATTAAAGTTAAATTTTTATATTATATCTTTTTTAAAAATATTACTTAAAAACTTAAATTTTAAAACTTAAAATATAATAATAATTATAATAAATAATAAATTTTCAAAATAAAAATATAATTATTACAATAAAAAATATATATTAAAGATCATATAATAAATGTTTTAATTTAGTTTTATATTGATTATAAAAAATAATAATAAATGAAAAACGTTTTATAAAAATATTATTATATATATCTAATTATATTAAATTATTATATACTATATTAAATTATAAAAAATATTTCAACAAATTAAATTAGCAATAAAATTTTATGTGATATTAAAATTAAATTAAGTTTTACCTGGAGAAATAATATTCAAGTTGTGAAGAGAGCATTTGTTTAAGTTGTTCTAATGGTATACCAGGGGCAGATAAGTCACTCATTGGAGCAGGTTGATTTGGCACATCACTTAAAGGAGCAACATCCACTGGACCATAACCTGCAGCACCTCCTATACCTATAGCATGCTGCAGTGAAGGTTCTAAATTACCAACACCCGCCTCCAATATCAATTCATTTCCACTTGGAACACCGTTCATGATGTTATATTCCAAATTGGATGCAGTACTTCCAAGTGCACCCCCAACAGAACCCAAAGGTTCAGGGGTGGCTGGATATACCGCCCCTGGTGGGAGCTTCCCAATGTCCCCATTCATGTACACGTACCCTATAAAAAACATAAAATATAATTAACATCAAAAATATATAACATATTATTATATTATATTGTTAAAAATCAATTAATCCCTAATACATAATATACTTACATATTGTAATATGTAACATATAATTTAATTAATGATTTATTTTAACTTTATTTATAAAGAATTTTACTTTAAATATTTCAATAATAAATTCAAAATAAAATTTCGTTTAATAATCATAATTTCAATATATCACAAATATATTAATAACAAAATCATATAAAATAATATTAAATAAATATTATGATATATTCATAATATAAGAAAAATAAAATAAAATATATATATATATATTTTTATAATTTTTATATTCCAATTAATATTAGATTCATATTTTATAAATAATCAAAGAAATCAATAACCTTGAAAAGTGACCTTTTGCTTTTTTACACTCCAAAAATTAATTATTATATTAAAAACATATTTATATTATCATATTATATTAAAAACATTAATATTATTTGTAATCATGTAATATAATTATAATTCAACTTTTCTTAAACATATAACTTTCAAATAATTTTTAATAGTTTTTATAAATTCACATAAAATTTAATATTAAAATTTCAATTATTGAAATACTCTATTAGAAAAATAGTTTCAAAAATATGATTAAACATATGTAATATGCATAATACATTAGCTGATGTAATACATTTGTAGTTCCTATATATACTCGTACACACATATACCATACACACAATTGAATTCGTATATATATGACACGGCTGTATAGATGTATAAGTGCCGCACGTATGATGCGCGCGCGTGTTCTTATGTTCAATAGCCATATAGTTGTGTGCATGATGCGTACATGTGCCTATATGTGCGCGCGCGCGCGGGCGTGTATGTGCATGCCGAAATGCATATATGTACACGAATTCAAATTATACAAATTTATTTACATGAAATCTCAACGAATCATAAAAAGAGAAATATAAAAATAGAAATTCTACATTTTTTATATTTATGTGAAACAACTCTTTTTAAATAATTGTTTTAATTTTATATATATAACAAAAAATAGTATAGAAAAATTTTAAATTATAATAGAAAATAAATTGTTTCACTGACTTTGTTGAAAGATAAAATTGAATGTTGATCGTACAAACCGTGCCACATGCTAAGATTTGGTCTTGTTCAATATCAATGTGCAATCGTCAAGCATTCACACTTAAACGTCACATTGTATCCTTCTGATATAGTTCTTTGGAAAAGGTTACGGCATGAAAAGTAAAAATTTTGAAAAGGCAAGATATGCAATATGTTGGATGCGATTAGCCAAATATAGAGCGAGACGTTGGCCGGACCAACACGTTCACGCACGCAGATATGGTGACAACCACTTGGACAGTACACTTATGCGTATCGTATATCGTTACCGAAATCACCATTCATCCCGAAACAATCCCGGATTCCATGTGCCTTTATCAATAGGTGTTCTCGACAGCTTCGTTTACTGGCTCGTTCTTCGGGTGTAAGTACCGTGAGCGCACACGGTTGTGCGCAAAAAACGCAACCTTATTCCTCGTTCTCAAGCTATGAATAGTTAGCCATAAGCATCTGCCCTCAATCCTCTACATCATTTGGATCAATGTGAGTCGCGCCGTTTTAGAATTTTATAAAATTCTTACCGAGAAGATGAATCAACTCAACACAATTTCTCAAGGAAACTACAAAATGGCCGACACAGAAAGGCACATGCCGTAGCTCAGTGCATTATGGGTCGTAAATATGTTGCTCGACTACAGTGATATCTGGTGGTTAGATTACTATGATTTATGCCCGGTAAATTTAAATTTTTAAAAATAATCAAATAATAGACTATCCAAAAATTTTATATATTAATTTTTATATTAATATAAAATATATATTAGTAAATATATATATTTATGTATATATATATATATATATATTTATATATATATATAAATATATATATTAGTAAATATATATAAATTAAAATCATTAAACAATTTTAATAATTTTATTACGTATTATTAATTAAATATATATTATACTTAACCTAAATTTAAATAAAAGCATTCATTGATGCATTTATATAATATTTACAAAAAAAAAAGATTTATAAATATTTTTTTATTTATTTAATATTTTCTTATGCTTTTTTTATTAAAATATAAATAATAAATTATTATGATAAATATTCAAATTTATATATAATTTTTTACAATTACGACTAATAAAAAAAATTAAAATTAATTAAAAAAAAGATTCTTATAATCTAAATTATTTTTAAAAATTTAATAATTTTTTATTAAACATTAACATTTAAAAATTTAAATTTTTAATATAAATTTTTAAATATTAAGATATATTTTCTATTGTATTATTTAACTTAAAAAAATATTTTTTCATTGAAGTTATATGGAAGAAAATAGATAAAAGTCAAAATAGTGGTGAATTACCATTTATTTAATACAGCCACATTTTTATTGAAAACAATTGATTTTGTCAATACTGTTTCAAAAAAAAAAAGATTGGCAATTCTCCTTCAAAATAAATCCATTACAATAAAAGATGATCCTTTCAATAAATAATACAATCAATATGGAAGTAAAGGCACAAAACTTGGAGATGATAATATAAAAACCAGGCCTGTTACCTTACTGTATAAACAAAACAAAGCATTCAGCATTACATACAATAAGCCAATCCGGTGCCTAAAATAATTCTTTTTTTAATATATATCTCTTTCTCTCCTTTCCTCTTTCTCTCTGAACACATCTATAGCGCCGAGATACATACTACCTAATTCCAAAAAGAAGAGCCATCCGTTGCTATGTGTATCTATTCCTTGTATAAGTATTTTCTCAAATTACTAATTAGTTATCACTACTACTTTAAAACGTGATGAGTTTAATGAATTACCTAACATAAGGCTGTAAAATATTGCTTCCTACAATCTTACAAATGTCTGATTAGAATATTGTGCCTATATCGTTACTGTTATATATTTTTTATTGAAATATATATGTGTATATAATAGGATATCTCACGATGTATCAACAAGTATTAGTGACTGATACAGATAATTTAAGATGATAAGGTGTTAATGAAGGTGGAGTGTTCTTAGATAGTGGCATGGGTGTTTGTTGGTTAAAAACCATGGACTTTGAGTTGGTCAGGTTTGGCTAGACCTGACTTTGTTAGCCACTGGCATATATTTTCTCGCTGGTCCCCCTGCAGCTGCAACACCTCTCCGTACTCCGGGTGTTCGATTACTGTCCCATTGCAGGCGAACTCCTAAAAGCAACAATTTTATTTTGTCCTTTTTCCTTATTTTATTCCATAAATATTTACATAATAAAATAAAAAATGTTTAAAATATAAAAAATAAAATCAAATTAAATTAAATTTAAATTTTCTACTTTGTATAATTGTCTTTATTACAATTGGTAAAATTTATAATATTCATATTTCAAAAAAAAATAAATTATTTAATTGTAAAGTAATATTTAAAAATTAAATTTTTCATTTTGTGCATGCATTATTCTTAAAATAATTAAATATTATAATAAAATTAATATAAGTAAAAATATCAATTTTATTCAATAAAATTATATAATACTGAAAAAAATTATTCATAATTAAATTTTGAATTATTCCTTTTTTTAAATTTTGAATTATTACTTTTTTATTGTACTTTTGTTTGTTGATTTGAATTATATATAATTTAAATTTAATTTAGTAATTTAAATTACTTTATGAATATTATTATTTTTAATATATATTATTATTTTAATATATTAAAATAATATATATATTAAAAATATATTATAAATATATATAAATAAAAAATAAATAAAACATTAAAGTTAAATAATTATATCTATTTATGCTTTTATGTCAAATATATTATTTTGATTAAAAATTTATTTTTAATATATAAATATGTAATGTAATAAAAATATAAATGTAATAAATACATAAAGAAGTTATATATACTACAAATATATTTATAATATAATATAATATAATATAATATAATAAAATAAAATATCATTTTTAGTTAATTAAATTTTAACTTTGAACATTTGTTTGCATCAGATCTATTTTTAGCATGGTATCTGACACTGACAAAAGATTTAGTTATCCACATATAATTGCGAAGCAAATATAATCTCATTACCTTTTTACATGCTCTTACTATTTTCTTCAAGTCATATTCAGATGAAAGTCCTTGTACTGTTGTTAAGGTCTTCCGACCATTCCGTTGTTGAATCCTTATATGCACGAGACCGTCTTGGACATCATCATCTGAACCCTTGATTGCATCTGCAAAGGGGTCTGAAAAAACCAAATAATCCAGATTATATTAAAACCTATTCAATTTTATATTTAATTGATTTTTTTTCGAAAAAAATAATTTTAGAAATAAAAATGAAAAAAAGAATATTAAATGTTAATTGCGTACTATGATGCAAGCAAAAGACGCCATCGCCATTTTGATAGAACTATCTTATAATATGATCAGTACTTCAAAACAGAAAATATAATATTTACCGAATGTGTTGAGATTCTGGATGGACATACGACAAACAAAATATATCCCCGGGAGATATAGAACTGCAAAGTGCAAATGCAGCTGAGAAAAATCACGGATGACGTAGGATAACAGAAGCACCACGCAAGAATACTGCTAAATCCAAAAAACCTTATGCAGAAGCTGAAGTCAACCGGAAGTAAAAGTTGCATTTGTCATGAACAGTGGGTGGGGTTACGCATGCGCTTTTCTAATGAATAAGTGTCGTTTACATGAAGTAAATACTATCTTATTTGATTGGTAGAATGAATAATATATTTGTAACATTTATTATACAATTTTATATATAAGTTTAATAATTTTTTCTTAGTTAATAATTTAAATTTATATTATAATTAAAAAAAAATTTGTTTATGGATTTTTATAATAAAATAAAAAATAATTATGAATTTACTATTGTTTAAATGTTAAGATTTTTATTTTTTATATATTTTTATATATTTTTATATATTATATGTATTTTAGAAATGAATTTAACATATAAATACAAATAATATGTATTGATTAAAATCAAAAAAGTAAAAAATTTTAAAATAATTATAATAGTAATATATATAAATATAAATCTATATATACATATATATGTACATAAATATTTTTATTTCTATTTATCCATAAAAAATAAGATTGGTATTTAGCGCTCTTTAGTGGGATATTTTAGAAACATAGGTTACTTGAATTTTTAGTCATTGCGTATTGGTTCTCTTCTATCATATAAAATAAGATATTCCATGAAATGATTAGTTCCTTAAACTTTATAACATTATGTACAATTTGGTTACATATAAATAATACTTTTATTTTATTCATATGATAGAATTTGAAATTAATATATCAGGATTATTTTTGCTATTTACTTATTGTTTATGAAAAATTGGAAATCAAAAGATTGATAAATATAACATGGTGGATTTTTAAAAATTAAATATTAAACTCGATTTCATTTGAGTTTTGAAAAAATATGGCTAGTCCACGAACTCGAAGAATTTTAAGTGAACTTAAACCAAAAGATGAAAATAATGTAATATATCTATTTTATTTTTTTTCATAAGATTCCATTGTTAATTGTTAATTGTCTTTTTACAGAAATGTTTTGAATGTGGAACTCACAATCCTCAATGGGTTTCTGTCACATATGGTATATGGATTTGTCTTGAATGCTCAGGCAAGCATAGAGGACTTGGTGTCCATTTATCATTTGTTCGATCTATTTCTATGGATAAATGGAAAGATTTAGAATTAGAAAAAATGAAAGTTGGTGGAAATAAAAATGCTCGTGAATTCTTTGAATTACAGCCTGATTGGAATGATAGTATGTCAATAACACAAAAATATAATACTAAAGCAGCAGCATTATATAGAGATAAGGTAAATATATTTCATTACTTTTAATCATAATTTTTTATTTTTTTTTATTACGAAGTATAAAATTTTAAAATGAAATTATATTATAAAAAAATATATAATATTAACTATAGATTTAAACAAGTATGTTTTTAAAATAATTAATTTACATATTATTCAAATATTATTATATAAATATTATATAATATATAAAACATAAATTAGCATGTTTTTAATATCGAAACAATTAGATTGCAACATTAGCACGTGGAGAAAACTGGAGCCCAACTACATCCACAGCTAAGGATTTTCAATCTTCAATATACTCAGAAAATCAACAAGATTATTCTTCATATCAAAGTGATTTATCAAATTCTTATCAAAATTTTAATTCAAATAATTATAAGTCTCAAACAGAAGCTTTTTTTACAAAAAAACAAAATGAAAATGCCAATCGTCCAGAGTAAGTTTTAATTAAGTTTTTGATTACTTTTATTAATGTTTTTTAAATTTAATATAATTAATAATAAAAAAAATAAATTAAATATTTATAAATATTTATAAATATTTAAATATTTTAAATAACAATTTTATTAATATTTTTAAAGCAATATTCCACCTAATCAAGGTGGTAAATATGGAGGATTTGGTTATCAAATGAATCCACCACCTAAAAGTTCATCACAAGAGTTTTTTGACAATGCAGTATCTTCTTTAGCAAGTGTAAGATAATTAATTATATTTATAAATATATATTTAGACATAAAATCTGTAGTACTAAATATTTTAGGGTTGGTCAATACTTTCTTCATCAGCATCAAAAATAGCAAGCAAAGCTACAGAAAATGCCATTAGAACTGGAGAATTAGCTATACAAAAGGTATATATATGATAATTAATATATGATAATTTTAATATAAAATATTCACATTATCATTATTTTTCATATTATCAATAATTATTATTAAGAAAGTTATTAAAAAAATTAATAGTAATTATTTATTTTGCATTTAATATTTATGTTTATACATATTAGGAAATTTATATTTAGCAAAAAATTATTTTTTAGTGAGCAATTATTTTTTTTTTTTGTTTTATTTTGTTTTGGTTAGGTACGTGATGGTACTTTTTGGGAAGAAGTTGGAACCCAAGCTAATAATATAGCTGCTAAGGTAGATAGATGTTTGCTACAAAATTATTATTAATAATCCATATAAATTATAAAATTTATCTTGATTAATATCATAACAAATAAATCCTTATTTTATTTCACATAACTAGATTATTATTATTATTATTATTAATTGATTATTTAAATAATTAAAACAGGTTGGAGATTTAGGAAGAAGAGGATGGGGTGATATTGGTGGAACAAATTCAATTGAACAAAATCAATATAATTCACAAGAACATTATCAAAATTCTTCCACAATTTATCAAAATGTATCACAATATCATTCTCAAAAACCTCGTTTAATGAAATCATCCAAGTGAGTTAATAATAGTTTTATTACTGAAATTATAAAATTAAGTTAAAATATTAAATGTTATTTAATATTATTAAGAATTAAGTAATTTTAATTTATTAAATAAATAAATGTAATTTCATAAATTATTTTAGAAATGATGTATCAATTGCAAATTCTTCTAATTGTGAATGGCATTGGGATAATGATACAAAACAAAATAATGAAATAACAGATTCTAAATCCCTTCCAAGAAAATCAAAAGACAAAGAAGAAACATTAATCAATTTTGATATTGATAATCATGTATCTAATTGGAATACAAAACTGGAAGACGATGCATGGGAAATATTAAAAAATTAATTACTATTTAATAATTAAAAAATTTTTATCAATGTTCGAAATTTTTAAATATCTTAATCATTTTTGAGCTTGTATAAAGCAATATAATAATGATTTTTATTTTATCTTCTTTTGTTTTATCCTTTTAATGTGAAAAATATATGTAGATACATATTATAAAACTAATTATTTATAATTTATATACGCATACAAATATGTATATATTGTACGCTTTTGTAAGCGTAAATAAATGTTATATGTTGCAAGTTAATGTACTCCAAATTTTGCTTTACATTCTATGTGTATTAAAGCATAAGAATATATTATCTTTTGTATTTATTTTATTTTAATTAATTAATTTTTTAATTAATTAATTTATTATATTATAAATAAATTTTCATTTATGCATTTATATCATTTCAAAAGTAATTAATTTATATTTTAATATTATATCATTAATATTTATGTATGTAAATTATACAATTGCAAAAAATTTTTTTATAAAATATATAAAACAATTTTAAATTATAATATGTATAATACATGCAAAAAATAATTATATTAAATTAATATTATATTATTATTTATAATATAAAATATTTCAATGTTTCTTAATATTAATTCTTTGAAATCAACATCTCATTTTTATTATCTTATATGATTTATATAAAATAATCTTTATCACGAACTTTCATAATTTTATTACATAAAATAAATTAAATTATTTCAAATTGATACTTGTATTATGTATAAATAAAAAAAATCTATTTTTATCAAAAAAATATATTAAAACTTTAAATATGTTATAATATTTATTGAATAATTATTAAACATAAATGTATAAAAAATTATAACTACAATATTACAATAAATGTCTTTTTTTTCCTGGATATACTTTCTTTATATTTCTTTTATTATAAACTTTGCCAACATATTCCCAAATATCTGTCTTACATTTTGGCCATATCTTTTGTTCTATTTTTGATATTAAAAAACATAATAAATCTCTATCTTTTGGTGATAAATCAAAATATGATGATTGTCCAAAACATGAGCGATAAAGAAAATTATATATTGATCTATGAAAATAATATAATTATCAATAAACATAATTATTAATATTATATATTATTTTACTATATATATTAATTTGTATTATAAATGTTTATACAATATTAATTTATATATATATGTATATATACCTGATATCATAACCTTCTAATTCAGAAGGAGGTGGATGATTTTCAAATAATTGTATAAATAATAATGCTTCTGGTATGAAACTGTCCTCAGGTTGATACAATCCACATTTCAACCATTTGTTTAATAATTCATCTTCATACAAATTTTTTGCTATTTCAGAATATTTAGAAATTGTCGATTTAATATCTTCTAAAGATATATTTGGTAACATTTTTGATATAGCATCAATATTTTCAGATCCATATTTTTGTAATGCTTCTAACAATATTTTTTTATCTTTAATGTTCCACTTTGTATTTGATTTTAATTCATTATTGCTACTTTCTGGTTCATTATTATCATTGGTATTTTTTTCGATTTTTTGTATAGTTTTTTTTTTTTTAACAACATCCATTTTTATCTCTAATAACAAAATAAAATTGTTTCATTTTCTTTTATTTTTGTTTGAAATAATAAATTTAAAAATATTATGTATACTATTAATGCATTATGTTGACATGTAATAAACATTTGATCGTATAATAAAAGCAGCATTTAACGCATGCTTACACACACATATACTAATACTATTTATAAATAAGTTATTAGCAATTTCAATTTAGATAATAAAAAAACATAAACAATAAAGAAAGTACTAGTTGCTATGTACATACTTATCTATTTCAAAAATTATAAAAAATAATTATTACGAACTCTTTACGTCTCACGAATACACTCTGTATATTTATACATTACTTTTATATAACAATCACATATATAATAAATCATTATTTATTTAAAACTTATATTAAAATAATTATTCCTTTGAAAATTCTTGGAAATAAAAATTAATTTTTAATATTTATAAATTTTTAAGCATTTTTATATATTTAAAATAAAAGAATGGTTGAAGGAATAAACTAGAATATTAATTATCATATATTAAATAATATGATTAATAATTATTTTTTTAAAAATTTTTGAGAACAAAAGTATATACTTTCTAATATTGTAAATTTTTAAGCATTTTTGTATATACTCAAAAATATAATGCAAATATCGAAACATTATAGTAATAATATAATAAAATTTATATACATATATGTATATATTTTTATATATAGTATAAAAAATTTTATATATTGTATATTATATAAATGTAAATTTATAAGTTTTTTTAAGTATAATTTTTTTGATATATTTTCGAATTTAAAATATATTGAGTTTTTTTTTATGTATATTTTAGAATTTAATTAAAAATAATAATTTATGAAAAAAAAACATTATTTATATTAATTAAATTTAGTTAAAAATTTAATTGGAATAATTTGTATATATGAAAAGAAAATATTTCAATAAATATATACATATTTTTAATATAATCACTTTATTTACAATAATCAATAATATTATTAAGTAAGTATCAATGATCATCAGTGAAATTTATGAATAAAGACTGACTTATATAATTTATTTTAAATATTTTATTAAATATGGTAAATTTTTTTTAAATTTAATTAATTTTCGGCACTTGATTTTTTTTAAAGTTGTAATCAAAGAATGAAAGAAGTCAGTCTTTTAATCAATTTAAGCTGCAAATGTATTTGTATGATATAAACTTAAATGACATAATATACATAGTATATCTAAGTAATATATACATTTTTAACTAGATACCTATTATTATTTGCAATTTAAAGATATTTCTTCATCAAACATATAAATATTTCCAATTTTTATTGGAAGTAAGAACATTATATTATACATATTTCACATTAGAAGAAATAGCAACAATATTTGTCATATATCACCAATTTTTATAAGTTTTATATTTTGATATCTGAAGAGATCAAAATTTTCGTGAGCGCCCCCGTTTTCTAAGCGTTGTAATTTTACTTGTCACTGACCTGGTAGTATGTAACTTTTTTTGAATATTTGACACAGATTTTGTATTTTTTTGTAAATTTTTATGTTTTTTCAAATGTTGTACAAAAAGTAATCTAGATCTAATTATTTTCTTACATATTTGACATCTGCGAATTTGTTGTTCTATAAAAAAATATTTTTCAATTATTTTCATATTTATAATTATATAAAAATATTATTAGTTTAAAATAAGAATAATTTGAAAATTATTCTATATATAGAATTATTATATATATTAAACAATTATTAGAATTACATTAAAATTTAAAATCTTACCAGATTTTTTTGTACCATGCTGTAAACAATGTGCTCTTAACAAGGCAGTACTAGGAAACCATCTACCGCAATCAGAACAGCTTAATTTTTTTACTTCCCATGTATAATTTGGTCGTTGATTCCTTTTTTTTTTAATTCTTTTAATTATACTCATTTGTTTTTTTGGTTCAGCATGCTCTTTCTTTTCTTTAATTTCAGTTGATCGTTCAACTGATAATTTACTGAATCTACGTTTTTTTCTTTGAGAATGTTCTGAACGTACATGACGTGCTAATGCTACTACTACATCGAATTTTTGTTGACATATTTTACAAGCATATTGTTTTTTAATAGTATTTTCAATTGTTTCATTTTCTTGTTTTAAATTTTGTTCATTAAATCGTATGGTATTACCCGGTGATTTTGAACAAACTCGCAAATGTGTTTCTAGAGCTCTTTGTTGTCTAAAATTTCTTGAACAATGTTGACATTGTAATAAAATTGTTTTCGAATTTGACTGTTGTGATTCATCATCGGAATCTCCAACCATAATAATTTCATTTTCTTTATCACTAGAATATTTATCTTTACTATCATCTATAGTTATTTCAACAACATCCTGTTGTGATTGCAGAATATTTTCTTCTTCATCAATATCAATTTCAATAATTTCTACTTCTTTTCGTTTAATTTTTTTCATTCTTTTTGAGTCATTATTTCTTTGATGATAATCAGGATGAGCTACAACTCTTCTACTTCGTTTTACTCTTTTTCTAATATTATTGTCTTCTTCAGTTAAAAGAGATGCTGGTTGTATAATAATTTCCGAATCTTCACGATTTACAGAAATCAATTGTTGTTTTCGAGATCGCTTAGTTTTATACTGTATTTGTGATGATTCAGGTGATGTATATTCAATGGAACCATTTGATATATCTAAATTTGTACTACATGATATTAAATCTGTTGATGAATCTGTTAATGTCTCTAATAATTCTTGTTGGCTATCTAATAAATTTAATTTTCTTTTTGTTAAATTATTAGATATTCTATTAGATCCATTAGAATTTTGATACATTGAAGTTTCATATTCAGTTCCTTTAATATCTCCAATATTATTTTGATCTCTAATGATTTTTTTATTTACTTGCTTTTTCATTGCATTTGATTTCAAATTTTGAAGAGTTTCATGTATCTCATCAAATGTTAGTTCTGAATCAGATTGATCACCTTCGAATAAGATATATTGTACAGTTGATTGTTGTATAAATTCACCATCACTTTTGTCATCATCTTGACACTCTTCAGAATTATCTATTAAATTTATATGCTTTTATAATATTTGAAATTTTATTGTAATAAGATATAATCTTATATAAAAATAATTATAATTTTTAAACACATACCTATATTTACAGAACAATCACCCATCATTAAATATGTTACATCTGATTGCTTTTCATTTGTTGTATATATAATATTAGGAACTCGTTTTTTATGTAGATTTAAATTAGAATCTTTTATTAAAGTTGAATTTTCTTCCAATATATCTTTTCTTTTTTTAATTTTTCCATTTTCATTTGTCATGATTTTATTTTCATTATCCATTAATAGATCATCTGTCGATTCATTTTTAGGAAAAAATATTGGTGATTGAGTAGTTAATAAATGTTTTCTTATCTGTGTTGGTTTTTTGACAGTTCTAACTGCACCTTCACCTATTAATCTTTCAACATCCGCTCTGTAAATAAAATTATTTTATTATTTGTATTATATATAATTATAAAATTACATGTATATTATCAATGAAATACATAATGAATGAATAAATATATATACTTCATTAAAAATTGAAAATTTGTTGGAGGTTCACCAGATTCATCATAAACTGCTACAGCAAAAATTTCTTCTGAATCTTCAACTGCATACAATGCTAATTGTTGACCAGCAGCAGTTACAAATGTAGCTATTGTTTCTTCATCTCCATCTTGATCATCATTTATTACTTTAATATACATCTCAGTTTCACTTTCTTCTGATTCTGATAACTATTATATTATATTAATATATATACACACAATAAAAGATATAATATTCATTTTTATAATTGTTTTTAAATTTAAAATATATAAATTATAATGTAAATTATAATATTATAATATTAATATTATATTAATATTATATAATATATAATTATAATATTAATATAATATTAATTATAATATTATAATATAATTATAACATACTAATATAAAAACATAAAAAAATATTTTTATCATTTTGATATATTATAATCTCTTTTAATATAATTTTAAATGTTTAATAATAATAGTAATATTTAATCATTAATAATATTTACCAATAAATCTTCTTTATTGATGTCATTAGGAATCCATTTCCGTCTGGATGTATCTAATGATAATGGTATAGAATCTTCTACATATTTTATAGACATTGTTGTATCTATATTTTCTTCAAAATATTTAGAAGTATTTTTCTGTTTACAAATAACTTCTTCTGAAATTTTTTGATTTATATTTTCATCTACAATTATTTCTTCACCAACAACCTATATATAATATTTTTAATTAATAAAAAAAATTAAAATAAACTAAAAATATAATTAATGTAATATGAATTTTAAATATTTTAAATAATTTTAAATAAATAAATATATATATATATATATATCAAAATATTAATTATTTTATTACTAATGTTTCCTCTGTGTGTTCATATTTAGGTAAAACCATAAATTCTGTTGTAGTTTCATTTATTGTACATGATTTTTGAACGTCTTCAGAAACCATTTTTTTATAAATATTAATATCATTCACAAATGACATTTTTTTTTGTATTACTCTATATAATCATTAATAATTATATTACTTCAGTCATGAAATATGTACATTAATAAAATATAATGCCTAAAATATAAAATTAAAAATATATATTAAAAACTACGTTTGTATATTAATTAATTAACAATGGAATATTATAAAAGTTATTTCATATGCACGAAAACATATAAAATATCAATACAATTATTTACTTAGGGTTATACTCATAGTAATAATTATGACTTACAAGAAAAAGATTAAAGATTTTATTAATAGCAAATGATAATTAGATGCACACTTCTTTTTACATTTAACACAAATAGATATATATACTATGAATTTTCATATTTAATTATGTTCAATAATGAAAATATGTACACAATCTTTAATGACGTTTAAATTCCATAACATAATAACCTAAATAACATAATTAATAATGATAATTCACAACAACTATTATTAAATTTTAAGAAATATTTTTAATCACTTATTTTTATATTTTTACATATTAACATAATGAATAATGCATAAAACTCTAACACAAATTTTCGTTTTCCAATTTATATATATATATATATATATATATATATATAATTAATATCAAATATATATATAAGAATTTATGTTCTAACACATATAGAAACATAACCTTACATTATGCGTTACGCACGTTTATGTGCATAGAAGAACTATCTTAAATTGTTGATATATTTAGAATGATTTTTTTTTAATAAATTTTAGCTCATTATAATATGTAATAATAAATATTTTAACTTAATAATTAATATATAAAATAATTAAAAATAATTATTTCAATAAAAATTCAGCTTAATAAATGAAAAATTCGATATGTGTAAAAATGAAATCTTATATAGCACGTTTTGAAATTATCTCTTAATATATAGTATCTATATTATATCGTTGCATCTTTTCTCGATCGATAATATTAAAAAGAGATAAAAAATTGATAGATATCTACCATACTGTAGATAATATATCAATCTATTTCAGAATTTGCTGTTTTAAACTTAATATTCTATTCTCTGTTATACTATTTCAATTGGACAAGTTTAGCACGTGATGTTCAAATAGTTTATGTACGTAGGTGTGACTTGTCAGCTGATATATTATCAAGAATTGTTAAATTAATAATTCTTTTTTTAAATTTGCTCTGTTACTTTTGATTTTTTAAAATAATGGCTCTTCATTCCGCGGGGAAAGGTAAACTTCTTGCTGTAATAGGAGACGAGGTGATTGAATTATAAATTACATATAATTATATTAATAAATATTAATATATATTAATTTATATATATAATTAATATAAATTTATCTTATTCAAAACACATTTATAAAAATTTTATTTTAGGATACTTGTGTAGGATTTCTCTTGGGAGGAGTTGGCGAGATTAATAAACATCGTCAACCTAACTTTATGGTTGTAGATAAAAGTAAATCAAATTTTTTTTGCAAGAAAAAGTTTTTTAAAAAATTGAATTATATTGATAATCGATAATATTTAATAAATAATTTATTGATATTAGGATTTAAAAATATACAAAATTATCATATATTTATTTATATTTTACAGATACAGCTGTAAGTGATATAGAAGATACATTTAAACGTTTTATTAAACGAGATGATATTGATATTATACTTATCAATCAAAATGTAAGTATTTATATTAATAAAATTATTTACATTTATATATTATATGTATATAATTTATTATTTTTATTTATATTCTTAAAAAAAATTTTATTGTTTTTATTTTTAATAGTATATGTTAATAGTAAAAAATGAAATATTATTTTTTCAAAATATAAAATTTACAATTTAAAATTTAATAATTAATTATATAATAATGACTAATTAAATAATAAGAATTAACATGATTATGTTTGTAAAAATATTTAAGGTTGCTGAAATGATCCGTCATGTAATTGATAGCCACACACAACCTATACCATCAGTATTAGAAATTCCAAGTAAAGATCATCCATATGATGCTACTAAAGATTCTATTTTAAGGCGTGCTAAGGTAAGATATATTATTTATAATTATATATTTGCAAAGTAGGTGATAATAATTATATTCTCCAAGAAATATAATATTTTTATTTATGTTATGAATAATATACTAAAAATCATATATATTTATTTCTTATATTGTTTTATAATTAAAGAATATTAATTAATTAATTAAATATTATATATAATTTTACTTTACAGGGAATGTTTAATCCTGAAGATATACATTAATCTAAAAATATAAAAAACAAAAATTTATGTTAAATATAAATTTATTTGTTAATCTTTTTATGTATGTAATACAACTTATGTAGAAAAAAATATAAAAATGTATCCCATTATGTTACATTTAAAAAATTTACTAATTTTCAATTTATAAAATATAAATATATAAATCTTGAGCTATAATGTTACATGATGTTATTTAATTCAATGTTAAATAAAAGAAGCTTATTCTATTAACATATTTTATATATAAAAGTTAATTGGATATATATATATATATATATATATATATATATATACACATATATATATATATATATATGTATAATTCATTCTAATAAAAATAATTCTTTTATTAGCATATGCAATGAAAAATTGAGAATTATATCATTTATTAATAAATTTAGTATTATATAATATAATTCATATATTTTATGTATTTCTATATATAAATAGATAAAAATAAATAATGTAGATTATGAAAAATACATTTGAATATATATTCCGTTATTTAATAAATAGAGTTTTATTATTCTATTATTTTTGATTAATTTTAATTAATAAAAAATGATTTTAGAATTTACTTATTGGTTTGTAAATTATTATATTACAAATTATATTACAATTTTAGAAAAATTTTGTTAAAATTTTTTTTATACATTGATTATCTGCATCTTAGAAATTATCATACATTACAAATATGAAATCAGATTCTATTCTTATTACTTTATATATTTTTGTATAGAATTTCAATACATATCTTCATTTTACTTACATATATATATATATATATATATATATATATAAGTAATAATATAATGTATATACTAAATTATAATAATACATTTAATAATTAATTTATTAAAAATAATTATATTAGTATTATCATTCTTAATTATTAATTAACAATATCAATTTCAACAAAATTATTCAAATTTTTTAATTAACAAATAATAATTATTTATTTTTATTTTAATGTAATATATGCAAATAGAAAATATATTAATAATTATAAAAAGAGATTTTAAATTTTAAATAATAATGTATATAACTTTGCAGTAAAATTTGTATGCAATTAGAAAAGCAAAATTATTCTGATATAAGAAATTAATGAATTCTATAATAAATTAATATATAATAAATTAAAATATAAAATAATATAATTATAATAATAATTAAAATAAATAATAATTGATAATTATAAATATTTAATTTTATAATCTAGAGAGCAAACTTCAACATATTCTTTTAATCTTATAATATACATTATAAATTTTTGTTTACCAAGTTATTTGGTGTTACCAATATGAATAAATCATATAATACACAAATAATACTAAAGTAAAACAGCAGTAAATTTAAAATAATTTAATTGTAATTTTTTTATATTTATGTTATGTAAATTAATAATCCCGTTCCTCTATGGCAGATAAAAATAATTTTTGCACAGTATAAGTAATTTTGACTGTAATAAAGATCATAAAATTGTTAAAAAAAAATTAAAGACATAATAAAAAATATATAAATATTACATACGATTAAATTGTTGAAACCACAATGGTCTATTTTTCCATTTAACACCTATGAAATAAGCTGGAATTCCAGATAAAGTTATTAAAGCACCAATTCCAACTTCATATGGCCTTTGATAACAAGGAACAAATACTAAAAATGCACATATAGCCACAAATGTAATAGGAATCCATAAAGGCATCTATAAAATATATTTATAATTTTAATAAAAAAATTCTAAATTATATTTTAAGATAATATATTTATAATATAATATAATAATATAACAAATTTTATTATTTACTTTAATTGGCCGATTCATATTGGGTTGTTTATAACGAAGCCATAAAACACCAGCTACTGATAGCATTATGAAAAATGATTCGACTATACTGCAATATGTAATCAATACAAAAATATCACTTGTGCATAACATTATTAAAGACAACATACACTGAAAATAAAAAAGAAATATTTAAATTAAAATAAACATTAATCTAGAAATTAACATTATATAGTATATTTAGAAAAAATAGAAAATTTAAAATGTAATTCTAAAAATTAATTCAAAAATTTTTACTAAAATAAACATAAAATATGCAAAAAATATGCAAAAATATCTGTTAAAGTTAATTTTTTAAACAATTTTTATAAATAAGATCAAGTCATCTCACTAATATAAAATTAAATTGCTTATAATTTTAAAAATTAACTTTAATAAATATTTTTGTACATCTTACAACTTTTACATTTATTTTAATCTTTAGAATTATCTCTTAAATTTTTTATTTATTTTGCCCAAATATCTTTTATAATAAATTTTATATATATATGTACAAGAAAAATCAATGCAGGAGTAGGTGTAAATCTTGAAATATTAATATGACTTAACATGGAAGGAAAATGTCCATTTCTGGCACCAACAAAACACATTCTAGATGATGTCATAATGTGAACACTTAATCCTCCAAATGCAGATATAGCTACCATAACGGGTATCGTCCATGCCATCATACCAAGAAGTTGATCACCATAAGTCTAATAAAAATTTATCTTATATTTTTAATAAATATATATTAGTAAATGAATATATTTATAATAAATTTTTTTCAATAAAATCCGTATGTAAATAATAATACTAACCACAGCAATTGCACGAGAAGCAATCATCGCAGTTGGTGTTAAAACTGATAAGTATGCTACATTTGCCAATACATAAATAAGAGTAATTAAAGGTAACGATATGTATATAGCTCGTGGTAAATTTCTATAAAACAATATTACTTATTTAATATTAAAAATAAAAAAATAAAAAATATAATCTTATATATTACTTTATAGTACATACACATAAGGATTCTTTAATTCTTCGGTCATAAAATTTAAATAATTCCATCCAGAATATGAAAATATACCAGAATAGAAGGCAACTGCAATTTTACCAGGATCCGTAATTGTATTTTCAAATGCATTTTCAAAATTTTCTGTATGTCCTGAAATAAATGATTAAGTACTTGAAAAATGATTATAAATTTATATATATATATATATATATATATATATATATAAATGTGTTAAATATTCAAATGATGATATGTTCAAATCAGAATGCAAATTTTGAATGATTATATTTTAATTTTTGTAATTTTTTAAAAAATGTATGCCTAGAGAGACTAAAAAAATACTTATAATTTTTAAAGAATGCAAAAAAATGTAGGAAGTTATTCATTTTCAGAAAAAAATGCTTGAAATAAAAATTATTTAATTAAGAGAAATGAAAATATATTATATAATTAATATACTTATGTAATCTTAATCTTATATATATTGTTATAAATATATTTTCTCCATCTTATTTTTTTTCTCTATAATATTTTTCTAAATAATATATATATATATATATATATATATATATATATGATTTAATATGAATATGTGAATATATTATATAAATATATTAAATTATACTTACCTAATATTACCCAAACTAATCCAGTGATAATTATAATTAGTAATGCACCAACTTTGGTAAACATGAATACATTTTGCATTTTAGATGTATCTTTGACATCATAACAATTTATAAATGTAAGTAAACCTATTAAAACATTAAAATTATAAAATAATAATAAAAAAATTAAATAAATAAAATTAATATAAAATTAATAATAATAAATAAATAAAATTAGAATTAAAGATTTAATAAAATTTTTAATTTTTTAAAATTATTTTTATTTCTAAAAATATTTATGATTATATAAAAGAACGAATGAAATTTTAATGAAATAGAAAAATATTAAGAATAAAAATAATTTTATATGCAAAAAAAATATCTTACAAATAGTAACGGCTGCCAATAAACGTACACTACTATCTGGAATAGAACAATTTGGGAAAAATGGTTGTAAAACATACTCAGCAAAAGTTAATCCCATGATAGCATTTGTAGTTGGTCTAAAAATGAAAAAATAATAATCATTTTATATATCATTTATATATTATATAAATAAATAATAATCATTTAAAAAAATAATATAAATGTAATTGAAATATAAAATATTCAAATAACAAATAATAAAATTTCATAAAAATAACTTACACAAAAATTAAATTAGCAGCCCATAAATATAAGAAAGCAGGTAAATCACCAAAAGCTTCATAGATATAAGCATAATCTCCACCACTACGAGGTATACAAGTACCTAATTCAGCATAGCATAATGCACCTATCATAGAAAGTAAACCACATAAAACCCAAATAATTAAAGATATTCCAACACTTCCTACTTCTGTGATTACACCTTTTGGGGAAATAAAAATACCTAAAAATAATAATTAATTATATAATATAAAAAGAGAGAATATAATGTATTTACATAATATCAATTTTAAAATTAATTTCTATTATATTTTTAGAAGTTTATAGTTATATCATATAGTTATATTTATAATTAAAATTAGAAAAAAATAAAAAACAGAATTATTTAATAAAATTATTTAATAAAAAACAGAAAATTATTAAATATTTTCATAGTAAACAAAAATAATTTTTTTTGAAAAATATAAAAAGAATATAAATCATATAAAACTTTACCTGAACCACATATAATTCCTAAAATAATTGCAATTCCTTCTAAAAGACCTAATTGTTTTTTCATTTGTATTTTATTAGTACCATTAACATTTTTATCAATTTTTTTAAGATTCTGAGATTCATCATCTGAAGTAATTAATTGTGTTTCTTTTGGAGATTCATCAAATATTTGAGAAATCATTTTGTCTAAATTTAATGAACATATTTAATGAAATATAATTATAAGACATGTATATATAAAATATTAATATAAAAAATTTAATATTAAACTATTATAAAACTAATTGGTTATATATTTATTTCATAATATTGATATATATATTTTATAAATTAAATAATTTACATATGTAATAAATAATTATATTAAAACATTAAAATTTATTTAACATTAATTAATTCTTAATAAATAATAATTAAAATTATTATTTAAGAATTAATTTTATTAAGAATTAATTTTAATAAATAATATTTTTAATAATATTTTTTTAAATTCAAAATATTATCATTTTGAATTATATTGATGATTAACATACCTTTATGAAAATAAATAATAATATTGAGATATCTTTCTTTGGTATAAATAAAACAATAAATTAATATGCAATATAAAATATGAATGTTTAACTATTATCTATGTATATCAATTTCCTCAATTCTTTCTTGAACATGCATCATCTGAAGATAAAAACGCTTATTTTATAAAATTATAAAAATATGAAATAAAATTCAATATAATTCAATATAAATTATTTTTACAATACCTAAAAAATGAAATATATAACTTAATTCTTTTATTATTTATAAAATTTTATTTTAAAATCTGTTCAAAAGTGAATATAGGTTATATATTAAAGAAAAACACGTGCTTTGAGTAAGTTAAAGGTGGATTTGCAATTTTTTTATAATAAAAAGTATAATAATAAATTCATATTTTATTTCGTATGAATAGATGTTATAAGAAATATTTAAATAAAAATTTATTATTATTATTTAAATAAATATTATTATTCAACAAAATTTAATTATTTACTTTTAACATTTTTTTCT
Organism: Apis mellifera; assembly: GCF_003254395.2. NCBI lineage: Eukaryota > Metazoa > Arthropoda > Insecta > Hymenoptera > Apidae > Apis > Apis mellifera. The sequence continues at coordinate 5,827,790 of NC_037646.1, forward strand.
TTGCATGTTATACATTTCAATGCAGTCAAAATTATTTGATGTAATTTATATTAAAATTATATAATGTTGATGTAATTATATGATTTTTTAAATTTATTGTGTTTTGTGTGTGTGTGTGTGTGCGTGCGTGTGCGTGCGTGTAATATATATAATTATCTTAATATTATATAACATCAAGAGCATAATTGTATGTTAACATTGTTATTTTTTATTTTTATTAATTAATCGATATCAATAATTGCAATATTTGTAGTAAAAATATTTTATTAAATATTTTATTTCAAATACATATATATGTGTGTATATGAACTATATTACAAACTATAAAACATATTAAAAACTATTAAAAACTTTAGTTAAAAACTAAAATTAAGTTTGAATAATATTTGCATTCAACAATCATTCTTCAATATAATAATATCCTCTTAAGATATCCTCTTTTAAACTTTTTTTTTAACTTATCTTTTTTCAAATATCGCTAATAGATACGCACTATCTTATTATTATACAACTTAATTTTTAAATAAATTTTAAATCTTTTATTAATAATTGTCATTAACTTACAACTATTAATAAGTTATATTGCATTTTTTAAATATATTTTGCGAATATCATCAATAAAAACTTTCACATCATTTGGTTTTGGAAATAAACATGTTTGACATAAAGATTTCATTGTTAATGTTTGATTCATCATGCCTAATTTTCGTATAATATTCGATTGAATTGTTGTTTTTGTTTTACCAACATATAAACTATATGTACGAAGTTGCGACTTCAAAGATTCACTTAAAATAGGAAAATTATAAAATATATATCTTCTAAATGAAAGTAAATAAAAAAGAATAAGTAAATAAGCTTTATAAAAAATATAAATAATAAATAAAAAATAAATAAGAAAATTTTTAATTTTATAAAGAAGTGTATATTATCTTTACCTCAATTTAATATGAACAATTCCACCAAAAGGTATAAAATCTTCATAAAGTCGCGTAGAAAATATATAATTGCTGTTATAATAAATACACTTATGTTGAATAGGAAGCTTCTTCACCTTTTCCCAAATTTTTAACAAATATCCATTAGATAAACCTTCTAGAAAAATGTAGATTTTTTCACAATTTTCAATAGCGAACCCCGTTAAAATGTGTTTTATTACATTTTGTGCCTATATCATAAATAATATTTAAAAATAAGTTTTAATTTTTGTAATTTTTGTAATTTCATATTATTAATCAAAATATTAATTAATTAAAAAAAGTATCATATTATATTTTAATATGCATTCAAAAACATTACTCTTAAATTTGAAGATTGATAAGTATTCAATAAACTGGAATTATAAAAAAACACGTCATTTAAAATATCATTAGCCAATTTCAAATCATTCAAATTAAAAAAAATTCGATTCAATATATTTTCACATCGAAGAATCTTTTTTTGAAATGCTCGCAAATCATATGCTAAACGAATTTTAATTTTCATTGATGTATTATATGATGTAAGAATATCTGTAGTAAGAGGAGAATTTTTCCACGAAAGTTTCATTCTTTTTTTATCATTTTCATCATAGTTAGTTGCAAAAACATTATGAGGATGAATTAAGGTATTCGTCAATTTCACTTCCCAAAATCCTCTTAAAAGATCAGATATATCAAATTGAACAACGCCTAATAAAATTTCTTCCTTCATAAGTATTTTTGATGACTGTGTTACAGATCTGTCATAATTAAGTTGTTCAGAAGTGAAAGTTGATTTGATAACATTAACAGTTCGTATACCAATTATCTATAATTAATTAAAATTCGTAATAATTTTCAAATTTGGTTGATATATATAAAATAAAATTTAGATTACTTCAACAGTGAGAAATTTTGTTGTAAGGAAATTAATCAATTCTATCAGTTGAAATTCTTCGCAGAGAAAACATTTAACAAATTCGAAATGCATTATTCTATTTGGAGCATAATACGGCGTGACGATTGTACGATCTACCATAAAAATCTTCATATATAAATATTTGAAACCATTTTCAGTTATTATATCAACCGGAAAATTAGATAATTGTTCCAATTTGATTGATATAGGATTCAAACTTATGCGTAATTGTTTATTTGATAAAATATCTTGACATTGTGCATAAATTAAAACGGATGATATATTTGATAGTGACGATGTTCGATTATAAGTGGTAATTGTACCCATATCTAAAAATGAAATTACAATCATTTTTCACTTTAAAATAACATTAAATTATTACCAAAAAAATTGTATTTAAAATAAAATTATAAATTAAAAATATAAAATATAAAAAATATAACATCTAAAAATTAAGTATATCTCATCATTCATTTTTGTTAAAAATAAAAAAAATTTAATTTTTTAAGTAAATTTTTTATTTTTAATGAAATTTTCTGAATATGTAGTATAATGCGTATATATATGTAGTATATATATAAATTGTATATGATGCAACTATTTTTTAGCCGAATATTATTTTAAAAAAACAAAATCAACACAAGATTTTAATATTTTTTTGAATACAAATTTAAAGCAAAATTTTAAATTATAAAATATTTAAATTTTAATGTTCTATTATCTTACTATAAAAAAAATTTATTATATATATAATAAATATTATATTATATAAAATTAGAAATATTTATATTTATATAATACATATATGTATATATATATATATATATATTATATTATATAAAATTATAAAATTATAAAATATAAAAAAATATATATAAGAATATATTCAGATATATTAAAAATTAGACAAAAATTAAAAACTTTGAGGATGTTGATTTCATTTTTTCAAAGAGGTTTGCTTTTAACAAAAAAAGTACTATAACTTATACGTATATACTTATACATAATTCTACATATACCCAAATTTTCATTAAAATTAGAATTTTTAGATTAAGATAAGATAAAATTCCTTATAATATATGAGGAATTAGGAATAATTATAATATATCCTTGTAATATATATATAATAATTCAAATATTTTCAATTTAGAGTTATTATATCTAATATATATAAAATACATATAATTCAATCTATATAATATATAATTCAATTATATGTAAAACCATCTAATTCATAAAAATATATTATAACAAAAACTGCAATTGCTAAAAAAAAATAATTTTTTTCGATAATGTATATTAATTATTATTTCATAGCAAAAAAAATTGATACATGAACTATTAAATATAAAAATAATTTTAAATATATATAATTATATTAAATCTAAAAAAGGAAAAGAGAAAATCGTCACTAAAATCCTCGTTAGTATAGTGGTTAGTATCCCCGCCTGTCACGCGGGAGACCGGGGTTCGATTCCCCGACGGGGAGATATATTTTTGTTTATTTATTTTTTATTATTATTATTTTTATTATTATTTTACTATTACTATTATAGTATTATAATTATTATTATTTAGTTATTATTATTTTACTTTTATTATATAATAATATTGTTTTAATAATATTATAGTAATATTGTTTACATATATAATAATGCACATAAATAATATAAATCTACTTTTTAAAATAAAAATTATAATTGAATCAAACATCTTGAATTTTTTTGACAAGTTAAAAGAATTAGTTTATTATATAATATATACAAAAAAACAGTTTGAAGAAGTTGCAATTGATCGAAATGACAAAAAAGTTTTATCTGAATATATAATAAAAATTATAAAAAAATTAAAAAATATATTTTATAGATTTATATCAATTATATACATTGAAAATTTCATTCAATTCAATTCATGAAAGCGATATTATATTAATATATTATATTAATAATCGATTATTAAATGACAAGTTTTATTATTCTATGTTTTATATTTATTTATAGACACAAAAACGCAAGGTTAATATATAATTGGGACATCTTTGAAACATGTAGATTCTTGATTTTAGACACCAAAATAAATAGAAAAGTTGGTGTAAACTAAATTGATTAATGCTTATTTATTGAATTATAAACAATTGAAGTTTGTGATAGACAAAGAGCGATATAGATAGAATGAAACCACTATGTTATATGTTTTATTCTATCTATTCTATCTCATTTCATTTAATGCAAACTTCAATTGCTTAATAAATATGTTTAACTGACATTTTTATGTATCATTTTTATATTTGTTTTGCTCTAAAATCGATCTTACAAAAATGTTTCATAAATATATTAATCTATATAATAAAAATTGAATAATATTTCTATCTGTTATATAGGAGATCAGGATCTTTTTCCCGTCGGGGAATTGGTGTTTTTTTTCAATTCTTATTTATATTTTTTATATTAAAAGTTATTTAATTTTTTTACTGAATTTGAAAGTACTACTTTCTTACGAATTTTAAATATACTGAACTTTTATTTTGCAACAAAAAATGTATAATATAAAAGGAAAAAAAATTTTATGGCAAATAAATAGCAGAAATTTTCAATGATCGTAAAAAAAATCTAAGAAAAATAATAATACTTAATTATATATTATCTTGCTTTTTGATTGCAATTAGGTTATGCTAGCATAAATTAATTCTTTTTCATTTTTCTTTAATATCATTGAAATGCAATAAAAAAAAAACTTCTTTAATTATATTTTCTGTATGTATACATTAAAAAATATTTTAATAAAATGCTATTTGAATTCATAATAATATAAGTCTTTAAAAAAGTTTTTTTCTTATTTTTTTTTATACTCAGGATCCTACTATCATATTTTTATATCTTTTTTGTCATCATAATAAAATGTTTAAAAACTTCAATTTAGTAAGAAAGTAGCATTTTGATGAGTTCATTGTTTCATATCTTATATTATTTTTTTTATTTATCTCCTTTTCTCAATTTACCAGAAAACAAGACTTCAGCAGGTAAACGTAGCTCGTATATCTGTGTTCCTTGTTTCTGTTTCTTTTTTTTATTTTTTTTAATTTGATTCTTTTGAAGAGATTTTTTAGTCTGCTTTGATATTAATGGTGATTCTTCATTTTCAACTGATGAGAGAAGTAATTCACACGTTAAAGATTCAGATGGAAAACGTTTTTCTTTCGACATTTTCCGAAACAGATATTCATGTATACTATCTAATGAAATTTTCATATATTTTTATTAACAACAATATAATATAAAATTATATTAGTAAAATATTTTATTAAGATTTTTCAATTCTTATATTATTTTTTCTTTCAATTTTTATTCATACATTATTTTATAAATTATCATTTTTTTATTTGAATAAATTTATATAAAAATCATATTTTTCTAATACCTGGTATCACATCAAGATATGTGACGATGCTAAAATCACCGTAAACTTCGTCTATAATTATTGTAGGTTCTGGGACTGTTAATGTTGAAGATGCAACAATAGAATTAGAATTATAAAAATCAAGAGGATATATTTGAAGAAAATGTTCTTGTCCTATATCAATAGATTTATCATTTATATAAAATCCTTTTACTTTATCTTTTTTAGCTCTATAAAACGAAAAATATACCAAAGATAAATAAAAAAGCTAAAATTTTATATCTATATATAAAATATAATGAATATATTTATAATTATATATAAAATATATAATATATATATATACATATATATATATATATATATATGTATATATATATAATTTAATAACAAAAAATGTAAAGTTTTAATAGTATATAAATAATATTATATTTTAATTATTATAATTAATTACTGAATTAAAATTTATATCAATGAAATGTTATATTTAATTTATTTACCTTTCTGAAAATTTTTGTCCTCCATAAAATATATGATAAATGATTACATAGTTAAAATATTTTTTTAATTGTATTTCATTTAAATGAACTAAATGATGAATAGAAAATATGACCCAATATGTATCTTTTTTTATTGGACATGGTATTGGTCTTAAACATAAATCATCATTCTCAGTATAAATCTATAAAAATAAAAATAAATAAAAATTATATTCAAATTTTAATATTATTTTAATATTCATAATAGATAAATGATAATGATAAAAAAATAAGTGATAATGAATGAATTTCTTGATTTATAAATAATCATAATAAAATATAAAAAGAAATGATACGAAAGATATATAAAACTTCTTTAATGAATTTTCTTTACTTTTGTAATTTAATTTCTTCTTTAATTTAATTAATTTAATTATAATATAATTTTTATATATTAAAAACAATTTAATGATATATATATATAAATTAAATTTATTATTTTATTATTTATTATTAGTTATTATTAATTTATTATTTATTTAGTTATTATTAATTTATTTTAAAAAAAATTCAAAATTATTTTATATAATTAAAAAACTATTTATATAATATTATATGTATTATAAAATATAATATATTCATCGAAATTTTTACATAAAGAATATTTTTATTAAAATTGAAATCGAAATCAAGATATTAGAAAAGATAGAAATATTATTTATTTTTATGATATTTTTTATTATTGTTATTAAAATTTAAAAGAATTTAAAATAAAATGAATTAATGATATACCTTTGAGGCCGTTTCCCAACAACGACAATCAAATTTAAAGTTATAATTTGGAAGAAGTTCATATTCAACATGTATTTCAGCTAATATTTCACCTATATGTATAATATTTTTTGAAGTTGTGTAATTTTGTGTAATTTCATTCGTATTTTTATTTATTTCTTTTTTTTTATGTTCATGTACTGCTTTCTTTTTAACCTTTTCTTTAATTACACTTTTGTCATTTTTATCTTCTGTATTAGAATTATTTATAGAAATTGAAAATCCAAAAGTTAGTATAATATGCATCGCAATATAATATTAATTATTTTATTGCTGTAATTCATTAATACTGTAGACTGTTTAGTTTATTCAAATTTAAGAAAATATCAATGTTAATTAATATCATGTTTTAAATTAGTTATGAATATGACTAGTTTGATATGATATACTAATAGAAAAATTTGTTATTTATAAGTTTTTTATTTATTATTATATTATATTTTATTTATTATATTAAATAATTTTATATTGTATAAATAATTCTTATTGATATACAATTATATTAATTCATATCATTCAATTCATATCATTTAACTTCAATTATTTTATAAATTTTTTTTATATAAATAGAAAAAAAATTTACTAGATTTAAATTGCGGAAATTTAATTAAACAATCAATTAATATTGTACATATATATAATTAAAAAAGAAATAAAAATAAAATAATTAATAAAATTTTGTTTTATTTTAAATATTTATAAATATTTAAAGAATTAATATTTAATTATTAAATATAATAATAATTTATATAAATGATAGTTAAATGTAGATTAATTATACTTCCCGCTGAAGGACTTCGGGATTCAATATGGCGATTGGTTTCTGATTCGAGTAGAAACACAGCGTCAGAAGGATAATATCATTGAAGGAAGTTTCTCTCTCTTTATATTTTTCTAGAATAGTTAAATAATACTCTCTTCGAAGTATCAAAAATATAAATATGAAATAATATATATACTATATGATAATGCATAATTATTATGTACACTATCAAATTTTAATTTTTACATGTTAATAATAATATATTTATTTAAAAAAATTATTAAATTTTATATTACTAAAGTGAAAAAAACTTGTGCCAAGAATGTCTCAGGACGATGATGTAGGATTTTTATATAAAACAATGAGTAAGTTAAGAAACTTTATTAAATATATTTTAAGATATTTCGCTGTAGGTTAAAATGAATATAATAAATAAAATAAATAATTTTTCATAATACATTATATGAAAGATTTTAAATTTAAATTTTTTTTTAAAATTTGCAAATAATCTTATAATAAAATAATTATTATTTTATTAATAATATAAATTTAAAATATAAACAAAATTAATTCAAAAAATGAAACATTTTATATTTCATATATTTATATTTTAATTTTATATATTTATATCTTTTTATGAACATATGTATAATTAGAATAAATAATAAATGAATGTAAAATTTAATCAATGTATAATACATTTAGAATAATAATTTTATTAAATCAACAACTTACATCTGAATTAATTTTAATACATATAAATTTTTTTTTAATTTTAATGTGATTTTTTTATTTTTAATTTAAAAAACTTTTAATATTTTAATATTAATTTATATAAAATATAATAAATAAAACAAAATAAAAAAAGAACACATAAAATGATCGTAATGCACAACCGGCGTTGTATATTCCTTCGCGTATGTCAGTATTTTACAGTGACGACTTGATGAGTTTGATATATGTATACATGTAGTGGGAGGCGTTTAAAAACTATACATATAGCGGTATACGGATGTGTCAGAATTCTTAAAGAAAAAATAATTTGTATAAAGAAAAATATGAAATATTACCATTGAAATTAAGCAAAAGTTTTGCTTTAAGAATAATATGACTAGCATTTGTACGTATTTATTGTGAATTAAGTACATACATAACCTAAAATTAATTTTTTGTACCTTTTTGGGAGTGCATATCCCTTGGATTAAGTATGTTGTTGATAGAAAAGTTTTTATTCTCGTATTTATTCCTTTTGATAAAACATTTAATAAATAAATAACAAATAATTATATAAAACAATTCTTTTTAGTTGAGAGAGATCCAAAAAAAAGGAGAGTTAAGCCTGTAGGATCAGCACAATCTTTACTTGATTTTGATTTAGGTGAAAGCTCTGATGACAGTGATTTTAGAATTGAAGATCACTGTGAATCTGATGATGATTCAGTGGATTCTAATGATATAGGAAAAGGTAAAATATATTATGTGATTTTTAAATATAATATTATTAACATATGTTTAGAAATTAACTAATATAAATTTATTAATATATATGGAAGAGGAAGAAGATGTATCTGAGCAATCTGATGATTCTTTGGAAGATCCATTATTGACTAAAAAAGAAAATCCTAATTTAACTGTAGGAGATGTAATTGAACAAGCTAGACAACAAGCATTAAAAGGAAGTTCTCTTGAAGATAAATTAAATAAAATGTTAATTTGTTGTGGTTGCTTAGGAGATAGAAGCGATGATGTTAATGAAATTGTTGAATGTGATGGATGTGGTGTTAGTGTACATGAAGGTACAAATTTTAAATATCTTATCTAATCTTTATCTAATTATCTAATTTAAATCTAATTTTTATTTAAATTTAATTTATTTGTACTTTAATATTTTATACTTGTATATTTTCTTTAATAATTTGTATTTGTATTATTTGTACTTTAATAATAATAATAATTTATAATATTATTTACAAGTATACATTGATAAACAACAAATATAAACAATTTTTCAATTAAATTTATTTAAGGATGTTATGGTGTATCTGATGTAGAAAGCTTTTCAAGTACTGATTCTTTATGTCAGTCAGCACCATGGTTTTGTGAAGCTTGCAGTGCAGGTATTGAAGATCCTTCTTGTGAACTTTGTCCTAATAAAGGTGGAATTTTTAAAGAGACTGATGTAGGCAAATGGGTACATTTAGTATGTGCACTTTATGTACCTGGAGTTGCTTTTGGAGAAGTATGTAAAGCTTTAATTTGTGTCAAGTATAAACTAAAAATATTTTTAGATATCTATATATATATTTTAGGTTGATCGCTTATCAAGTGTAACACTTTTTGAAATGGCATATAGTAAGTGGGGAGCAAAACAGTGTTCTTTATGCGAAGATGCACGCTTTGCTCGTACTGGTGTATGCATAGAATGTGATGCAGGAATGTGTCATACATATTTTCATGTTACTTGGTAAGAATTATTTGCAAATATATTTAAACTATTTAATACAATCATAAAGAAATATAATATAAAATATAGTATAAAATAATTTATATAATATTGCAGTGCACAAAGAGAAGGTTTATTATCTGAAGCTCATAGTGAAGAAGTTGATCAAGCTGATCCATTTTATGCACACTGTAAACTTCATTCCGATAAAACACTTGTTCGTAGACGTAGACGTAATTGGTTAGCTTTGCAATTACGAGCTCAATACCGACAACAATTATTAAAACAACCTAATCATTTAGATACTGAAGAACAGCGTAGAATCCAAAGAAAATTAGCAAAACATAGGCATAAATATTTAGCTCATAAAGCTTCCAGGCCACCACCATGGGGTATGTTAATTAATTATATTTAATATATTAATTAAATATAAAATATTCTATAATATATAATATATAATATATGTATATATATATATATATATACATATTATTTGTAGTACCAACGCAAAAAATGCCTCGATTATTAACTACTTCAGCTTCTGCTTGTCGACAACTAGCAAGAAAAGCTGAACTCATGGGTGTTGATACTGCTGCATTAGAAGCTCAAGAAGCACAACTTGTAGCTTTAGTTGATGTTAGGAAAAAGTGGCATATTCCTCCTGCTTTTAGTGTAGAATTCATCGGTTATTATTTGGATCGCAATTTACGAGTCACATCTATGAAAAGACGATTACAAGAACTTCTTGATATTAATTCTCAATTACTTAATGAACAACAAAGATTAGATAGAAGATATGATGAAGTAATGAAAGACAACGAAGAACAGATTCGAGTTAATGTAACACTAAAAGAAAAAATAGAAATGTATCACCAAGTGCTTAAGAGTGGTGGTTATATGAAATCATTACCACAAATAACTGATTTAGCAAAACCAAGAATAGCACCAACTCTAGGTAAGTTAAATATAAAATATATAAAAAAGAATAAATGTATCATGATTTTTAAATAGGTACAGGTTTAGGTGTCCCTACTGCAGCAGCTTTGAAAATGGGTGTTGGTTTTCCTTTACCAGTTGGTAAAGGAACAGAAGGAGTACGTGAAGGTAGAGTTTTAAGCAGTCAAGCACAAGATCAAAATCATAAAGGAGAATTAACGTTAAGGCACCAATGTGGAATATGTAGAAGATCTACAAATCAACATTTACTTGCAAAATGTGATACTTGTCATCTTCATTATCACTTATCTTGTCTTAGTCCACCTTTATCACGTATGCCTAAGAAAACAAAACTTATGGGATGGTATGTATTTATAAATAATAATACAATCTTTTTATTGATTGCATTTTAGATTTAAAATAATAATATATATATATATATATATATATTATATTATATTATATATTTTTTAATATAGGCAATGTTCTGAATGTGATAAAGAATCTTCTGGATCAGAAGTTGAACGTATAGATACTTCAGCTCCACGTAAATTAAGGCATTGTAAAGACGATTCAAATCTAACATCAACACCAACACCACCACAAGAAATACAAGTACCTACAACGCCAACAACACCTAGTACATCAAAGAATTCTTCTACTAATCTTAATAATATAACAAATGCTTCTACACCTGATACACCTACAACACCAAAAGTAAATATATATTATATTTTTAAATATAATATAGAAAAAGAGAAATCAATTTTTTATTTTTAGATTCATAAGTTCTTTATTATTTAAATTTTTTTAGGTAACTATAAAACCAGTTGGACCACAACCTTTGTCTTCAACTCCTATTCAATCAAATGAAACAGTGTACAATCAGCAACCTATTAATAATATGACAATAACCAGAGAAGGTTCACCTGAATATATGGTAGCTTCAGCAGATGGTACAGAATCTGTTTCACAAAGAAGCGCTAAAAAGAGAAGAAGGTATATTAAAAGAAGATAAAATATAAAGAAGGTAAAATATATTTTTATATAAATATAAAATATAATATTTTTTAGAGAGAAACACAAAAGATATACTCCTGATCCAATTACGGGTATAAAGCAAAGAAAACGCAAACATAAGAGAAAAAGTCTTGATGTAGAAAATCCTGAAGGACAATCTCAACCAGAAATTCATAGGAGAATTACAATAAAAGTACGTAAATATTTATAAATATATTTATAAAACTTTAACATTATGTATGTTCAAAAATATTTTATTCTTTTTTATTGAACAGATAAAACCAATCCCAAGGCCAGAGGGAGATGTAGCATCAGAATCAAGTCCACAAATGTTTGTTGCTACATCTACTAGTACAGAAATTACATCACCACCGCCACTTCCTAAACTACCACTTCCACCTGTTCCATCTTTGACTTCAAATACTACACCTGTAACATCAAATGCATCTACTAATAATACAAGTAGAACATCTACAGGAAACGGAAAAAGAGGAAAAGATACAGACCTATTAACACAATGCAATGTCTGTGATATGCCTGGCACCAGTCAAAATCTCGTTATGTCAGTTTATATAAATACATTAAATACTTATTTTTTTAAACAAATTCCGAATTTGTGAATTTATTAATTTTTCAGGTGTGATGAATGTAAAAAATGCTACCATTTCACCTGTCTTGATCCACCAGTTAAAAAATCACCTAAAAGAAGAGGCTATTCATGGCATTGTGCTGACTGCGATCCTAGTGTAAGTTAATTTATTTTTATTGTCTACATTCATTGTAATATCAATCCAAAATATTTATTAAGGTACTTTTTATTTAGTCGAAATAAAAAAAAGTAAAAACAAAATTAGATTTATATATAGTAAATCTTAATTTGTAGAAGAAATAGTATGATCAATAGTATAAATATGACAAAATATAAAGTACTTTAATATTATACATATAAATAATGAATTCTTTCTATAATTTTAAACATAGAACAAACATTAATAATAAGTCTTATTAATAACTAGTTGCTAACATTAACTAATTATTTTCAGTAAAAGCTGTGCCATCTTTATTTATTGAATAATCAAATGCAACGTTCCATTTACGAAATGTTGAATGGCAATTAGTTATTAATACGAAAAAAAACTTAAAATCTCACTTTTATATGAAAATGGGAACAATTCTTCATAAAAGATGGATAATACACCTACACTTCGTATAATTTTGAAGCAGCCAAAGCAACAAATTAGGCTAAAACTTATTTATGGATATTTTTATCTTTGATCTAAAATTGTTACTAGGAATATATCTTGAAGCTAATTTAATTCAATAAAAGAAAGAATCTGTAATAGTAAAAATATTTCTTTCATTTCAGGCCTCTGAATCTGAGACTTAATATCAACAATTTTATGTCTGCAGCTATAATTCTACGTTCAAATAAATTAAGACATTAAATGTCATTGTTTTTTGTAAAATATATAGAATATATAATTAATGTTTTTCCTTTAATTGTAGAAATCTCTTGAAAATACATGCTATAAATTTCATTTTTATATAATTATTTTATATAATTTAAAATTTCTGTATGTTTGGTGAAATTTTCAGTATTTATTTTCAATGGATTCTGCTTAATTTTATATTTTTATTTCTACATATATATATATATATATATATATATATATATATATATATATATATATATATATATATATATATATATACAAAAATATATTATATACATTAAGATTCATCAAGAATTCTACATATTTAGAAAGGTAAGAACAATTAAAGAAATTATATAATTTAAAAATATCTTTTAATATTTATATTATCTTTGATATTAAATTTAAAATGTATTTTTGCAACTATTTATGTAGATTTTAAATATACTTTTTACAAGAAAATTTCAAATAAATTTGTTTAATGATAACAATGATATCAGATAATAATATGATTTTATATTTTTTTGTATTATAAATTAAAATTATGTTAATTATAAATATTAATATAAATCGTATTAACTTTTAAAATTTACATAAAAAATATTTTTGTATTATTTTTTCCAGACATAAAACCATTATAAAAATCAAGAGCACTCATAGTTTTTTTACCTTGAACAGTTATTTTTTTTACAGAAACAAAACTATTTTCTTTGCATTTTATAATTAATGCATTATTTTTTTTGCTATATATTGCAACACCTATAAATTAAAAATGTTTTGATAAATATATTTAATAAAAATAATAAATTATTCATTCTCAATTATTTTATTATATGATATAACAAAATTATATGTTTACCTGTATTTTCTTCTTTAAGTTTTGTTGCTATTATTTTTGATTCAATTTTTTGAATATCAAGCAATTTTATTTTTACATTTTGAAATGATGTAGTTAAATCATATAAACCCAGAAGAGCACGATGTAAGTTATAAACATTTGTGGCAGACATTTTATTCCAATTAATTAAAGATATTTTTGATGTTATTTTTGGTGCTAAAAATATATCAATTTATCATAATATATCATAATATATACATCATTATAATTAAATAAATATTTAATTAATAACAAAAAAAATATATTCACCATATGTTATATTAGTTTCATCTTGAGGTTTTGCAAATTGTAATAATTCCAATAAATTTTCAAATGTTTCTTTTAAAAGATTTCCTCCAAGCTTTGCTAATTTTGTATATAATTTTGGCATTGTTTCATGTTCATCAATATCTATTTGTTTTTGCAATACTATTTCTCCTATATCAAATCTGAAATATTTTAGATATAATAATATTTGCTATTATTTTTAAATATTTTATTTCTTTTACTTTTGTAATATAACTTTAAAAAATAAATTTATATAACTAACTAGTATATATAACTATTAAAAAATTTTACTTTTTTGGCATTATCTTCATTATTGTAACTCCTGTTTTTAAATCACCATTAATTAATGTATGAATTATTGGAGCTGCTCCTCTCCATCTTGGTAATAAACTACCATGTACATTTAACATACCTCTAGTGTAAACATATATTACATTAATAAAAATTTAAAATCATATATATTATCAATACATATAATAAATCTATATCAAAGACAACTTACAATGGAAATGCATTTATGATTGTAGATGGAATTAAATGACCAAATGAGACAACTATTCCTATGTGAAACTCTGATTTATTAATTTCAACTGGCCATTTATGTATAATAATTTTATTTTTTTTTGCATATTTTACAACAGGATTTTCTTTTATTTTATAATTTGTAACAATTTCTAGCCGTTCTAGCTCTTTAGATTCACTATATATAAATAATATAATGTAATATATATTTTAAAACTTATTTCAAATTATTAAGAATTTATAACATTAAAATAATAAAATTTTTCTTACTATTTATCATATAAGATTTTTAAACTTTCAACTGCAAATTCATCTGTGCCAAAAAATAATACTTTCCATGAATTATTTTGTAATATATGTGATTTATTATAAAAAGTATAATATTTATTATATACTTTTAAATTAAAAGTTACAAGAAATATTTTATTTATTCCTTTGAATGAACATAAAAATTGTGTTGTATTATATACTGTACGACTTAAAATTATATACATGTTTTGTTTTATATTCTATAATAAATCATTTCGACCATAAAAACATACACTTATATATATATATATATATATATATATATATAGAATTATATTTATAAGTAGGATTGCCACCTTTTTGATTACGGCTTGTAAAGTTTTAATACAAATCTTAAAGATATTTCTAGAATATTTTATTAATAGAAAATTATTATAATAAGATAATAAGGAATTACAATAATTAATATAATAATAAAATTAATATATAGTAAAAATGAAAATACTTAAATAATAATTATTTTAAAAAATGCAACATTTTTTTTTATTTATTTTTTTTTATATTTAAAATTTTGTGTAAGAATATTTTATTGTTAATTAAATATATATTTATTAGGAAATTTTATTAATATGATATTTTTTTATCCTTTCTATTTTTAGATTTTTATAGAAATCTTTGGGTAATAATTCATATTCTATCTAAATATATGATTGATAAGGTAAACTGGCAACCCTGATTATAACTTATGATTGATAAATTAATGATAAACTTATGATTTAACAAATTAATCATTTTATATAATGATATCCAATATTTATTTTCTTCTAATTTAATAAAAACCAATTTAAAAAATAATTTAAGCACGAAATTTTTGATTTTATCAAAATGTGCTAATATATATGCCATAAAATAAAGATTACAGAAGAGAATTATAAGTTATTTGTATATAATTTAAAAAAAAAATTAAATAAAAATGAAATAAATGACTAGTAAGTTTATATATACATATATATATAAATTTACTAGTCATTTATTTAATTTTTATTTAATTTTATATATATATATACATTTATTAAAAACAATTTATTAAAAATTTATTTATTACAAAAAAATTCAATATTTCAATATAAACTTTGACTTAATTAAATATATATAAATAATAATAATTTGTATAATTTTGTATATGTAATAATTAAACATATCTAAATAGTCACTACTTGCATACAATGGTTCTATTTATTGAATGAATTATAAATATAAATATGATGTTAAATACGTTTAAAAAACATTAATTTTATATAAGAATAATTTTTATATCAATAAATTCTTAAACTTAAAAAATTAACATTTTTATTCATAAAAATTATTAGAAGATACAAAAAAAATTAACATTTTTTGATGCTTAAAATAAAATTTAAAGTTTAATTTTTTATATATTTCTCAAATAAAGATCTATAGAATTTTGCGTAATTTTAAGTTCTCTATAAATTTTTAAAAAAATTCAAATCTAAGTTGGCGAAACTGACATCCTAATACTATTTCAACATTTAAAGTTATAGTTACGATAGTTATAATATTTTAAGTTGTCGATGATTATAGTGCTTAATGATATTAATATTTCATAAAACACATATTTTTAATTTAATTTCTTGAAAGATGTCACGAATAAGAAGACTTTCTATTCGTGGTATTCGTAATTTTGGTGACGAGAAAGAAGAAGCTTTGATTAAATTTTCTCGTCCTTTAACACTTATTCTTGGTCCAAATGGTACTGGAAAAACAACAATTATTGAAGCTCTCAAATTCGCTACTTGTGGTGAATTTCCACCTGGTTCAGATCGCGGAAAATCATTTATACATGATCCGACTTTATCAACAACTTCATCAGTATGATAAATCTTTTATTATTACATTTTTATTATTATATTTTTATTTTTAATTAAATTAAAAATTAAAATTTTTTTTAAATAATTCTTTTTAAAAAATATATTTCTTGATATTCAATTAATTTTTTGTTTTAAATAGGTTCGAGGTGTTATAAGAGCTGAAATAATTGATGTAGTAGGTAATACATATACAATATGTAGAACAATAGAAAGTACAAAAGCTAATGTGACAAGATTTAAAACTCTTGATAGTGCTTTAAGTAGAATAAATAAAGATACTAAAGAGGTATATTTTAAAAAATAGAAAATAAATATATACTTGTATATAATTTATATATAAATTTTTATATTTATAATTTCTTTATATAGGTCATATCAATAACTAATCGATGTACTAATGTTGATACAGAACTTACATTAGCAATGGGAGTTTCTAAACCTATTTTAGATTATGTAATTTTCTGTCATCAAGAAGATCTTAGCTGGCCCTTTCAAGATGGTAAAAAATTAAAAGAAAGATTTGATGAAATCTTTGATAGTGCTAAGTTTAATAAAGCTCTTGAAAGCATTATGAAGTTAATTAAAGATTTGAAACAAAGAGTCAATATATTGAAAGAACAAAAACAAAATTATCAACTTATTGTTAATGAAGTAATAGACAAAGAAACAAAACTTGAAGATAATAAAAAACGGTTGGAAAATTCTAAAATTAAAATTGAAGAATTTAATAAAGAATTAGAACCTGTGATTCAGAAAATTAAAAAATTAGAAAAAATGGATGTTGAATATAAAGATCTACAAAGTGAACAAAGTAATATTTTATTATTATTATTATTATTATTTATTATTAATTAATAAAGTAAATTAATAAATTAATAATTAATACATTTACACATTATACATTAATACATTTATATATTATATATATATGATTTTTATTTAGAGAGGAAAAAAGCAGAATATGATATGTTTAAACAACAATTGGATAATTTAAAAGAAGATTTGCAGAATATATTTGAAGGTACTACAGAAAAATTATTAAAAGAAATAGAATCATATGATGAAAAATTAATTGGAAAAATTAATGAAATTGATGAGGTATATATATTATGATATTTATTATTAAATATAATTAAACTAAAAAAATATTGAATATTATATTTTCCTTATATTATATTATATTTTCCTTAGTTTAAAAAGAAATTAAGAGATATTGCTGAAAAAGAGTCTACAATATCAAATAAATTAGCCAATGAAAGAGTAACTAATGGTTCTTTGAGACAACAAATTAAAGATCATGAGAAAAAAGTTATTCTTCGCAATCAAATATTAAATGAATCATTATCTTCCTGGAATCTTAATATTGTTGATTCAAATGTATCAGAATTAGGTGTGAATTTAAAAAAAAATAAAAATATAACTTATATTTATTACATTTACTTATATTTAAATTCATATATAAATATAAATTTCATATAACATTTAAAATTTTTTAGAAGTAATAGCTTTTACTAAAAGATTACAAGAAAAAATGAGGGAACTAGAGCATAAATTAGAAGAAAATAAAATAAAAAGAGAAGAAGAAGAAAAAGAATTGCAAAAAGTAGTTGATGCTTTGCGTGATAAATATTTAAAATTAGACACAGAGAAAAATCTTAAGGAAAATGAAATAATTGAAACAAGGAAAGAAATTGATAAAATGAAATTGGATATTATGCAGGTTGTATATTTTTTTGTTAAAATATTTTATTTATATTTTAAATTTATTCAAAATGTTTTATTTTTAGCTTAGTGCAGAATCAAATAAGTTGAATTTTATTGAATCAAAATTACAAAAAGTACAAATAAGAATTCAACAATTAAATGATTCAATAAATGTGGATACTATGAAGAAAGAAATTGATGACAAGATTAAAATTCGAAATGAAATGGACATACTTTTAAATACAATTGATGAAGAAATAACTTTATTATTGAAACAAAGTTCATTACAAACTGAATTAGAATTAAATAAATCTACATTGGTTATTAAAGAAAAAGAAATAGAAAAATTGAAAAACAAACATGAAGAAAAAATAATTTCTTTACTTGATATCAAAGATCTATCTCAAATCAAATTAAAAAATAATTTTGATATTGTTCAAAAAGAATTGGTATTTAAAAACAGATATAATCATAATAAAAATGCATATTTATTTTATTAATTTTTTTAATTTTATTAATTTTAGATAAATGAAATAGAATCTATAAATCAAAAAATTCGAACAGAAGAACATCAAATAGCTACATTAGAAACAACGATATCACATATTGAACATGAACTTCAAAACAAGAAGAAAGAAATAAATTGTGAGTTTAATAATTAAAAATTTATTATTTATATTAAAATATTATTACTAACAATAAATTATATTTTTTTAGTGAATAAAGAAAAAATTTCATTAATTTGTTCTTATAAAAATTTTGATGAAGTATTATTATTACAATCAAAGAAAGTAAAAGATCTTCAAGATAAAAGAGGAATGTTTGCTCATCAAAGTGCAGCTTACAAAGAATATATGAAACAATTAAGAAACACAAATCCTTGTTGTCCTTTATGTCACAGAGGTTTTGATAAAATTGAAACTATTACAACCTTATTAAAAGAAATGGAAACTGAAATAGAAAATCATCCAAATCGTTTAAAAGAATGTGAAAAAGAATTGATAATACAACAAGAAAAATATGATAAAATGCTACAATTAAAACCTGTTGTTGAAAGAATAATACAATTAGAAGAAATAGAATTAGAAAAATTAATGTAAATTTATTATTTGTTATATATATATATATATATATATATATATATATATATAATTATATATATATATATATATATATATATATAAATATTTATATATTATAAAATTTTTTAGGAGTAATTTAGAAAAGTTCAAGAATAAATTGAATGAATCTCGAACAATTGCAATAGAATTAAAAACAAAAAAATCTAATCCTGAAAAAAAATTAGTAATGTGTAAAGATATTATAAGTGATGTTATGTTATGGGATACTTACATCGATGATATTTTTAAACTAAAACAAATAATTGATAATTTTCATATTCGTATGACTGCTGCAGGTATTTTATATTGAATTAATTTTATTGATCTTTTTAGCATTATTTATTATTTATTGATTATTTATTTATTATCTATTATTCATTTTTTAGAATATAAATATTTTATTTATATATGTAGGTATTAAAACAAAACGTAGTCTTCAAGAAGCTCAAACTGAAAGAGAAGAATTGAAAATATCTTTAAAAAAGATTCGTGAGAATATTGAAAGATTACAATTTGAAATAAATATGTATAATGAAAAATTACATAATAATCAACAGGAACAGAATACATTACACAAAGAGCAGTTAAAAATACAATCAGATATGCAAAAATTGAAAGAGTTGAAAGATAATCAAGAAATTTTATATTTGAAAGAAATTTCTCTTGGAAAATCAATTGATACATTAAGAGAAAAAATAACTTTATCAGAAACTGAATTAAATTCTGGATTTGATAAATTGGAAAAAAAAAAAGTAATTTTCATGTAATAAAATTCATAAATAAAAATTCTTATATTTGAAATGATTTTTTTATGAAAATATTAAATATTAAATTTTTATTAAAAATATTAAATTAATTTATAAAAATATTAAATTTATAAAAAATATATTTTTTTTATTTTAGAAAGATAATTGGGAAAAACAAGAAACTGATAGAAAATTAATAACAGAAGGAAGTAGACGTTTATCTGATTTACAGAAAATGCAGGATGATGTTGATAGTTTTATATATCGTAAAATTCCCGAATCTTTAGAATGTTCTGAATCAAAAATAAAAAGTTATGAAAAATTACTTAATGAATTATTTTGTAAAAAAAATGATATAGAAACAACAATTAATAAATTAAAAGAAGAAATGACTCGTCAAGAAGTACGAAAAAGAGAATTGTCAGATAATGTTAAACTTCGCGAAATTCAGGAAATTATTAACAATTTACAAGAACAATATTCAAATATAAAAGAAAAATTAAATACTATAAATTATTCTGAAATATTTGATGAATGGCAAAATTTGCAAAGTCGAGAGCAAACTATACTTCGACAGGTATAATATTTTATTATATTACAGAAATAATAATCATTCATATTCATGTAATTAATATTTATATTTATATTTATTGCATTTTAATTATTTATAAATTTTCTAAAAAATTAATTATTTTAAATTAATATAATAATAAATAATAATTATATTAATATAATATAATAATATAATGATTAATTAATAATATAAATTTAATTAATAAATATCCTAAATATTTTTAGAAAAATATCATCAAAGGTAATCAAGAAGAATTAGAAAGAACAGTACAACAATATGTTCAAGAATTGAAAAAAGATATATATAAACAAGCTCATAAAAATTACAAAAGCAAATGTATCGAGTTAACGGTAGCATAACAATTTTTTTATTTTACTACTATTAACAAAAATTTTTAATAATTTTTTTTTGAATTAGGTTGTAGAAGAATCTATATTAAATTTAAAGGAATATAGCAAAGTATTGGATACAGCTATGATACAATATCATGAAGAACGTATGGCCACAGTTAATAGAATCATAAAACAATTATGGAAGCTTGTATATACTGGAACAGATACAACTTCTATAGAAATTCGTACAGATGCAACTGAAGGAATAGGTGGTACAAAAAGAACATATAATTATAAATTAATTCAAATGAAACATGGTCATGAAATAGATATGAAAGGTCGTTGTAGCGCTGGTCAAAAAGTAATTTTAATTTATACTAATATTATTATCAAACCAATAAACTTTATTATTTATATATATTATCATTTATACATAGGTTTTGGCATCAATAATTATAAGACTTGCTTTAGCAGAAACATTTTGTAAAGATTGCGGAATTCTCGCACTGGATGAACCAACGACAAATTTGGATCAAGAAAATGCTGATAGTCTAGCAAATACATTGGCTACGTATGTTCAGCAATTTTTTATTTAAATTATATTTAGATTTTTGTCATCTAATCTGAAATTTTAATGAAAATTATTTTTATATTAAAGGGTTGTTAAATTACGATCACAACATCAGAAAAATTTTCAATTGATTGTAATTAGTCATGATGAAAAATTTTTATTCAAATTAGCTGAATTAAGCAGTAATAAAGGCTTTTATCAACTTTATCGTAAACAAACGTATGTCTATAATAAATACACGTGTACATGTGCACGTATATGTATATATTTTTTTATTTAATTTAAAAAAATTTGTATATTTTTAGTGGTTATTCAACAGTTAAATATTGTTTAGTAGAGAATCAATATCATGTTGCATCAAATGATATAAAAGAAGAATCTGATGAAGAAGTCAATGAACATTCTTTACGAGATAAATTACAATACGAAATAAGTTTAGGAGGGAAAATACATAAGGAACAAATTTATAACAAAAAAAGAAACATTGAAGATGACGATTTTACTGAAAACAGAATGTCAAAAAGAAGATATGTCTTTCAATAAATCTTCTAATAATAATTATATTTATTATATATTTGTAATTAAAAATAAAATTAAAGTTTATTTTATAAATATAATATTATAATTTTAATGAAACATTCGATCTATTAATATTAAATTTGCATTCGATTCTTTATTGTATTCTTTTTGATATATTAATTTGATAATAATTTAATTAATTTAAGATAGTAAGATAATATTTAAAAATATTAAAAATAAGATAATATTTTTAAAAATTGGCGCTTTTTTAATTAAATATAAATATATCGAGTATTGAATCGATTTTGACAGTCGAAATGTGATCATACTCGGTCGATAAAAGAAGCAAAGAACAGGTGACGACATCGTTGTCATACTCGTGATTTCATAACACGCCATTTTCTTTGTGTGAAGTACTGGTCAAGAGGAATTTCACTTACTATTTTCTATCTATTTCAAGGTAATGCAATTTATAATTAATATTTTATTATTTTGTTGATTATTGTTCACATCTTTAAATGAACGTCATGTATATTTTGTAGAGCCCTTATTTAATCCTAATTTTAAATCTCATTCGATCGTGAGATCGCATGTTGACAGGTTTTTAAGCATCGCAATTATATGAATTTTGTATCTATTAGATCGCATATATTATTATTTTATCATTTTCTTTTTATATTGATGCAATGTATTGTATTTTTATTATAATATCATTTAAATATTGTGAACATTAACCGCCAAAACATGTATTTAGAACATCTTCTATAATAATTTTTTTCGAGTAATATACATACGTCATTACAAGAGGAATACTTTTCCCATTCACATTCAATGATTCATTAAAAATCGGATTGCTATTCTGTGTTTATATTATTTTATAATAAAATTTCATATTCTTAATGTTGCATAATAATACGATATTTAAAATCAAGAAATCACTTTCCAATAGTATAACCAATTATTAATTCTAATTTTAAAAGGTATTATGAGATTTTCTTCAATATAAATTTCAACTAATTAAAATTGATATTTATTCATTTAAAAAGAATTAAAAATATTTTAATTAAATTATAATGATTAACTTTACATACCTATTTCATTATTTATATTTCATTCTTATCTAAATTGTATACATACTTTATATAATATATATATATATATATATATATATATATATATATATATATATATACATTTAATTAAAGATTTTGATATTCTAAGAGAGATTTATATATATATATATGTATATATATTTTTTTTTAATATATTATTTTTATAGAAATGATTTTATATAAAATTTTTTAATATTATGATTAATTTTTCTAATTGATTATATTTCTAAATAGAATTTTAATATCAGTTCATATTTTTTAATTCAATATATTAACAAAATTTATAGCAGACATATTTTTTTGTTTTTAGTTTACAATGGCTTCTCATAAGAAAATATTGCTTAAAGTTATTATTCTTGGGGATTCTGGAGTTGGTAAAACTTCTCTTATGAATCAGTATGTAAGCAAAAAATTTAGCAATCAATATAAAGCTACTATAGGTGCAGATTTTCTTACCAAAGAAGTAATGGTAGATGATAGGATAGTTACTATGCAGGTAAATATCTATTAAATAATATTTATGTAATATTATATAATATTTATATATGTTATATATATTTTTTTTATTCTTTATCTTCTATTTTTAAATAGATTTGGGATACAGCTGGTCAAGAAAGGTTTCAATCTTTAGGTGTTGCTTTCTACAGAGGTGCTGATTGTTGTGTACTTGTATTTGATGTTTCTGCACCAAGTAGCTTTAAATCTTTAGACTCTTGGAGAGATGAATTTTTGATTCAAGCTTCTCCTCGAGATCCAGATAATTTTCCATTTGTAGTACTCGGAAATAAAGTTGATTTGGAAACCAAAGTAGTAAGAATATTTTGAATATAATTTTGTTATATATTTTTTAATTTTTTTTTTTTTTTTTTTTTTTTTACTTAAAAATGTCTACTTGCTTTAGTTAAGTTTTAACTAGTTTATTGTTTTAATAAATATTTTTCAGATTCATGGTAAGAAAGCACAACAATGGTGTCAATCTAAAAATAATATTCCATATTTTGAAACTAGTGCTAAAGAAGCCATTAATGTTGAACAAGCTTTCCAAACGATAGCAAAGAATGCTTTAGCTCAAGAAAGCGAAGTAAATCATATTTTTTTATATTATTTATTTTATATATTTAAATAACATATTATTATATATTAATAACATTATGTAATAAATAATACTATTATTTTAGGTGGAATTATATAATGAATTCCCAGATCAAATTAAATTGACAAATGATCAACGAAACAATGGCAAAGGTGATTCTTGTGCCTGCTAGGTCTTTGAGCAATGGAAATTTTGGATAAGCACATAGATGCACAGGTCAGATCGTACATTCGCGTACCTGCGCATTTTAAAAAATACTATATCGAGCTTGATGTTGGAAGTCTTAAGTATGCACCTTGGTTTTCTTTATTCAATTTTTCATATTTTTAAAGCATATTTATAGTATTGAAGAACTTTTTTATTGAAATTATGTGGAATATCGTGGAAAAATATATATGTATATATAAGGAAGTTTATAAGCAATGCATTTTAAACAATAAAATTAAAAAAATTTTGTACCAAGGAGCATTCATTGGCTTCATTACATGAAAGACTATATTGTATTTTATATCGTATGTTTGTGTTGATATTTCATTCATCCAACAATATGTTCAACACATTATTTCTAAAAATTGTAATGCTCTCTTATTAGGTATAGCGAACAGTATGAGCTGCCCTTTTAAATTGCATCTTTACAGCTCATTGTTGATGTTCTTCATTGTGGAATGATACTATGATGTTTATGAATCATATAGGCATAATTTATATCGGGAGGAAAATTTATGGGTTGGGAACACACTTAGCATAACAATTAGATCATCATAAATTTGCTCATGATTCATTGAATACAATCACATTTATTGAAAAGTTCTAAAAATATTTGTGAATATATTCATTTGATTATCTCTAAAGTCTAATTTTTATTATCAAATAAAATGAAAATTTTATTATTATTCAACATAATATTATTTATAATTTCAAATACATATATAAATAATTTTATAAAATAATGGATTTTTATTGAAATATTGTAATTATTTAATTACCTCTGAATTTCTTTAATAATCTAAACCTTGCTAATTGTTATGTTGACTAAGATATTTTTATCTTCTAAAAATAATTCATATTTTTTGCGTAAATTTAAATAATGTTGAGTTTGTTTAATAAAATTAATGTGTATTTCCTGATATTTCACGATCGTCTCAATCTCAAAAGGCTAGTGCGTTTTCAAAGAAAAAAATTCCCTTCTTAAAAAATCTCAATAACTATATAATTTATCATTTAATATTCTCAATCCACCTATAATATTTACATACTAATATTTTCATGTATATTTAAATTCCTCCCTGAAGTGAAAGTTTGGATACCGCGATGCAATAATTTTTAATTTTTTATTGTATCCTTTAAAAATGATTTAGATATATTCATGAACTTTATCAAATATTATTTAAAAAGACAAAAATTTTGTTTAAAAATTAAACATATCATGCAATATACAAAAAATACTTGATGATTTATCTCTAAAAGTTATAAATTTTTATTTTTTCTATTTTAATATTATAAAATATATTTATAAGAGATTAAATCCATTGAAAAGAATTATATAAAAATCAAAAAGCAATTTTATTGATATATATAAATAATTCTCTTCTTTTAAAAAATAAATTTTTGCAATGAAAAAATATTTTTTGTACAATAATTATATTCTGAAATGATAGATTTATCTAAAAAAAAATCATTATAAAAAAAAATATTTATAAAAGTGATATTATTTATTATGTAAAAAAAATATGCGTCGCGGCTAACGATCACTTCTATATCTTAAAATAATTATTATTTTAGAAATAAGCCACTATCCTAAAAAATGTAGAGCAAAAAAAAAAAGATTATGTGAGCTGAATTCATACATACCTATAAGATTTCTTATGAAAAAAATTTAATACGTGAAATATTTGCGTACATCTATTATGACGATATAAATGCGTGTCATCATATATGTACGCATATTCACGTAATATATATGTATATAAATGATGATGGTCATAACGATTACAATTATAATTATTAATATAATTTTATCGAAATATGTTAACGAAAATTATAAATATTATCATTATTGCTGCTGCTGCTGCTATAAATTACTACTATTGCTATTCTTAGTTTTAAGTGAAAAATAAGAAAATAAGAAGAAATACATTTATTGTAACAAAATCATCAGCTGGTCGAATTAATTCGCTGATATATCTGTGCCACGGATAATCATCGTGTGACCTGAAACAAAATATAAGACTATCATTATCCTTATTATGACTTGATGTCTATGTTGTTATTATGGAGATGAATGTCTGTTGAAATAGATAGTAAATTTAGTAATCCCTGTATGAAGTAGCACATAAGATTAAAATATAATTCAATATAACTAATAACAATACAACTAATTTAATAATTGAAAAATATTGGGAAAAATGGCTTTTTTCAAGTCAAAGGTTAATCTGTAATACAGTGTAGTTTTATTCGAGAATTTCAACATATTATGTTTCAACCGATGTAAATTAAATATTTACCCTTGTACGATTGTAAAAAAAATATTCGTTTTTATATAATGCAATTTTATCTTTCCTTTGAACCAACTATTTAATTAAGTGAAGTCTACAAAATATACATATGATGCACTTATGTGTACATATAGGAATATACATAATGAATGTTAAACCAAGGATATATCTATGAGTAGATTATAAAATGCGTATAGAATATTTTATATTAATGTATAATATTACACGGCCTTTGTTAAGTTTTAAACAAATTTTTACAATTAATGTCAAATATATACAACATACATATGCCTTTATAGAGAATAAATTACATTCATTTACAGATAAAATATAATATGAAATAATTATGTTTTTTGTAAAAATTAAAACGTAATTTCATTCTTGTTATAACGAATTGTGTTGTGTGGTTCTATATGAAATTATAAATTTGAAAACTTATAGAATATATGAAAGGAAATTCAATAATGAATTCAATATGAATACATTAATAAAAAAATTATGTAATTATATTAAAACATCTTTTAATAAGTACAAATTTAAATAATTAAATCTAAATTTGTGCAATAAATTAAAATACAATATACAACATTTTATTCGATAAAAAAATATTAGAATTAAAAATTAACTTGCAACAAAATGCAAAATTTTTAATCAATGTTTTAATATATTAAAATTATTCTATTTTTTAAATATTTCAAGGATAAAATATTTTTTTTTAATTTAAAAAATCTGATTTATTTTATTGATATTTTTTAACATTGAACATATATATATATATATATATATATATATATATAGTAACTTGACTATGATATGAACCAACAGTAAATCTATGTATATTTTCTAAGACTAAAAAGAAAATAATTTTATTTTATCGTAATTTTGGAAAAATTTAAGTAAAGTAAATTTCACATTTAAATAAATATTATTAATTTTATTCTATAAAATATAATAATTTTCTCAAAAATAATATGTAAATATTTACATATTCGATAGTATATTTTTTAAATTAGTTTATTAATTTAAATTTATTAATTTTTATTTTTATTTTTATTTTTTTTAATAATTTTTTATATTTCATATATTTTTTATATGAAATATTATTTATAATTATTTATTTCATAATTATATTGTAAAGGTATCGATTAGAAGAATTCAAAAATAAAGAATGAAAAACAAGATGTATACTATTATATATTAAATTTTTTTAATAATTATTTTAAATATTTTTTATATTAGATAAATGATTAGATAAATGAAACCAATCAAATATTTTTATAATCATTATTTAATAATGTTTTAATGTTGTTTTCAATATTAGCAAAATAATAATTTTTCATATGCAAGTTGAAACTAGTAATAATATAATGCCAAATTTTAAATTGTATCAATCAAATTTTAAATTTTTATTACAAATATAAATAGAGAATATTTGAATGACTTCATCAAGATCCATAAGTTATAGACATGACATATAAAGGTTATTGTATAAGAATATGATGTAAGTACATATAAAAAATTTGTTTTAATTATTGTAATATAATTATGGTAAATGAATAATTATTATCAAAGAAATGAGTTGAAAATTAAAAATATTTTATAAAAATTCTATTTGTAAAATATTTCATTTTTTCAATTAATATTTAAATTTCCTATTTATTTACATTGATATAAAATAATTGTATTCAACTGTTACTGGATTATAAATGTTGTGATTATAATGCTATTTCTATATGTATGATTCTTTATGTAATTCTTTTTTTCTAAATACATAATATAATATTATTTAAATACATTTTAGCATATAAAAAAATATGATACAGTATTTTATTAAAGAAATTGAATATTAAAAGTAATTGATTTGTAAATAAAATTAAACATTCATAAAGTTATTTTAATAATATTAAAATATTAAATTTTTATAAAATATAATTTTTAATTTTCTAAGTTTATCAAAATTATAAAATTATGCTTTTTATTACATATTTTCTTATTAATTCATATATTAATAATAAGAAATACTTATATATTAATGATAATTTTTATAAAATTAATTTGTATTATTAACATTACGAACGTGACGTTCATTTATAAAATTTTAAGAAAATTAATTTAGAATAAAAAAATAAGAGGTTAGAAGAATTAAATATCTTATGAGATTTTTATGCAATTAAATTAGAAAACTTAGTTACATATATATATATATATATATATATATATATATATTAATTAATTTAATTAACTTTAGTTAATAATTTTAATTCTCTTAAAATTGGAAATTATTATTTTTATTGTTGTAATAATAATTTTTTTTTATATCTATAAAAATATTATTTTCAGATTATGAAGAATATTAAAATATATAGATATATAAAATATTAAAGAACAAAATATGATAAATATAATATGATAAATATAGATATAGGAATGTTTGAAATTTTTGTAGTAATTTATATATAGAAATTATTTAAAGTTTGCAAGTATAAATTCTGAATTTTTAAAAAAATTTTTCAATATTTTTTTTATAAAATATATTTTGTAAGATAAGATAGAAATATAATACAGTGTATAAAATTTTGAATGTTTATTATAAATAATATATTATAATTTAATATTTAAGTTTTAATTTATATATAATTTATATATATATATAAATTATATCTTATACATGATAAATAATTTTCAATCCAATATTAATGAATTCAATGTTTAAGTTAAAATTAAGTAATTTTTTAAACAATAAGTTTTAGTCTTTGAGACAATCTGTTGTGTCATATATAGCTTGAGAAGTTACAGTTTGTAATCTAGATTGAGCATTTGAATTGCAAGAAGCTTGCATTGACAATATTTTTAATTGATTATTTTGTATTTGTCTTTTTGCCTGTGAAATTTCTTGTTCATATTGACGAATTCTTTGATTAATATATCCAACTTTTATAAATATACAACTTGCCATTTGTGTAGCATTTGAATTATAACAATCTAGAACGACACGATCCAATTCATTTAACAATTTCTTTCCAATCTGAAAATGTAAATTAAAAGTAATTTATAACATACAAATTATTTTTAAAATTCTCTTTAATATATTTGATTGAATGATATTCATTCTATAAGTAAATTTATATAAATTTTTATACAAATAATTTTCAATAAATAAAAAATCATGATACATACTATTTCTTGAGCATCAAGCACTTGTAACTCTGCTTCAATACTTTGCATTGCTTGATTTTTACATTGATTAAGACTACTATATTCTTTTTGATAAGCATTATTCACTTTATTTGTGATGGCATCCAAGCAATCATCAGCATTTTTGCCTGATTTGTTTGCGTCTTCTCTTTTTTCCTAATAAAAAATATTATAATTATAATTAATAATCCTAAATTTTTATAAATTTAATAATGCTTTATTTTGTTTCAATAACTTCAAGTTTTAATCATTTTTTAGTTTCAATTGATATATTAAATAATATTAATTATGATTTTTATACAATTAACATATATAATATTTTCTAAAAAAGTTATTTCTACAAGACAATTATATTATGAAAAACAAAATTTTAAAATAATAATAGTTAAAAATTTACTTAGTTAGAAATAATAATTGATGATTTGAATAGCATAATAAATCATTATGTTATTGTAAATAGACTAAATATATTTTTCAATAAACATAATTTTTATTAAATAGAAAATAAAACTATTGAATCTATTTTAAAATGAATCATTTTATAAAAAAGATGCTTTATATACTATTATTAATATATTATTGTTTTATTGAAAATCACTTACTTTAACTTATTCTAACTTACTTTAATATAATTAAGAATAAAGTTTCTATTGTTGAGCATTTGATTTGCAGATTGAGTTTGATATAAGTAAATTTTCTGTTCTGCATCTCTCTTTATGGAAGATTTAGAACGATTTAAATCCGATAGAATAGTTTGAACTGAATTTTTAGCTTTTTTCACAGCTTCACTTGCTTGCTGTAATGAATTACCAGGCCACTAAAATTAAATAATTTAAATAAAAATTCTATATTAATTCTTAAAAAAGAATAAATATTATTAAATTATATCATTAATTTACTAAGTTCGATCAATAATTTCTGTAATACGAGAATTACTCAAAATATCGCTAAGAAATTTTATAATATTTATAATATTATATAAACTTAAAACATTTTATTAAAAAAACAATGGCATAATTTCGCTTTGTGTTAAAAAAATTTGATTAAAAAATTATATAAAATAATATTCATCATGATTTATTTTTCTTAATATTTTATATTAATTTTTTATTATATTAAGAATTTTTAAAGATTAACGAATCTCATGATATACAGAATCTATAAAATTTTTAAAATACAAAAAAATAATTCTTATTATTTCATTTATTAAAAATTCTTATTATTTTTTAAAAATTCTTAAATCGATAAAAATGTTCAACGATTATATTTAATTGATTATTTGCTTACTTGTGCAGCACAGAGGGTCATTAGAAGACAAAAAAAAATAAATAACTTCATATTTGCGAAAAAAGGAAAGTTTCAGTGTATTTATATCACGTTTTTTTGAATTGCGAATTGACGGATAGACTTGTCTTTTTATATATAATGATTCGCTTATAATCTTAACTAAAAGTGAATCATTGAAAAAAAAAAGAAAAAAATAAATGATAACATTTCCAGGTATACTGATAGTACATTTTATCAATTTATCATTGAACAATCGTATAATAATTCTAAGTTCATTAATTATTAATAATAATAACAGAATACCTATTTTTTATTCTAATGCATTTTATTACATGCATTTTTTTACATGTATTTTTTTAATTTATATATAAACATATTTTATGTTATTTTTGATAAAATTTAGTTCATGAAAATTTTTGCATAAATAAAAATTTAATTTTATTAATCATATTCTATATCTTAATGAAAATTTTTATTTTAATATTTTTTATTTTTTTTAATGAAATTGAAAGTTATATATTAATAAAACATTTAATATTATGATGAAATATAATAAATATTTTTTATAAAAGATTTAATAACATTATCTTTAGTTGAGTATTAAGAATTAAAAATTTCTTGATATGATATGAAACTGTATGATATGTTATAATATAAAATTATATAATATAAAACATGGATTATAATATATAATTTAAACATTTTTATGATAGTATTGTATAATAATATTTTCTTTAAATATAATATCTTTTTTATACATATATGCAAATAAATATTAAAAATCAAATTGAAATCTATGATATTATTTAATAGTTTTTATTTGTCCTGCTTATTTTTTTCAATTCAAGCCATTTTTTTTCTTCTTGATATTTAAATTATATTTGTAATAATAATAATTATATTTATATTTGTTAAATCTTTTAAATAATTCATAAAAAACAAATTTATTAAATGTTAATTCATTAAATTTGTTAATATATATACATATATATGTTAAATGTAATATGTTCATTAAATTTCAAAATCATAAAAAAAATTCATTTTTTAATAGAGAAATAAATTGCAATTTCAGTATGATTTTAATAGAATTATCATTTTTTTAGCAGAAAGACTTATTGAGAGAATTAAAATTTGATAATTAGTAAATTTTGCTTTTAAACATTTTCTTTTACATATATATATTTCAGTTATTCTTCAATAAACATTTTTTAGTGATTTATTTATAAAAAGATGAATTAAGATGAAAAATTTAATTCATATTATTTATAATAAAAATTATAAAAATATAAGCAAATAAGAATAAAGAGAATAGAGAAAAAAAAAGAAATTAATGGTATTAAATACTTTGATTAGATTATATATCTTTATTATCAATATTTTGTTTTAAATAAGATTATTGTTTCCGACATATAATTCAAAGTCATAAAAATATTTTTTTTATGATTAGAAATTTAAATTTTTTATTTTACATATAGATTTGCTTTTAGATTGTAGTTTAAAATATTTAAAATATATTTATTAAAATTATTAAATTATTTATTTATACATTATTTTTAAATATTATATGATGATATATATATGTGCAACATATATGTATGCAGTTTAAAGCTTAAAGCTATTTTAAAGAATTTTTTCATCTTCTTCATTATAATAATAACTATGACAAAAAATATATGTATTCATCAATTATTTGTTTTTTATTTTTAATTTTATTTATATAATAGTTTTTTAAATTAAATATTCTTATTAATAATCATTTCATAATTAATTATAAAATATAAAATATTTTATATCTTTTTGAACAATATGCGAATTTTTAAAGAATAATTTTATTTAATTTTCAATTTTTTTGTTAAGTAATAGTTTATTTTTATTTTATTAAATAATATTTCTAATAATAATCTATAATAATGTATCACTGAAAATAATAATTATATTATATTGCTTTATATAAATATTTTTTTTTTTGGTATTTTTATTTTCTTTTTGGTATTATTAGAATTTTATTTCATAATCATATTAATTAATTTTAATCGCAAAAATATTTAACGGAATTATTTATTATTAAACGGAAATTATCATTTAATTCATTTATTCAATTGAAAAATTATTTGTTTTTTATCGTAAAATCTACAATTAATCATTTATTTGACTAATAGATAAAATAATAGATAATATATTTTTATTATTCAAATTGAAATAAATATCACATACATAAAAACTTTATGAATACTTTATTTATTTATTTATACAATTTTATAATAAAAATGAATATATTTTTTGAGAATGTTTAATATAATTTTATTAATATTGATTGCATATTTTAGAAATATTTTATAAAATTATAAATAGTGAAATAGATTCAATAAATGAATTTTTTTATTATTATTTCTTTTGATAGAATGTTTTAAAATTCCTGTTGTCCGGATTTTTATTTAAGTTTCATCAAATATTTTATATTAAAATATTCACATCATTATTATTATATATAGTATATATTAGTTAAATATATATTATGTTTCACGAAACTATTTAGAATATATCTATATTTATTTATATTAAAAATTAAAAATTAAAATTCTAATTTTCAAAGAAAAATAACAAAAATATATCTAATTGACATATCTTTAATCATGTGTCAAGAATTATGAAACAACTATGATCAAGAACAAATACAAAAAGAATAGATCATAGGGAATTAATGCAATCTCTAGAATGCCGCAGATGAAACTATAATAAGGAGAATAACCTAAATAAGGAGAATAACTAATAAGAAAATAGCAGAATAAAAATTGATTAACACTATTTCTCGAATTCCAAAAATATTCTTTCAAAGACAGATTAAAATAAGAATTGGGAATCAATGTCATCTTTTGAATATTTTTAAAAACATATTTTTATACTTAAGATTGCATTAACGATCAATTCTTATATTTCTATCTTTTTCTTATTTACTTTTTTTATTTATATTTACAAATTCAAATATTCAAAAGATGGTATTGATTTTTTTTTTATCATTAATTTATATTATTATTTAATTTATTGATTGAAAATTTTAATAGAATCTGTTCCATTTTTTTATATATTGTACTTTTTTGTATTTTTATTTCTATATATCACATAATTTCTGCATTCACTAAATTCTAAATCATAAAGAATATCAATATATCAATAATATCAAATTCTTTAATTTTTTTCACGATCTTTTAAAATATAAAACATAAAATTTTATTATATGTTGGGTTATCTACTATCATTTGTAATGATACTTAAAAAGTGAGAATTAATTAATTAAAATAATCCATTATTATTTGTAGCCAAATTTGTAGCAATCTGACAATAACGTTGGTAAACATTGTTAGATTTAGTAAGTTGATGACTAAGCTATTATATGTATATATCTTATTGTTCGAAATGGATATAATTGCAAGTGTAAAAAATAATAACAATGAAGATAAAATTCAAATGATTTTTGAGATGCTTAAACAACAAATAGATGAGTACAATATTATAAGTAAGAAAAATAAAATATCAAGAACAGAATTAAGAAAGGAAAAAATCCAAAAATTAGTGACAGAAGAAAAACATTTGTCCACAGAGTTTCAAAAAATTAAAAAAGAATTAAAACGTTATGAAAAAAAATATGAAAAGGCATTAAAAAAGAAAGTGAAACTATTGAAAATACAAATTGAAGAGGATCGACGTAAATTAGAAGCTACAAAACAAAAATATTACAAATTAGAAACTTACGTAAATATAGCAGAAAAGATAAAATCAAAAAAAAAAAGTAAACCATTAAAAGTCAAGATGATGTTACCTAAATTTATACAAAAGAATCTACCACTTAGTAAAAAGATTAAAATCAAAATTAAGAAAAACGAAAAATTAGGTAGGCGTGAAATGCACTTTATAAATGATATTAATGGACAAAGTGTATCTTCTAATTTATCTTCTAATTTAGTAAAAATTATAAAACCTACAATGAATACTCGAGAATGTAAAATTGTATTACAAAGATTGACGGAAGAGCAAATGAACAAATATATTAGTCAAAATAGGTTAAGTCAAGAACGTATAACAAAAAAGCGTATAACACGAGATTCTTTAAAAAAAAATAATGAAAATGAAATAAGTACGATTTATCCAAGATGGCATATAAAAATTCCAAAATCAGTATTTCAAGAAAGTCTCTTACGCATTAATAATTTTAATCTAAATTCAACTTCTATCTCAAAAGATGTTATATAATTAAATATATTATGTTTAATTATTGTTAGTAAAATCTATTATACATTAAGAAAATTTTGTATTAATTATCAAGTTGTCAAATTGCAATTATTTATTGCAATTATTGCAATGATTTTATTATCATAGCCAAAAAATTAATAATTTTAAGAAAATAAAAAAAAAAATATTTATTGTATGATAAAACTCTAAAAGAAAGTATTATATATATATACATATATATAGTACATATATAATAATATAATTTTATAATATTTATATAAAGTTTTGCACATAGATCGTTAATATTACAATATACAATATATAATTAATAAAAAAAATAGAATCTCATGCTTTAAAAAATTGTTAATTATTACATTATTTAAATATATAGTTAGTATATATTATTAGTATATTATATAGTTAATATGTATTGTATAACAAAACTCAGTGTTATACAATATATATTATTGTACATATATACAAATTTTACAGTAATATTTATAGAGTTTTGCATATGGAATATTTAATATAATAAATAATTAATATGCTGAAAAGTAGTTAATTATTATGTATATTATGTATTTTATTTTTATTTTTGAAATAATTATTGTAAAATGTTAATATAATTAAAATATAATTTCAAATACATTATATACAATATTTTTGTATAATATTATAATATTATATTATATTATAGTTTAATAAAATGTAATTAATACATAATTTAATGTATAAATTGTCATTATATAAATAATTTAATATTTGTTATTATAATTATATGTTGATGAGGAAAGAATTTTTGTATAGTAAAAAAAATTTCTAAATGAATACGGGAAATTTTTGTTTGTGAATTTAATATATTTAAATAATTGCCGTACACTGGTACTAATTATCTATTCTACATTAAGTTACACATGAATGATATTAAAATTAAATATATACTAATAAATTATTATTAAACGAAACTGTACAATGCTGTTTCGCTATACTAGCGCTTAGAACATTAATAAGCTTATTTGCTTATTCTTGTCTTATGGACAGGCAAAAAAAGGAAATGTTAAATCAATTATGAATTTCGAGATCGCAGATTATGAACTTACATGCATTTGCAATAAGATAAATATATTTCAAAATATTTGCAAAATATACTTGATATGTTAGCAAGATGAAGACAATTTATTACCTTTTAAAGAAATTCAAGTAAAAATATATATATATATATATATATATATAGAGAGAGAGAGAGAGAGAGAGAGAGAGAGAGAGAGAGAGAGAGAGAGAGAGAGAGAATATGCGAGTGTAAAAAACAAAATACAAATGAAAAAAAATTGTCATGTATTAGTTGATAAATTATCATTTGATATTCAATATATATGTATATAAGAAAACATATATATGATTATGCAATACATTTCTTAATGAGTCTTCAAATTGCAGATTTTATTTATTGACAATATATTTAATGAAAAAAATATAATTCTAAAAAATAAATAAATTTTAAACATTAAAAAATATTCGTCAATATATAATCAAGTTATACAATTCATTTTCTTTTTTTGCTTTACATTATTTTTTCGTTACAAATATTATTTATTTATTTATTATCGTAATTGTAATCATATATGAATTAGAATAATCTAATTTGCTTTTTTTTATTTATTATGATTTGCATTAATGTAATTTTGATCATACGGCTATACAAAATTTATATTCTCTTTTTCGATCTATATTGATTATTTAAAATTTACAAATATTGAGAAAGGCAGTAAATCGATTTACTACTCAATTGTTGTTTTATTATATAAAGTGATTCTTGGAACAGGTGATTTTTTCTTATTGAATATTGATAAAATAAAATTATTGATAGAAATGATATCTCGTGTCATATTTTATATAAAAGAAATATATTAAATATTTCAATAATAAAAATATGAAATATTTATAAATTTTATAATTTATTTTTAAATACTTTTGCTTATAAAATATAGTAAAAGTATTTTGTGGTTCTATATAAAAAAAGATTTTCTTTGTTTTTATTTTGTTTTAAAAAATAATAAAAAGAATATATAGTTTCAATTTATAGAATCACCCTGTATATTATTCAAATATTCGCTTTTTAAAAAATACTTCTTAATATAATCATTATATTGATATAATAACATAAATTATGGCAGTCTGTTGAAATATTACATATATATATATGTAATACTTCTAGTTCTAAATTTCCTTTAATTTTTTCATTAAAATCTAATGAGAAGGAAAAAATTAGTCATACCTCAGCCAAAACGGATTTGTACTTACAAAAAAAAACAATTGTTTTGATATTTTGGTCTAGGTACGATATCTATTTTTAAATATCTCCTTTCTCATTACTTATTTTAATTGATTTTCATTGATGGATATGTAGAATTATATGAATATTTGATCAAAAAGATAATGTCAACAAACGATATGAATGATATGTCTACTTAATAATTTAGAAAAGTTTGAAAATATACAAAATAATTCTAACAAGTTATATATCTCTATTCTAAGTGAAATTAGAATTGCAATTAGTCCTTTCCATTTAGAGCAGAGATATAACTTGACTTAGTTGTTGAAATCATCCAATGCTATGTTTAATGCTCTCCTAAATCTTCATTAAAAAAAGGTGTATATGTGCATATTATAAATATATTACACTTAATATATTAATTCAGTAAATGTATTCATAAATTAATCGTTTATTAATCAATATATATGTTATGTTTATTCAATAAATATATTCACAAATAACTAAATTTAAAATTTTACTAATAGAGCTATATTTTAAATTTATTCTAGAATTATTCTATTCTTTCTGATTTAATGAAAATATGTATAAATTTTTTAGCATTTTTATTATTTAATTAATTACTTAAATTTTATATATATATATATAGACTAATAAATGTATACATTTACTAAATTCTATGTTTTTATTTTAATATATGTATTTTTATAAAATAATCGATGTAGAACTGAATAAATTATTATCCAATCATTACTGATATTCATTATATGTATAGTCTCGAGTTAATAAGTTAATTCGTTTAGAGTTTCGATTAGCTAAATCAGCTAACTCCTAAAATACATTACATTACCATGCTAAATTATAGCTTGTTTATGATATTATTATTATACGCGTCGCTAAAATTGCAAAATACTAAAATCAAATTATGATCCTGTTGTAATGTAATGTATTGTTCTATATATCTAGCATTTAAACGATATCTATATTTGTATTTTTTTCTGCTTTTGCTCTCTTTGAATATGAGATTGGTGCAGAAAAATTCATTATATTTAATATTCAATATATATAGAAAACGTGAAAATATAAAGATATAGTGTTTCTCGGATTAGTGTAACATTCGTACATCTGTAAAGAATTAATAATAAGTTAAAATGAATATGACTGATATTTTATTTCACTTAGATATAATGTAGTTATAAAAATAAGAAAAAATGAAAAAAAAAGAATAACAAGTACAAAAACGAAATTATTACACGAAATTATACAATAAAATATTAAATGAAATCTATATTTATTTATAATTTATTTATTATTTATAATATATTTTGTCATAATTTTTCAAGTTTTTATAAGAATTTTTAAAAATTTGATTCAATGTTTAACAATATACAAAAATTTAAATTGTTAATTTTTAATAAAATTTTTAATAAAAATATAATAAATTCTAACTTTATTTTAATTTTATTCTTGTTGTCAAATCAAATGATAATTAATTTTTTAATGTCGAATGTCGTTATACTAATTCGATGAACACTTTACATGGCAGTGGCAAAACATATTGTTTCATGCAATAAGGAAATATGTCTCGTTTATGAATTTGTTTCGTGTTTTTTTTTGTTAATATACCTTAACTATTAAGAATAAATGTTTTTATATTTGGATTTCTGT
The DNA here is from genome assembly GCF_003254395.2 of Apis mellifera. NCBI lineage: Eukaryota > Metazoa > Arthropoda > Insecta > Hymenoptera > Apidae > Apis > Apis mellifera. Next base: position 5,867,707 of record NC_037646.1, read on the forward strand.
TAAACTTTATTATTTTTTATTTATTCTATTTATTTCTATTTGTATCATTAGAAAAATGTTTTCTATTATATTTCTATTATATAAAGAGAATATTTTTCTTTTGATAAAAATATTAATAAGTAAAAATATATTTATATAAGTAAAAATATATCTGAATATTTAATTATTTTCATAAACATTTGATAATTATGATTATATTTTTCTCGATAATAAATATTCGATAATATATTTTTCTTGAGAAAGATTATATTTCATAAAAATTTTAAATAATTGTTTCTTGATAAAATCGCTATTTTTGAATAAATTATAGTTATAGTTTCATAGTTTACAATATATCTTATTAAAATAGAATTAACAACTTTATTTAGAAAAAAATTTAATATATCTATTATAGAAAACATTCTAACAATGAAATTTTAATAATAAAAAGTGAATTGAAAGAATAAAATTTTAATTGGCTCTAGATTATGTCTTCACTCATGCTTAATTAATTTCATTCTTTTTAAGTAAACCTATAATAGCACCATTGTTTTAGAAGATTTGGAAAAAAGCAGTCTAATTCTTCTTGAATATGATCAATCATAAATCCTTGATTGAATCTTTTCAACTTCATTAAAGCAAACGTATTTTTATGGATTTTATATCGTTCGCCATTTTTTTATTTTTGTACTTAGTTGCATACATTTTACTATATTACTTTTCATTTTTCGTATGCGCATTTTTTTTTCCTTGTTAGATAAACAATTAGCTTTTCGGGCAGTCATGTTTTAATGAGTATAAATAAAACGAATACTGCAATTCTTACCGGACATTAAGTTACTTATACAACTAAATGAATCTGTTAATTGAACACAAAAATGTTAGAATTCGATGAATAATTCGGAAAGATGAAAAATTCACATAAATTCACATTTTGTGAAACTATATGTAATATCCTATTTGGAATTTATTAATTTTGAATAGTATTTCGCTTTAAGTTTTTTCTTATTTAATATTTTAAATATAAAAATATTTTGGAAAATCGCTTATTAAAAACGATTGCTACGAATATCCTTCTTATTAAATAAAACTATTGAACAATTAAATGCAATTCGAATAATTAACTAATATTATATTAATTATTTTTTACCATATTTGATATTTTATAGATTTCAAGATTTTCTACACATATGATTTTCTACGCAACATTCTATAATCTTCTTTTGACATTGATATATAATGATTATTTTGTTAAAAATCACAATGACTAATAACGATTTAAGCGAATGATTCAAAGATAAGCTCGAAGTGAAAATATTGATTCGGTAATGGATCTTGTCGATTTCATCTTGTGTTTGTCGAAGTCTTTTGTGACATGTTCAAAAATCCATTAGTGGAATTTCTATCTGTTGAAAAACTATAATATTGTTCGTGATAAATTTACAATTATAACTATAAAATAATAATTATATCAATTTTATAATCAAAAGTAAAAAAAAAAAAAGACATTTCTTATCAATTTTTACTATAATATATTCTATTTTTAAAAGCATATGTTCAATGTAAATATTAGTTAGTGTAATATTAATAATTAATACATTTCAAAATTTTGTTTTACCTACCTATATTTTACAGATATTTAAAGATTATTAAGCTTTATAAGATGGACTACGGTGGTAAAACATCCAGTTTTAATCCGTTCTTAGGCTTACATGAACCACAATAGCCTCCACATTTTCCAGTGACATGTTGACTGTTCTATGATTAGAAACATAATTATGTTTCATATAATATTCCATCATTAGTTATTTTTCAATTTTTTAATAAATAAATATTCTTATAACAGGAAAATAATATTTTATGATATAAATAGAATATTATAATCTTACAATATGATTAATTTTTATTGATGTTCCGCGTGTTGCTGTCCAAACAATACTTGATGATAATTTTAATTGAGTTCCACTTAAATTAATACTAAAATGACCTTGAGCACAATGTGCAATACTATTACAGTCACCAGCTGTGCCATATTCGACACGATTTGAGCCCGTCATCCACGAAAATGTGTAATCATTTTCTAAAAGGTACAAAATATATATTTTTTAAATTTTTATTTATCACATAGAACTATTTAATTAATTATTATTAAAAATATTATACCTATAATATACAATTCTACAGGATCGATTCGCACCCTTCTGAACGTTGTCTTCCCAGAAGTGGAGCAACTGCAATTGTTGTTCCTTGGTCCATTATATGGGCAGACATAAGGATCATTAAATCTAAAATATATAATAAAAAATACATAATATAATCAATTTTTAGTATTAAAATTATGCTGTATAATTAATTAAATTAATTTTCTATAATTAGAATATGATCAGAAATTTATTTATATGTATAATACATATATATATATATATATATATATATATATAAAATTTATAATTTTTTTTTAATATATATTTGTTTTGAGAATTCTGCAGGCTATGTAAAAATTTCATATTCAATTTAATCTAAATCTATATTCAGACCAAAATATAAAAAAAAATTTATAAGTAAGTTCAATATTAATTGCTATAGACAAATTAAAGACTTAAAATATAAATATAATAAAAAAATATAATAAATTATATTTATTATATTTATTAGAAATTTATTTATATGTATAATATATATATATAAAATTTATAATTTTTTTTAATATATTTATTTTGAGAATTCTGCAAGCTATGTAAAAATTTCATATTCAATTTAATCTAAATCTACATTCAGACCAAAATATAAAAAAAAATTTATAAGTAAGTTCAATATTAATTGCTATAGATAAATTAAAGACTTAAAATATAAATATAATAAAAAAATATAATAAATTATATAACATATGTCAAAAAAAATGTTAATAAGAATATGTTAATGAGAATAATACAAAAAATCTTTCATACTAACGTCTTGTCATATACTTCCGCGTAATTTTCCTGAGGACCAGCCGGCAGTGTCAAATATTCTTTTGGTTCAGAAGTTAACATTCCATGACAATAAATCGACATGCTTCTTCCACCTAAGACCAAATTGTACTCACTATCCTTGGTAGTTTTGAAATACTTCTTTACCTCAAGACAAGACATTGCATAACATTTTCTTTGGTTGCATTTTTGCTTTCGTTGCGGCTTAAATCGCTTAGGACATTTGTAACGAGCTACTTTTCTACCATTTCTGTCTAAGCAGAATATTCTTCGTGTTTCACGACCCTTCTGTCCACAGGCATGACTGCACTGTAATTGAAATTTTTTCAAATTATTTCTTTAGCATTTTATTTTTTTTATATTTTAAAAATATTAAATATTAAATTAATAATGTATAGAATTATTTGTTAATTTTTTGTCAGTATTTTAGTATATATTTTCTATTTATATAAAATTTAAATTTTTCTTAATCAAATATTTTTAAATATTATAGAATTGCTATTGTATTTATTTTCTATAAATTCAAAAAAAAATATATATATATTCCATGGAATATATTTTGTCAGTGAATTAAAAAAAATTAAAAAAAATTTTTTTCAATTTTTTTTCACATAATATCATTCTCCTTGATTTTGTTACATCATGAATATTTCTTTGCACATTCTGCATTACTAGTAGTAATAAATCGAAGCATCTATTCCACAAAATGGCGCTGATCGAAATTTTTTGATCACTGTTTAATTTATCGACAAAAATTAAAATGTATATATATTTTAATTAATAGAATTACTTGAAAAAATTTTTTTATTTATATTCGCCATCAATATTTTTATATATAATGCTATTTATATAAAATAGATAAATATATTAAATTTTAGAAAATTTTAACATGCCACTTCTTTTTCAATTATATTTTCTTGATCCAAAATTAATTTAATTAATTTAAGTAAATTTGCCAGAAATTTCGATTTCATAATAGAAGAATGTAATTTAAAAAGAGAGTACATATAATTTTCTTTATATATACTTTTTCTAGAATAAAAATTCAATCAATACTTTGTTTTATTACGTTAAACTTACCTTTTTCCACGGTCCAGCATACCAATAATACTTATCATCGCATTCTCGTAATTTGCAAAATTGTTGATTCTCAGGTTTTTGATCAATTGGACAACTATCGGTGGGTGTAGGATCGATCAATCCATAGCGATTAACACGATGACAGCTTACTGTTCTTGTTTGAATTCCTTGTCCACACTCTTTCGAACACTTGAAACAAATCAATTGACTGTAGTATAAAAAAGAAATAAAAATGATGAAAAATGTTTTTAATTTTTATAATGTTTCATTCATATTTTATATATATATATATATATATATATATATATATATATATATATATATATATATATATATATATATTTAGAATATATATTAAAAAAAATTGTTATATTTTTTAAATTTTTTTATTGGAAATAATGTTTATGTAATTTTTTTTAAGGTTTTTTTAAGGTTTTTATTACTTGTAGAAAATTTCTCGATAAATATTCTTCAAGAATAAGCAAAAAGCATGATAATTTATGACAAACATTTCATGGCCATGCGTTATTCATTTATATAAATTGTATAAATTTAAAAATTGAATATTCACAGATATTATAGTGACATATAAATGTATATGATAATACATAAAATATAAAACATGTAAATTGATGTTTTGTTAGAAATCATTAAAAATTTTATCTTATAATTATTTTCATCTTATAAAAAAGAATTATATAAATTACTTATTATTTATTTTTCTTACAACAAACAATTACTATAAATGCAAACTTTTTTTTTACAATATCTTGTATATAAAAAAATGATGAAACATGTAATAATTTTTCATTGCAATAAATTAAACTGCAAACGTTTCAATGAAATAATCATTTCGTAATCTGCATACTATTCACTCATTCAATGGTAAATAAATGTGCGTTTTAATTAAGAAATAAATATAATAGATAAATATTTTTATAGAATTATGATATTCTATGAATGCTATGAAATTATAAATTTATGCATTGGTATTAAAAAAGAATAATGAATGACATCAATATCACGTGTCATGCATATGGATGATTTCTACATGCTGCATCAATAGAATATATTTCAAGAAGATCATACAAGTCGCATGCTTATTCGAATGATCAAATATGCAATTGCGAATCAATTGGAATTAACACATAAAGTTATTATATTGTTAATAGAATGAATTATTATACTATTTCTCACATGGAATTCAGTGGAAGAAACAAATATTTTTGTATAGTTGCTAATTTCTTTATATTTATTCTTGAGATAAATAAAATAAAAAAGTTTATCTTTAAAATGGAAAAAAATATCAGAGGAATATAAAAATTATTAAGACATATTAGGATAATATGAATTTTGGATTGCATCTATTGGATCTTGGAATGCACCAAGATTTGGAAAAGGATGAAAAATGTCTATTGTTGATGTGTAACAATTTTCTTTTAAATTTGAAATTAAATATAAATATATGATAATCGTCGTGATAATTATTGAATCGTTTATAATTTTTTATCGAAGAGATTAACAAAAATTGGTTAAAGATTAGTGAAGACAATGTCCCTCGAACCATATAATAGAATACGACTTCCCAATGAATATCAATTTCTTCAAATCAATTTTGAATGTCGAACATACAAAATCGAGTTTACAAATATTTAATATTTATAGTATAGTATATTTAATCATCAAATATGATATATCTCATTTAAATTGATTAATATTTTCAATTCATATTTTTTTTTTACAAATATATTTCAAATATAGTTATCACAATATAATAAATTTGTAAATAGTTTTTCAATTATGATTTATTTATTCATCAAATTTATCAGTAAACTCGATCGAAAGAATCTAATCAAAACAAAAACCGAATATGGAAATTGGATCGAAATGATCAAGAGCCAAGCAATGCAAAACATGATCGATAGATTATAGATCATAGCGGCGAGGTATGAAGATACCTCAGACCAAGGTCCTTCCTGCCAAATATAGTTGCAAGCAATACGTCGACAGGGCCTCTGTGATCTCGGTTTTCTTAGACCAAGCCTCGAGCAGTGCTCGTCCCTTACGGTTACTTCCGGCCCGTGGTTTCCTCTCCTCATTGTGCATTCTACCCTTCGTCTTTGAAGTCCAGTACCGCATGATTTCGAACACTGCAAAACATTTTCGTTCGATCCAAACTGCGATGGAAACGTCTTAACTCTTTTCGACTTCTGATATTTACACTTCCTTCCGCATTAGTGAAAAAGAATAGTTTCTTGTATTTTAATCAAGACTTATTATGAAACTAAAAAATTTCAGAATTCACAAAACAATGATGAATAGAAATGTTTTTAATAATTTCAATTTAATTTATTCTGTTAGAATCTAATAAGGATTATTAATATTTTTATTATATAAGATGAATAATTTTTATTTTTTATTTATTTTTTAGAATTATTATTCTTTGTTACATACATTCTACATATACATTGTAGAAAATTGTTTTTTGTAAAGTATTGTAAAGTTAGAAATTATGTTAACATTAATAAATATTATAAAATTGTGATAGCTTAAACAATGGTAAAATTAAAAATTCACAACATCGACACAAATGAATTAATTTAATTAATTTAATTATTTTATTTTGATTGATAAATTAAATAAAAAAGTCAATCTATGATTCTTATTTTACGTATAAATTAACAAAATCACTTTCTTTTATTCTTATTATAAATAATATTTTCATATAAATAATAACAACAAATAACAATATAGCACAAAGATTATAAGCAAAAAATTATAAATTTGTTTATTTTTATTTTTCATTCGCAATAATATGTAGTAATGCTGTTATAAATATCGAATAATCAGTTATGATTAATTTATTTAGTATAAAAAAAAAAGCGATATTGAAAAGAAAATAATAATAAAAAAAATGGTACTTACAGGAGTCCAATTAGAAGTTCTCCATTTGCGGAGAATATTTACACAAAGTCTTTTTCGACAGGTTTTCTCTGCTTCTGGTTTTTCGCTCTCATGGCAGTTTTCATCTGATATACTTTCACCTTGTGGATTTTGACAATATACTCGTCGATATTGAGTTCCTAATCCACATTCTACGTTACACTAAATTGTTATATATATATATATATATATATATATATATATATATATATATATTAGTATATTATTAAATGTCATAAATAAAGTATCGATATTGTTGCTATTTTATAAATTACTCATTAACTAACCTGGCCCCAATCACTAGTAATCCATATTGGACAATGGAAACGATTACAAGGAATCTCAGTAGATGGTTTCTTTTCATTATCGCAATATCTATCAGGTGCAACAATTCCTGTTTCAATGGAAACACATTTTACTGTTGTGTTCATGTAGCCTTTAATACATGGTTTAGAACACTGAAATATAAATAATAAGATAAGTTTATTATTTTTTTAAATTAAATATTTAATAATTGTATTTATATATTAAAACTTAATTGCAAAAGTTATTAAAATCTTTAACAATTAAAATTGAAAAAAATTGTAAAATTGAATGAGAATTATAATTAGTAGCAAATAGTAACCTTTTGTGTTTCAGTATGCCATTTATATCCATAATGGAAAATTATATCGTGAACTTCGTTGTCTTGTTGGGAAGGAATTTCGTATGGTGGATCAGAAGAATATTTGATTGGTGTTACATTCTGTAGGAAAAGTATATAATTTTATGTATTAAATAATAATGAATAAAATAAACAATAAGAATATTAAAGCAAGAAGAAAGAATATACCACTGTTGGACAAGATTTCAATATACAAGCTGTAATATTATCTGGTTTATTGGAAGCCGAACATTTATTACTTGTAATTCCATCAAGAGTCTTGCAAATGACTTTTCTTCGTTTTATCCCTTCACCACAAGTAACTGAACACTAGGCAAATAAAAATTTCATATATTTAAAATATTTCATTTGAATAATCATTAATTATTAATTAATATATAATTATAATTTATAATTTAACTTATAATTTTTTAAAATCATTTTATACTTAAATATTATAATGTAATTATAATATCTATTTATAATGTAATAATAATTTTGTTACATACTGCGCTCCAATCGCCTTTGTGCCATTGTTCACAAGGTCCAGAATTGCAAGCTTGAGTAATTTCTAGAGGGGGTTTACCACAATAATTGTCTGGAACGACGCGGTTCTCTATGTGACATGCATAACGTGAGTATTGCTTGCCTATACCACATGTTACTGAGCACTATAAAAAAAAATAAATTAGTCCTAAAAGAATTATATTTATATATTGATTAATAGATAAATTTTAGTTTAAGTTTATTAAATTAATGTAATATGTTATTTAATTTAATATATATATAAAAATCAAAATAATTTAATAATTAATTACATTACTCCAATTTTTGAAGGTCCATTTGGGACATGGATCATTTGCACATGCATTTTCTAAAACTTTCCTTTGTCCCATACAATTTTCTTCAGAAACTGTTCTTTGATTGGAGTCTATACAAGTAGCTGTTCTATATTGAATTCCACCTCCACATGTAGCATTGCAAGCACTCCATTTTCCATAACTCCAATGAGCATCTTCACAGGGTCCCATGCAAGATTCTGTTTCATTTGGCCGCTCAAGATGAGCGCACGAATGCGGTGGAATTGCACGGGGTGGATGATTCGAATTCAATAATTTTTGTATACATCTAGAGGTGACAACACGAGTTCCTAAGCCACAGTGATTAGAGCATTCGGAAACTGTGATATTCCATCTGGAATAATTTACAATTACATTATAAAAAATCATAATCAGTAATAAATTAATTATGTTGATTATTATAAAGATTGATAATGAATCATTAAATAATATTTTAAATTTATTATAATAAAGAAGTTTAGAATATTTTTTAAAATGATGGAAATATATATTATAACAAAAATTGGAAATATAATTTAATTAACTATGAGATTTGTTAATTTGATTAAGAACTAATTAATTTTAAAAATTTTAAACAATATATACTTACTCTAATACACAGTGATTATTACACATTTGACTTTCTTCCCGTGGCTTTTCTGATTCGCGACAATAATCATCGGCGACGACCTCTTTATATTCAATATTCGTGCACTCAGCTTTACGATATTTTATGCCTTGACATGTGCGAGTGCAATCCGACCAGCCGCTTAATTTCCATTCATAACTTTCTAAAATCTTTCTTGGCACTGTATATTTGTAACTAATTTGGGGTGGATTTAATTCGCTTACCGATAAAACCTGAAATATTATTTTTTAATCAAATTATTCATTAATCTTAATAGAATGTAGTTATTTTGAAAAAAATTAATTGCACATACTTACTTCCAAGATTAAATCAGTTTCGATTGGCCTGGAAGTGTTTAAACGTTCTACACGCGAATCACGCCCACTGTATTCTATAGTGACACCAATATCTACGATTACTCTTTGTGTCATCACTTTAAAGTTGCCATTTACTATATATTTTCCACCTTCTCCAAGTCGCAAGGCTAAAGAAAATCAATATTTCTCAACAATAATAATAAAGTTTATTAATTCTTTAAGAATTTTTCTAAGAAAAGTATTTTTCCATACATTTATATTATAAAAATATATCTTTATATTTAATCATTTAAATTTAAATATTAAAGATTTTTTTTATAATAATCATTATAAATGTATGAATAAGAAATTGAACTAAATTGAAATATGGATAAAAATGAATAAATAACTTCCAAATCTTCTAACAGTTTTCCAGATAAAAATTCTTAAAGAATAATTTAATTTTAATCGGGCAAATCTTTAGAAATATTCTCAAAATAAAAAATTTCAATCTCGAAAGGTATTAGATACATGTTATTCAAAGCTCAAAGAGAGATAAATACGAATCAAGTACCGAGATAATTGCCATCATCTATCATATCTTTCCAACCGGGTTGCCTGATGTCGATGTTATTGCTACCCGCTGGGATCTTGGCGATTCTGGTGTAACCATATTGGGTGGAGTTATAAGAACCTGTGATCCATTGACAGGTGGAATTGTCACCCTTGCAGACACCGCATATATCGAGTTCCGCCGTCGAGTTTAAAACGTGATCGCAACCCGCTGGTTTACAGAAGCCATTCACGCATATGTGAAAGGTATCCTGGTCGCATGGTGTTCCATCGATCACCTTTTCCGCCAGCGGATAACATTGATTGCTGTCCGTTTCGCAGTACAATTTACAACGTTCATGCGGCAATACTGTGAACCAGGAAGAAATTGTAATTGTATGAGGACGAGAGAAACGAGCGACGACATTCTCAGCCATATGCCGGAATCCGGATTATCATACTCACTCTTGGCGTGCCATTTAACGTCCCTCGACAGATTCTTTATGTTCAAATTGTTGTTATTGAAATATGAACACTGCTGATCCCTGAAAATTGAAACAGGAATTAGAACATGATGGAGATAAGTAAGAAAAATATAGGTTTGAAAAGAGTCGAGATATATATTTTATTGAGAATTAAATTAGTTTCTTCAGCAATGTTGTTATATTAATTTCATTTGCAGTTTCTTATAACGTAAAGATATATCATGAAAATCGAATATTGTAAAGCTTATAAATTTTTTTTCATAATCCTCTTTCTCTCATCACCTATAACCTTTTTATTTTCACTACATTTTTCTCTTTTCATCTCTTTTGTTAAAATTTCATATTTGAAAAAAAAAATCTGTACGTCAAAGTTATTTAAATTCAAATAAAGTATAATTTGGATCCTGAAAATAATAATAAAATACCTGAAATCAGGAGTTCCCGGTGGGCACTCCCTCGTACCACAGCTTCTATATTTGACCTGTTCACCAATACAATAACGACCACCGTTCTGCGGAAGTGGATTGTCGCATTCGCGGTATTTCTTCTTGACACCGCCGCCGCAGGTTCTCGAACATTTCCCATATCGTCCCCATTCGCCCCATTGGCCGTCAACCGGCTGGAGATTGAGACTACGTGAGACGCACTCGCCTCGATAACACCATTTGTCTCGGCCACAGGAAGTGCCATCAGCCCACGGCATATGCTGGGTACGACAGTGATCGTAATGGTCTTCGTTCGGTGTGGTGCACCACAGTCTTCTGCACACTGCCTGGCCGATAACCAACCAACCGCTCAGTTTATCTCAATTCTTAAGCACTACGTTCGCTGCGCACTGTTCACGATACTCGAAATAATTATTTATTACAACTTAAATAAGTTACTTATTTAACTCATAATCTGAATAATTTCTTCAGATTTTTGATCTTTGATAATTCAGTATGAACACGATGGATGATGACAATTTTGCATTTATTACAATTTATTACAATTTTCGTTCATTCAACACGATATTTCTACTTCTCTTAAATTCGTGGATTCAAAAAAAGAACGGTCAATCAAAATTAATAATCATCTTCTTCTCTTTTCTCATTTTTTTTTTTTTTTTTGACAACTTTAAGTGTAACTATATGCACATTACCATTTTCTTCTCAGTTTAGAAACAATTCAAAATTTCAAAAAGGATTAATAAACGAATCGATAATTATGAAATGGCGATTAATAAAGTCGTAAATAATCCATCCTTCAACAATACGTACGTATAAGAACTTACTTACTGACTTACCATCACCCACCATGTGATTGCAGATTCTGGACCCGTTACCGAATACCAACTCGCACTGCTTGTTCACGGAATAATCTTCCCCGGGTAGCCTTCTCGGGTCCGTTCGTTCCATTATCTTATCCGGCGTGTCCAGCAAACAGTCCCCCTTTCCGGCCCTGAAACGAATTTCACGAGGCTTGAACGGGTCGTCCGGAGGGGGGCTCGTCGTGCATCATTCGAGGACCGAATTTTTGTCGGAAACGGATGGGATCCGCCGGCGTGCGCGGCGGTCATCCCATTCAGAAATGCAGCGGAACCGGATTCCTAAGCGAGGAGTCGCCTTCTTCGCAGAAAAATTCACGGCAGAATCGAGTTGTCCGATCGAATCCAATTTGGATTTGTTCCCAACACTGGTGTGCACTGAGTTATGATTTCTCCTAGTTTCCTAGTCTCTTCAATACAACGTAAAAATATAATATAATATTTATTAATTTGAGAACAGTCCGGATTAATTTTAGTCCATCAATTGTTGATTAATTAGTTGGAAACTTCTTATAAAGAGAGAGAGTATAAATTATTCATTTATATTTATTTAAATGCTTACACTAGATATGTACTAGATGTACGCTTTGAATCATTTCACTTTTATCCATGAATTACATGGAAAGTAGATTTTTAGTTATTTTTTTAAAAATTCTATGTGTATTAGATTATATCTTATTCATAGTTTTTCACAATTTTATATATTGATTCTTGAACTGGTTTGCCATCTGGATCTCTCTCTCTCTCTCTCTCAATAGAAACAAATGATCATAAATTTCTTTGAAACGAATATCCTTCAAAGAATACGCGCGATCATCGGCGGCTGCCTGAAGATGAAGAAAAAGCAAATCCTAAATTCTAGACTGATGAAGTCTGAGATGTGTTCAAGGGGCGATCTATCATTGTCACGCTTTTCGGAACGAAGATGGCTTAGTGGCCTGTCAAGGTAATGACTGACTCACTCGAGAAACTCGGTGACGTAGTGTCGGGAGCATTTCGACCATTCCCATGGAAAGGTGTTATCGTCCAGCATCCTCGACATTATGTTATGCATTCCGGAACGATTCTTATAGGCTGCACATTTCACGTCGTCGTCGTGGGGCATGTCCAATCTAAAATGCAAATAGATTTTTTTAGCTCGAATCTCGTGCAATCGTGTTAATTATTGGAAGAAAAATTTTTTAATAATCGGTGTTTCTATTTCATTTAATATAATTCAATAACGATTCGTTATTGCGATTATTAATAAAAATATTCGATGTTATATATGACTTTTAAAAGAATGAATAATTTAACGAATGAAATGATAATTTTACTCACACGTGACCGATCTCATGAGCTATCGTGAATGCGGCAGCTAGACCATTATCCTGAACTATAGCGCACGAGGATCTTGGTGAACACATTCGTCCCAACTCGGCCAATCCCAACGTGTCGCAATTCCTCTGGTCAGAATTGTGGCAAAGATTTTCCCTGTAAATGTATTTCTCTTTATTATTTAATAATATTAAAAATACTTTTTTTTTTAAATTTCGAACAACTCGAGATTGCTTGCCTCTAACTGGAATCTTTTATAAATTCCAACAACGAGATTCGAGATCGTTCAAGTGAACGAATTATAAGAATAATAGAGATACACACCAGAGTATCAGTCCATCCTTAGATTTCTGAGGAAGTTAGCTAGTGGGAGCGTTAGAAGAGTCTTTACAAACGATTTTTAAATTAAAATTTTTATATTAGAAAAGCTTGCTTTTTGGAAAAGCGTTTGAATGAAATTAGGTTAGCGTTAACGACGTGTACCTGGTCAAAAGAAGGGCAGTATCGTAATGTCCCGGCGAATATTCATTCGGATTGTTGCTCTGTTGCCATCGGCAAAACTTGTTCAACATGTCTGCCGCCGCGATCCCCTCACCCTTGGTCCGTCTAACCCCGAATATTTTATCAATTGGAACGATGCTCATCACCGATATGCTTATTGGATTACCGATGGATGGATCTTTGTAGATTCTTGACACCTGAAAAACAAACAAGAATTTTTATCTTTGCATTCAGAGAGATTTTTATATAATATTTTATTATATTTTACGTATTTTCATTTTTATTTTAATCAGAGCTTAATGCAGCAGCTTTAAAGTTTCGAGCTGTGATTGTAGATATTTTCTTTTATCTTCTAGAAAAAAAAAAAGTATTATTATAATTGAAATAAATAATGTTTTTTTTTGTCAGCTTCTCTAACAATCTTTTTCTCTTCTAAAGATTATTTCATTAATTAGTTTCTCTTCTCGCTTTAATTTATTTGCGACGAAGATCGATACTTTTCCATTAGGATCGAACATAAAAATGCGTTAACGTAATTACGTTAATTGAGGGAAAAAAAGGTAAGAAACGTAAGAAAAATTTTTTAATTCAAGAGATTTCTAATTTATGTCCTCCCCTACGATAACATTCGTCCGATTAGTCTATCGAGAGCCTATCACGCAAATCCTCGTTCCTCTACGCTTCTTTTAACTTTCTAAACTCGATAACAACTTATAAATAACTAGTTCAGAGCTGTCGCTTATACTAATAATAAATCAATCGAATCTTATAGGGAAGTTCGCGAACTACTTTCGAGATATTTGAATTATCCAATCGTTTCGCAGTGGATTTTCTCTCTCTCTCTCTTTTTTTTTCCAAGCATATGATTGATTGCAAATTGAAAATGCAAATAACTTGGAATTTTTATCTTGTTTGAGATTTGTTTGAAACGAATTCTCTTGCGTTGAATTTTATTTCGATATAGATCTCTTTTCTATTTTTTATAATTTCAATTACAAAAAAGTGGATAAACGTCTTAATTTAATTTTAATTTTGATATTTCTCGTGAATAATTTTTTTTTTCTCTGAATATTTTCTTCTAAATTCAAGAAAGATAAATTGGATATATCATTTTGAAAATAATATTTCAAAAAGATAAAACGGGATAAATACAAAAATTTTAATCATTCGGAAGAAACAGGGGAAAAATCGTACAGAAACTATCTTTGAATCATTAAAATAACAAAAGTTTCTTTATTCAAATTCTTCTTATCAATTATCTTTAACGACTTCTTTAACTTCTTTCCAACACAAAATTTGAGGCGATATAAAACGATAATGATTTCGAAATAATTTCAACGTAATTTATACGTAAAATACTTCAATCCTTTCTCAATTATATAGAAAAATTCCTCTCGTTACAATTTCAAACAATTTCGAATAAAAAAAAATGCTTGAAAACTATACATCATAATCATTTTTGAAATAATAATACTTTTAAAATAAAACTTAATCAATCTAAAGAAAGACGAAAAAGGACAATGTATAAATCTTTAAAGATAGATCTTCTCTCACTCGCGAACCTCGCGTTTAATAATCAGTGAGGACAAAGATGATTTTTACAAAGGCGAGCCCGATCGCGTCGTCGACGAAGAGAGAGTCTCGTTGGAAGAGGAAAGGGCGAGGCCTTTCCTGGCTGGAAGGAAAGTATCAAAGAGACGAGACACGAGGCACGAGCAAAACGAGTACACGAGTACATACCGTGCATAAACAATGCGGGACACAGTCTTAATTAGTAGCGAATCCCAACAGGGATCGCCCAATCTCCCTTTTGGAACGAATCCGTGGGACTGGTATGATAAAACGCGCGGAGGATGCGATTACATCGGTCAAGATCCTCTCCTCGTCGCCTTTTTAATTACACGCTACTTACTCCGCGTTTACAGGCCACCTTTTAATTCCTTTTTCTTTTTTTTTTTCGGTCGAGCAAATAACTTTCGGATAAGATGCTGCTGAATTCCGATCAACAATGAATTATCGTAGTTTCAATATTCTATTTCACGATTTTATTATATTCACGTTGAAGGAATAGGAAAAAAGGAATAGATAGAAAAAAATTTAGTTTAATCGGATCGAGTTTGTAAAAAAGGGAGTAAGAAGCTGGGAACGATTTTGAAAATTTGGAAATTGGAAGAAAAAATAATAAAGAAAAGTTGATGATTGTAAGAAGCATTATTTGTTATTATTTATTCGAAAATCGTATCGAATCGATTGGAACAACGAGCTAAACAAACGATCCCAATTAATTCTTGTCTGCTCCCTCAACTATGACTCCGCAATTAAACCCTAATTGTCCAATAATGATTCGTTACAAGCGCCGTAGATCACCAATCCCCCCGATTTACTTGCTTATCCGAGAAAATCTTCGTTTCTTCAAGAGCGAAGATTAACCAGCCGTCTCTCGAATTGAAACGAACTTTATTAGATGAAACGAAAGGAGGGGGTGCGTTGATGCGTTCAATTGGAATAATTCCTCGGCTGATGTGTTACTCCATTGTTTCCCCAAAGATTTTTGCTCTTGGTTGCCACGATTGCGACAGATTCGCGCAGGATCGCCACCACCACCACCAGCCAGCTTGTGGTAATTGATTGATTAAAACCGTTTCAAACCGCGTGATTTGCCTTGTAAATTCATTCTTTTTCTTTTTTCTTATTCCACGACTGCGTGACGTTTCAAAATCCCGACAGGAGGCCATGGACGTTTAGAAACGATCGAGCCAATAACACACAGGTGTTCTAAGTGGTGCTGTCGATCGTTATCTTTCGCCGACAATGATACGGCGAAAGCGAGACGAATTAATTGGCTGAACGAATTAATCGAGCTGGAAATTCTATCCTCTAATGGATTTTCTTCCTTAGGTTTTTCAATTTTTTTCTTCTTTTCCTTTGTTTGGAGATTGCATAGAATTTGTAATAATTTTTTTTTATTTGAATGGAGGGATTATTGCAGCATCCTCACATTGGAAGAAACAGAGAGAGGGGATAATTTTTCTAACAAGAATTTTGGAAATAATTTTGATGATGATAAATTATACGTTCATTCTTTGATAAGGTAGGTATATGTACTGTAATTTGTAATATTGTGTAAACCAGAATATAAATAAAGTAAGAAAATATATTAGAAGAAATGTTGCGAGAAATTAGATCACGTATTCACATTTAAATATAGAAAAATTATAATTATACGAATATTAATTTTTAATATCGATTTGCAATTATAATCAAATGTTCACGTGATATAGATTTTATCCTCGATTGAACTATTGACTCGACAAGCGTGTAATATTATTTATCCTACTTTCAATAATACAATTTCTTTCCAATCGATTCCAATCCCATTTTTCTAACCAAAAAATCGCTCTTCTAAATTAAACACGTTTAATATTGTTCCACGGAAGGAATACAAACTCTGAATACGTTTTCCAGCCGCTCAATATCTCTTCCAATATATTTGAAAGAAACAACATTCCCTCGATTTCACGCATATCTGTTGCGAGCATTTCAATTTCTCGTTCTACTTCGCACAATAACCCTTCTTTGCACAACATTGTCACGATTCGCACGGACCGACTTACCGATCGAGATCGTCGAAGGGAGGACGCGATAACGCGGGCAAAAAGGTGGAAAAAAGAGAACGAGGAGGGCCCCCTCCCCCCGTTGGACCGGTTGTATAGGAATCGAATCGTGTCAACCGGGTGGAGAGCGCGTAATGCGCGCGCGAGAAGGCAAGTTTTTTTTCCATTTCCACGTCACGAGGTGGTCACGTCGAGCTCGAACGAGGATTCTCGCCCCACGCTGTAACAGGTATGGTTAAATGGGTTATACACCGGCGACAAAAATTCATATATTTATTTATCGAGAGGCGACAGCTGCCCTCTCGTCCCGTTCCGATCCAACTATTCAGGCTAATGGGGAAAACGTGATCTACGTTCAGTTTTTTTTTCAATATCTTCTTATCGCCGAGAAAAGTAGGGTTAAAAGTTCTTTGTTTCGACGCGATAATTTATTGGAAAGAAAGGAAGGAAGAAGTTTTCCTCGAGAAAGAGAAAAAAGTAAAAGAATGACATCTTCCACCATTGCGTCAGACTGAACAATAGAGTTGTACTACTGGAAGGAATCCAACATAGGAATAAAAACAAGACGTTGTACATTTATAATCAATTATCTCGTTGGTCACACTCGTTCGACACATTGGCGATGAAAAGAAATTTTGTTTATCGCCGATCCCGATTGGTATATTACGAAATTTAATATTTCAATTAAATGGAAGCACGCGTCCACGATTATCGAGCCTCGTTCCTCGATAGATAACTGTGTAAAGCGCGCAGGGTCGGCACAGTGCATCGGGCATAAATTCGCTCGAAACTCGGTCAATCGTCGACGTTGTCGAGTCTTCTCTTCGCGCGAACGTTTTCTATCCGATACGCAAGGCCCCCGTGGATGCTGTCCCGATTGCTACCCGTAATCTTATCGACCGGTCGTAAGGCGGTTTAAAATGGTTCTCGAGATTGGACGTGGCTTAAGCGATTTAAGTAGCGACAGAAATATCGGAGATGAGATGAATTCGGCTCTCATCCTCATTGTTCCAAACTTCTTAACCGAATCGTTTCTCTCGGGAAAACGTGCTGAAGGAAACAGAGTTTGCAGATGATGTTATTCTTTCATTAATTTCCTTGATTCTTTTTAAAAAACTTTGACGTAAAGATTTTACATTTGTGGTCAAGAATCAAGAATGTCCCAGTTCTTTTCGTATTCAACTTTATATTAGATTATTGTTCATTTGGAAATAGAATATCCATTAACCTCCTCGATCTTTTTTTCTTTTTAAAACTTTGATCTTTGAGATCAGGATCTCCTTTCCATATTCAACTTTATATTATTTTGAATCAAAATTGTTCATTTGGAAATGGAATATCCATTAACCTCCTCGATCCTTTTTTTCTTTTTAAAACTTTGATCTTTGAGATCAGGATCTCCTTTCCATATTCAACTTTATATTATTTTGAATCAAAATTTGGAAATGGAATATCCATTAACTTCCTCGATCCTTTTTTCTTTTTAAAACTTTGATCTTTGAGATCAAGATCTCCTTTCCATATTCAACTTTATATTATTTTGAATCAAAATTGTTCATTTGGAAAAGTTTTTAAAACTTTGATCTTTGGGATCAAGATCTCCTTTCCATATTCAACTTTATATTATTTTGAATCAAAATTGTTCATTTGGAAATGGAATATCCATTAATCTCCTCTATTCTTTTTTCTTTTTAAAATTTTGATCTTTGAGATCAAGATCTCCTTTCCATATTCAACTTTATATTATTTTGAATCAAAATTGTTCATTTGGAAATGGAATATCCATTAACTTCCTCGATTCTTTTTTCTTTTTAAAACTTTGATCTTTGAGATCAAGAGCTCCTTTCCATATTCAACTTTATATTATTTTGAATCAAAATTTGGAAATGGAATATCCATTAATCTCCTCTATTCTTTTTTCTTTTTAAAACTTTGATCTTTGGGATCAAGAATCAAGATCTCCTTTTCAACTTTATGTTCATTTCGAAATGGCAGATATATCTATGGAAATGAACAAATAATTATTACAAATCCACACAACAGATACAATCGATAATCGATAACAGGACGTATCCAGCGAGTGATCTTGTCAACTTATCAAACCGGCGCTCGACGCGATGTCAAATTAGATTTCATTCGGCAAGGAGAGAGAGAGGGAGAAAAGGAATAAATAAATAAGAGGAACGACGAATATCAAAAGGCGATCGACAGGCCGGGGACGGCTGATTGAATCGTCGTATGAATGACGGGCGTGGGCACGTGAAAGTGAGTCCCGGACGCTTCGTGGGATGTTGCCCTCTTCTCCGAGGTGTGGTCCGTCTCGCGTGGGATATGCAGCCGACCGGATGGTAATGACCTGGTTGACAATCGCGAGGCTAACCGTCAAATTACACGGACCACGTTTATCGATCATCGATATCCTCTCCTCCCTGTTTCATCCAAATTTCCTCGATCCTTCGTTCGTTTATTGAATTTTATTCCATTTGAAAATTCGTGAGATTATTATCTCTATAAACAATTTTCAGAATTCTTAAACGAAGAAGAATAAAGCATCAATAGAAAAATTATTCTGAAATTAATTCGATGCATAGAAAGGTGAAGGAGGATGATGGAAACGATATCTGATTATTCTAACGGATTACACGATAGAGGAGATAATCAAAGGAAGTTTGAGCGTAGCATTCACGTGGGATGTGTCTCGCCGATCTTGCTGCTTGCTTTCGCGCGCCAATCCGTTACACTTTTCTCCAGGAACGCTGTCGTAATTTATGCACGCTGGTCTGGTTTTGCAAGCGGCGCCTAGCGTGGCCGGCGAAAATAGAAGAAATAAATGAAAGGACCCGCTCGAGAACAGCGTTGGGATCGAGAGTTTCGCGGATAGATCCAATTTCGAATTTCCTGAAAACCGATAACCGATTCAAAGGGCTTCTTTCACAAGAATTCACAAAGATCCACCTTGGATGCATTTATTATATTCCTAACTTATGACGCACAGATATACACAGGTGCAAACGATCTTCTGCCTCGTACGAAAATTCTTCATCCTCCATTCAGAGAGATTATCAATTTTCAACTATTAATTCAGAAAAAAAAATCTAGAATCTTTTCCTTTTTAATAATAATCACAAGGCAAGGTTAAACGGTGGAGCAGTTGCAAGTGGTGAAACGAGTCGGATTCCAAGAGTCGAAATCGCGGGCGAAATGTCAACGTTAAAGGTATAATAGTTGGTTTAGGTAGCGGCTCGATCGGTTATCGGGGAACCGGGATCGGATTTATAACGGCCAAGGTGCAAACTTGTACTTTCTATTCTTTCCGATGCCAAATGAATTTTACACGGCCGTCCGCGTGTGGGGCGGGGCGTCCGCTCCGAAAATTTATGATCCCCCGGAACACGGCGTGCATTATACCTTCTAAATGTCCGGGATCTCGGTTATCTCGCGGAATGCGATTCGCCGGCTTGTCGCCGCCGAGGATTGTATTCCTCGACAAGCCACGTCCATTACGTCAACCCCCGAGGGGGGTTGCTAATCTCTCGCGCGCAACATTAAAGATGACCGATGATCGCTTCGAAAACCAAGCTTTCCCAGACGTTTCAGCCTCTTCGAGATCGAGATATGATAAATCGGAGGAAATGGCGCGATATTTGAATACGATATATTATTATACGAAAGACTTCTCGTTTTTTTCTTGGAAACGTAAATTATTCGATTATTAATTTGAATACGAAATTTAGCAAGGAATGTTCGATGTAAATTTGTAATAAATCTCCTCGAGTATTTATCAAGTACTTTCTGCATTTTTTTTAATTTCTAAATTAAAAGTAAAGGAAAGAATTGTAATAAAATATTTTTCGAGCGATAATTAAATCATCTATGAACAGTTGTCAAAGTGGATGACTCTTCTGTCGATTTTGATATTCGAAATTAATTTAAAAATTGCAACAACGTTTTAGATCTAATTGGCTCACAAGATCGATCATACACGAAGAATACAGTCACATTTGTATGCATTTTCTCTACACAGTGATATTTCTCTTTTACCAAAATCATGCTCGAACAAACTGATACACCCACACGATCTGTCAACCTTTCTTTTTCATTAGCTTTTCTTAGTCCACCATTGTATTTTTTTTTTTATTATACACAGTGATATTTTACATCCAAACAAATATATGCTCTGCAATGAATATCCGGTTTTTTGTACGTTGGAATTCCAAAGAACGATTTTATTTAATTTCACGCTGCAACTAACATTTGTTGATGTTGTAATTAATCGTAATGGAATTTTTATTGGAATAATTATTCGATTATCTGTTTCCAGTAATCGAAATTGATTTAAGTTTCTATAATTTAGTATAATCAAATTCAATATTATTAAATTCTGGATATTCATATGATCAATATCAATCGATGACCGATTGATTTAATTGAAAAGAAAGGATTTACAATTTCGTCAATTAAGTATAAAATTTTTAACGAAGGAAAACAAATAATTAATAAAATAACAATTGCAATTACTGTTCAAATAATTCCAATATTATGATTTTTCAATAAAAATAAGTTTGAGAATTTATTTAAAAAAATAAGTCTAAAATGATATAAATAATTAATGTTGAAATTTTTATATTATTCACGTTCCTATATATTTTATCGTCAAGGAAAAATATAATCTGTAATTAAGTAACAGATCTTTACACAAAGTTACACATTCCCAACTATTTTTATTCTTGGAAAAAAAACTATAATAAAGCAAAAATCCGTTCAGAATTTATTATATCTTGCAAGAATAACCCGAATTTAATTATGAGTATAATAAACAAATAAATAACTCGAGATGTAAGAATAATATATTGCTTACCGTGCTCATCAGGCCCAAAATGTAGCCGAGCAAACCTTTGCCGTGGTACCTCACCATCTCCGCGTCCGCAGCCACCATGATCTCGATGAAATATTCACTTGACAGGGCTCTACGTGGTCTCCAAGTCACGGAGGGATCCGATTCCATTTCCGAGTCCTGGCCATACTCCTCGCTCAGATCATTTCGTCTTCTCTCCACGGAGTAGTATCTGTAACGTTTCAAACGAAACCTCCTCTTAGGAGATTGGAGAAGAATACTCCATCGAGTCATTGCGTAATTTGTATCCGATTCTAGCTGTTTCGAATTATATTTTGAGATATTGGATAAATTTAACGATCAAAGTCTGGCCATGGATCGAATAAATAAAACGGAAGATCCTTTTCAAAAAATTATTTTAAAAATAAAATATTTTATTTCAGACTCGAGAGTATCTTCTTTGTTGGAAATTATTCGTAAAACGGCGATTTGTTGCGGAATATTCCTTTAAGCGGATTCCACGGCACCCCATATTTCGCGAGAAAGTCGTGAAAGTTGGTCGAAAAGAGCGGTGCAATTTTTTCCTCGTCATCGGGGCCCGATGAACCGTATTAAATTTACCGAAAGATACGAGCTACCATTTGTGACGTGTGACGTTTCACGATTTTATGATGCAAACGGGCACGAGATTAATAAGACGATCAATCTCTGCCTTGCGTTCAAAGTGCTCATTTACCAACTCTTCCTCTCCCTTGATGATGATTACTTGCCGTTGTATCGCGATACGCGTTCGAATCCAAAATTCACTATTTTCGAGAGACGAGTCATTTTTTAATTTGCTACGTCGCGATTTAATTATTCGTCAATTAAGCACTCTTTTAAACTTAAGTTTCGAACTTATTATGAATTTACTTTATATCTTTGTAGCAATTTAAAAAAATTATTACGAATTTTTCATCATAATCATTCTCGATTAAAGATTCCCCTCGATTGGAAATTTTCTTTTCTGTTTCCTCATACAATTATCGTTAACATGATTCGTCAGATTCGCATTTCAATATTCCATAATCTTTCAATTACAAGGTGCAAATCTGATTTCCTACGGCCATCCATCACGGCCAATATTAAACAACCGATCTTTCCGTCCGTTTCCCCCGTTAAGTTGCATCAAATTACGTTTAAGACCCCTTGAGATATCCTCGGAGAATTTACCAGAAACTTAACGACCGATCAAAGAAAACGTTCTTAAAAAAAAAAAAAAAAAAAGGAAGGAAGGAAAAGGAAGAAGAGGAAGAAGAAGAAGAAAAAGGAACTCTCGTACCTGGCATCGTTTCGTAAAAAATTTCGATGCCCCTCGGCTTGTCCCACGAACTGCTTGTACATCTCGTCCTCCTCGGAACGTTCCAGCTCCTTTTTCTCGGTTAAAGACCTGCGCTTGCGGCGTCGGCCATCGAAGTAAATTTTACCCTTGGACGAGTTCTCCACAATTGGAGTTGGTGTGTTGTCATCTGTGGAAAAAAAAGGAAAGGAAAAAAAAAGAAAAAAAAATGGCGACTCAGGTTTGGTTATACAGATAGATACTGCTACGTGTAAAAGTGTTGAAAGAGATAACATGAAGAGAGAATTTCGTGATTTCGTCTCGCGGAGATTTAATTTTTAATACAAAAATTTTGTAGAGGAGAGAAAAGTGAAGAGCTGAAATAAATCGGATATTGAAAGCTCGCAATAAAGTCATCTGTGTAAGCAGACGTTCTACTCCATCTCTTTGAAAAGTGATTTCCGTCGTCCCGTGGACGTAAACTATTAATCATTCGCGAGATGAAGAAATGCAAGATCGTGATTGAGTAAATCTCCGATGCTAGAATATTCTCTCTCTCTCGTGCTGGATAGCAGACGTTTATAGATGTATATATATATTGCATCGTGATATCCTTCTTCAGTTTCATAATTTTCACTGAGATTAAAGAGAAGATGAAGATATCCTAGTTTTTTTTTAAAAATCTTTCTAAATTCCAACAGTTCCCTCAACATTTTTAGAAACTTAGATTTTTCTTCTCTTTCGAAATTATTTACATCTTCGACTTCGAAAATGTTAAAAAACATGATAATATAAATGGAAAATGGACAACTGTTTAACGTTGACATCACCGCCAATTATTTATCTCGATTTTCTCGGAATCGAAAATTTTTTTCTTGGCCGCGTTTAATCGTCGATTAAAGGGAAAACGAAGGAAAGCAGAGCACAAAAATATCCTTGTCTTCGTTGGCGAGGTTTGAGAAGGCTAAAGATCCGATTCGAATCGAAGACAAAAGCGCAACTGTTCGCGGGAATCGTGGCGCAGCTGCGCATATATCGTATATTCGAGAATTGCATTTCCGATCGAGCGAAGTGCGGTTGACACTTTTGAAAATCTGCTGTCTTTCTGTTGCGACTCGTCGTCTTTTACCCGATCTCGATCCCCTTTATCCATCCTTCGTGAATAGATATTATCTTGCATCTTGTTAAGCGCGATTCATTTCTCCCTCGACGCCATTCCAACGTCTATTCAACATTCTCGCTTTAATTTCTCCCATATCGAATATTAACGATTATGTACGTGGCAATTGAGAAATCTTTCGTTTTGAAATAGTTGTTACAATTTATATAACGCCCTTTTCGTACACGTGTACTCGAAGGAAGGAATATTTTCACAATTTTTTAAAATTCGAAAGCCTTGGCTTATCGCTTCTTTCACGATTCGAACAGGATTATATCAATATTTATTGTTCGATGTGAGGTTGCAAATACAATTTGGAGGGAGTGAAAAGGAAAAGAGATTTGGAAGGACAGAATTTGCGACAGTTTGCTCTTAGACACGCGTCAATGAATCACGGCTGAACGCTTGCTTAATGATTTCGTTAAATCGATTAAGCGTTCACCCGATCGTGTGTATGCACGGCTGCATGGTTCCGCGTGTCGAGATTGCGGTATTGATAAACACAAATGTCTGCAGCTCGTAACCATGAAATGGAAACCGATCGAGCTCATTTCTGCTCTATCGTTAAATAAAATATCGAATAAATTACCTTTTGCTTTTAAAACGGATTTATTCGAATTAATCCGAGAGATATCCATCGATGGAAAAATGTATTCGCTTCTTAAATGAATAAATTTTAATTTCCTAGCGCGCGAATTTTTAAATTACTTCCTCTTCGACTAACAAATGATTCATATCTAAATTTATTTCCTATCCCATTTCAAGAATAATAAAAATATCCTCTCCTGTTCAAAATCAACCCGCCACGCAACAAAATTCAGAAATATAAAGATACAGAATCGGGATAAAAATTGAAAAGATCATTGTAACTGATCTTCCAGCTCTTCGACAGAAGCATAACAAACGAGCGACAGAGATATGATTCGCCAACTACGTAATAACGTGTCCCACACGCGAGCAAACGAAAAGGAAAAAAGAAGAAGAAGAAAAAAAAAAAAGAATCGAGAGGGAAAAGAAGGGATCCTTTTGAAAGAATCCTCGGGCCGACGAGGCCGGCGTTTTAATCGGCGCAAAAAAAGCATTGGGTGCACCCTTGCGCACCGTTGCGGTAGGTCCGGTGAACGGAATGCACTTTCATGCAATCGTAATGACAGCTTTATTGCTCGGTGTAATTGGCATTATTATGCCTGGCGAGATTGGCACATTGTTCCGTGCTGCTATACATCGTCCACGGAAATATCTCTCTCTCCCTCGTTTCTCAGACTATTTTCTCCTTCTTCTTTCCGTTTTTTTCCAGCCAATGACAGGGATAATTAGCGTGTCATCGTGTATTTCGTGAAGTTGAATTATTCTCTTTCGTGAGAATGTATGTAACGTTATAATTTGATCGAGAATTTTGATTTTATTCCTTTTCTTTTTTTCTTTAAAGAGATTGGATCGAATCCAATTCCTTTGGGCGAAAATATTATTTAGATTAAAGAGATTGAGATTTCTTCTTTGCGATGATCGAGAATTTTGCACAAGTTTTTATTCTTTTTTTTTTTTTTTAAAAGATTGAGATTTCTTCTTTGCGAAAATAATTTCTTCTTTGTAAATGAAATAATAAATACGATTCGACGAGATTATTCAGATTGTTTTTTTCGTTATTGTACAGAAATAATTAAATTAACTTTTTGACATTCGCGAATTTTTAATAAAGAAAATATTATTCAGATTAAATTTTGCACAAGTTTGATTTTATTCTTTTTTTTTTTTAAAGAGATTGAGATTTCTTGTTTAGGAAAATAATTTTCTTTGTAAATAAAATAATAAATACGATTCGACGAGATTGTTTTTTTTCGTTATTGTACAGAAATAATTAAATTGACTTTTTGGCATTCGCGAATTTTTAATAAAGAAAATATTATTCAGATTAAATTTTGCACAAGTTTGATTTTATTCTTTTTTTTTTTTAAAGAGATTGAGATTTCTTGTTTAGGAAAATAATCTTCTTTGTAAATGAAATAATAAATACGATTCGACGAGATTATTCAGATTATTTTTTTTCGTTATTGTACAGAGATAATTAAATTAACTTTTTGGCATTCGCGAAATTCTTTTTAATAAAGAAATTAAATGGGATATTTTCTCTCTGTAAATAGATATTACTATTATTATTATTATCGTTGTTTTATCACATTCGATCCGTCGTATTTTGTTTCACTTTAGACGAGCCCCCGATAAAACGAATGAAAAGCCACCGTTCAAGTACATTTCAACTTGGCAGCCTGTTTTCTAGTCCCCGTTTCGATGTCGGGAGTCGCGTTTCTCTGATCCGTTAGCGTGTTCCGGCACATCGGGGGCCTTTTAACGGCCATTAGGGCGCGGCTTTTGTCATTCTAATTTCAAACGTGCATTCCTTGCACACCGACCATCCCATTTTCGCTTCTCACTCTGCCATCCGTGCCTCGCCAACATTCACACAATCCACAATTTCAAAGGAAAAACGACTTTGGAGAGGGAAAGTTAACATCTACATCATCAGAAAAAAGAAACATCTAGAAATTTTCAAATCCCCTATCCCTGTGCAAAAAAAGAAAAAGAGGAAATCCGGAAGAAAGGTAAAAGGAATTGGAGAAACCCGGGCGGGGCACGACACCCACGCGAGGGAATCGCAAAAGGCGCCCATTTCGCGGGAGATAATAGAAGTGGTGCGTGCAGCCTATTTGTCGTCGTCCACGTTGCGCTCACGTTCTTCTCTCCCCTGCCACCGATCTCGATCGCGGCGCTCGCCGACGCCAGCCTTTATTCCGCGGTTATTGTCACGCCGTGCCGCTCCAGCGTTAGTCAGCCGGCCACGTATTCTGTGGAATAAATGCACGGACGCGACGTATTCCGGTTCTGGAAGGATTTAATTGACTCCTCTCGAGGAAAAGAAGGATGGATTCAATATCACTGGAACTGATTACGTCATCACGGGGATGAAAATTGGATTTCTCAGATTGGACGAGGAAAAATCGGTTGAATTGGAGAGTAAAAGTTGCGATGGTTGGTCGGATCGATTAGCGAGATACGGATCGTTCTCCAAGGTATTTTCTGGGTTGGCTCGTTAGGAGAGAGTACGAGTTGAGTGGAGGCGTGACTAGGTTGCTCGGTCGGATTTACAAGTTGCGTGTAGGTAGTTTTCTTTGGTTTGGTAATGGACCAAGCGGCGGGATGCTTGGTTGATTGGTCGGTCGGTGGGTGTTTCGCGGGATGATGGAGTTGTCTCCTCTGTTGCTCGGGATGAGAAGGGATTTATATTAATTTTGTTTTAAAAAAAGTTTTTTTCAATTATCAACAATTCTAAACCTTTCAGCTCATCCGTTATTTCTTATTAATTATTTATTAATTTCTCGGAAAGAGAGGGAATTGATTCGATCGAGACGAGTTTCGTCGACTCGTCGCCTCTTACGCTCGCCGATTTAAGGCCATCATTCGTCGGCCAAGTGGCTGGAGAGGATGAAATCGGTGGAACAACGGTCTAGGGATTTTTCGACGGATGATGTACGACCCGTGACGAAAGCCCCGGCCCTTTTTCTCCTTCCTTTGGGCAAGAAACCACCAGATACCGGTCTCACGATCATTCACTCTGACGTTTCACGCTGTGTCTCTGCCCTCCGTTTAATTAATCATTCGCCCCTTTTACACGTGTTAACGTGTACCGATCGTTTGAAGAAGCGCACGAAAACTCCAAACTTCTTCCTTCCGTCATAACTCATTCCTTCCACCATTCTTCCCTTTATCCTTATTGCTCCTTGAGTGCATTTAATGCTCGACTCGTCGATGAAAAAGAAACTCACAAAAATCCCTAGCGTCCTGAATACATTCTCGAATAAATTCCTCGACTAAATATTTGACATTATTTCGTTATTGTAAATATTTTTACAAGATAATTGTAATAAAAAACGAGGCGAAAATGGTAAAATAGATTGATCGCCGTCTTCTAAAAAATATTTCTTTTTTCTTCATCGCGAGCCTCAGAGACGAAACGGATTGAGAGATGGTGGAATTCCAGCATCGGGGATGAGTCGGGAGGTAAGTGGCCGGTTTCATACGGGCGGCGGTGATTTATTCCTAGATTCGAGCCAATCGCCATAGGGGTTCCACGGTGTATAAACCTGCCTCCACGTGAAATTTATTAAGCATGCACGCTCGTCCGGCTTCTTACGGTTCGACGCCACAATGCAGAACGTATTCGAAACGACTTCTGTCACGACCGATTCCCCGACGAGCCGCGTGAAATTATTCAACCTATCGCAGCCGCCTGTCCCTAGGATATTTCACGTTCGTTCTCGTGGATAGAGAGCGAACGTGACGTGTGGAATTTCGATGTTTCGATTTCTCGAATTATTACCATTCCAGGAATCTTTTGATCGATGTTTAGCAATTTGCGCCATTTAGTTTCTTCCTTCCTTTCTTCCTTTCTTTTTTTTTTTTCGTGACAAGGTTTGACGTTTGAGGTTTTCGAATTCAAATTTATCTTCCTCGAAAACTTTACAACTTTTTTTTTTTTTACATACAATTTTTACTCTTTTAGAATTTATGAAATTTAAAACATAAAATAAAGAAATATAATAAATTAATCATTTCTACGAGAAAATAAGATAAAATAAAATCACGTTCTTAAAGAAAAAAAAAAAAAGAAAGATCCCATTTACGATAATCGGTCTGTCGATCGTGTCCGAAAATTGACTCGTTACGCAAATTCGAAAAAATTTAATCAAACAAAAATTAACCGGCATTAAATTAACTCGTTAACTCCGCAATTTTCGTGTCAATAATATCATCTCGATTAATAATATCCCAAAAAAAAAAAATTAATACTAACGAGGGAACCGCAAACTTTCTAATTAAACTCCGCCTCCCATACATTTTATACATATATATATATATATATATATATATATATATATATATATATATATCCATATCATACACCGGTCAATTTTTCTCGGAAACTTGTGGCCGAGAGATTAAACCGAGGAACGAAGGTTCGAATTGTAAGCGATCGAAATTGCCTCCACGTGGGCCCCGAAACCAACGCTTATTTTCATATTTTCCCGCCGCTCGAACCCCGTTACAGGGCGAGGGGGAGAGTTAGCAGAAATGAAATTGCCGATGATACGAACTTTCACCCGAAATTACAGCGTGCAACGTAACTTTCCACCAATTATCGGGCATTCGGCGGGTTTCACGTAAGTATAATCCGTGTATAATTTGTACGATCGAAAGTTGCATGATTTTCGTCGGTGGTTGAAAAGGAAAGAGAGAAGAAAAAAAAAAAGGAAAGGTAAAAGGAAGGAGGGGGAGATTCGTTATTAAGTCATTCGTGTATCACGAACGTGTATAGATAGAGAGAGAACATCGTCGATTAATAACACGGAAGCGGCCGCTCTAATAATATCCTTCGTTCGAAATATTTTCCCGCCGTTAATTAACGACCAATGGAATAGCGTTCGATTAGCGTTCGATACGGCGCGAACGTTTTGAAACGCACGATTGGGGTGCGAAACTGGCGGTTAATTATCCATCGAGATAAAGTATCTAAGAGATTCTTCTCGGAGCTTGGTTGGTTGATTCAGCTCGTTGGAATGTTTCGAAAGTCTCCTTTCTTTCTTATTCTTCTTTTCTCTCTCTTTTTTTTCTCTTCTCCTCTTTTAATGGTCAATGGTATGGCGTTGCTCCTAGTTGTTGTTGTTGTTACGCAATTTCTAGGTAGCCGCGTCAAAAGAAAGAAAGAAAGAAAGTTTCGATAGGAGAGAATGTTCTTAACTTTAACGATCCTTCCTAGCTTTAAGTTATATAAATTCTGGAAAAGAAAAACAACTATTTTAGGGGGAGGAAAAAAAATAAAGCAGAAAAAAAAATTTCCTTAAGGAAAGGAAGGAGGGAAGAAAGAAATTCCATCTATCTCTCCTTCTCTTTTCCGATCTTCTCTTTCTGTTGAAATCTTTTATTCGACGAAACGCGTCGAGTCATCGTTTCGAGCGGACAATGTATCAAGAAAGGGTGATCAGAAGAAGGGCGCGTACACGTTACGTCTGTCATTTCGTTGCTAACCTGTAATAACACGACTTCTTGCTCCCGCGATCCTTGTATCCTCGTATCGATCGCTTTGATCCATGGGATCGAGATCGAGAACAGGGGAGGAGGAGAAAGAATGGGCCCTACGGTGGAAGGGGGGCAGGGGACTCGAAGGGCGCGGCGATGTACGGTTCGATCTTGATCATCGTGCCCGTTATTCCGGAACGATCGCGGCGAGTCAATGACTTTTGCATATCACCAGATCGATCTCTTCGATCGTCGTTGTTTCTTCTTCCACTCGTGTATCCACGTGGTTGGCGCCCAGCCGTCTACAGAATCGTTTCGCTAAATTTGGTAGCCCTGCATATCTAGCTTCTGAAAGGTTCCATTCGATTATATATTTTACAATTTTCTCCTCTTAACCGTAATAGTTTTCAGTATTGTAATCGTTGATATATAATCATTTTCTTCTTTCTCATTAATTTTCGAAAAAAATCAATCACTATCTCGTCAATATATATATCAATTGATAATTAAATTAAATTAATTGCCAAGATTCATGTACGCGTTAAAATAAAGAAAAGAAAGGAGATAGTGTTTCAAGAAGACAGTTACATAACCTATCTTGCGGTATCATCTCAAGATAGGTTAGGTCATTGGCTTGGGCCAAGGGGAATAGTCGGTAATTATCGATCACCTTATGGCAAGCCCCTTTCGAGTTTTTCCTTTTTTTCGATCATCGTTAACCCCTCGTTTCGAGACGAGTTCGATCATTTTTCTTTTGCTGGAGGGAGGGGAGGGTCCACCATTTCGAGAGAGGCCACCCTTGAGAGGGCACACACACACACACACGCCCCCTCCGCGCAAAGAAATCTGTACATCTGTACCACGCCTTCCATTTAACCGGGGCGCTTTTTGCCCAAGGTGCTTTTTACAACTCCGATTCCCATTCTGCACGCGCTTCCTTTTCCTTTCTTTGCATCTTGATTCCGCCTTGTTTCTTCCCCCATGTTCCATTGCATGTCCGTCGATACGGTTTTGTCGGATAGTTCGGTCGGTAAAATCGTTTTGTTTTCGTTTGCTCTTGTTCTTGTTAAGCGATTCAGCCGAGGATTTTATTTTTCTTTATAGAAGCGAGTTTTATTGCTGTATTCTTTGGTCCAAGTTTTTTCTTCCTCGAATTTTTGCCAATAATTTGTCGGTATCGAAGATGTTATTTTATTTGAAATTTAGTTTTATCAGACGATTGGATCGTTGAACAAAATATTTTATTCTTGAAGAATGAAGTTAAATAATTGTTTTTAGAAAAAAATTATCTCCTCGATTCTTCTCAAATGTCTGTAAAATAAAAATTACAGAAAAAGAAGAAGAAAGAATTTTCGTCATTAAGAATTTTCCAAGATCTTCGATCATTACACACGAAACGAGTCCTAATCACGCGAGCAACGATGCATTCCTCCTCGAACTCGAAACGAGTCCTCCTCTGTCATCGTTTCCCCCCTTCCTTTAACCCACCTTTTCCCTTCCTAAGTTAACCAGGCGATTTCAGTTTCTTGCTCGGAGGTGCAGAAGGGCTGGTTTCTCGTTCGAAATTCGCGCGTGATTACAGGTTCATCGGCTTAACAGGTTTGCCGTGCCCCAGGCCCGATTCCAGGCCGGTCCCAAAGCAACGAACGAAAGCCATCGACCAGAGAGCGAGTGTATCGAGCCCGTGACCGGCTCGTGGATCCACGATCGATCGCGATCTACCGCCCACGTGCTTCTACCGAAGTATAGTACGCCTCCTCGAGTATGTATCCTTACTTTCATTCGTGCTTTCATTCGCCAAAGGGGACCTTCGTTCGAATATTATTTTCAGAAGAATTTTTGAAAAAGGGGGGGAATATCCTTGGTAATTATTTTTAATAATTATCATAGATCATTCAAAGATAATTTTAATTATTATTTCTAAAGAAATTTGAAGAGATTTTATTTCTAATTTTTTAATTTCAGTTTAATTTTATGCAAATTGATTGTATCGCGCACGATACAACTAAGTAAAATAAAGAAACGAGTTTTAAAATTCTTGTCTTGGAATTTTATTGGGGATTTGGTTAGTGGTTAATTGAAAATTACTGGGAGAAAGGGAAAGCCAGATAAATCATTGACCCGAACGTCGCACGTACACTATTCTTGGTATATAAATGGTGGAACACTCGGAGGTAAACGATCTATCTATTTAAAGTGATCGATGTTCACTTCCGGGTTACATAGCTTCCCAATGTTAATATTTGAAAGATCTATCGCAATAATATTTTCCATCTTTCACTCTAATTATCGGTTAACGATGGAAAATCTTCATAAATAATATGATCGTATACTTATTATTATTATGATTCTGTGAACATTTATGCAAATTCGAGTACAAACAAAAAATGAATCATATAACATTTTATATGTTGTAAATTTATAAACGCTAATTATTAAAATTCAAATTCAAACTTTTATGATAAATAGTTTGTTTCTATCTCTTTAACTCCTCTATACTTGTCTCGAAATAAAAATTATAATCCAATGTAAATCGAAATGTATATCAAACACGATTAGCCGGATTTCTATCTAAGAAGGTAGCTTATTTTTACACAATTTAAAGCACGCATAATTTACGATAGGTAAACAATGGCCAATCGATTACTGTTAATTTATCATTGGTCGCTCTCACGGATACCAATGCGGATTTTATCCTAATTATACAAGATCGTAATTGACGGTTAGCCGGATAATAAAATATCCCATTACAACCGGAGTAACAATCAACATTTACGACGTCACAGGAAGTATGAATACGCGTGTGCATTTACACATCAACCCAAAACCATAAATCAATTATTACGTCATTCGCCTGTTTCCGAACACACACACACATCTACATCCACATCTATTAAAAATCTCATTCACACCGCCATACTTGCTACCCACTCGATTGCCTACCACTTTCAACATACCTATTCTCTGAGTCTCGCTCAATTACTTTACACCTTCTACTCGATATCAAACGCGAAGTGACCTACATAAGTCGCTAGATAATTGCTATATGATGATAATAATAATAATAATCGCTAAGGATTTATTCCCATTCTCCAT
The DNA here is from genome assembly GCF_003254395.2 of Apis mellifera. NCBI lineage: Eukaryota > Metazoa > Arthropoda > Insecta > Hymenoptera > Apidae > Apis > Apis mellifera. The sequence continues at coordinate 5,901,338 of NC_037646.1, forward strand.
ATTCAACATTTGGCCGTGATTTACGTAAGTTACTAGATAATTACTAGATAATAATTTATTCCCATTGTTCAATACATTGATACATTGTAACATGAAAAGAATCGAGATATTATATATAAATTCCTTCAAGAAGAAGTTTTTCTTTAATTAATAAAACTCTATTTCAAAATAAAAGAGAAAGATTGACAGTTTATCGCGATCCAATTGAAAAAAGTAGCCACAAGGACTAGAAAATTACTAGATAATAATTTATTCCTATTTTCTATTAACTTGTTCAATATATTGATACGTAACATGGAAAGAATCGAGATATTATATATAAATTCCTTCAAGAAGAAATTCTCCTTTAATTAATAAAACTCTATTTCAAAATAAAAGAGAAAGATTGAAAGTTTATCGCGTTCCAATTGAAAAAAAGTAACTACAAGGACTAGATAATTACTAGATAATAATTTATTCCCATTTTCTATCAACTTGTTCAATACATTGATACCTAAGAAAAGAATCGAGATATTATATATAAATTCCTTCAAGAAGAAGTTCTCCTCTAATTAATAAAACTCTATTTCAAAACTTGGTAAAATAAAAGAGAAAGATTGAAAGTTTATCGCGATCTAATTGAAAAAAGTAACCATAAGGACTAGATAATTACTAGATAATAATTTATTCCCATTTTCTATCAACTTGTTCAATACATTGATACCTATGGAAAGAATCGAGATATTATATATAAATTCTTTCAAGAAGAACCTCTCCTTTAATTAATAAAACTCTATTTTAAAACTTGCTAAAATAAAAGAGAAAGATTGAAAGTTTATCGCAATACAATTGAAAAAATTAGCCACAAGGACTAGATAATTACTAGATAATAATTTATTCCCATTTTCTATCAACATGTTCAATACATTGATACCTATGAAAAGAATCGAGATATTATATATAAATTCCTTCAAGAAGAAGCTCTCCTTTAATTAATAAAACTCTATTTCAAAACTTGGTAAAATAAAAGAGAAAGATTGAAAGTTTATCGAGCGATCCAATTGAAAAAACTAGCCATAAGGACTAGATAATTACTAGATAATAATTTATTCCCATTTCCTATCAACATGTTCAATACATTGATACCTATGGAAAGAATCGAGATATTATATATAAATTCCTTCAAAAAGAACCTCTCCTTTAATTAATAAAACTCTATTTCAAAACTTGGTAAAATAAAAGAGAAAGATTGAAAGTTTATCGCGATCCAATTGAAAAAACTAGCCACAAGGACTAGATAATAATTTATTCCCATTGTTCAATACATTGATACATTGTAACATGAAAAGAATCGAGATATTATATATAAATTCCTTCAAGAAGAAGCTCTCCTTTAATTAATAAAACTCTATTTCAAAATAAAAGAGAAAGATTGAAAGTTTATCGCGTTCCAATTGAAAAAAAATAACTACAAGGACTAGATAATTACTAGATAATAATTTATTCCCATTTTCTATCAACATGTTCAATACATTGATACCTATGAAAAGAATCGAGATATTATATATAAATTCCTTCAAGAAGAAGCTCTCCTTTAATTAATAAAACTCTATTTCAAAATAAAAGAGAAAGATTGAAAGTTTATCGCGATCCAATTGAAAAAAGTAGCCACAAGGAATAAAACGAGGACGACGACCGATCGATCTAATCTCTCGTCCATCGATCCATCACGTATCCACGCGTTGAAAAATTCACACACGCACGCGCGCACACACAAAGACGAGGAGGCGGGCGAGCGAGCGCGTGCAAGAAGGCAAATTTGGTGAACGGTGGACGACTCGAGCCGAGCACGTCGCCAAGCTGTCTCGAATGGAACGTCAGAATTCGCCCGGAGGTAATATCCCGTAAATGGGCGAACCTGTTTCGTTACAGGTGGTCGTCGCCGCCGCCACCACCGCTTCTCTCTTAAACGCCTTCTCCTCTCTCGGCTTCGAGCTGGATCCGCGCCACGGTTACGCCCTTCGCCTTTGAAACGAGATTAGGTCACGATCGAGACCGTAATGCGTAACAACGACGGCCCGTGACTTTCCACCATGGGATATCGGCCCCTCCCCCCTGCTTTTAATATCGACTTTATCGCGTTACGCGCCGTTTAACGTTCGATTCCAACGCCTCCGCTTTTTTCTTTTTTCTTCTTTCTTTTTTTCGAGGGAGACAGAGGTTTGATAAAGCGGATTACGTCTCTTACATCGTGCTCTTCAGAGGTTTTGCGAGGAGGGAGAGCCCAGCTCGAGGAGGATATTTTAATTTTCTATAAAATTTAAAATATTTCTTTTTCGAGAAATCTGTCGAATTATATGCAGCATAAAAAAATATACTTCCAAACTCGCTACGTCTAAAAAAATTACTCCCTCCTCCGCCGTATATTTCGCGAATTCCTCCTCGTCCCCCAATATTCTGTTATTGCCCCTGTTACAAAGGGGCCAACCACCCCTCCCTCCCAATATCTCTTCGATAAACACACAAACGATCCAAGATCTTATGGTAATACCGGTGGAGGTATACGCGCCATAAATTTCGACGGCGGTCGAACACGGGTCCGTTTATTTTTCCTGAAAAATGACGAAAGCCCGGGAGGAGGCCGAGCCACGGTCTTCGACCGCGGGAGGGTTAACGTTCTTTAAATTCGTTGGCCCTCGAGCGCGAAGAAAAAGGGCAGCAACCGGTGGGTGAGATGGAGACGGAGGGGAAAGAAAAGAAATACGAGCGGCCGTCAATTAAAGCGGGTTCCGTTGATTCCATAAGAGGATGAAGAGAGAGAGCGAAGAAATCTTTTCTAATTTTCAGCTTTTTCCAATTCAATTTGTGAACGAAATTACATTTTTGAATTGTTCTTAAGATTCAAATAGATTTAAGTTTCCTTTTATAATACGTCGATTGGTTAAATGTTTTCTAATCTTTTCTTTTTTTTTTTTTTTTGCAGAGTGAAGATGTTATTTTGTAAATTATCAACCGGTTAGAGATCAATCATTTAGAGAGCTATTATTCTTCGCGAAACGTAGTCGTAAATCATACGGGAACTAAGAAATGCAATTTGTAAACTTAATTGTATTACCGTTGAAAGTTTCTCTACAGATCGGTGCATAAAAGCTCTTGGTTTAACCGAAATTAATTACCCTCGGTGCTTGGTAATTTAACGTATATACTTTTCCACGCGCTTTTATTAATGAGCCGAGCTATTGTCCATAAATCACTGTAGCATCGCATCGATCATACGCATCGGGATAAAAGCGGGCGAAATTCTGAACTATCACGTGTTTGCTCCACGCGTTATAATCGTTATTAATAATCTAATTCAATTAAATTAAATCTTCTCTAAATTCATTCTTCACCGTCAATTTTCCTAAAAATTATTACGAAAATTTACAATCGAAGTTGCGAATGAACCAATTTCAAAAATCCCGAAAATTGAGAGAAACTAATCTCTTAAAGGAAGAGAAACAAATTCATTAAAATAAACGTAACAATGGAATACAACAATCCTGCCAGATCTCGTGAAACTCTGACGAAACAATTAATCCGCGCCTCCTCCGTGGACAATGAAACACAACGGAATGTTAATCGAGCTGTCGAGAAAAACCGGTCGCGGCCCGAAAAGGGGAGGGAAGGGAAGAGTTGGTCCGTCCCTCCCTCGGCCGCCTGCTGCCCATTTATTTATTCGCTTACGCTCGAATGAACTTTCGCCGTGCGACACACACGTGACACGCCGGTTTTTTAAAACGGGAAGGGAGCAGGAATGGTCATGAATAAAACGATACGTATCGAAGTCACCTGGACGTCTCTAAAGGTAAGTAGACACACACATACACGCGTGCCTTGCACAACACGTGTGTGCATCCTCCTAATGCGAGTCCCTCCACAAACCCCATGCATTATTAATACGTTTTCGGCGCGGGACCACGTACATACAACCTCGTATGTACACTCGGTTAACCCGATCGAGGCACGAGGCGATGGTGGTCTTCTCGTACCACTCTCTCGTCACGAGATTTTCGCCTATTGTATGGACTGTGGATAATTGTTTTTTGTATTTAAATTGCTTGTATAATGTATATAATGTATAATGTATATAATTTTGTGTAATGTATATAATGTATATAATGTATATAATGTTGTGTAATGTATATAATGTATAATGTATATAATGTTGTATAATATATATAATGTATATAATGTATATAATGTATAATGTATATAATGTTGTGTAATATATAATGTATGTAATATATAAAATGTAATAATGTATAATATATAATGTATATAATGTATAATGTATAATGTATATAATGTATATAATTTATAATGTATATATAATGTTGTATAATGTATATAATGTATATAATTTATAATGTATATATAGTATATAATATATAATGTTGTATAATGTATATAATGTATATAATGTATAATGTATATAATGTTGTGTAATATATAATGTATGTAATATATAAAATGTAATAATGTGCAATATGTAATGTATATAATGTATATAATGTATAATGTATATAATGTTGTGTAATGTAAAATATATATAATGGTTTATCGTAATTTCGAATATAAATTGGAATATCGAAGCTACTGAACTGATAAGAGGTGGATAACACGTAATTCGTGGATCTGTTTCAATTATAATTTGAAGGATCGGTGTATTAATTTGTACGATAAATTTTGTAAAAGAAGCAATGGACTTCAGAGATGATTATTTTTAATAATTCGAATGTTTGAATAACAAACTCACCGATCACGCCGCAATTATGCGCCCCGACCCGATCATCGTCGTCGTCCTTCGTGGCATCCACCACGGTGTAGGGTTTTATCCTTTGGACGGCGTGCTCCAACGAAAATTCTAGAGAATCCTGCTCGTCGCTCTCCCGCCAGGGCTTGGCCGGTTTAATTATGTAGCTTCCCGTCGACGTTCTCACGTGTCCCGTCTGCGGCAGAAAAGAAGAAGAAGAAGAAGAAGAAGGAGAAAAAAGACATGCCAAAAATTCGGTGAGTCATTCCGCACCATGATTGGGCCTTTTATCCCCTCAATGAAACCAGCTACCTACTTGCGCTAACCCTTTTCTCTCTCTCTCTCTCTCAAGCTCGTTCTTTCTTTCTTTTTTCCACGTCATCGAGCCGTGAAATTTCGATCGATTGTCCACATAATCTCTAAAGCCATTAATCGCGTTTACCACGGTGAAAGTGAACCATTTTTATTCCCCCCTCTCTCTCCTTTTTTTCCCTCCTTCTTAAACGAAAGATGAATCGATGTAAACACGACGATTATTCCTCTTGTGTTGCAGTTTACACGGTAATTTTGTTAAAAATCAGTCGAGTCATAGTATATGTATATAGTATATAGTATATATATATGTCGAGGTGAAAGGGGGATGTAATTGAATTCGAAGAGTGGATCGAAGATTTCTTATTTTATAAAAAGAAAAAGAGAGGACGGTGTGTTTGGATAAGGCGATCTTTTGTGGGAAACAACTTGCGACTTAATTATACACTGTTTATGATCTTTTAATTTAAGGATGTTTTTTTTTAGAGATCTCGTTCGATTCTTTTTCCAAGATTGATCGAATTAAATTTTTGAAAGGAGAGGAACAAGAGTATAAATTGTAGTTAAAAATTAAATGGGATTCTAAGTTTGCAATAAATTTTCGGAAACGAGGAAATTCGCTCATCCGTTTCCAAGAATGTTAATTTCTGGCCGAGCGTTGTCACTTTTTCCCCATTTGATGCTCGTAAAATATACAACGTTGTAAAGCTACTTTATTACCGAACGTGTTCATCCCATAAAACGTTTAACCGAAGAAAGTTTCCTCTTCTGTCTTAAACTTTATTACATTTTCACTTTATCTTAAAATTGTCACTTTTTTTTCCTCTTCTTTTTCTCTCTCTACATATATAAATAAGTACACACGAGTTTCGAGTCATTTTTTCCTTTCCCTCTTTTTCGCAAATTACTCATCTTTCCCTTTCAACCGATCCGAGCATCGGGAATAATTAATTATTATTTATTAAAAAATTACTAAAATTGTTATATCATATTAATTCAGTCAGTGTACAAACGCGCGTCTCGATCGCCACGAAAGTTTTACTTGACTTTCACTCCATCATCATAGTCCATAGTTAATTGTTATCAAACTTTCACTTATCGTAATAAAATTTAAAATTAACTACAATTAACAATATATATCGCTTATGCATAATTCTTTCGCTTTCGATTTCGATTATTAAACAATCCATTATCATCGGACAAACAAATATTTTAACTACTGAAAAAATATTCCATATTACTCTCGCTTTCTCTCTCTCTCGAAAAATACTTATACTTCCAAAGGAATATATAAAAAGAAAGAAAATACTTCAAATTCGTAGAAGAATTATAAGTCTATCGTCCCAAGATGATAGCGAGACGTATCTCGCGGATCGGCTCGGCCGATTTATTTATACATGCAGCGGTGCCCTGACATAACTTCCTCGATTTGAATGTGAAAACACACCGGCTACACGGGACGCCCCCGCTAAGTGTATGCCACCCACGTAAATTCCACGTGTGCGAGGGCAAAGCCGCGGACCCGCGGACGAACTCGAGCGGATCAGGTGAAAATAATCGATTAAAAGCGAGCCTGTCCAACGTTATTCTGTTACAAGTTATTCCAACGAGTAATTTCAATCCGATTGCATAATTATTTCTTTTTCTTCTTCTTCTTCTTCTTCTTTTTTATTATCTTGTTCCTTAAGAAGGGATTACGGTTCGTTTTGGTTTCGTGGGGAGGGGATGAGAAGAGAGAATTGGAAGAGGATTTTTTTTAATTTTCAGTCTCGGAGGAAGGTGGAATTTGATGGAGGAAGATTGTTTGAAATTCTATACGTATTTTCATAACAACGTTGTTTCATAATATATTCGTTCCGAAAAGAAAAAGAAAAATTGGCTTTAATAAAGCTAATTTTGCTTGCTTTAAGTCGTGTTCTTGGAATTTTGCCCAATTGCATTAACCTCGATTCGGCCACGAAAACAAAGGTGCACGTGAGTACAAAATGCTTAGATTGCAACGAAGAATCCTCTGATCTCCTTCTCCAACGATAAATGTATTATTTCGTTCGAAATCTCTGTGGATTAATAACTTCTTTTTTTTCTCCCACACGTTTGCAAGTTTGTACGAAAATATAATATACCTACTCCCTGAAATTCCCTGTCATTCTCCAATTGCTAACCTAAAAATAAAACAACACCAACTTCCTAATCAAATATAACCTATAAAATATTTTAAATAAAAAGTTAATTATTTAAGAAACGTTCCCCCATACGTTTGCAATTTTGTACAAAAATAAAAGGTGTCCCAAAATTAATTTGAATTTGCCGCCATTTTTGCATTAAGTTGTTAGCAATCCTGAAAAAAGAACAGTTTAACAGCTGAAAGTTTACGGTTAATAAAAATGGAGCGTTGAATATTTTAAAAATAATATTTTAAAAACTCTCTTAATTTTGGGATACCCTTTAAAATACCTGCTCCCTGAAACATCATTCTCCAATTGCTAACCTAAAAATAAAACAACACCAACTTCTCTAACCAAATATAACCTATAAAATATTTTAAATAAAAAGTTAATTATTTAAGAAACGCTTCCCTACACGTTTGCAACTTTATACAAAAATAAAGAATGTCCCAAAATTAACGCAAGATTTAAATTTGCCGCCATTTTTGCATTAAGTTGTTAGCAACCCTGAAAAAAGAACAGTTTGACAGCTGAGAGTTTACGGTTAGTAAAAATGAAGCGTTATACGATACAACAACGTGTCTCCGTTATTGAACAATATTTTAAAAATAATATTTTAAAAACTCTCTTAATTTTGGGACATTCTTTAAAATACCTGCTTCCTGAAACGTCATTCTCCAATTCCTAACCTAAAAATAAAACAACACCAACTTCCTAATCAAATATAACCTATAAAATATTTTAAATAAAAAGAGTTAATTATTTAAGAAACGCTTAATGAAACCACAAATGAACGAGATTAACTCACTGATTGACAACCTCGCTCTATTATAATCCTTTATTCTCGAATCGAAAAGAAATAATCGAAATTGCAAAGCGTACCAATCGATCATGTTACGAGATCGAGAAGAAGAAACGATCCCATAGAAAAAGCACGCGCGTTCCTGATCGATCGAATCTAATTAAGAAGCTTATAATTATCATTCATCCATGGAGAGGAAAAAAAAAAAAGAAGGAAGAAAACCCGACCGGTCGAACGAGAAGCCAGGGAGAAAGTCGACCTAATTAATTATTGCTCCTAATTACAGGAATCTCGGTTGCTCGCCGAGTGGCGATGAATAACGACTATGATTCGTACGGTGATGGCCGATTAACGGCAGCATGTCGATTATCAACGCCTCTTAACGCACTTCCGCTTGTAATTTCAGCGTTTCGAAGCCAGCGTTCAGCCAGCTGATATGCAGATCACTTTGAAACGAGCGGAGATTGCCGAGACGAGGAATTATTGCGTGTTTACACGGGATCAACAGGTTCAGCAGAGGCGGGAGTAAAGATGCAAGGATGTAAAGATGGCTTCTTGGAAAATTGATAATCCTCGTTTCCTCGTTAATCTATTAATCGTTTTAAAATTTACCTTGTTGTTTATTTTGAAGCCAACTTTTGTTTCTCAATTATTTAATCAATCCGTGGCTTTTTTTTTTTTATCCTGGAAAGAGCTTCGATTTCCTCCCTTTTCATCATGATTCACGATGATGTTAATTGCAATCTCAAGTTTTTTTCCCTGCAATTTTCTTCCCTGCGACAAGTTTCAATTTGAAGATGGGGATAATGCTAATTCGATAATGGTATTTTGAAACGGAAAGGATGATTTCTCTCTTCTCTTGTCCTCCCATCTTTCTTTTCGAGAGGAAAAGTAACACGATAACGAGACACGGATGGTAATAGTAGTAATAATAATAGTAATAGTTGTGGTAGCTATAATGCTAGTACTACCAATTACAAAAGATTTATAATATTTAATAACCGGAGGGAAGTTAAAAGATACTCAAGTTAAAAGACACAACACAACACATTTGAAACGATCAATTAACGATTCAACGTCTTTTCAGGGGAGGAGAGAGAGAGAGAGAGAGAGAGAAAAGAAGGAAGGGGAAAAAAAAACAGAAAAAAAAAAGAGAGACGGACGAAAGTCGTAATAAAAAATTCATAAAGAGAATAGAAAGAGAAAGAGAGAGAGAGAGCCTCTGTAATAAGCCTGGGAAAAGAAACTCAATCAATATACAAATATACGTAAGCGTCTCATTGTCAACAGCGGCTATACCTCGTAAAGAGATTTGTCACGCTTCAAAAATTCACCTCGCTTCACAAAAGGCTCGCACACACCTTCCCCTCGCCACCTCGCTCGCCCAGGAAACTTTCCATCCCATCCACGCCTCCCCCTCCTCCTCCTCCCTCTTCCCCCCTCCCGCAGCCGCACTACCCTAAAACTACCCGACCGAGCCGCGGTCATTCTCAATTTCTAAAGAAAATGAAGATACACATTTCCCTGACAAAAGGCAATGTATAAGTCCATAAAACTAGGTGTATAGAATTCTTTTCCACACTTAATAGAAAACCAACCGCATGAACATCACGGACAAAGGGAGGAAAATATGAGCGAGGCGTGCGGATAGACTTCTGCTTGTAAGTAAGTTAAAGTACTTAGTTACACACAGAGGGAATCGAGTTTCTCTATTCGAACAACGAAAGACAACGTGGGCTTTCAGCTGTCGCGGCTGTCGTTTCGATTACGAACAACCGTAAACGGTCATTCTGCTCGCGTGTAAACCACTGTGGGGGGAGGAGGAGGAGGAGGAGGGGGAGGAGGAGGAGGAGGAGGAGGGAGGAAGAGGGGGAAGAAGGAAAGAAGTTCACCTTTGGGAATGTTCTTCGTTTCATTCAGAAGCATAGTTGCGCGTATACGCGAGGAGAGAAGAGTTGGAAGGATGGAGGAGAGAGGAAATTTATTGGCCAGCTGGAAACACGTCTCATTGTTCCTTCTTCTTCTTTTTTTCTTTCTTTCTTTCTTTCTTCCTCTCCTCTCGATCGTTTCCTTCCCTCTTTCTTCCGATCGTTGCGCGCCGCGCACGCATCGATATTTTGTGTCATCCTTTTTTTTTTGGTTTTCGTTTGTTTTTTTCTTGTGCAGAAGAGAACGGAAGAGACGAGGGAAAAATGGAGGCGGGGGATCCAGAGAAAGGATCCTCTTCTTCGTCTCCTTTGTCTCCAAAATTTGTTGGAAAATTTAATTTTTCTCTTCTCTACGAAAGAGAGTTTCTTTTACAAATTATTATATTTTCGCGATTTATTTTCGTTTTAAGGCAAAGAAATTTATTTAAGATTCGACTTAAGATTCGAAAAGTAATTTTAGAGATAAAAAGTTTCATTCTAATTTTACGCGGTTGATAAATAATTCTATTTCTATGCACGGATTACGTAAATATTGCCGGCTTACAAGCGGATTTCTTCAACCTGAAATCACTATCAAAACCTCAACTTGCGCTACTTGTTCGCCTATTATTAGTACCCAATAATTTCGATCTTCGATTCTTTCACGATTAAAATTGCAAAGAGAATAAAAGAGACGAATAACATCGCAAAATGATACATTTAATAATAATTTAATAATTTCTTAAATGATATAACTATTTCAGCAAACGTAATTGAAAAATGAGAAAAAGAGAGATCCGTTGGAAGCTAAATTCTTGATTCGAAAAAAATTCGAGAATTTACAAAATTTCCAATAATCCAAGAGAGTGGAAAATATTAAAAAAAAAATAACGCAATCTTTGCATCTGATCGATACGACTTAGCATCTCTTTTCATAATCGTTTACGTATGTTTGATCCCAACTTGATGGCGAATAAATAAATTCCAAGAGGTTCTTCGGAAGTTTGTTTAATCAATGAATCAACAAATCGAACGTTCACAGGAGGGCAACGCCTTTTCTTGAACTTCCTCATAATTCCACTTCCATCTTTCGACGAGAAATTCCGCGATAATTATTTGCAAACTTTTCAAAAAAAAAAAAAAAATTCCAATTTACAAAAATAATAAATATGAATAAAATTTAAAAACGGTAAATAAAAATCTAAAATCTATTACCCTGCCTTACAATTATCATTTCGGTGTATAACAATAAATATAAAATTAATCGTAAATAATTTAAAAGCGCGTATCCCCTCGCTGTATACATCCAACAAGATAAAATTCCTTAAACAGTCTTCGAGATGATCATTAAGCATTAACACTTTGACTGGCGTCAACGTTGATGGCAACCCATTACCTTACAAATTACTCGATTTCCAAAGAATTAAACGTTCTTAACCCAGATTTTTCTAAATGGAATTTATCATGTCCAAGTTGGCGATTAAATCGTTGGTCTATTGAATTTAATGACAGTTTCCTTTCGACACGGTATCCCCAACGAAACACACTCGTTTCTTTTTTCCCTTCTTCGATTAAATTCTCGTTCTCTTAGAAGGGTCATTCGCTGTAATTTTATACAGTTTTTTTCCCTTGTTCTTTTTCATGAAACGTTCATTTTTCTATGTTATAGTCGAAGGCATTCGAGGTATTTCGAATAAAAACGCATTGTTACTCGTCTAGTATTTTTCTATAAAAGATCAACCAAGGTCGATTATATACCGAAAAAGGGAAATTCGAGTCGGATCGAATCTTCGAGGTCTCCTTATTTTTTTTTTTTGGAAAAAGTTGAGAAAACAAGAATTCAAGGCTTGCATCGTTCCTTCATTCACGTGGAAATACGGGGAGGGGGAAAAAAAATTTAAATTTATCGATTCACCATTTGTTTGATACTTTCTATTTCATTGTATATTAATGTTACAATGTCAAAACACATATATTTGAAAAAATTTCTTTACGAGTCACGTGCGACCATGAATGAGCCATTAAATATTCTCCACAATAGCAACTTCTATCTATTGTTTTTCACAACAGGGTAATGCAATATCCATCAACCAAGCGAATAATAAGCGTCGCACGAGGAAAAAAAAAAAAAAAGAAAAAAAAAATAAAAATTCAGACACGTGCCACCAATCATTTCGAATCGATTTTATTATCCATCTTGGAATTTTTTCCTCGTAATCATCATGATCTCCCGAAGCTCTTAAAGTCTTTCGAAATCGTTTCGAACGTTATTGCCCATAAAGGATATGGACAGCCATTTGAATTATTCGTATTGTGTAAATTGCTTGATTTGCAACAGCCAAGATTGCAAAGGGAAAAAGAGAAAAATCGAACGACCATCTATTTTATCGTATTTTCATTGCATTTGCAATTTGCATGTTTATGAAGAAATATAAAGACGCTTCGCTATGTGTTAATTGTGTTTGTTTGAATGAGCAAATACAATTAATTTCATAGTGAAGTTAAATAACGAAACTGAATGGAAATATGAAAAGTATTATTACTTTTTCCTTTTTTCTTTTTTTTCTTTTCTTTTAAATTAAATCCCCCTTGAGATCCTTAAGAAGAACATTTGGATCGATCCTTTAATATAAAATTATTTCAATACTTAAGATTCCTTTCCACGACTCAATTCTTTTTTATTTTATATCTATCCTTAATCAAATTACTACACAATATCAAAAACTCAATTCCCCTTTCATTCGAATACTTTCGAAAGCTATAACTAAATATATCCCAAAAATCGATTCTCTCCTCCAATTTAAATTCCAAAAAAATAACAAAAATTAAATCACCAGCAATGTGATTATACAACATCAGAGATGCACTCTTTCCAAAATCCAAGCACGAAAGTAACGGAGGAATTCCTCCTCCCCGTCGAACCCGTCCATCATTTTCGAATCGAGTCGATACGCACGGATCCGTCGACGCGGCAAGAGGAGAGGGAGAGGGAGAGAAAAGAGGAGAATCGGCTTTGGTACGCCCGGTGCATTCGCGATTTGCATTCCTGCAGGCGCGTGCACCTCGACGGGGACGTGGCTATCCGATGGCACAAAGACTGACTTCAGGGTTACCGAGAACTCTGTTGGCAAGAACGCCGTTTTTCTCTCCTCCATCCTCCCCCCTCCTCCTCCTCCTCGCCTCTCCCTTTATCCCGGCTAAATCCCCCTCGCCGTTCACCGTCCCTCTCCACTGCCCACTCGCGATATCTTTTCGCCTTTTCGAACGCACACCGCTGGCAACGACCTCGAAATCCACCGCCGCTCAAACAACTCATCGACCTTTCAAACGGAGTACAGCTGATCCAACCCGGCCCCGCCGCCGGATCTCTCTTCTCTTCCCGCTTTTCCTTTCGATCCCCCCATTTTTCCAAAACTTTTTTCTTTTCGAACTCGAAAAATACTCTTCCTTCGTCTCTCCATTATCTTTCGCTTCGTTTCTGGATCTTTTTCATTTTGGAAAGAAATGGAAGGAGTTACGATGAATTAATTTCGTTAAGAAAGAGAAAAAATTAGTCGAAAAATATTCTTCCTTCGTCTCCATTATCTTTCGCTTCGTTTCTGGATTTTTTCATTTTGGAAAGAAATGGAAGGAGTTACGATGAGTTAATTTCGTTAAGAAAGAGAAAAAATTAGTCGAAAAATACTCTTCCTTCGTCTCCATTATCTTTCGCTTCGTTTCTGGATCTTTTTCATTTTGGAAAGAAATGGAAGAAGTTATGATGAGTTAATTTCGTTAAGAAAGAGAAAAAATTAGTCGAAAAATACTCTTCCTTCGTTTCCATTATCTTTCGCTTCGTTTCTGGATCTTTTTCATTTTGGAAAGAAATGGAAGGAGTTACGATGAGTTAATTTCGTTAAGAAAGAGAAAAAATTAGTCGAAAAATACTCTTCCTTCGTCTCCATTATCTTTCGCTTCGTTTCTGGATTTTTTCATTATAGATATTTTCATATTTTCATATATATTTTTTCATAAAAGAAATGGAAGGAGTTGATGAATTAATTTTAAGCTAAGAAGGAGAAAAAAATAATAAGATTTGTAATAATAAGATCGAAGAAAGAGAATAGTTTTGGATTTCTGTGGGGATTTGCGTGTCTTTTCACTTTCGTTTCTTGTTTTTTTTGATTTAAGAATGGGAAATTTGCGTGGGAAGTGGTTTGCAATGAGTTGATCACTTGAGAGAGATCTTTAAGGATTGTTAATTCGGCCGATCTTTCCAGAATTTCTTGATATGTTAATTACAGAGAAAAAGGAGAGATCAGATTTCTATCGAACTTGAAACACACACAATATATTTTTTTTTTAGTAGGATCTGCACGAATAATATCCAAAAATTACTCGAAAACGTTAAAAAATTGTCGAATAAATTGAACTTAACTTTGAGAAAATTGCGATGCGATCAAGCGAATTAATTGTTGCGCAATTTCCCATAAAGCTCATAAAATATAATTTTTAGCAATTTCGTGTAATATAATTTCGAGAAAGTTGAGACGATTTTTAATCACGTATCAACGATGCAATAACAATAACGATAATAATTTTACTTTAAGAGAGAGAAAAATCTATCGTAACAATCGGCACGTGTTTCGCAACTTGGATCAAAAGTTATCGAAAGTTATTCAATTTCGAAATTGTTACCCTCTTAATGCCACGGACCAGTTCGTTTCTCTTAAAAACACTGTTTCACTTTCTCTACTCGAATTACAGCCTCGCTTTCGCCACCCTCGACGCCCGATTCGCAAATATCGATCGCACAACACGGCTGGAAACCGTACGACGATTCTTCCAACCCACTTGGTCCGAAATGTATCCGAAACTCGATATCCGCTTGATAACGAAATTTTCAACGATCAACGATTCGATCAAATATTTTGAAACATCTCTTGTAATATTTCTCGTCTCGTCTTGAGAGGAGGACAGGGAAGAAATGTGTTTCGATTCTGATACATTTCATTCGTCGGATGTGTTTATGTATATCGATACAATAATTCGTAACAGACTCGTATCGAGCGAATCAAAAATTTTTCTTGCCTCCTTTCTTTTTCTTTTTTTTCTCTCTCTCGATGGTTAAATTAATTGCAAACGCGAGATGAGTCAGCCATGTCGAGAGTTTGCCATTTTGTTTCGCCAACTGGAACGTGATATATAACGTTGTCTCTTTAAATAGATCCAGATGGACAAGCCCGAAAAGATTTATATATGACGTAACGTGGCCACGTTTATGTTGACAAATTAGATTTGTATTGGCTCGACGCTTGGAAACATTGGATATTAAAATTAATCGTATATTCATATTCTCGTTCAACATTATTTGTCGATTAATAAAAATTGTCTCTTATAAATTCCTATCTTTCTTTTTTAAATCCGATCTCTTCTTCTTTTAGCGTTCAGAATTAGTTGGAAAATTTTCCAATTTTTCATTCCAAGTCTACGAAACATTTTTCTTTCCAATAGTAACAAAAAAAGGAGAAGAACAATTAAAATTATTCCAAGATATTAAACTTGATGAGTTTCCTTTACCTCGATTAAAAGGAGAAGCAAGACAGCGTGGAATTTTCATCGTATTCCCTTTTCCAATTTTATACATATATATATGTGTATATGTTTTATGCGTTCGATGGGTAACGAGGATACAATGGCGGCTTCTGGGTGGGCTACCGGCCTTAAACTTGCGAGCCGGAGAGAGCAGGTCTTTGCATCCTGTGCAGGATATACTTTGTATGGAATCGATGTGTGCGACTCTCGATGCACGGCCTATTCGTTGCATAAAAGCAACGTGTTCGTTAGCCGATCACGCGTAATTTTATTACGTATCGACGGGTATTTGGGTAATTATAGGGCGATTCGAAAATTCGGCCATCGCAATTATTCGTATGAAATTAATTCTCTTCGTTTATTTTATGTAGATAATTTGTTGTAGATTTTTAATGCTCGTTCAGATTTAGGCTAATTATTTACGATTTAATATATTTTGATTCTCTAAGATGATGTAGCGATGTCAGGAATAATGATAAATTTGATCCATTTGACGACGAGTGATCAAAGATCCATTCTTTAGAATCGTTAATATTTGATCTCTCCACGTACCGGTTTACGCGAAATTTATCCCTCTTACTTATGAATCAAGCTGTTCGAGCTGGTTTAAAACCCATCCACCCGAACCGGAAGCGTCCTCCGCGTCGCGACCAACCTCGGTCCTCCACCTTTCACTGTCCCGACCGCACGCTCTTGCAATTAAATTCACACTCCAATCAGCCTCGAGCATCATAAAAAACAAAAAAAAGGAAAAAAAGAAACGAGAAGGATAAGAGGAGGAAGAAGGAGAGGGAAAAAAGGGATCAGGAATTTCGAACGCGAGAAAAAGGAACCGATTCATGACTGTAATCACTCTTTTCCGGAAAGAGAATCGAGATTAAAAAAAGGATTTTTAAGAGGATTATTTATCCAACTCCAATTTTCGAAATGTATATGAAAATTAATTTTAGAAATTAAGGGAAGGAGATTAGAATTTTTTTAAGAAATTTTCAATTTTCCTTTCCTCCAGTTTGCTCGAAATTAAATATCTCGATTAAAGATCAATCTTTTCCTTTTCCTCGTTTCTCTTCGTTCGAGCTCAATGTACGTTTTCTCAAACTCAAACTCATGGTGATTCTCCCACGCAACACTTTTGTTTTTCCGGAGAAGAGCAAGGATCGCGAACCGGGCGTGGAAAATTGAAGACGGAATGATGGAGGGAGATTCCTTATCTTTGTTTAGTCGGCCGAGTTAATATGCAGAGCGCGATACATCATAATAAAAGGAGGCTGGGGGCCGCGAGAGCTGCGTTTAAGCAGCAAAGCATTAAAAGGGACCAGTGACGAGGCGCGGTAATTTGTCGTCTCGAGCGCGCCTCCGAATACATTAATATTAAGCGCGAAATTGCAAAATCCGGTGATTTCGATGCCTGGAAACGCGTGCCTCCGTCTCCAAGGATTTCTCTCTCTCTCTCTCTCTCGATTCAAAGACTCGCTTCTTTTTTTTCTGCGACGAAAAAAACAGAAATTTCGTGATTATCTTGAAGTGAACGAATAATCAGACTCGATTCCAATTAATTGAAGATAATTTATAGTCTGAACTAAGAATAAATAATTGAAAGAAGCTTTTATAGAATAGAAAAAAAAAAGAATGGGGAATCAAAGAGAAGCGAAAAAAAAGACTCGTTTCTTTTTTTTCTGAATTAGATCCGAAAGAAGCAGAAATTTCGTGATTATTTTAAGTAACGAATAATCAAACTCCATATTTGATTCCAATTAATTGAAGATAAGAGTATAGTTTCTTTTTTGAACTAAGAATAAATAATTGGAAAAAGCTTTCATCATTTGGAGCTCGTATTTCCTTTTCCAGAGAAAAAAGAAAAGAGAAGCAGAAAAAAAGACTCGCTTCTTTTTTTCTAAGACGAATTAGATCCGAAAGAAGCAGAAATTTCGTGATTATTTTAAGTAACAATAATCAAAACTCCGTACTCGATTCCAATTAATTGAAGATAATTTATATTCTAAACTAAGAATAAATGATTGAAAGAAGCTTTTATAGAGTAGAAAAAAGAAAAGAGAGCGGAATCAAACAAAAGCAGAGGGAGAAAAAAATATACCTTAGATTCGCGCGATTCTTTTCTTCCTCTTTTTTCTCTACGGATATTCCACTCGTTTCTATTATCTTCTCTTCGATCGAGGCCTGCGCGATCCCTAACGTGGCATTCGATCAAAGCGTTGAACGGTGGGCTTGTGCAAGCGGAATAATTGATTAATGACGATTAAACGAAACGTGGTGTGCGCCCACGATTGACCCGATTGAGAGTCTCTCTCTTTCCATCTCTTGAGAGACTACAACGGCCGATCGACCGCTTACACTCTTGTAATTAAACGTGTCAGAAGATCCGTGTACCGTTCGTGTACCACGTGTCGATAAACGTTGTCGGGTGTCAATAACGATCCGATGAGATATTAAAGCCAGGATAAACCAGACATATATATATATATATATATATATATATGTATGTATGTATAAATCGTCGCAAGGCAAAGGATCGTTTTATCGATTATTTTTATAGTCTCTGTTAGTCGATCGTACGTGTACAATATTTGTCTTTGCATCTTTTGTCAGATAGATAAATAATTTATATCTGCCCAAGAATAATAATTTTAAGGATTTGATGATTTTTGTTTATATAGAAGAGATAGTATACTTATCGAAAATGTAATTGATGAGATAGATGAAATTTCGCTTGAGATAATTGAATATTTAATCTTCCTATCCTTTTTCTTTTTCGAGAGAAGAATTTCTTAAATTCGTAATGTATTTCTTGGCCGGAAACGTCAGGGAAAAGAGCGAAGTAAAACTGGAACAAGTTCCTTTCGATTAAAAAAAAGAGAAACGTTGTATCACGTTGAATAAAAATTCGACGTTCGATAAAAATTTCCAATCAATTCGGCCTATTAAACTACGTATTGATCTGAAGGCCAGCCAGATTCACGGAGAACAGGTCTTGGTCCGCGCGATATTCCTCCTGTCAAAATCCTGTGGATTTGTTTTTTCTTGGAAAACTATGTTAGATAAATTCGAGCCACGATAAAAGTATTACTCCTTAAAATTTTTGCGTTTTTGCAATTCACGATTCTTCTTATTATTAAATAAAATTTTCTTCTTCTTTCGATCTTTAATCAATTTCGATCGAAGTTAACGAGATTCGAGAACTTTCTTTAATCTTAATCTGATCTCACTTCTTAATCTGTTATACACCGTGTGATGTAAGAAATGGTAATCGATAATTCGTGTGCGAAGAAAAATGTGCATCGGTGAATGTAATTGCTTCCTGTGAGAACGTGACAAAACCGTTTAAGAGGCTCCACCCATGAGAAGCATTGCACTTATATCCCTTCGATAATTCTTCCTTTCCATTCGATGACAAAACAATTTTCAGTATTTGAAATGTATTTCCTGGTCTGGAGACTTTAGTTAAACTTGAATTGTCGAAAATCGAAACTCCATTTTCTTGATCGAGACTCGATCAAAAAATGCATATATCGCAATACTCTAAATTCAGAGATCTGAAAATCGAAGATTTTCATCGGGTCAGGTGGAGAAATATTAAAGAGTTGCTGTTAAAAAAAAACTTACCAGACACCGGCGTGCACCGATTTCGTTCCACGCGCCAAACTCGAGGAATTTATCGGTGTCCTGTTGGAAATTGGACGTGGAGGATCGTTTGCAGGATGATTTTCGACCCCGACCCCGACACAAACGAGGCTGTCTCATCGCGGGAATATAACTCCGGCGAATTTATGGGTGTCGAGATGGCCGAGGGCTACTTAAAATCTCGCTACGTCACCGAGAAACGACCCACTAAATTTTCAAAGGCCAATTTACCGGCCGACCCCCTCCTCTCCTTCCCTTCCCTTCCCCTTCTTCCCTACATTTTATCCCTCGTAATCGAGCTTTTGATCTTAACTAATTTGGATTTTGATTTGGATTTCGAGGATGGAAATGGAATTGGAATATGATATTTTAAATTGTATTTAGAACATAATTCTAATACTGCACTTTCAATTTACTGACTGATCCTTCCTTTCCTACATTTTATCTTTCATAAGCTTTGAATCTTAATTAATTTGGATTTTAATTTAGAATCGAGGATGGAAATGGAATTGGAATGCAATATTTTAATTTGGAATTGTGTTTAGAATATAATTCACTGACTAATCCTTCCTTCCTTCCTTTCTTTCTCTACATTTTACCCCTCATAAGCTTTGGATCTTAATTAATTTGAATTTTGATGATGAAAATGGAATTGGAATGCAATATTTTAATTTGGAATTGTTTAGAATATAATTCTGATAGTACAAATTTTCAAAGGCTAATTTACTGACCAATCCCCCCTTCCCTATATTTTACCCATTGTAATCGAGCTTTGGATCTTAATTAATTTGGATTTTAATTTGGAATTGTGTTTACAGAGGATAATTCTGATAGCGCAAATTTTCAAAAATTAATTTACTAATCAAACTTCCCTTCCTTCCTTTCTTTCCTTACATTTTATCCCTCATAAGCTTTCGATTTTAATTAATTTGGATTTTAATTTGGATTCGAGAATGAAAATAGAATTGGAATGCAATATTTTAATTTGGAATTGTGTTTAGAATATAATTCTGATAGTACAAATTTTCAAAGGCTAATTTACTGACCAATCCTTTTTCCTTTCCTTTCTTTCCTATATATTTTATCCCTCATAAGCTTTGGATCTTAATTAATTTGGATTTTGATTTGGAATCAAGGATGAAGATAGAATTGGAATGCAATATTTTAATTTGGAATTGTGTTTAGAATATAATTCTAAGTACAATTTTAATTCTAAGTACAAAGGCTAATTTACTGACCAATCCTTCCTTCCTTCTTTTCTTTCCTTATATTTTATCTCTCATAAACTTTGGATCTTAATTAATTTGGATTTTGATTTGGAATCTAGGATGGAAATGGAATTGGAATGCAATATTTTAATTTGGAATTGTGTTTAGAATATAATTCTGATAGTACAAATTTTCAAAGGCCAATCCTCCTTTCCTTCCTTTCTTTCTCTACATTTTATCCCTCATAAGCTTTGGATTTTAATTAATTTGAATTTTGATTGGAACGAGATATTTTAAATAGAACATAATTCTGATAGCGCAAATTTTCAAAGGCCAATTTCTCTACATTTTATCCCTCATAATCATCGAGCTCTGGATCTTAATTAATTTGGATTTTGATTCGAGATGATAATGTCAAAGTTGAAATAATTTTGGATTGGAATAGAATATTAATAAGAATTAGTTCGCGGAATTGTGTTTTTCTTTTTTTTTTTTTAGAGGATAATTCCAATAACGCAAATTAAGCACGTCAACCCGAGATAATCATGTATCTACGCGTTGGTTAAATGTATTCGAGCGTACGTGTAGCAGATACCTCTTTAAATACCCACTAAACAACTCGTGTACGAGCCATCAATTATAAGTATGCAAGTAATTGAGTAATATAGAACCTTAATAACCTTAATAAGCTTGTAGAGGTGTAGATATATTACTTGTAATATATGTCCACCTAACAGATGCTTAATGATGCACTAAAGAGAAAGAATTACCGTTCGAGTATTTAAATACTTTCTTCAATACGTTTGTCACATTATATGGCTCAATGTGCTCCATCCACGTGCATTAAGTGGATGGCTGCACACCGTCGATACACACAATTAACCTCCAATTATAAATCTCAACACCTAAATAAATACCAGAAATAGAGAATCTGGATCAAAGTATCGAGAGAAGACGAAACTCTAAACCTTGATCAATTATTAATTATAAGTCACTAGCAAAAAGCAAACGTGTAAAAGTCCAAAGTTACCATTCCAAATAACTGCTACGATCCTCCATTAATGTCACCTATCTGCACCCCCTGCGCATAACACGATTTTCGTAAATATACGATCCCCATAAAACTCCCATCGCCCTACATTAACTCAACGTTCCTCTCTCTCGAGAAGAAGAAGAAGAAGAAGAAGCGCTCGAATAAAACGCGTCATAAAGAGACGATCATGGAATCTCTCTCTCTTTCTTTTCCTCATCAAAGAAGAGGACCAAAAATATTGCGATTCACCGAGGCAAAGAACCGAGAATCCAGGAAAAACGGGGGAGGAGAAAATAAGAGAATAAGAAGAGGAAGAAAAGAATCGCAGCCACAAAGGCTGCGAAAAATATCTCTTGAAATATGACGAGTCTAATTTTAGTTGTCATTCCATCCCATGTCGAGCGCGAGGCCACGCTCGAAGGATCTCTTCGTTCGAGTATCGATCGCTCGAGATGAATCATAATCTATCGTTTCCTCCTTTTTCGAACTCGACAATTTTCAAAATAACGACATAAAGAGATGTAATGGAATTCTGGCAAATTTTTATTTGGATTTTCGTTGGAATAATGTTCATCTATGAACAATTTCCATTTCAAGATTGAACGGCAATAAGCGGAGAAGAAGACCAAGATGGAGGAGAAAGAAAGAAAGAAAGAAAGAAAGAAGGCTTTCTTCGAGAAGAAGAGGAGTCTAAATTAATGAATTAATCCACTTAATTATATCAACAATTCTAATAATTCTTCCGAATGAAAAGTGTGAAGCAATAAATCAAAATATCCGAAAATAAATAAATAAAAGCGCTATTTTTTAAGAAATAGATTAGAAAAAGTATTATCTATCTATCTATTTTTTCGCATTATCGCGAAAGCAAGCGCTGTGTTTCTCTTCCTGGAATCGGGATAAACGAGAAAACGTTTTCGATATGAAAATTTTTGTCGCTTTTCAACCAGCGCCTTTAACGACCCGATAAGTAAATAAACTGTACGGCATCCGGTCTCCGCGTAACTATCAATCAACCGGTTCGATTATGCGGCTCTGCGTATACGCGGCGTTTTCACTTTCTATTCAGAGGCGAGAGAGAATAAACATTCGTGTGCATAAAGAGGGCGACGAGACGTGTCCGTATTGCCGGCCGGAGAAACACGAACGGGGGGAAAAAAGTAAACCTTTTCAATCGAAAAAAAGGATCGAGACCTCCTCGCCTCTTTGTCCCAATCTCTCCACGCATACGTTCGAATAAATATTGGAAAGGAGGGATGGTCGATGAACCGTAATGGAATTAGTACGACGGTTTTAATTAACTCTTCAACTCCTGATGATTTCCTTTCCATCCTTCTTATAAGAAAAAAATTTCTCATATTAGAATTTTATTCTTACAAAAAGAAACTCCTTCCTCTTTTCTTCTTTCTTCTCACATTCGAAGAAACTTTTCGAAATTATATTTAATATTAACAATTTTTTAGCAGTTTACTTTACTATGCTTCGAACAATTGTGAATATTTAAATTCATTCTTTTGTTTTAATGATAGAATTTACGGATCAATCTTCTTTACAGCAATAAGATTTCATTTTTTATCGAATATTAAATATTCACTTTTCAAATATACGTAATATAAATTTTGAATTAGCCATTTGATACTGACATTTTGTTCATGTAATTTGATTACTTTTATATACATTTATCTATTTATTAATTTAAATAAATTTCTAGGTTAGTTCTAGGTTAAAAAGTACACTTTTCAATCTATCCCCTCCTCGAATTCAAACTCGCTCGAGTGAAAAAAAACTATCAATCCTTCGTTAAATTGTTACAATCACAGTGGTGAAAGTTAAACGTTGATCGACACGAAAATTATAATACACGCATATATATATTTAACGAGGAATTTTTAATATCGATGATAAACACGCATCACATTAACAACGGGAAAAACGGGAGGAGAGGGAATGGAAATGAGTCACGATCATCGTTATTTTAAATATGACAAGAGTGCTGTTTTGAAATTTCAGTCACGGCCCGTTAAGTCAAATCGTATTACAATCATCTTCGTCCTCACCTTCGGCGGCCGGCCGCCGTGAATCGTACGTGATCCCGATGACGAGACGCCGATTACACGCGCGTAACGAGAGCACGCGCTCTTGTAAACGATCGTATGATCGATCGCCTCTTTTTCGCGAAACGTGTCGGTAAACACGAGCCCGAAAACTTCGATCATGATATATAACGCTCGATAACGGAGCTGTAAAAACCGGTAGTCACCTCTTCTTCGTTTCTTCTTTTTAACTTCGAGAGGTCAAATCCTTTCGAAATGAATTTCTCTTTTTGGAATTTGAAATCGTTTCCAAGATCGATTTATTTATTAAATTCTTCGAAAAAATATATTGGGTTGGCAACTAAGTAATTGCGGATTTCAGTTGAAGTTGATGACGACCTAATCGAAGCAATAATCGATTCGGATCGTCACAGTACAACTCGTGAGATTGCAGAGAAGCTTCATGTATCGCATACATGCATTGAAAACCACTTAAAACAACTTGGCTATGTTCAAAAACTCGATACATGAGTTCCTCACGAACTGAAGGAAAAGCATTTAACGCGACGCGTTAACAGCTGCGATTTGCCAAAGAAACGTAATGAAAATGATCCATTTTCAAAACGACTGATAACTGGAGATGAAAAATGGGTTGTTTACAACAATATCGAGCGGAAAAGATGGTGGAGCAGGCCACGTGAACCAGCTCGAACAACGTCAAAAGTTGGTATTCGTCGAAAGAAGGTTTTGTTATCAGTTTGATGGGATTACAAAGGAATTGTTCTATTTTGAACTCTTACCACCCAACCGAACGATCAATTCTGTCGTCTACATCGAACAACTAACGAAATTAAACAATGCGGTTGAAGAAAAGCGGCCCGAATTGACAAATCGAAAAGGTGTTGTATTCCATCGTGACGATGCAAGGCCACACACATCTTTGGTCACTCGGCAAAAATTATTAGAGCTTGGTTGGGATGTTTTGCCACATCCACCATATAATCCTGACCTTGCACCATGATTACTTTTTGTTTCGATCTTTACAAAACTCCTCGAATGGTAAAAATTTCAATAACGATGATGATATCAAATCGTACCTGATTCACTTTTTTGCTAATAAAAACCACAAGTTTTACGAACGTGGGATTATGATGCTGCCTGAAAGATGGCAAAAGGTCATTGATCAAAATGGGCAACGCATTACGGAATAAAGTTATTTAGTTCCATGAAAGAATTGTCTTTGATTTTCTAAAAAAAATCCGCAATTACTTAATTGCCAATATATACATTGACGAATAAAGGCATGATGAACTCTGCCTTGTTCAGATCAATCCAAGTTGAGGAGAGCTTGGAGGGGGCAGCCTCGTTGAAAGATCAAACTATATTCAATCACGAGCCGCAACATTGGGAAACGAGATTCGATCGGGATAATGGAATGAATCGGCGATCTCTACGAGACCTGAGGGAATCTATAATTTTCGAGAGAGAGAGAGAAAACACAGAAGAACAAGAAGAAGAAAAGAACGTTAGGGAATGTTAGTCGGTTCGTTAGCTACAAACAGCTTGGAAATAGTTAGGCGAGGAAACGTTAATCAAGAAGTGACGCAACCGAGTCACTCGTAAATTTAATGGAAATGAATCGAGACAACCTGACGTAACCGTGATCGCTATTAACGGTTTGGAAATTGGAATCCAACCGGGCGAAATGCTGTTTACTCTCTTCCGCACGATTTTCGCGTGTAATTCGTAGAGAGATTAGAAACGATTGAAAAAACGCGAGAGACGTGTATACAAATCACACCAAAGAGCACACACGATGATGAATTATTTGATTAGTAATTTGTTCTACATTAAAAAATAAAAATATTCTAAATATTCTGAATCTGGTTTCACAGAGTTTCCACGACACGATGCTTCGTCTCGTGTTTAAAGGATTGAAGAAAGATTGATTCTTTGTATTTGGGTCTTGATTCGTAGAGAGATTAGAAACGATTAAAAAAACGCGAGAGACGTGTATATCTGATCAATTATTTGCGATGATTTGTTGAACACTTCTACGTTAAAAAATAAAATAAAAATATTCTAAATTTGGTTTCACAGAGTTTCCACGACACGATGCTTTGTCTCGTGTTTAAAGGATTGAAGAAAGATTGATTCTTTGTATTTGGGTCTTGATATTGTGCAGGCTCGGTGATAAATTGTACGAAATTGGCGGCACGATTCATGTCACGATGATGTATTTTCGATACAATTGACATTCGACAGTTTGAAACGATATTAATTCTTTTTTAAATAGATTCTATATGTGTTGCGTAATGTATTTTATTGTTGGATCAATTTGCCAACACCTCCTCCTCCGTTTGAAATCAATCGATTTGTATTAATTTCTGTACGAAGAATCAACAGGAAGTTGGAAAGCGAAGTAATTCTTCCAAATTGAACTAGAAATTTATCAGATCTACATTCTACAGATTCTGAATCTTTGAAAAAGAGACTTTGATTTTCGAGTTTTATCGAGTGAAAAACGTTTCGTCTTCGTAAAATTGATTTTATCAAACCAACGTCCGAAAGAATTTTAATCGTCAAACTTTTAATCAACAAACATCCACCGCAACTATCCAATTTTCCCAAGCATAAGATCCTTAAAAGTTAAAAGGAAAAACTCTTGGAATATTTGCATTTGCTTGGAAATTTACAATTAAAATTCCAAAAATATCTCAAATATCCCAACGCTCCCTTCCTCGTTGAAACGCTGTCAAACGCTGTTAAAATCCCTAATCGCTTGTACAAACGGATAAAACTGCATGAACAGAGAGAGAGAGAGAGAGAGAGGAAAACCAGTTTCCAATCGTATTGATCGGCGAAGCAACGACACTTCGGTTTCATTTTATAACATCGGGCCAAGGATCGAATCGGCCATTTCCACCGCAATCATCCCATGTATCTTGGATCCTTAATCGCGGATCGACACGATTCGAACGACGGGAAAGTAAAGGAGGCTGGCGTTTGTTGTTCAATCGTTATGAACTTAGGGATAAACTCTTTCGAGATAATCCCCGCCTAATTATCTTTCCTAATTAAACGTTTATATCTAAAAAGCAAGGACAAGTAATTGCGCAATATAAAGAATACCCCGTCAGATATACACGATACGATGAATTGCGTCATCCTCCGTGCAATTCGATCTATCGGATAAATTGATTATCGCGTGGAATCGAATTCCCCCCCCTTGGAATGGGATGGAATTAATTTTTTATTCAAAATTATAGTTCCGTTTAAGAAGAGAAATTGGTTTTCTTTTTCTTTTTTTTTTTCTTTTTCTTTTTTTTTTACCGGGTAATAATGGAGACGTGGACGTTTCTTTTTTAATACCTTAAAAATAGTAAAAATGATTCGTTTTATGAATTGAAATACTCGGAGAGAGACAAAATTATAGTTTATTACCAGGGGAATTAATTTTCGTCGTATTTTGAGTGTGACGTGTACGGCAACCAGCCCGTCGTGTCATAAAAGTAAGAGGTTAAAGAACTTGATGATTCATTTGATAAGAAGTCGCATTATCAAATGATCGATGCAAATAAAATATTTTAACATTCGATTAGGAAAAAAAGAATTCGATATTGCTATTTATTTAATTAATGAAAATTTGGTTGCATACGGCGATACAAAATTTAATGATATACTTATTAATTTGCTGTCTGAAATTAAAAAAGAAGAAGAAAAAGAAGAAATTGTCCTCCTCACCAATTGAAAGTGTAATTAAATTAGGCAAATTAATCCCGCTTCTTCATCTTTATTATTTTCACCTATTATTATCTAAAATTATTTATTTAATTAATGAAAACTTGGTTGCATACGATGATACAAAATTTAATAATAATATAGTTAATTTCTCGCTGTCTGGGATACAGCGCGAATTAAAAAAGAAGAAGAAAGAGAAGAAATTATCTTCCTCGCCAATTGAAAGTGTAATTAAATTAGGTAAATTAATCCCTCTTCTTCATCTTTATTACCTTCCGTTCACCTATTATTATCTAAAAAATTTTACGAGTTAAAGTCGACATCGTAAAATTCAAAAGTCCAAAGAAACGTTTCTTTAACGATGTATCCGAGCCAGATACCATTTTTTTTCTCACGGAACTGTAATTGTAAAGATTTAAGCGACGCATAAAAAAAAAAAGAAAAAAGAAGAATATTAGCGAAATGAAATAGCGTTATAAAACGATGCAGTTTCGAGACACGAGAAATGATTTTCTTCCCACGAATTCTCGAAATAATATCGATCGAGATTGAAAAAAAAAAAAAATACGATAAATTTAAACGACGTTTAAATTTCGATCGAAAAAAAAAAAAGAAAATGGCAATCTTGTTTCTCTGACCAAACAAGGATCCAATTATAAATGAGACTTCTCTAAGAGACTTCTTCCTTCCAGAGCAAAGCAAACACACTCGAATCCTGTCATTGGCACAGAAATAGATATCTATAAACGGATTTATCGCCAAATCGCTCCTTCATCGACTAACAGAGTCAAGAGCAGAGTCGTAAAATTGCTTGTGTGTGTATATACATATATACACATATATAGGATGGTCAAAAATAAACGAACAAACAGCCAGCATTTGTTCCAACCTGATTTTTCGACGTTCGAACGAAAAGAAAATTTAATCCTCGAGTTCGATCCTCTTCGCCCGATAAGAGAGAGAGAGAGAATCAAGCCAAGATTCATCCTTGCGATTTAACCGAGATCTAGCAGCGTTAAATATTACAAATAGGACTAAATCGTCGCGTGGAATATGACTCGAATCTGGTTTACGATCCACTTGAGCGTTCATTATTCCGTTGGCGAAATTTTACGAGGCTGGCTTTGCTGAAATTGCGGCCACGTCCGCACATCTCTCTCTCTCTCTCTCTCTCTCTTACTGCATCACATTGTTGTAAGAATGGGCTAATGGGCAAGGACAAGGATAAGAGATAATAAGAGGCGTTTATAAAAGTCTCCCACGCGGGGCTATAAATCCTCTTGTCGCCAACGATGAGATGAGATCTCATCTCGCGCAAAATGATTCGAAGCGGAGGGGAAAAATGTTCTTCGATTTCCGGAATATTCGATTCCTCGTTCGAGGTATCTGCGAAGAATCAAATCTCGAATGATATTATCGACAGATGCAGCGCGATGCAATCGAAGCGAAAGAGTTTCCACATGCGTTCGTTTCAAATCGAATGGATACGATAAATCGTAGTAAAAATATCTCGTACAAGATTGGATAATGGATTTCCAATCTTGAATTATATTATACAAACGAACAAGGAAACGAAGAAGAGGGACGATTTATGTAAGAGTATATACGAATTTGGCGTGATAAGAAGGCTAATACGATCCCTAATTGTGTATCCAGAACAAGCTGTTTGTCCACACTCCTTTCGAATAAACATTGCACACAGATTCACCGCACGTGTTACGTCCAATTGTTATCAAAAAAAAAAAAAAAAAAATACATCGTTTTAATCAAAAAAATATATAATATTCCAAAACAAAAATCTGTATCGATATGAAAAAAGCAAAGGATCCCTTCTTCACTTTATTCAGCCCCGTAATAAGAAATAAAATCTGCGGGGAAATCATAAACCGTTTCATAAAACCTTGTAAAACGATCGGCCGGTGATCCAGATCGAGGGAGAAAATAAACCAGATCTTGGGAGGAGGGAGGAGAAAAAAGAATCCGCGTGGTCCCCCAGCTAGAAATGGTCCACGCGATATCCTCCTCCTCCTCCCTTATCACCCGATAAGAAACGCTGGGAACGGTGGTTTCGAGAAGAAAAACGGATTCACGTGGGTGAACACCTTTTTCCCCCCTCTCGCTACTCTCGATAAGGATATATCCAGAGCCAGTAGAATGGCCGGCAGAAGGTTTGCACGCGAGAGATGGCAAGGAATGGCAAGGAGGAGAAAAAATGGTACGTGGGCCGCGGTGGTAAAAGATGCGCGACATCCGGCTCGAAACGTTCTCGAAACGACTGTGGAAATTATTTACCGATCGAGGGGTATCGAAATGCGACTTTGACCGACCGAGCTTCTTTTCTCGATTGCGATGTTGACGCAATTTGGGGATTTTTATACTCGAGTTATTCGTAGGGATTTTATATATTGGATGATTTCTCGAATATTTGAACGGAGAAACGCAACGATTGGCTACGAATTAGAGCGGCTAGGAGATTTTGAATAAGTTAAACAGAGTAGAAAGTAAATCGAGAAGTGTGATTTTGATAGGTTTATCGAAATGGATATATAAATATTTGGAATTGGCCGAATCGCAAATACTTTGAATTAATATTGTCGTGGATGTTTCACAGTTTTTGGCATTCGTGCGTGATAAATCTAAGACGAAACGAGGATCGGATTTGGAATTTTAATTTTAGCCGAAACGAATTCTTGAGCGAATTGATAAATCGAAAGAGAAAAAAAAAGTTTCTTATCTCGCTCACTTTCGTTTCGTTTCAGCAGCAACTTCAAACTAATTTTTATTTTTTTTCCATTCATTATTTCGTACGATCGAAAAAGATAGGAAAAAGTTTTGCCGCAACGAGTAATTTTAATTCGACAAGAGCGAAATTAAGAAAACCAATTGTCGAAAACGCTTTCTTCGCGAGATATAAAGAAGCCTATTCCGACCCATGTTTAGACTCACACCGTTGAAAGAAGATCTGTTTAATTTTGTAAGATCCCGTTGCTCTCTAGCGTGTAATCTAGCGTGGCCAATTTAGAAAATTGATCTGAAACTGTGCGTATACAAAACTGACCCATAAAATGAGATTTTAAAACGACGACAAAACCAATCTCATCCTCCTCTAAAATTATTCCGACAAATGAAAATATCCATCGATATTTGCCAACCATCGTGTTGTTAAACATTCCGTTTGTCCCTAGCCCAAACCTGTTCAGATCATCATCAATCCCGATTTTCCCAATTTCAACACGATCTTAATCCAGAGACGAGCAAAATATTAAGAAATATTAAGAAAACCTTGAAGCTGATTCAAGTTTCTGATAATATTCTGAAAATACGGATATTTCTCTTCATTCCAATCCTCAAAAGTTGTTTTCAAAATAATATATCAGAGAACAATTTCAACGTATTTCAACGAATAAAATTAAATTAATCTACGAAATAATTATTATTATAATCCATATTTTCCATCCCAAAGACTGCTGATCGAAATCGATACGAAGAGCTTAAAGCAACGTTCCACGCGGCAACGAGAGGATATATTCTTAGCTCACAGAAAACTCATTGTAGTAAGCCACGCTTCCAGAACCACGCCAGAAGACCTCGAAAGGGGAAAGATGCGCGATAGAAATTGTGATTTCGTCTTTCAAAAAAGTGCGATTTTAAACCCAAATTACAAACGAACGAAAGAGAGAGAGAGAGAGAGCTTTGTAAATTGATGAAAATAAATTCTATATTAGGATATTCCAATCGATCCTCGTTTAATAAATCATTCATGGAGACCATGTGGACCACGGTGCACGTGGCTCGTGAGGAGGGATCAAAGGATGATCCCTCGATCGGGACCACTTTGTCGGGTCTCCCTTGGAGATGCTCCATTTGCTTTGGAGGTTAAGTGGTGATTTGGTTCCAGATTACCTTCCTTGTGATTCGTGTATTTTTAACGAGGAGAAAGTTATGGGAGGTTGAAGGTTGTCCAAGATTCGTGCAACGATTTTTGAAGCAGAATCAGAAGAACGTATCCAAGATCGTTAAAAATAATTAATTAGGATTTTCCTAGAAGAAAGATGACTCTTTCCAAGCGTTCAAAATCTTTCCCCCCTTTTAAATACCATTTAAAAGTGCTCCATTTATTCGCAGCTATATCCAGCTTTTCACTTTTGACCACCATTTTTAACGCGTTTCACCTCTTCCCACAACATTTCCTATCTTTACAGAGAACGCTATTAAAACCCTTCGAGGAATACTATTTAAAGCTGCCCTATTCTTTCAAGAATACTGCTCAAATATCCACCCCTCCGTGAAGACAATCTTTCACTTTATTTCCCAACAATAATCTAAACACAAATAAACGAGATAGAATTTAAACGCAAGAAATCAAAATACATCAAAGTTCCTCCATTCTTCTAAAAACTTCCTACGCCTCTTTTTCTCTCAATAAAACTATCCTCACAGATTCTATATCATTCTGAAACTTCGAATATGAATAAATCGAAAAAAAGAAAGAAACAAATCTCTACAAAAACTTACATCCTCGATGCAATCTCTGTTCTTCTTGAGGACCAAAAATTTTGAAACGGTTCGACACGTGTCTAACCCCCTCCTCCTCCAAGAATCCGCGGGTTCTGCACAACGTTCCTCAGAGTCGTTAGCCGATCTCGTTGGTCGTAAGCAACGGTCAGCGGGGTTCCTAGATACATCTTCCGCGCACACGCGTGCGAAATCTAATTTTGCAAAAGTGGGTTACGCTGTTCGCCATGTAGCCTTGCTCGCCGTCGCCTGGACCGGCTTTATCTCCCTCCTCCTCCTCCTTTCTTTGTCACGGATAGATTGTTATTACGAACGGGTCTTAAACCGGCCTCTCCTCGCTTTTTTTCCCCCTCGTCCATCTTGCGCGTTAACCCAGTATGCGAGCCTCGATTAATTAACCCCTCTCGACGAATCTCTTTTTTCCTCGAGTGATTTTTTTCTTTATTTTTCCTCGTGGAAATGAAGGTGGAGGATTTCATTTGCTCGAAGAAGATTAGGGGATAATCCAAAATTCCATTCCTTAAGGATTATTGTTGTTAAATTGAAGGATTTTCATTAGGGTTCTTCTTAGGGATGAAAGGTTGTGCAAGCATCGATGTGTTGGAATTTTGGAAAGACTGGAATAGTAAAAAAAAAAAAAAAGAAAAAAGAATGTGGAGTTGGAAATAAACCGTCGAGTTTATTTATTGATAACATAAGTGTGAAAAAATATATTTAGCTTTTGGGGCTTGAATCTATAAAGATGAATGGCTAAAATAAGCGAACTGTCAAACGATTGTTGTATCAGGGTATGTTCACTGTATGTCAGACATGTATGTCTGTATCAAGTGGATGAACGCAGGTTATTGACTGTGTGTAACCTCGATATCAAAACTCATAAAAAAAGAAAAAAATTTCAACAAATCTATTCGAATCTAATAATTTTCCAATTAATCCCCACCTTGGATCACCCATAACCGGTCTAATAAATATTCAATTCGTTTTATTTAAAAAGAAATTCAAAAGATTACACTCGAATCTGTAAGATTCGATGAAAACAAAATTGAAAAACAATTCCTTTTTCCTGATCTCTGAAATAAAAAAAAAAATAAATGTTGAAGTTCCTATTCGAATTCTTCGAGGAATTGTAAACGTAATTATAAAAAGAGAAGGTAGAGAATTTTTCAGAGAGTTCAACGAACTTTGGAAGGTTTGAAAGGTTTGGGTAGATATTTCCCGCTGCTTCTTCTGTTAATTTCTATATTTTTCGCCTCCCCTCGCCTCTATTTGTCCCTCCGTTTTTAATCTGGCAAGTTGCCAGAAGTTTGTCAGAAATTATTAAGCGAGAAATATGATCTTGAGTCATCTCGAACATTGTACTAGTTGAGAAGAGTTCCATTTTCAGGCGTGACCGTTCAGGCCTTGCATTAGAACTGGCGGGACAAATCGGCAAGATTCGTTTATTTATCGCGCAGCCTTCGACAACTGTGATAGACATTGTCTGGACTATTAATACACGAGGAAGATGAACACCTGGTGAATATTATTAACGATATTATCAACTATTTATAATCTAGAGAGAGAGAGAGAAATTCATAGGACTGAACAATCTATTTAAATTAATTTGGAAACTCAAGTCGATTAAATTGTAAATTGTAAATCAAATTTCGAATCTCAAACTTGTTCATCATTGACAAGCATCTTAAATCTTGATAACAAGCGTAAACTATAAATGTTATAAATTAATTACAGTATTGTATAAGTATTGAAAATAAATCTGAAGTAATGATTGAAATTTTGAAGAAAGAATTTATCTAAATCACTATTTCTGAAAATTAATTTTATTAATTTTTTGGATCATGGCCAAACTTTCAATAAAAAATACTCGAATGAAAAATAATAATAATATATACACGTTTCGAATCTTCGAGTGAATCGTCTCGCAATGTTATCAAGGAAATGAGATAAGAGGCGAAGAGGAAGAGCAATTGCCTACACCCGAGAACTATTACACTGTTTCAGGAACGGGTAATTAGGTCGAGTGGATCGATTCAGTATCGAGAGTAACGACGTTGGGAATTTGTCTGTCGGTGTTTATGGCTTCTTATTTCTACGTCTGAAAACAGACGTCTGATTGACTAGTCGGAAAGCCTCGGTGCAAGCTAAATTAAAACCAGTGACCCAGATGGTCCGTGGAACAGTGGTAAATGAGCGATGAAGAATCGAATCCGAGTGACGTGGGATCGTATCGCATCACGTGGATATCACAATGCTCGCGAATCTATGCTCGAAATTTCTTCAAAAAGGATTCTTCTGGGGAAATTTTAAATTACGATTGGAAAATCCTTATGCGAGGATAATTGTTAATTCTAAATTTAAAGATTATATATATATATATATATATATATATATATATATATATATATATGGGAGGTTATATGTACAATTATATAATAATAACTAGGTCACAAAATATAATATTTTCATGTTAAAATGTAAAGCTTATCGCTTGGACGAAGGCAAACACAGTGACTGTCATTGCACTATAAATACAAATGACGAAACTACCCGAACTACCGACCTTAGTTTACTACTAATATATATATATATCTATATAGATGCATTTCTTGTGACGTGACAACCGTTAAATGGAAAATTGAACAATTTTTTATAATTTGCAAGATAATTATTCTAAATCGATCTCTAGAAAAAGGAGAGAAAAATCTTATATCGAAATAAACTAAGTATTCCACGACTCCAAAAAAAAAAAACACGCTCCAAAGTAATTGAACACTTGGGGAATATCCACCATAAAATATACTCCCACCGCGAGAATAACCCAGCACGAAAACTTTTTCGAACGCGGCAAAAAAGAAAGGAAAAGAAAAATAGAAAAAAAATCTTCTTAAAAATCCTTAAAAATATCCGCAAGGTGACTTAATCCCCCAGAGATTTAAAAAAACTTGCCAATAAAAAGAGACAGTGCTATCCCCGGAATGTTTCTTTCCCCCCGAGGCGAGGAGGCCCATGTGGTTGCCGGTAAAATAAAATATTCCCACTTTCCATGTCGTTCCGCGGACACGCGTATTTCCATCCGATCATCGGCCGTGCACAAGGGAAGAGGAGACACAAGAGGGCACATGACGTACGAGCCGGATTGCCAATAAATTCCTTGGCATGGAATGGTCGCAAATAATTCTCGCTCTCCTCTAAGTTCCAGGCTTGCCCCGAAGGGAGTCGAGCGATCACACTGTTGCTATTTCCATAGAGAGAGAAAGAGAGAAGGAGAGATCACTTCCATCGAGAGGTAATCGTTAAGGATCCCACCTTGACAATTTTTTTTTAAGAAGATCTCTCCAACAATTTTCTCTGCAAATTTTCCTTTGAATTTTCCCTCCCATACAATTTATTTCCTCTAATTGAGATTCGAACTAAGATTGGAACTAATAATTCTAGATGGAAGGTTCGTTCATTCTTTGGGTGGCGAATTTTAATATCGAATTCTATATTTCACTCGCATCCAATATATATTTTACGAAGATTCCAAAGAAATCTTGCAAGAAGAAGAAAATTTCAGGGAAAATTCGTCAATCGAGATATGTGGACGGAGCGGTTTCGAGGTGAACATTGTTCCTCCGACTTTCGAGATGACTTGGGGCCATCCGGGTAAATCCGGCGTCTCTTTTTGATATACGGCCGAGTCCTCGACACTTTTTCTCCTTTTTTTTTCGGATGTCCAACCTCTTCGGATGGAGGCTGGCACAACGCCCAAGGCGCTTCCGGGTAATGCGCAAAGGCGTTTGATGACTCGCGAGTCAGCGGCATCAGCAGGTGTGCGTTCAGGTGGAAGGGGTGTAAAAGTCTCGTAAAACTGGTATCACGTCGGCGTGACTTTCTTCGTGATACTACTACTACTACTACTACTACTACTACTACTACTACTGCTGCTACGTGAAACTATTATGGATGGACCTTGGAGCAGTGATTATTTTTCGAGGAAACACGTTGGAGACGGATTTCTGGAAAATCTCTGCCTTCGAGATTGAGGAAATCACGGACTTCTCTCTCTTTGTTTTCGTTTTTTCTTGTTCCAATACGACCGAAACGAGGGTGCTTATAAATATTCCGCGCGAGCAGGAGCGATATTTCTTTCGTCAAAGATTTCCTTCAAGTCTACCTGGGGCTCGTTTCGCGAATTTTAATTAGACTTTTCTTTTCCCCTTCCTTCCTTTTCATCAACTCGCGACAAATGAAACCTGGGAGGGGGGGGGAAAGTTTCCAAAAATTTCTCCTCTGATAAAAATAACTTAAGAGGGTATCGAGTTACGATCGCTTATTTATTCTAAATAAACTAGCGTCCCGTGGAGAACAAGAAGAAAACACCCGTTATATGGACAAAAAAAAGAGAAAGAAGAAGAAGAAGAAGGAGGAGGAAAAAAAAAAAAAAGAAACTTGCCCAGCACGAGAAGTTCGAAGAAACGGTATTCAACGGGCAAAGAATTTTTCAATTAACGAGCGGGCAGCAAGTGCACGCCAAGCTCGCGCGCGCGCAAGGTGCAAAAGACAGGCGCAGAAACATTCATAAAGAAAAGAAGACGTTTTCGTTTGCTTGAAATAACCATGACTGCCTATGACCCAGTTCCATGTGGCCAGTTTCTTTGGCACGGTCATGGTCGTCGACGCATGGCCCGAACGATACCGATTACACGGACGGACTCCGTCTGGCCGCCCGTCTGCGCCATTCTTCCTTCGAAAGAAAAGCGGCTCGACTCTCGCTTCCAGCGACTCCCACGATCGAAATGGAAATCGATATCTTAATTTTTCTTCGATATTTCAAGGATCGAGACGAGAGAGAGATCCTCTGGAATTTCTTTTCGTTCCGATTTATTATTCTTAATACGCGTGCACGTCGTTTCGTCACGATTTATATAAAATTGAGATTCGAAGATTGGAACTAATAATTCTAGATGGAAGGTTCGTTCACCTTTGGGTGGCGAGTTTCATAAAAGCGTCATTTGTACTAGCTGCAGCGAACAAGCTAAAGACGTAAGTAAGTAAGAAGAGGCTGTCAGAGTCGGAGAATGGCCGGTGGAATGGCTCGTAGTTTCCTTTTGAACGAAATTAAAAACGAAGTGATATATCGAGGTAAAATTTTTATTATAATCGGGAAGATTTAGAAAAAAAAAAGAGGAAATTTTTCGTTACGATCGATGAATCACGATCGATTATAAATGATTCTATCGAGGTATATCGTTGAGCTCTCGACCTTTTTCTTACGGATGCAATGGTCGAAGGATAGGTAGATGTTATAAAAAATAATGACAGTTTAGAGTTTCACGCGCGGACGGACACTTCGAATACGGATTGATGAATGTTAAGTGTCTCGAAGTAACGCGCGAAAGTAAGAGTAATGGCGGTGAGAGGTAATCTTTCGCATTCTCAACAAGAGAATACAATACTGGTAATAAAACGCGTAAAACATTTATAGTCGTTTTATTATAGAACATATTATATAATGTGTTTAATATTTCTAAGAAAACGCGCCAAACAGATGCGCCTCTTACCAAAAATTAATAACAAATTAACGCGAATTTATTTCCTCGTGAAATTTTATTCTACAAAAATTAACTAATTCCCGAAATATATATAACACTTAATTTGCTCCAACTTTCGTTTCATCGAGAAAAATTTATTATTACGCGGTGAGAATTATGTCATTATTTAAAAAGATTCCTCTTTAAAAACTTTCCAACTTTTACACGCATTCTTATCGTTCGCCAATAATACAATTCTTTAACGCGGTGAAAAATACCACGGCTTCCACGGCTTCCACGGTTTCCCATCGTCGGACAACAATGGCCGTTCGAAGTGGAAAGTAAAAGTGCGCGCGAGAGACTTTCATTCAAATTCCTCCGCCTTAAAAAACCTTACCGACCGGCCGATTATATCGAATCGCCGCGCGGTGCTCAAACATTCGGCGAATCGTCGATAAAAAAGGGAGAAAAACGAAACGTCCTCGGTCGACCCGCTCGGTCGTCAATCTTTCTTGAAAGTAGACAAGAAGGGAGGAGGGGGGAGGAGGAGGAGAACGCATCTCTCGTCGTTGACTCGCGAGAAAAACTCGAGATTTAACGGCACGCGGCTATGATTTACGATTACATCTTTTTCCATCCATTCCTGGATTCCTCGCTCGGGCCATTTTCACCTCTCTTCTTTTCTCGCTGCTCGAACTAATCGTTTCGACCATCAGAATTTTATTCAATTTCTCTTGCATTTCGGATACGAATTTAATTTAAATTTAACGAATTAAAGATTGATACAAGCTTTACATAAATTCTGAATTACTTTCAGGAAGAAAAGCGAAATAAAAATTTCTCAAAAAAACGGCAGACGTTCCGTTTTCATTGTAAACTTCCTGGCAGCCTATATTTAACAGATGTTACACATATTTAACGATCAGTTACTAATGAAAAACCAGATTCTCAACGAAATTTAAAAATTTAGAAAAGCATCAATCGTCCAATAAAATCTCACGATCGAGATATTGAAACGAACGCGCGTCATTTTTCGCCATTTTTCCTCTTGGGAAAAATTATCCCCCCTATACTCATTCATCCCCCCAAATAAAGGAAAAAAAGAGAAATTTGCAAACGCGTCGATGCAAATCGACGAAAGCACACGTGTCGTTGAACCCGAAACGTGTCCCGAGGAAGTTCAAATTTCATTCATTAAATTGTCCGGGCCCCCGGCGTCGTCGAAAATAGCCGTGTGAAAGAATACGAGATGCTCGTAAAAACGTGCTCGTAAACCTTTTTCCCTCCCGTCCGTCCCATGGGAATGTGCACGCGCGTGAAATCCGCCAGTCTGTGCAACTTCCACCCGAAAAACTTCTCCCCTCCTCCCGCGAAATTTCGTCGAGGTTTCGAGGGAGAGGAGGAGGAGGAGGAAACGAGAGGGTCGCGGAAGGAAGGAATTGATTTACACCCCGTTAACGAGGCTGTTGACGATCCAATGGCAATTAAAACAAGGGGAAAGACAGACAGCACTTCGGGTTACGTCTTTTCTGACGGGCCTATTTTAAACTCCGACTCCGGCCTTTATGGCCAAGGTAAAACGAGTTACGACTGTACGGGAGCGAACGGCGTATTGGGAGAATCGTTGGGAGAGCGAATTGTTTCGAACGAAGGAAAGATGATTTCGTCGATTTTCCGCGAACGGAACGGGGGGAAGAAAAAATCGTGGGTTTCTTCTCTCTTTCGAATTTTTCGTCCATTTTTTTCATCGTAAATTCGGGAAGGCGAGATTATTTGCGAATAATGCAAATAAGTTGAGTTGGTTGTTGTTACGTAATTTTTTTTTTTTATGATAGAAACATGGATCCGCGATGAATGGAAACTTATTTCGAGATTCGCAACTCGGAGGAGGAGGAAAAACGGAAGGGAGAAACATTTGCAAACAATTGGCAAAGTTAAACAACAGATGCAGTTGTTAAACCGACCGGCCTTTTAAGTTTCTCTTTTCGATCTTCTTCTTTGTCTCAGATACACAAAGATCGTACAGAAACAAGCAATTATACGTTCTTTACGACTCCTACGACGCAACTTTTGTAGAAAGAGAGAGAGAGAGAGAGAGAGACAAAGAAAATTCAAAACGCGAATAATTCCTAGAAGGAAAAAAAGGAAAAAAAAAAATATTACGAAACGAAAAACTTCGCGTGTACACGTCTCATAAAATTCGAAACGAAATTTGCAAAAGTATCTTTCAAATTCTAAAATAAAAAAGAAACTTCGTGCGAGAAAAAATATTAAGAAGCTCTCCAAGAAATCCCCGTTAAAAAGAAAAGGAAAGAAAATTCACAGAAATTCGACAAATCTCGTCCAAAAGATCGCAGAGATCTAAATCGAACGTCATCGAACGGCAAACACAAGCGAAACAACATGTGAACGACGGGGGAGGGGAAGAGCGGAGCAAAGGAGAAACACCGGTTCTCGGAAACTCGAACGTTTCTTGCGACCACGGCCTTCGAGAGATCCATCCGCGTGTCCATCCGCTTCGAGAAACGGTGCAAGAAGCGAGGAAAGCGGAATAAATCAAGAGATCGAAACGCGGTAGAAGACGATTCTCTGAGCCAATTAAAACTTACATCCTGTTACATCCGCGATTTTCCCTAGACTCCACCCCTCCTCGACTCTCGTCACGGTTAAGGAGACCTTCAACGAGGTGGACGAGGGTTTAAGGATTCGTGAGAGTTAAAAGATGGATGGTTAGTTCTTTGGAGGTGTGTGTGTGGGTGGGGTTAGAAGAAAATATGAGGATTGTGGAAAATTGAAAGGTAAGTGGTTGGGGAGAAATATCAAACGAATTGTAATATTTAAAGAATTGTTTAATTTGTTGAATTTTCTTAATTACCATTTAATTATCGCATTAAAGGCTGGACCAAAATTTAAAAATGAACGAGAGAACAAGAGTAAATAGAATTTCATTCATGGTTCTTTTTTGGGACGATGAAAATTGATTGAGGGGAATTCTACATCGAAATAATCCGGATCGATGCTCGCATCTATGATTGGAAGAAAATCGAGCGTGCTAATATTTTTCTATTTGATCAATTCGATTTCATTTACTTAATAATATTACAAATGCAAATGGCAACGTGAATTTACGTCAATTTCTCAAAAGAAACTGGAAATATTAAAAATAGACGCTACCAACAGTGATATATATATATATATCTCTCTTTTTCTCTCTTTCGTTTGCAACAAAAGTGACGCGATTTAAACGCTATAAATTTTTGAGAAAAGAAAATATTCTACCTCTTTGTATACCGATAAACGAAAACTATATGCATGTAATAATATCGATGAAAAATTGTTCCTGTTACGAAATTACGAGAAAGACTCTCTTTCGAATTAAAAAAACTAAAATTCTAGAAATTTTTTTACGATTCTTATCACGAGGAAAAAAATTATCTAGAAAATATAATTATTTTATATCCAATCCTCGTCAAATACAAAATTTTCGCTAATTTAAATTCTTTTTACAAACCTCTCATAAATATTAAATACAAAAATGTTTAAAATATAATTTTTTTCCTCTCCTATCTATTTTATAATAAAAGAAAAAGATCTCGATAAATCTCAAAAATTTCATTCACTTTCACCGATCAAAAATAAAATCGCGCCAGAAATATTTCAATCTTGTAGATTTATTTCAAAGAAGGCAAAAATAAAATTCAAAGCTTCCAAAAAAAAAGAAAAAAGAAACGAAACCTTCGCCGAAAGCGTCGTCGCTTTATTGACAAATGATTTTCGCACATGGCAGCGATTCGTTCGAACGCGTTTCCTATAAATATTAAATATTGACCAAGGCAAACGGTGAAAAAGCGGAATTCCATGTTTCTCTCTCTCTCTCTCTCTCTCTCTCTCTCTCTCTCTCGTTTCAGAAACGTCACCACCGAAAAACGAAAGTTTAAAAGGAACTCGTAAATCTCGCGAATCTTAAAATATCGATCTGCCTTCGATTATTTTCCTTCCATGGAAATTGCCTTGCCCGAATCCGTATTTCCGTGGAATTGCATCTATCAATCGCTGATTAAACATCAAGATTTTCATGTTTCGCGAGAATTTTATTTTTTTACTTGAAGAAGAAAAAAATTGAAAGATTTTCACGGAAGAAATTTAGAATTCTCGTAGCGAGAATTGGATTTTGAAGAATGTGGATGTGAATAAAATATTTACGGAATTCATTGGAATTTGAATGTGATTTATCTCAGTCGATTTAATTTTTAACTAACATTAAACGAGTAACGAATATTAAACGAGCGGGAATTAAAGAATTATTGGAAAACTTGACTCTTCGAATTGATTCCGAGATAATTAATTTTACGTAATTGTCAGAGATCGATGGATCTTAAGGTATATCGAGAAGAATTGATTTTTGCCGAGAGATCGATCGCGAAACTATCGAGTTTTGTTGCAACAGATATTTGTAGTTGCAAGTAGTGGAGATCGCGATATTATCAGACGCATCTCGCGTGTAACAATAAGTAGACGAATTTAAATTCTGTAAAAGTTGTATTAAACCTGTCATTAATTTTAGAAACGTAGAAAAATTAAAGAATTGTAAAGAAAGAAAAATAAAACAAATCGAAATCGTTTTTGAATTCCTATATTACGATCCTCTAAAAATTTACGATATATTTTCAATAAAATTTTAATATATAAGTTAACGAATTGAAAGATCATCGAAGGAATTTTAAATAATAATCACCGAAATATTAAAAAATAATATCCTTTTAAAAGCCTAAATAAAATTAATTATCTCTTCGAGATATATCTATTCTAATTTAATTCAATTATTGATGCAATAGCTAAGAAAAAAAAAAAAAAAATAAAAGAAATCCTCGAGAAATTTATCATTTACTTGAAATTTAATTAAAATTTTGAAATAAAAAAAAAAAAGAAGAAAAAAATAAATAAAGGAAGATCGATTCATTCCAAGCTGTTTAATAAGCGGCAGAGCTAGCTCGGCAAAGGTGTTTTTTAATTAATCACGTTCATTTTTATGCATCTGCATTCGCAGAAACGACAGAAAATCCGCCTCGTGTACGTAAACATCCACGTGTGGAATTCTCGTAACCGATGGAGAGGCAAAAATTTGCGTCAGCTCGTTTAATCTTTTCGCTATTTTCGATCGATAGATCGATACATACGAAGATAATATAACTCGTATTATCATGATTTGCATTGATGGTAACGAAAAATATGAAATAGCTATTTATTTTACTACTTTTTTACTTTATGGACAAACTGGGGAAATAATTTCATACTTCCGTTGGAAAATACATTTTTCTTTTAACCTTTATCGCTTCACCCTATTTCTAATTAAATATAACACAGAGGAATATCACGAAAATTAAAAAAAAAAACTATCTCTCTTCTAATCCCTCGACAAGATTGAATTGATAAAAGAAAAAAAATCGCTTAAATCAAACCCTTATAATTTTATATTAAAAACCTAAAATCGATAAAATATTTTCTTCTCAATACATTCTACCAAGTAATAATCCAACCCTGTCCACAAATCGATCCGAGTATTTCAAGCTTCTCGAAGGCAACAAGAATAAGAAAAGAAGAAGAAAAAAAAAATCTATCCTCGACAATTTCTCGATTATCTCGCGAAGAGATGGATCGGCGAACGAAGATGACAAGATTCACTCGCGAACTCGGTCAAACGATACGCGTTTGCCAAGATTATCCGGAAACTCGTTCTAACGTTACCATGGCAAATGTCCAATCTGGACCTAGCGCCTATCAAATGCACACAGAATGCGGTCGTGAAAGCGCGCACGGACCGACCGTGTCTGGCAACGGCCGACAGTCTGTGCATTCTTATCGCGTTGAAAAATTTCCCTCCCCGATTTACTTTCCAATTATTATCTCTTGGTCTCGTTCCAAAACGTAACCCGTTTCCCGCTCAAATTTATATTTTTCTTCTTTTCTTTATATCCGCGTATAAATACAATATCGATCAACGAACACCTTTCTCGAATAAATCGTGCAAAATGTAACAAAATAGGAGACGATCGAAAATCACTGACCGACCGCAACGATCCGAGTATAACAAGAATAACCTTTCCATGGTTACACCACGAGAATTAATAGAGTCTCTTCGTACGAACGAGTATCCAACGGGACGAAATTCGGCCTAGTAAATCATCTCTAAGCGGTCTAAACCATCGGCTATCAATTACGAGCGGACCCGAATAAATCAGTTAATATCAGTCGGGAAACCCTTTCGAAACTCAACAACGCCCGATTACACGCTCGGATGGGAATAATTGATAGCGGCAACACGCGATCAACAGCGCGGATAATCGAAATCTTTTTATTCCGTTTTATCTGAATGAGATGTGTGTATATATATATATATACGTACGTGTATAATTATATTTTTCTTGCGAAATATCGAAAGTTGATATGATTACACGGTATATATATATATATTAGATAAATACGTAGCGCGTAAATATTTGTGCAAATATATTCTACTTGCTCCCGAACGGACAAGTAGATTTAGGGTAGAGATAAAATAAATTTCAACTTTCGTTATTCGATAACTTTGTGTAACAAATTGTTGGTGTTACGTATTATTACGTTATGTTTATTTTACGTATATATATATATATATATACTCAACGTGGGCAGGGAATTAAAATATTATTTGAATCTCGAGTTTTCGATCGAAAAATTCAAAATCGAACATCATCGCACGAATCCTGATTATTTTCATTCGAGAAGGGAATAATTAAGTTAGAAATTCGAGAGAAAAAACAGAGAGTTATTTAAAAATTTTGAGATACAAACGGGTTTAGATTAATTTGTCTCCCTTGGAATAAAATTTGTCGAAAGAAAATCTCGAGAGAGGGGGAGGGAAAGGAGGGAGGAAATGATGGAACAATCTAAAAATCTCCAGCAAGGCATCCAAACACCGTACACACCCATCATCTAAAAATAATCTCCTGCATCCCGGTTAGAAGTCATCGTCCAAGTGACCTCTCTAGGGACGCAGATCCCGCTTAGAAATCGCTTTACCGAGAAAGAAATGCAAATTGCGCGGAAATATTTGGCGCGTTCCATTGTATCGGGTGTTTAAAATTGTTTCGCG
The DNA here is from genome assembly GCF_003254395.2 of Apis mellifera. Lineage (NCBI taxonomy): Eukaryota > Metazoa > Arthropoda > Insecta > Hymenoptera > Apidae > Apis > Apis mellifera. Next base: position 5,945,686 of record NC_037646.1, read on the forward strand.
TGAAACGGTTATCTTTGGAACCCGCCTCCAACGCGAGTTTTCTTCAGATTTGCGAAATTACGAATAACGTAAATAATCTACCAATAATCTTGGGGTTAAGTAACTGAAACCAAGCTTCTTCGATACCTTCGTAATTAATGCTCGTATTAACTGACGAATATTTTAACTTTTAACTTGAAATTATAATCGAAGAAGGGGAAAAAATGTCAAAGTACGACAAATTTTAAATAATTTGAAAAAAAGGAATAGTTTCATCGAATATTCTGATCGATATTCTACAAAATATCCCCGGGTTTGGTTTCATTAATTACGAGGTTATTAAAATGATTCTTATCAAAATGATCAAGATTGTTCGACTCACCATTCCGTGGCAAAGATTGACGGTGACAGCGGATTGTGGATCACCGTCCACGGTTCCACTGTAGAAGCAACCAAGTTCAGGGCCTGGATTTTCCCTTCTGCTGGTATTCTCCGTGATGCGTGTGATCTATTCAAAAGTCACTCTTATATATTTCGTTATCGTCGTAAATTATTACAATATATATATACAAGAAATCGAGAATTTTATATAAAGAGTTCAAAAATTACGAATAAACGAAAAAATTCCACGCAATATGACGAGTCTTTTTATGAAATTTCTATACAGATATTGATAATATCGAAAAATATTCTGCTACAATTGAATTAAGACGTTAAGAAGTAAGTTTCTTCTATACGTAAAAATTTCTAAAAAAAACTTTTACAAATTCGTTTATATTTTCACGATCAATAAGATAGATCGAGAAGCGAAGAGAGAACAAAATTTTTCGAAAATTCTCCACTCTATCTCTACTACTTTATTTTCAACGATCGAATATTCGCGTATGTAAAAAGATTTCGAGATAAATAATTCAAGAAAACGAAGCTCGAGGCGATTTTTAACGCCTCGTCGATTCGCCTGGGAAGGAGAAATATTATGCAAGCTTCTCCACAGAAGCACACTCGATAATGATCGCGAATGAATGCACAAGCGTGGCGTAATAACGAGATAGATTTTTTCCCCGACAATCGGATAAAAATTAACCCTTCGTTATACTAACGCGTCGTACGAGAAAAATGGACGGACGGATTTTTTTACCTTAATATTGGGCGAGACGAAGCTCGTGTCGTGTGCCAACAGCAAACGAAACCGTCTCCCGAAAGCGGTGAACTCGTACTGAGGACGAGAATCCCAAACTTCGGCTGTCGCCGGTCGAAAGTGCCCGCTGTGGCGTCGTTTCGCCGAGAATTCGCTCGCTGTAAACAAACGGAATGGAAACATTGGAAAATTTCTAAGAATCGCGCGTAACAAAAACATTCGGAAATTTCGCAGAACGAATACTGGCGCGCACTGTTTGGAAACATTTCATAAATTCCATTGAATCGTATTTATTACTCATTCGGATATACGGACATATACAACACACTTTCGTATATACTTTCGTACGACTCGCACGTGTTTTATTTTCTCTCTACGTTTTCAAACCGCGGATTATCGACATTTTTGTACGCGATATATTTTTTATACGAAATATACGATTACAATTAATTTACACTATAATATAAAAAATATGGTAATTTTTTTTTCTTTTTTATTAATTAATTACATTCTTACGTTACTATCGTAGCTTCCTTTTTACTTTTTTTAATTGAAATTTATTAAAGAAATTTTACATTCTCCTTTTCCTGTTATGCAAATAATCTCCTTTTGTCTTTAGATTATAATCGAGCACGATTTTCAACAAAGAAAATACGTTATGCGGAAAATAGGAAAAAAGAAAAAAACTTTTCCACACTTCGATATCCGGGAAAAAGCACCGTTACAAATTCTCGTGATCAATCATTATAATATACCGAGCCCAATATACTCGTTCCACCCTCCCTCCCCCGTCGCCGTTTCATGAATTCCTAATAATTATCCCATCCTATCCTCCCCATAATATAACTGGACACCGGTTTCAAGCGCTCCTTCGAATACTTAAAGATACAAGCGTGCGTGCTGGCCGGCTAACTAGTCCATTTGTCGCCGGTAATCGTTGACAGTCGAATCGTTGGCAGGGCGAGCGTCCGGTGCGTGACAAAACGCGCGTGTCGCGCCTCCACGAGTTTTCCTCCATCTCGTTTCCAAACCCCTCTCGCGAAACGTGTTTTACCGTAAAACCTACTGTTTCATTAACTGTTCACAGGTCGCGTGACTATTAATTCGCGCCGATTATTTCTCTCGCCGGGGAAGGGGAATAAATCACGTTTAACTCTCCTTCTTTTCTCTCTTTTTGCGAAGGATGAAGTTTCCGTGAATATCTATATCGGTTCCCATGGCGATAATTTTGGAAGGACGAGGTTTTGGAATAAAAATACTTGGATTAAATACACGATTACTTTTGATTGAATGAAACAGGAATTTTTAGAAGTATCGATGCGAAAATAGAAAAACTCTTTCTTATCGCACGTCCCGTAAATCGTCATCATTGCGAGTTAATTTCGAATATATTTGCCAAATACGTGTCGCGCGACAATCTGTTCGATTGTTCGATCGAGATCGAGTCGGGTGTTGGATCATCGAAGGGAGGGATGATTCGATGATTAGCGCAATTATAGACGGCAACGCGATCGGAACGTGGACGCCGCGCGATCCTTGAAGCGTATCGGCGTTTGGCCGTGGCGTTCTATACACCACCTTTATCGGGATCACGTTCGCCTCGTTAAGCTCTCGATTGTGCGAGACGCGGCACGCACCGACGAGCAGATAAAAAAAAAAAAGGAAAGAAAGAAAGAAAGAAAGAGAGAAAGAAAGCAGACGATGCGACCGGAACCAGATTATTTATAAAAGGACATCTGCGACCGCGGTTCTTGGAAGCGTTTCGATGGAGGCGACGATCGAATATTTAACGTTATTTTGTTTCAAGATTCGATACCATCCATGATATATCTCGGGATGATTTGGAAATTTTTCTTATACGCATCCTTTCGTACCCGTTTAAAGGATTAAACACGATAAATTTAAAGTTTTCTTTTCGAAACGAGAGAAAAAATATTCGTTCTTTCCTTTCTTGTTTCAACAACAAGACTTCTCGTCAAAGATGATTCGAAACGGATCCTTTCCGAATAGGCGAGGCGATCGAAATTTTCCCCGATCGGTAACACGATCCCTTTCTAACCGAGCGGGATCATCTCTCGTTTGAAAAATGGCGCGAATATTCGTCGAGAATCGTCGTAACGGTGGCGGCCAGCACGCGATCCGCGAGGAAATAATTTCACCGGTCGAAACTTCCGGGATTAGATTCGTATCTCGGTTCAGGAGAATCGGGGAAGGGGAGGAGAATTTATTCAAAACGTTTGACCCGTATTTTAAACGATTGGCGTCCCGAGATTTGACTTGAAAATCGACACTCTCGAAAATTTCGAATTCGATTACGGATCATTGATCCCTTCTTTTGGGATTAGATTATGTTATAACGATGGCGGGGATATTTGAATAATTTGTACTTGATCGACACTGCCGCCAATTTGCATTGATTAAACTAGCTGCGTTTATGATAATTCGTTCGCAATTCTGCTTGTTTTTCCGCGAAATCGAATATTTTATTATAATTACATCGGATGTTTACGATCTTTCGTATTCGATCTCTGGTCTGTTACGTTATTGATTTGAAATAATTTGCCACGTCTATATAATAACCCAATTTATTAATTTAAAGCGGATTTAAATTTTTACGCGACACCGAAGTCTTGAAGTTTCCAACGATTAATTTTAATTTATCTCTTGTATCGCGTATCTCTTTCGCTTCCCATAGATGAATACGGCCGATAATCGTTAAATGATCGATGCTACGATGAAAATATGAGAGATATCGTCATTAGAGTTAATCCTTCACTTTAGATAACGATCACTTGAGATGTTGAGTTAAGGGGACGGCTACTCAACATCGATCGATTATCGAGTATAACGAGGCGATAATCGATGATTATATTATGGAACTTACGTGGATCCTCGTACTGATTCTCGGCGAGTTTCATCAATTGGACGTACTCCAAGTCAGGTTTCCGAGAAAACGATTTCGTCTTCTTAGAATCGCTCTTCCTCCTCGATGATCTCTCCGAGTGTGAAATCACTGTAAGAAAAATAATACCTCGATCAGTAATTCAATCAGCAATTCGGATCGGATACATTTCTTTATCTAAATTTATAACATGCTCCATCTAATTGTGACTAATTTCTTTATTTTTTTTATTTTCAGAATTATCAATTCCATTACCTTCAAACAAACTGTCTTTATACTCTGTACGTAATAAATATAACAATTTTACAAAAATTTATTTAAAAAGAAGATGGCGTTCCAAAATAAAAATTTCTACCAGAAAACGATTTCTCGGATCGACACGAGTTGTGGGGCAAGCAGCGTCGAAAGAATTACGTTAAATCGATCTAATTATGATTAATTTTTTTATTTTCAGAATTAAAGAGCATTCCATTACCTTCAAACAACTGTTTTTATACTCTGTACGTATAAATATAGCAATTTTACAAAAATGTATTTAAAAAGAAGATCACGTTCCAAAATAAAAATTTTTACCACAAAACGATTTCAGGGATCGACATAAAGACACGAGTTGTGGGACAGACAATATCGAAAGAATCACATTAAATCGATCTAATTGTGACTAATTTCGTTATTTTCAGAATTAAAGAGCATTGTCAATTCCATTACCTTCAAACAAACTGTCTTTATACTCTGTACGTATAAATATAGCAATTTTATAAAAATTTATTTAAAAAGAAGATGGCATTCCAAAATAAAAATTTCTACTACGAAACGATTTCAGGGATCGACATAAAGACACGAGTTGTGGGACAGGCAGCGTCGAAATCGATCTAATTGTGACTAATTTTGTTATTTCCAGAATTAAAGAGCATTCCATTACCTTCAAACAAACTGTCTTTATACTCTGTACGTATAAATATAGCAATTTTACAAAAATTTATTTAAAAAGAAAAGAAGATCACGTTTCAAAATAAAAATTTCTACCACAAAACGATTTCACGGATCGACATAAAGACACGAGTTGTGGGACAGGCAGCGTCGAAGGAATCACATTAAATCGATCTAATTGTGATTAATTTTTTTATTTTCAGAATTAAAGAGCATTCCATTACCTTCAAACAAACTGTCTTTATACTCTATATAAATATAGCAATTTTACAAAAATTTATTTAAAAAGAAAAGAAGATCACGTTTCAAAATAAAAATTTCTACCACAAAACGATTTCAGGGATCGACATAAAGACACGATTTGTGGGGCAGGCAGCGTGGAAAGAATCACGTTAAATATCGTGGCAAGAGCCGTCCCGTCACCGTTCACTTCCCCCTTCGCCGTGGCTTTAATTTCGATCTCGAGCTCATCGTGTTCGAGATAAGCCGATATATCGTGAATCGTTGAACACGACGAACGATAGATCCGTTCTGTTGTCTTATCAGGATTCAGAGATATATCGCGGTTACAAATTTAAACGAGAATTTCGCGCGATAACCTTCTACACTTGTGCTGTGAAATTGAAATTAATCGAGCGCTTTCTTCTCTCTTTCTCTTTCTTTCTTTCTTTCTTTTTTCACGCACAGCGCGCGTTCGAGCGATAAATGAGGCGTAGAAAAAGAAGCGCGTTGTGCGTGAGGCAATCCGCGCAATTGCGCAATCCAGTTGGAGGAGAAAAATTCGAAATATCCTCCCAGATATCTTATAACCTTGACCATTAACACGCTAAGGCGACACTTCCGGTTGACGAGTATCTCGAATTTGTTCTTTTTCTTCTCTCTCTTTTTTTTTTTTCTAAGAGAGTTAATTAATCAAAGTTAATCCAAGTTCGAGCGAAATTTTAGGATAATTTTATTTCTTTATTATATCTTTATTATCTTCTCCTTTTTGGAAATTATCGATATGCATTTATTTGTGTCGATTACACTGGAAAAATACGTAGGAGAAGGTAATATTATATTTGCGTATAAATAAACATTCGAGGTGTAAAAGCGATCCACCTCAGCCCGCTGTCCCTCGTAACGCAACACGATGCTGAATCATTAAAACCCTGATCACGCTATCTTTCGCGAAGCAAATTCAGAAAAAACGCTATCGCGCGTTTTGGAATCGAAACAGAGCGTTAATTCCGTCGAATAATCTTCCAAGTGCTCGAAATCACCGGATGCTAGAAAATGATTTATATATATTTCTTTTCTTTTTAATTTTGTACGCAATCCACGATCATATCAAACGATCAAATAAGGATATAAATCTCCATTTCTAAAAGAAAAAACAAATTAATAATTATATCGAATTGTTGTCATTACATATTATTCATCGCACACGTGAATTTTTGTACATTAAACGATTAAACGACTCATCTAAATGCGTCAACAATATCGAATACGATCGCAGTAGTATCCAAACAATATTCGTCCCATTTTTAAAATATGCGACGAAAATGCAGCCGGAAAAAAATCGGAATCGACACGTTCGTTTCGATTATCGCTTTGTTTCGTTAAATAACACGATAATAAATGAAATACAAGATGCAAGAAACTTTGGATTATCACCAGAATGGAAAGATTGAATCTGCATTTCAAAACGAGAAACGATAAATTGAAAATCGTTTATCCATCGATCTCTTACAAAAATTTACACAAAACTGATCAAGACTTCGAACGAAACCAATATCCTTGCGACAAAATTACGAAAGAAGTGATATTAAAACTGCTTCACCCAATTCGATCCAATCGTCAAATGATTCGCTCGAAAGGACAAGGCTTGTCGAATTCTACAAATTCGTTAAACGCGAAGAAACAAATGGAAACGAACGAACGATCGTGAAAAAGATACCCTCCCATCCCATCGATCGGTTCCGGTTCAATAAGATCGATTGCGCAACTTGATTCGAGAGCCGATCGATCGATCGATTTAAGCGAAGAGGTGGGCGAAATTTGACGTCGATCGCACGTCACCTCGGACGGCTGGTTAATTGGAAAAGAATTCCAGCACGGAAACCGCGCGCGGAACGTGATTTTTCGCGGTATTTATATGTGGATACGTTTTAAATTCTCTTTAGATCGATGCGATAAACGAGCAGTAAAACACAATGGAAGTGGATGATTATCGATCGGAAAAATACCGATCCAAGATTTTCCACGTAATTCGATTAGATGGGAAGGGATTTTTCTTTTTTTTCTTTGTGTCGATTCGAACGGTTTCCTTGGCGGATAACCGATGAATATCGATCGATGGAATGGAATGATCGTCGGCCGCTTTTCATATGGAAATAGGAGTGTTTTCGGAATTTTAGTTAATTAATTATACAGGTGTGGTTACCGGTAATCGGAGAGGATTGGAATAATCGAGATCGTTTCCTCGATCTTTGAATCATCAGGGAGGAAATAATTGTGTTCCTGTTGATTTAGAAGTGATTTATCGATCGAGATTCTTGAGATTTATCTCTCTTTTCTCCCCTCTTCTCGAAGTTGATTTTTTCGAGAAATTATTAAATTTTGATTCCTCTGATAATTTGAAAATTATAGTGACGATTAAACGATTTACAATGAGTTTAATAGTTTATGCAATTCGAAATAACGAGAATTACTCAATACACGGAATATATTATAATACTTTTCTAATTATAAGTTATCGTTTGTAGATTTTAGTTATTGATCGCGAGAAATTTCGTAAATAGAAAATCATTAACTATAAAGTTAATTGTAAATAGAAAATCATCGAAGGATTGTATAGCCGAGCGAAGTGGAAGTACAGTAATACCGACCTAGCTTTCTAATATCGAGTACTTCTATGTTTGACTTGAGCAAATTTAACCGAGCTGATTGGCTTGAAGATTCCAAATATATATTAATAAGAAAAAAAAAAAAAAGAAAGAAAGAAAAGAAAAAACTGCTGCACGCAACAAAATTAATCATAACCTCTCACGTATTATTTACTTATCGCGATATTAACCGATTGATTTAAAATCGAAAAAAAAAAACAAAAGTTTCACAAGTGAAACTTAAACAACGATTATTATTTTTATTGGCTGTTCAATTTTAATTTTACAACCTGACATATAATCTCAATCCTCCAATCCATCTAATCCTTCTCAATACGTTTTCTGATACGCAGACCAAATCTACGCATAAATACATGGCAAAATATCGAAAGAGATATGTATCCAATCGCGTAATTAATTAACGCGATCCGAGACGAGAGAGTTGAATAAAAAGTAAAAATCAGCCGATAACTTGGCCGACATTCTCCGTTATATACCGTTTCCTGGGGACAATAAAATATAGCCTACGTATGTTGGTACTTACTTACTCGCGAGTAATGCACGCTCCTAGATAGGGAGAAATGGAAATGGACAATTATACTACTATCCCATTAATAACTTTCGTTCCTTTCTTCCATTCCATTGGATTTTTATCGACTTGTAATTTTTACAATTCCTTTTTACAAATATCCCTGTTTAAAACCCAATTCTTTCAATTCGACCCTTCTTCTACCACTATTATTATCATACTACAAATTCTTATCAATTTCTAACAATTCCTTCACTCATTTTTACTCCTTTTACAAATCTTTAACTATCTTTATTCAAAAATCCATTTTCAATTCTTCTTTTTTCACTAGATATTATCACTATACCATTCTCTCATCAATTTTATTTACTAGACTCTATTTTACTAGACTTTATTTTATCTACTATTTCCATAAAGCAAAACTCCATCTCCGGAAAAATCTTCTCCCAAATTCCTCCCTCGTTTGTCGCAAAATTTCATCCCCACGGCGATAACGATCGATGATGGTCGCCACCGCGGCTCGTTAACCCGGGGGCCGTCCATGCCGGACGTTAACCAGAGTTGGAAACAATGAGAGGAGAAATTTTGACGTCCCACTCGCTCGGGGTATATCGTATGGAACAAAGGGACTTTACGTCATGTACACGGAGATTAAACGCGCTTACTTAAATGTCGACGCGTGGGCGGCGCGGCGCATTGTACAATTGCATAAAACGATACACGCTCCAACTCGGAAAAAGGGATTCGGCACGCTTAGGACAACGTCCACGCCGACCTGGCGCGCGAGGAACACAGCTCAACACCGGCTGCGTTTCCGCCTCGATTGTTCCTAATCCCCTCTTCGCTTTTCATTGCCTATTAACGGATCGAGATTAATTTTTTTTTTTTTTTGCAAAAGCTATTTCTTTCCATTCGAGTTAATTCGAAAAAAGAAAAATTTGTGTTTCGATTATTCCGTGATATGCGTAAGAAAAGATGATTTGCGATTTTTGATTAATTATAAGCTTGGAGCTATCTTGTTTCTTTTTTTTCCCTCTTATTATTCCAGTTTTCTTTCCTTCCTGGAAACGGATCCTTGAAATTGTTTATTCTTCATAGAATTCTCTTTCTCTTATGTATATCCTTGTGTCGTTTTTCTCCTTTCAATTATTTTTTTTTTCTTTACACTGATTTTTTTTTTTTTCAATTGCAGATAATTATTAGGAGAGTGGAATTATTTATGGAATAACTTCTTCTTTTTTTCTTTCGTTATATAAAACGCGATAAACATATATTTCGATTCATTGTATTTTATTTCAATGATGATTTGAAGAATATTATTCGCAATGGTGGCACAAGTTTTTCCGGAAGCAAGTCTGAGGAGAAACTTATCGCGTGAAAGGATAAGGCAAGGGCCCCCGTGTTCCGTGAGGCGCACAGCCGCGAGAAATATGCGGTCAACCAAGAAATCGAACACCTTTCTTTACAGATACTCGACCTTTCTTCGCACGACCTTGACAACCATCCACGGAACCACGTCTCATTTAAACGATACGATAAAAATCGGATTCATTTTTCTTTTTTCTTTTCGTCGCGGACATCATCTCCTTGGAAGGATCCTTGATCTCTCAAAACAGAAGGATTTATCGAGTATCAAATGTTGAAAAGAAAAAAGAAATGAGAAAGTGTCCGATCATCTGAAAAATTTGTGCGAAGAGATAAAAAGAAAACTAACTTTCGTACAATTTCTTCTTCGATTAAATTAAAATTTTTTCCTGCGAACTCGCGCATCAAGAAAATCGTCAAGATCGATACGAAACGAATAACAAACTTGCGGAGGAAAGAAAGTGGAGGGAGAGATCCGCTTCCACTTCCAGCAAAAGCAATAAAATTCTCTAAATACCGGTAGCAAAAGCACCTTGTCGCCGGGCAAATAGACAAGATAAAATTCAAGCGAAACGAGATATCCAGTGCAGTCGAATCCTCTTAGCCGGGAAGGCAGCGAAGTCGAAACGAAGAGCGCACGATGGGAAAACGATTCGAGGAGGATTCGGTGGCGACAACGCAGAGCCGCAGAAAAACGCTTACCGCGCGATAACCCGATATCCCGACACAAGATACAGGATATGGGGTGAGCGATAGACGATATATTGTACCCTACGAAGACACGCGTTGCCGATCACGTGAATATAGGGAAGGTCAAGGCAGTTCTCATCGCATTGATAGATAGTCGAAGGGAAGGGAAGAAAGAAAGAAAGAAAGAAAGAGGGAAGGAAGGAAGGAACAAGTTCTCGGAACTTGTGCAATTGGAAAGGATTATTTTGCCTACGTGATCTCCACCTTCGCTGATACAGCGGAATTCGATTAAATTCAAGTCCACGTGCGACCTGCACGACCTTAATCGAGATAATACGATTAATTCGATTCTTCACGGAAATTTAATTTCGTGCGACTCGTTTCGAGTGTGAATTCGAAAAATAAAAGATAGTTAAAAATTAATCTAAGACAGAAGTCTCTCTCAGAAAAGTAGAGAAAATTACGCATCCGAGTATTTCGATATTTCTTCTCACCGATCTCTGACGACCGATTACGCAGTCACCTACCGAAGCCACGGTGAAAGAAACGATCGATCGATAGATCACGGAGATCTATGCATTCGCATAGACGGGTCGGGTAACAATTAGTCGGCTGGCTGCGTTTACGCAACGCGTTACCGCGAGGGACGGTTGCTAATGAGGCGTTCGACAAAGACGTTCGAGAGGAAGAATGCCAAGTTGGAAAGGGTCGTTTCGCGAACTGTGCCGTCTCGATGCGGCGCCAATATATACGTACACCGAGTGTCGTTGAACTGGACGACATTGTTCCACGATGTAAGAAAGAACCGAACCAACTCTTCCCTTCCCTCTTGCATAAACATTTTGTCTCGAGAAACCTCTCTCTCTCTCTCTATCTATCTCGTCGTCCTCGACTCGAAACGGATGTTATTCGGGGAATAAAAGTCAGGGACCGATGGTTGCAAAGAAGGGTGAATCGAACATTTTTACGATTGATTCGTTTGACTTTTTGGAATAATTAATTTTTGAAACGTTTATTATAATTGTATCGATAATCGTCTCTCGTGCGATATGAATGAAAGATCTGTCTCCTTTCAGAGATAACCTCAATCAAGTAATTGTTGAAACAAAGTAGCGTTACATAACTCGATACCTTACCAGGTACGAGGAGGAGTATTGTAATAAGAGGTATTGTATGAAAATGTATCGCATTATATGAAAATTATTTTACCAATTTTCTCATACAAATATAGAATTACTTCGACGATCGATGGAAAATTAATGTGCCACGATTATCATAAATTATATATTATCGAATACAATCCTTATAAATCACGAGAGAGATTAAAAAAAATCATTTTCGATTACACGAAACTAATGATACCTTGGTACAACGAAGAACCAAGAATCCTTGTTCTACCGGATTCGTCGCACGAAAAGCGTGGAGGGACCGACCTGGCCGGTTTTCTACGCGCGACGACGCCCAAGCTTCCGGCACACCGATGTCACCTCGGTTTTATCCCAGGTCGGGATAACACGAGCGGACAACCCGGCCGAATTACGGCCACGGGGCAAAATAGAAACGGGCGGACCATCTCGTTTTGCTCGTTTTCCAATTTCACGCGCCGCGAATTTTCCAGTTTAATCCCGGATCGAGGAGGGATCCGGCACGGATTCGGTGCGGCTCTCAACCTACTTGCGCGACTGAAATACGTTCCAACGAACGAAACGGTAAAGCGAGATTGGCGCACCTCCGCGGAATCTCTTTTGTTACCCTCCTCGCAGGATATAAATCTTGCGCGGAGAATACTTTGGGATTCTCCGCAACGAATATCGAAAGGCGAAGGTTTCTTTTTTTTTTTTTGGAAAAAGTGAGGATAATTAAGAAAGAAAGAAAATGTTATGTTTTAAAAAAAAAGGAAAGGGAAGGAGACGTTTAAAATTATCGGCAAGAATAAAACGTTTCTGTAAAACGATCGATCTTCGAGGTTCAACGTCGACTGAACGATATTTCGCGTTCGTGAGATATAACAACACAATACGGGAGAACGCATTAGCGTAAATTTCAAGAGCATCGAACGATATCTCGATATTTCGATAGATAGTAGTCGTCTCGCGCCGGCTCGCGGCTATTTTCGCGTTAGCCGACTTGGAAATAAATTACAACCGAACGACGAATATATCCCGCTCCGATCTGCGACTTGACAAAAATGTTTACGGACCACAAGTTAAACGTCTGCCAGCAATATCTCCACATCTTTCGGCCAAATTTCCCAAGGTCGGGTAAAAATTCTTTCCAGTTTATCGGATGATGGCTCTCCATTGTTGGGGTAGGCGCAATTTCTTTTTTTTTATAGGATCTCCTTTCGTAAATTAATATTAAAAATTCGTGGAAATTAAATGTGGGAAAATTATCGAATAATTTCTTCTCTCTAAATAAATTATTATTAATAAAATTATTTTATCTTAGACTGTATTTTTATTAAATTTTATTCGCTCGACGAATTCGAGGAACAATTATAAAAAAAAATCTACTAAAAAAGAACGGTTCCTATGATAGTCTTGTACTACTGCAGATTTATCCCCTCCAAAAATTATAACTTGACAAACATATGATCAAGGAAATCATCTCAATTTTTAAATATCCTACCAATTGCTCTTCTCACGTTTCAATTATCAATAAATAAAGAATCCCAAATTTTCCAATTAGATCTTCCAAAATAAATTTATCTATCTATCATTTTTCTTCTGAAAAATTTCCTTCTATTCGATTACCCTATTCAAAGATTTCCATTTCGAGGATTCGCACGTGTCCACGGATCTCGTTTTCTTTTTCTTCTTTCTTTCTTTCTTTTTTTTTTTTTTACGATCGTCCCCCCTCCATCGAAAACCCTATCCAGAATCTCTCCAGCTGGGCAGCTTCCACTGGTTTATTGGTTATGCGGGCCCGGTAGAGAGGCGTGTTTTTTCAAGCGTATTAGAATATATATTTGGAGGAATGTTTATGGACTCGAAGAGCTCGAACGTGAGATTTATCGTTGATTAAAAGGAACCGTTTGTTCGTTTAGTTTGCTCGTTCCGATACTTGGTAGGGTTGCTCTCTTGCTTTTTTAAAAATCGAAGAAAGCGCGCGTGGATTTGTTTATGTGCGTCGAAGTGAAAAAATGAGCCTTGATTTGAAGTATATTATTTTTTTTCAATAATTTACACACTACGATCCATGTTGGGAAAACGTTGCTGCATGAATGATCGTTGCCTACACTTAATCGATACTCGATTAATAAATCCTCTTTAAAACTTTATGGCGAAAGTTTTATGACTCCCAGCGCTTGTGAAATTTCTAATAAAGAATGTATAGAGATGAGATTCTGTATTTACACTTTGAAAACTTTGTATGATCCTGTATGATACTGTAAAATTATAACGCTTATAATTCCAACAAAGACTCTATCTAAAGAGCTTTCGATTTTTTGGATCCAAATCCTAAATTTTGGGGATTGCAAAATCTCTCAAAGACTCTAAAAATTCCAAAGGAAATTCTTCGAGAACTCTTCGCGCTATATTTTGCATCGAGTTTCAAAGAAACGGTATTGATTTGAATCCATCCTTAACCAACTGGGAATCGTCGTTTCCCCTTAATAGTTTTTTCCCCTCGGTTTTAATAGTTTCATGCCTCGAATACGATACGTATTCACCCGCGACGATTAAAAAAGAAAAACGCATCTCTTTTCTCCCTCCCCTCTCTCTCATCGAGTAATCTAATCGAGCCAAGGCCAAGCGAAACTGTTTTGCGGGAAAAATTCGCAAAAGGTTGCGCCGCAACCGGCTATTTATTCGATCTTTCAACCGAAACGAATCGATCGACCGCCTGGTGACCGATCGATTGTCGTTTAATCAGCGTTATAATTTACGAGTCCGCGGGGCCCTGATTTATTATCGGAGCCGTACAGCTCCGTGTCCTCGCGTTTAATAATCGAGAATCGAGTTTTCGTATCGCGTAATTGCGACTAATACGGCCGAATACGTCTAATTAGCGCTCGAACGCCATAGATCAGTATAATAATAACTTGCTTTGGTATTTGCGTTCGAGATATTGCCTCGTTTCATTTTGATTTAGATCGGATTTAATGCGGTATTTACCATCAATTTTTTTTTTTACCGATTCGATCGAGAGGGAAAAGATTTGATCGGTATTTGTGAATTGTTTTTTTTTTTTTTTTCTTTTTTGTAGTAAATTTGAGTGAGCTACTATACGAATATTCGATCGAATTTTTTGATTTTAGATTTCTATCTGACAGGAAGTTTTTACGGATCGGTTTACGGTTAGCGGTCGAGAAGAAAAGGAAAGGAGTTGAATTGAATCTAATCAAAATTTTGTGATCAAGGCATTTATGATTTTTAATTAGAAGATTTTTATTAACGTTAGAGAAAGTTAAGTTAAAGAGGAGAAGAAAGAGAAGAAAGAGTTGAATTGGATTCCGTTTCTAGATTTGATTTAGATCTAATAAAAATTTTGTGATCAAGGCATTTATGATGCAATGATTTTTGCGATACTGATTTTTAATTAGAAGATTTTTATTAACGTTAAAGAAAGTTAAGTTAAAGAGGAGAAGAAAGAGAAGAAAGAGTTGAATTGGATCGTTCCATCATCGTTTCTAGATTTGATTTAGATCTAATCAAAATTTTGTAATCATACTGACATTGATTTTTAATTAGAAATTCGAAGATTTTTATTAACGTTGAAGAAAGTTAAGTTTGTGGAGAAATATATATTAGATAGATGAAAGTCTTTTTCATATATTTTTTTTTTTTTTGGTACAAGAATTTTCTTGTTATTTTACACAATCGTGAAAAAAGAAGATTGTTTGATTTAATTCTGATTCTTTGCCTACATTTATTTCCTTGTACATTTTATCTTCAACGTGTGAAAAACAACTTTACGAATAATTTTATTAAATACGAGATAACGTTATATGTAATACATATGCAACGAAAAATTTGGAGCAATATTATATTTTTAACGTTGCTTGGGATGAGATAAATTCTTTGTGCGAATATGCAAATATTCTCTGAAACAATTTCGAGATTAATTTCTTTTCATTTCTTTTCAAATAATGGAGCAACGATTCGAATTGAAAAATAAGGAAAAGGGTGCGATTTGAATTGGACGTCCAAATATTTGAATAACACAAATTCGAACAAACGTTTTGAAATTAAGTGGCACAACAGTTTTGCGAGAGCGTTAAGTAATTGAAAAACAAAGATTAAAAGAGGAGAATTGCGTAAGAATTTATTTAACAATCTTGCGAGATAGCAGAGGAGAGCAGAAGAAGTAACTGACAGACTGCAATCGTATTATTTGTAGATTTATTTTTATCGACGTGGAAAGGGAAAAGGAGAGTAGGTATCACTCGTTTCTGTAATATTTTGTAATTTATTTGTATACTTTTTTATACCCGCGCTTTCTCCTCTTCTATCGCGATAAAATCAGACGATTAAATTTGATAAAACAGCCTTCTCGAAGAATCGAAAGAAAAATAACGTACAATAAAATTCTTATATAATTTTTTATAATTCGATTCTCTCCTCCAACGGATGGAAATTTTCTCCTGAATCCTTGCAATTTTATCATTTGTCATCTATCTGAGATTCGAAGAAACTAAATCTCAAATAAATAATATAATATTACATCAATAATTATAAAATTATTTAATCCTCTCAATTCAATCTCATCTAATTCAATCTTACAGAAATAATATATATTAGAATATATATTATTAAGGGTTTGTTATATAAAAACTTTTTCATCTAACGATCTCTCTCTCTCTCTCTCTATTAATATCGCCTTTCTTCTCGTGGAGAAGAAAGCTTCGCAGTCACTGGCCTGAAATTAGCGATTCATTTGTTGGGTTAATCACGCTTGATAAGACGGGTCAGATATTCTCGTTTGTTTAATTAACATTGCCGTTTAAGAAACAAAATAAATTCTCTAATAAACATTCGATTTAAATCTCGATGTTGCATCGAGAAAGAGAAAGAGAGAGAATACTTAATCCTCCTTTCTCCCCTTTCCTTTCTCTTTCGAAAATTGAAATAATAAATATAAAAAGAAGATGAATGAACGAATGAATGAAACTTCATTTCGTTTCTTTCCTTTCTTCCTCCTCAACCCCCCCTTCGTGATGAAATTCTATCAGCGAAAGAAGAGGGAGAGAAAAAATTGAAAAATAAAATTATTATTATCATCATATATACAATTACCATCCTCGACGAAATTGTATTCGCAATTACCATTTTTATTATTACGCTAAGCTAAAAAATAAATATTTTCATCTCGTCCCGTTGTATTGTGCGTACAAACGTTCCACGCTTCTTCTCCTCTCAATCAATCTATTACTGTTACAAAAGCCGGGTGAATAATAGGCGATGCTTTCACATCGGGGAGAGCAAAGTTCGATATCACCGATCGCCTCCGGCCATCTAACACCTTACGCGCTCTTACGTAAAGGTAAAATCGAGCCAGTGTGTAATTTTCATCCTGGCCGAGGTTATAAATTATAATGCGCGCGCTGTTCATTGCGTTATCTAAGGATGATTATGCAATCGCTAATTATCTCGCGCGCGACATTGATCGGTCGACGGCTGGCTAAAAAAGTGGAGAGGAAATGCAAAACGGCGGCAATGAAGAAAAAAAAGAAATGGAAATGGAAATACGAGGCAAATATTTGGCTGCCTCGATTTCAACTGTGTTTACGAAGAAATTAGCAAGTGTTTTGAAAAAAAAGGAACGAATGTTGGAAAGTGAAAGAGATGAGGATCAAGTTTTAGAATATATATATATATATAATTTTCAACGTTCGAATTTGTTTGTTCATAGATTTTTTTTTATTATTTGGTAAAAGGAAGAGGAATAATTTGTATCCGCGGGGAAAAGAATTATTATATTCGCGCCTTGGACGCGTTAATTGCTCGATTGTTTGTCAATACAAAACATTAATGATTAATTGGCGAATAATCGGGCGATACAGCGCCAACTCCAATAAAATTGTACGAAATTATCTTTTATTTCGACAAGTTTACCCGAGTTAATGTCGAAACGAATCGCTCAAATTGATTGTCCTGGCTGAAAGTTCATCATCAGAAAACTCGTAAAACTTTATCGAAATCCTCCTCGAAAGATGAATCAGTTTTATATCGTGCGATTATTTATTTCCATTGCACAAGTTATTTTTCGTCAATACGATTCATCCGTTTCTAATATTTCAATAATTGGTATTTTTTTTAATCTTTCAATTTTATTATTTCGCGAATAATTCTTTTCCTTATTATTATTATTGTTACGCATTTAAAGTGATTGATCGTTGCTGGAGAAAAGAGTTAATACGTAATTTAGTTGATCGAAACTTGTTTATCCTTGCGGGAATAAAAAAACGAGGAAATAAAATCGACTAGTCAAAATTTATAGAAACTTCATTCCCAATTAAATCCTCCTCTATTATAAATATATATATATATTATCGAATATTCATGAAACATTATTGGATTTTATCGATCACATTTCTCTATCCTAAACGTATCTTCTTATCGATAATACGTTGAGTTACGTTCAACGTATAAAATATGGCCAATAAAATAAGATTATATAACGGGACGTAGTTTCGAAAAACATTCCAAAACTTTCGTGATTCCGTATATTACGAGGAATTGAAATAAAAATTTACATATACCACCTGTCCACGGAGAATAAGAGAAATAATTATTTTCTACGAAAAAAGCGTAAATAAGGAAGATGATCGAAGCGAAATAAAACACGCACGATTCGAAATGGACCGGTCCCAGGTGGCGGTGATTCACCAAAGAGCAAAGAGATTTCTATTCGGAACGCGACTTGAAAGGTAGAAACGCGGGTTAATCCGAAGAGGCATGGGATCGTGCATGTGTAATTTCACCGTGGCCGCACGTGCGTTACGTGTCATTCCCTCCAGCCGCGTTTCGAACGCATAAAGAGATCCTATTAATAGGTCGCATGCACGATTGACAGAGCTCCCGTGTAATTTATATTCCGGCCTCTGACAGTTATTAGGAACCAACCGGCCCGGCGCAATAAGGAAGGACCGATCGAACCGATACCCTCTCCATTTTCCGCGCTATCGAACAATCCCCCCCCCTTGTCGCATTCCAAAATTTTTTCTCCCCTCCCTTCTCTTTTTTAGAGAGAAACGCAACCCTGTTCAACTTGATTCGCCAAAGAAGAAGATCGTATTTCCTTTTCGAGAAACGAGAAACGAATAAAATAATTCGATGAAGGAATTAGGAGTAAATTCGAGGAAAGGGAAAGGAAAAATCAATCGGCAATTGTTTTGCAGAAGCGAAACTCTTTGTTCTCAGGATTTTATAAATAAAACGTGGGGAGAGGGAGTATCGTGAGTGAGAAGTGACGTAACAATTTAGGAAACAAGTAGAAGATCTATATTTTCATGCTGACCTAACCAAATGTTCCTGCGAACGGTCTCAAAAGTAGCATTCACTCTCGGCGCTTTCACGTACCGTTTCACGCGTTTACAGCCAGGTTTCGAGTTTCGTACGTGACGAAAATCTCGCAACTTTGTCCAACTTTGTTTCCTCCTCACCTTGTTTCCGGGTAAAATCGCAAAGGGGGGGCGAAAACCGAGGGGAATAGGTTTGGAAACTGCAAGTGGTCGAAGAAATAGTTACAGTTTCGTTTCTATAAATAAATTTAAATCCCAAGGAAACGGGATTTTACTTTCGGTCGATATATCATATTTCAAAAACCGATAAATTATCGATTACGTTTTACAATTCTTCGAAATGTAAAAATCAATAAAGATTAAAAGACGATTGACGAGCGGATAAATATATATCCCAATTTCAAATATTTCTGCGAGTCATTAAAGTATCAATGTGTTAAAAGTTAGAGAAGGAAAAAAATTAAAAACGACGAGGAGTATGACGAGATATATAAGCGCGATATATATACAAAAGGAAAAAGGAATTCTTATTGGATAATACCGTCCTAGAATAAGAGGTCCGATCGGATTTGATCGATAACGATTGATAAATGATTCGCACCGATGCGTGTATCCCTTTTGACAAGCGATACGTGTAATATATCATTGCGCATGAATCGCGTGCAGGCGTATAGGCGGACCGCGTGTGGTCTAATCCTCGATTGGAATTCGAACGGATTGAAATTTGATTTAGCTCTTATTCTTGCCTTTTCAATCGCGCACCCTCGTTTCCCTTCGTTATCGATCGATAAAACGTTTAACTTTCTTCTCTGATTTTTAATTTACAAGACAAGTTCCCAACCGAGATTGGATCCAATTCTCTTTCAATTTTTTCTTCTCTGTAATTTATGAGGAATTTTAACGAGAATCAAAAGATAGATTTTACGTAATCTTCTTTAACTAGAATTTAGAATTAACCAACTTATCGACAGAGCAAGTAACTCGATCGAAGAAATAAAGAAGTAATAAAACGGGGGGGTGAGAAGAGGTCCACGAGTTCTCGCCCCTTTTTCAGACGGTCGAAAGAAAGGGGATCGTGACATCGATCCGAGGGCAAGATCCACTTGGAATAATCGAGCAAGAAGACTCCCGGTTCCTCCCTGCAGCCTCTTACATTACTTGAAACAAGCATGGCACGTAGATCAGCATGCACGCGATCAAAGGTTGCGCTGCTCGAACAGCCGACTCGTGTCGTCGACGATATTAACGACCGTATGAATACGATTCAACCCGTACATGCGAGCAGCTCACGCAAACGAGCATTCCAAACCAACCATCCACACCATAAAGACACGCGTATGAGGCACCACAATCCCCGACTCATAACCGGACGCATCGTCATAACCGAGAGGCTGGAAAAATCTGTGGAGGGACAAAAATGTGGAGGGGGGTCCTCCGCCTTGACCCTTCGATTTTTTAATTTCTTTCCTTCCTCTTTTTTCTCTTTCCCCTCTTCCCTCCTTTTTTTCCACTTCTTTCAAAATTGACGTCACTCCTTTTCCACGCGGCTAAGTAAGAAGAGATCGAGAGATAGAGGGTTGTCCACCTCGTTCTTTCTCTTCCTCTTCAAATTTTATTCTAGGATTCTTCGTAAGAATAGCATCTTTAATTCATAAACATTGGAGAAAGGAATCTTGATTGATCTGTTTCAAATTTCTTTAGGATCTGGAGAATATTAATTATTTGAAGGCACACGAGATCAACGAGGTAAAAATTAAATGGCGTCGAGTTATTTCAAAAAATTCCATTCACGACACTCGTATTTCGCCTCCTCATACGCCGGCCAGACATTCATATCTAACGCAGAATTATCAACTGGACCGCGGTCGAGCGTGGCTTCTTTCGCAATTCTTGGTCTCGTTACGCGATACCTTTTACGGTGGAAAGTTCTCGCCGCGCGTTCCTTTCGGAGAGGAACGCTCTTTTCCATTCTCCTAGCTTCGCGGAGAGGAGCGTGTACGATGGTATCTACCTATTTTTTCCTCTTCTTTCTTTTTTGAACAGCATAGTTAGAGAAATTATTGCCGTAGATATTGTTCGCTCGCTGGGCGAATTTAATTGAGCGAGAAGTGGAGGGCTTTTGGAGAGAACGTCTTCTTTCCCTCCCCTTGAGCGGAATTAATTTATACAATTTATCGAATCGTATTTTTAATTAATATTCGAACGACGAGATTTCAAGAAGAAGCACAATCACTTAAGATTCGAAACGATCCTTCATTTTCCAAGGGAGGAAAGATATAAAAGACAAAGGTTGCTCCTTTGACGAAAAAAGAAGAAAAATACTTGGAATTTGGAAGAGACAATGATTATGACTCACCGACAATCGGCGCAACAATCCGACACAAGACATCCTTTGTACTCTCTGCCGAGTTATAATTGGAGCTCGCAACCCCAACAACAAGCTTAGCCCCAATTTTCAAAACAATCAGAAGCGTTCGCGAGCGTGGCACGAACTATATTTGAAACGCAATCGTTTCGAGGCTATAATAAAAACCGTGGGGGGAAAGGCAACGGTGGGGTTTCGATCGGAGGAAACAATTGCTTATTAATTCCGGCGCATGGGCGGCGCGTTTCGCATGAGTCAATGTACACTACGGCAATCAAGGTCCTTAGCAACGTCTAATTGCGAGAGACCATAGTCCACAGGCTTGGCACCGGAGAAGGAATGAAAGCTCGATGCCCGGACTGCCCAACCAGTAGTGGACGCGAATAATTACGTTCCCGTTGATTGCGAACTCGTGTTTACCCGTTCAGTGGCCGAGATCGAGTTAATCGCCATTTCGACGAATCATCGAACGCGTTAGAATTTCGAAAAATCGGAAACCAGAGAGAGGATCCTCCTCTAGAGCCATTTGGTAACGATCATTCATACTTATTTATTATTCAAAAAAAAATTTATTGTTAGAATTACTTTCACGAGTTTAATCATTACAAAACGATCAATATATTATAAGAGAAGAAGAACATTCGAGCGACTAAATAACGACTATCGTTACTCCTCTCAGAAAGGGAGATTCGAATAGGCTATCTACGCGAGTGAATAAGGGAAGAAGGTGGTACGAGTACGTAAAACTTCCCGATTAAATACCTTATTTCCGCGCGAATTTACGAATACCTGGTAAGTGTGTATATATATATGTAAAAGAGGAAAGGAAATTCCAAATACCAGCTCCTCGATTTAAATTCCTTCATCCTAAATTTACTGTCGAACGCAGTCGCGACAGTCAGATTAGCTCTCTCTCTCTGTTCGCAGTATATTCGCAGGATCCGACTAATCGCGAGCACAACTCTCTGTCACGCCGCGCCTCTCGCGATTTCAATTTTCTCCACCACGTTGGAACGTGTTAAGTATTCCCTAAGCAGACTAACGAGTTTCTTAGGTACCGAGGGAAACTATCCGTGGCGCCGCATTAACACGCATTGAGCGATTCGCGATGGATTCACGGCCCACGCGTTTAAAACCATGCGAGGGGAATTGTTGGGGGGAGACGAACGCGTATGGAGAATTAAAATTTTCAATGTGTATGTGCTTCTCTCTCTCTGAATATTTTTAATCGATATCGATCGATTTGAGAAACAAATTTTTTTATATATACTTGAACTGATTTTTCAAATACGTTGAGAATTTTATTGCATTTTAGTGAAAATATTGAGAATGAAGAAATTTCGAGAATTCAAGATTCTTCTTTTTCTTTTTAATCTAAACCCGATCGTTCGTTTATTGTTGCTCCATTCCGTGGTTTCCTCTATTTTTAAGAACGAAGTTTAAGCGACTTAACTTGATAAATCAGCGGCAAAAAAATGCGTAAGCTCCACCTAATTTCTTCCCCAAAATCCAAAAATACTTCACTTCACTTACGTAACTTTACTTAACATCTCTGCTTCCTCAAAGAGAATCGTAAATTTCTCTACGGATCAAATCGATGGATAATAATTATTCCAAACCATAAATTCGTCTAAACGAATTTCACGAGGAGAGAGGGGGGGGAGGGAGATTATAATTAATTTTCTCCTCTCGTTCGAAAGGGCAGTTTCGAAGCGGTTTATACTCGATGAACAACGCGCGTTGTTCGTAAAAAAATGCCGTATCCCAAGCAGATCAGCCGGTTTGGTTGGAGGTCGTCGCCGTGCAGTCTACCCGTGTAAATACCATCGTTCGGATATCTGGGACGATTTGCATTTACTTTACTTTCCTTTCTTTTTTTTTTTTCCTTTCTTTTCTCCCTCTCTACCTCGTCCGCACGCGGAAACGAGTATTCCGAGGACAGGTGTCGTTCGATCTACCGTGGAGGAGGAGGAGGATTATTCGACGAGATAAGAAGCAATAGAAATAGTGGAATATTTTGTAATAATTTTCCTCCTTCTCGAATATTTTCTTTTTCTTCAAATGGTGGAAATTAAAGGATTTACTCGGATGATATTTCAAGAGGAAGGCTTAAGAACGATTAGTTGAAACGATTATACTCGAGATTAATTTGTTATCGATAATTACGAAATTGATGCTGTCGTTACGATATAATTGGAAGAGGAAACGGGAATGAAATTTAATTATCACGAAGTTTATCTCGTTTTTCATTGCAATTTAAACAAATTCAATCCCTTCGATCATAAAATACTTTACTTTCCTCGTATCATTTCTCTGAAAATATTTTAAACTCGTAAAAATTTCCTGAATCTGGGATCTTAATTAATTGTTAAGAGAAAAAGAAAAGAGCTAATTAAAACCAAAAGATAAAAACTAAAAATAAAAAAAGAAATCTAATTCGAATATTTAAAACGGCCGAATTGAATATTCATTTGCGAGATTCCGAAGGAAATTAAAATTCGATCAAACTTCGATCGAGACGAGATATTTTTTTCCTCGGGAACGCGCGCAGAATCGAACGAGTTTTTCCTCCACGGGAAAATGAACGCAGGAAAAAAAAAAAAAAGAAGAAGGAAAGAAAAGGTGTCGAACGAGGTGATGCGTTTTGTTAAACACGCGATATCCGTATATGCTTGCCTACGCAGAAATACGAAACGTCGCGCACGCACTTCTCCTTTCGTCAACGACATCGTCCAGTGAGGAAGAGGGAGGGAGGGGACACCGTTCCCTGTACAATATTGTCTTACTTTTTCCATTGAACCTTTTTCGAGGCGTGACATAGAAAGATTCTTTTATCCAATTTCGTCGAACTCGAAATGAATTGTTTTTGATAAAATAAAATAAAAATGAAAATCAATATTTTTTTTACTTCTCTCATCATTGGCTTTTCGTTCGAAAATTTTCTAGCTAATGGAATTCTGTATTGCGTTTTAAATAAAATATATCTTTTTATTCTCCTTTTCAAAGTATTGGATGCAAATAGAGGAAATTAATTTGCAAATCACGATTTACTCGATTTACTCGAGGAAACAACAAAGATTTCGCTGTTACGCAGCGAGGAAACCTATTCGAAACCGTTTCGCAATCTCCGTTTAAATTATTTTTTCAATGGTTCATTCTCGTTTCCATATTAATCGGAATTTCGAGATAAGAAAAATATATCGGGAGCCGACGTATGGAATTTCAATCTGCGGGGAAAAAGAATGATTAGAAATTTTAAATGTAACTAATATACACGATACACGTCTCTGAGCATCGTCAAAATTTCCAATTTTCGGAGATAAAAAAGTGGTTACGCCATATCACTAGGGAATATCATTAAAGAAACTAGAAATGTTAATCGGTTAATGAATATTAACGCGATATATATATATTCCGATTATTATTCCTAGGGAGAATCATTTTAGATTCTGGGAATGTTGATTTTCAAGATTCGCTCGTAAGCCGCTTCTCCCGAAAACTTATCAATTTATCGTAAAAGATCGGATTGCTCTTTTCTCACTAGGCGACGGGTCCATCCGACACGCTGAGTGTGCAACGCGTGGCCTACGTGCGCTATGTGTAGCGAGAAACGCTCGTACAACGTTACACGTTCCTCTACGTGCATACACGCGCCGATGTGCAGCGTTGAAGCGAGAAAGCTCTCGCGCGTAAGGCAGGGCAAAGATAATTCTGGAGCGGTGAAAAGCACCGACTCTTGTCAGCACTTATGTGAATAATTATCTGGAGACGGTGGACGGTTCGTTTAACGATAAGAATTTTCGGTTGAGAATGTTGGATAATTCTGAACGTTCCCTCATCTTTTTTTCTTTTTTTTTTTTTTAGGAGATTCTATCTTCTAGATGAATAATAATAACTTGCGAGGCCTCCTCTTCGTAGAAATGTAAATATAATATTTTATCTTTAAAGGTGGATCGAGATTTGGTTAATTAAAAAGAGAATATTACGTTTGTTGTGATTTTTAAATTTTCTTTTTAATTCAATGAAAAAAAAGAATTGGACGTTCAAAGTATTTCAATAAAAATCAATTGTAACGAGTTTAAATAAAAATACACAATTACAGTACGTGTCCAACTTTGCAAGTAATCGTTTATCGGCTCTAATATCAAACTCGAACATCTTTGAATCTCTTCTGTGCATAGTGATTTGGTTAAAATTGTAGTTGTTTAATCATTGATGCTGCTTGTTCATCACTTACTATAAATCTTTGGTTATTGACCGTAATGAACGATTTGAAAATATATTCAACCCGATGAATAGATTGATATAATATGATGGCACAGCTATATAAAATGATTTAGAACTTGGAGCGTACTAGATTTAGTGATACGAGGTAACAACTAACAAGGCCTATGATCATGCAATGTACCGCATCATGTTATAAATTCTCAATTATAGATATGTAATGTATATTTATAATAAACACGCTATGCAATGATCAAAGAAATTCAATTCTTTTAATTATTATTCTTACATTATTTCTTCCTATTCTAAATTTTAAACAGGATATCTATATTTGTACATTTAGATTACAATAATGAATTAAATTACTATGATCAAAATTCTAAATTTAATACATCTTCAAAGTTTTCAATTTTCAATTTTCTAAGTTCTAATGAAATAAAATCTTTACTTTGAATCTTAAACTTTTAACTTTTGTTTCTTCTCCATCGTCCAAGAAAAAAGAGAAAGAAATAAAATCATTCAATGCGCCCTCCCGCGTGTAGTATTCCTATCCCTGGCCAATTTTACATTACCCTTACGTCACATCGCGAACACGTGCTTTCTTTAAATAAATCCAGAGCGACGAATATGCAAATACAAGAGTCGACGAGTCAACGCTCGGCTTTCAGATCGTACCGGAAAGATATCACGTCAGAGAGCCGCTATCTGTAGTCATTAAACTCTTATCTGACGAATTAAAAGCAAGATACATCGAAGGATCAATAGCGATCGAACGGAGAAAAATGAAAAACGCGTGACGAGGAAAATCTTTGCGGATCCCATCTCTGTGAGTTTCTTATTTAAGAAAAACGATTGGATTGCGCACGATGAAAGTTTGACATTGAAAGAGATTAATTTTTTAAATTAGTATTTGTATAATATTAAATTCGAGAATAAAGCAATTTTTTATATTTCTCGATTATTCCTGTTGGATTAAATGGAGCACGATACTATTTCTCAACTATACTAATAGTTGTTTCATAGATTGAAATATTTTTTTTCAACGATCCGTTCTTTCAAGATTTTTTTTTTCAAAGCACTACTTCACAGAATCGAAAAATAGTAAGAAAGGTGTATTCCATTTCGTTTTAAAATTATCTCCTTTTAAATTCCTTTTTATTCTTTCTTTATTTATTCGAAGCGTGTTCGATAAACAGAAGATACGATCATCATCCAGATGAAACTGTTCGATTATCAGCGTTGTAATGATGTAGTCATCTGGCGACGGAGGTAGGAAACGACACGCTACACATCGTAAATATTCAAACATCCATCCTGTTATCTCGCCGATTTATCATATAGCGATTGTGAATTCTCGCCTATTCCATGATTTCTGTGACGTCAACTCAGGTAAGAGCTCTCTTTATCTAGACTTTTTCTTTCCTCGTCTTTCTTTCTTCTTTTTTTCTTTTTTTCTTTTTTATCTTCGAAGAAAAATCCTGATTCCCCTTCGCGAGATATAATTTGAGATTGCGTATACAATACGTGAAATTGGAAAAATTATAATTATTACACGTACGCAGCAAGGAAATAAAAAAATTTAATTCGATTTTATATATCGAGAATTAAAAATCACATATGCTTTCTCAACGATAAAAACTGATGATTCATCGTGCGTTGGATGGTAGTAAAGATATATTCAAGCTATACATTCAAGAATGTTTTTAAAAATCAATCAAATTTAACTCTTTTCGTTGACTGCATACGACTCAATACGAATTAAATATCATAAATATGTAAAGAAACCACGTACCCACATACTTTCCCTTTCAATACGTACAACTTTTAATCAATATTTTACAAAAATTTAAATTTCCATAAAATCCATCATACTAATGAAGATTTATCTACTTTCAACTAATATTTCTAACTAGTATAGAAGTACCGTAAAGAATTAATAAACCATCATCATCATCGAGAACAAAAAAAAGAAAACATGCTTCATTCCTCCGCTTTTATCGAATTAACACGACGTCTTCTTACGTTATTCGTCCCAGAGTATGACAAAATTTCACGCCTTTTGAAGAAGAGGAGCCTTGTCGCGCAATTTTCCTCGGCGGCCTATTAATTTCCGTTTCAATTAACCGAGATACCGATCGCCACCGCGTGTTAAATTACGATTCTCCCTCCCCCTTTTATCGTTCGAAAATCAACGACGGAATATTTCCGAGCGGGAGGAGAAGGAGGAGGAGGAAAATGATCGAGAAGCTTTGGAAGAGGAGAGAGAAAGAGAGATGGATGACAAATGGAGGGGAGGAGGGAGGAGGAGGATCCGCGAAATAATCCACGAGCCGAGCGCAATTAGCCATCTCGTTAATGATCGAGGAGGAGGAAGAGATGAGATAACGGAGAGACTAATAAACAGCGGGAAATTAGTGTTATAGCTGCGATCTGGAGGCCGATCTGGAAGGTTGAACTTTATGCACATTATATGGAAGAAGGTACGAATAATTAAGGGGATGAAGTCGTTGGCTGGATCTCGCGCACGCGTGATTTTGAAAGATTTTTTTTAGACAAGATTTATTTATGAAATTGTGCATAATTAGGATAGGTAAGAAGAAGGAAAGTGTTGACGTGGATCAAGAAATTGAGAGATTTTTTCTTTTTGGATATTTGGCAAAAGAAAGGAAAGGTACTAATTCGAGCTTGAATCGAGAAATTAGCATTTCCAAAGTTCCACGCGTTGCTTTATTTAGAGAAATGGGTTTCGGTTTAGGGAATTAGTAGGTACTCGCTAAATGAAGGAAAGTGAGAAAGTAAGGAAAGTACTAACATAGAAATAAGAATAAGAATAAAAAGAAAATCTAGATTATTGAAATTATATTCTCCAATTCCACGAAACTTGAACATCCTTCTCGAAAAAAAAAAAAGAAACGAGTCTCTTCGAAATTTCGAGCAATTCCACGTATTATAAAAAAAAAAATATCCTCTTCCTATCCTTCCTCGAATCCTGATCCAATCCTCGAGCAAAAGGAATAAAAGAACAATCCTGAAAATCTGTTTTTAATTCCAAGGGGGATCACCCGTTTCTCGAGCGGTGATTTTTCATTCGAGGCCTTCGAGGAATGCCTGACCACGAGTCAAAGAGTCCAAGTATCATCACAGGTGTGCACGTAAGAGGCGTGAAGCGGAGAGAAGTTTCGAGTAAATGTACTCTAGGCGGGCAGGTCGGGTTGGCAGAAGGAAGGAATATGAGCATGCCACAGTGATGCGAATAAAAGGTTCGTGCAACGAGAGAGGAGAGAGGATACGTGTGGGTGTTGGTGTAGGTGTGGGTGCTTTGGAGCAGCGGCCTTACAAGGACGTCTGGACGTTCCTAGCTTTCCCTGAGAGCCGTGTTGCACACCTTGGGACTGGGGCTAAACGCGTTAACGGATCTTTCGCAGCGCGTATTTCTTCGAATACCACGAATTACGGGTACTTTGGGCAGAGAACGGTGCCGAACGGACCGTCGCGATCGAACAATCGATAAAACCGGCCAACCAACGTGTATCCAATTTGTCAATTTGTGCCGGCGACCTCTCTTGTCACGCCACCACTCTCCGCTTTACGAATAGATAATACGTTATAATGATTTATCGCGGCCAGGTTGGACGATAAAGAATTAGCGCGAAATTGAAATTTTGTGTCTCTCGTAAGAATTCGAATCAACTCGAGAGAGAGAGAGGTTAAGATTGGAAGATTGGATATCGTTGGAATTTAAATGGATTTGATTGATAAATTTATTAGGATAAACAGTGAGTTAAGAATAGAATTTTTAATGAATTCGAAACGAGGTAAATATAAAATCTTCTGCGAGAATATATATATATTTCCGTGAACGGAATATTACTTTGCGGAATTCAATAGATTAAATGATCTAAAAAAGATTAATGGCCAGGCATCGTAAACGACACTATATATTCGTCAATCGTATCCACGCGAAACGATTGACCTTTCGAAGATCGAACCGCAATAAAATCGAACATAACTTTCGAGCATCTTCCGAAAGAAAGAAAGATAAAAATGGTCATATATTAAACGTTACTTTATACGTTCCACACTAATCCTCTTAAGATTATACTATTTAAAGTATTTACATATATATTATTCTACGAAAAGAGACAAGAAAAAGACATCCTTACCTTCGTTACCGAAGCTCTCCTCCTCCTCCTCCTCCTCCTCCAACATACGCACTCCTCTGACGGTGGTGGAAGACGCGTTCCCAACTCGCACCCCCGACAAACTGTCCAAAACCTCGACGACCAATCGGCCGTCCACGCTCTCCTCCTCCTTCTTTGTGCGCGCACCGGCCCATAATACCACGACCAGGAACACGACGATCAACAGCACGATGCTGATCACAGCAGCGACGACGGAGGCGCGACTCGAGACCCGCGACATGTCTGCGCGCGTCTTCCTCTTCCCTTATTTCTAGTTTCCGTTTCGCCTCTTCTTATACTATTACTCGCCCTTCGTTTAAAAAGAACGCGTTCCTTTCCCTTCCTTTCTCTTCTTTTTTTCCTATGGAAAAGGGAGGAAGGCAGAAGAGGAGAGACGGATCGCAAGCCACCCGAGAGGGGCGGTCAGTCGATCATTTTCGTCGATCTGTTCGAGACGAGGAGGATTATCGCGCAGGCACCATTCAGGTGATTCGCCACTCCTGAACAACCCCTCGAGCGCCCATAGAGGATCCTTTTCCCTCTTTTTTTCCTCCTCCTCCTCCTCCTCCACCAAGCGGATGGATCCTGTTTCTCCCTCTCCCTCCCTTTCTATCTCTCTCTCTCCCTTCCTCTCGTCCTTTCGAGAAACGAGCCGGCTAAATCCAACCGGGATCCAACCGCGGTACGCCCATTAAGAAGCGAGACGATCCCCGATTCGACGTGCACCGCGTCCTATCCACCACGGTGTCGTTACCTTTCCTCGGTTGGCAACGATTCTCCCTCGAGCGAGCCACGATTACGATCCGCGTGGTTGCGGTGGTTGCCGGCCCCCAAGTCGATTTTCACGCGGTTAAGAAATGGGCATTACAACAGGGTTGGAAGGATTCTTTTTTTTTCTTTTTTTTTGGTGAAATTTTTAGCGGATTTCTCGGGTTGATAATAGGTAGATTTTCGGCCGTTGATTTTTAGTCACCTCGTCGCTCGTTCTCCTCTCATCCCGACCTGAAAATAAAAAGGAAATGTTAGTTTTGTGACTCGTTATTGATCGATTAAATTCGTATATGAATATTTTTAAATGATGAGAGTGTAGAATTTTTCTGATAAATAATTTTTTTCTTTTTATTTTGGTTAATTGTAATTATGATAAAATAGTAATATTCGTTGGTTTGAAAGGTGTTTGGAATTTTAGAATCTCTTTTTATGGAGGAGGTTAAAGAAAGGGGAGAAGCTCCGTGCTACCGTTTGATAAATAGGCAAAGGAAAGTGAAAGTCAGACAACGCTGGCGACTAACGCTATGTTAATGTTGGCCAAGATAACCGCGCGCAGATAATTGAATATCGCCACCTTAATTATAAAACCTGTTAACTCATCAAAATTTCAAATTTTAAACATATATAATTTTTCCACCTTTGGATAAGAATTCCTTTTCTTTTTTTTCTTTTTTTTTTCTTCCAATTCTTTCGTATTTTTCTCAACGCTTTCGACAAATTATATAACGATACGATTCGGATTCTCACATAATCCTATATGAATTTTAATTAATCTTCGATTGAAAAGATACATTTACAAATCCATTCAACTACATTTTACGGAATCATCCTCGCTCGACTCATCATCAGACTCATCATCCAACGAAGAAGAAAAGTAACAACAACAATAACAAGAGAAAAAAGGGAAAAAGCAAAGAAAATTATAACTTAAATTGGTCGTTAGGAACGACCATTAATCAATTAAAAACTCCACACATAACTCACCGAGCAATATTCATCCAACGACAGATATTCCACACGCAATTCACAAGCTCGCGCAAATAATAATAACCATGCACAAGTCGGATCCGTTCAACCGTGGCGGAAAAAGTAACAACAAGAGGGAAGGAGGGAAGGAAAAGAGGGGGAGGGGAAAAAGGAAATAAAAAGAGAGAAAAAGAGAGAGAGAGAGAGAGAGAGAGAGAAGGAAAAGGGGGAAAGAGTCCCCGAGGAAAACAAAGGAAACACGAAGACGAGGGAAAACATTTAGACACGGTCAGAGACGGGAGAGAATGATTTCCACGATGAGGTCACCGGCACGGGAGATGATTTCTCCCGTGTCGAGCAATTTAACCGTGCGAATCACCGTGAAACCGATTCGTGTCGCGTTAAACATTTACGACGCGGTGCGTCGTTCTCTTATCGCGCGACACGGAGACCACCGCGCGCAAATAAATTTCCGATCGTATCTTCGGGAAAGGGAAGGGAGGGAGAAGGATTAATCGACGCGTCCCTGATTGGATCGAGCAGCCGCGTTAATTCGGAAATAATTGACTTAAGCCACGCGTGATTGAGCTGAAAATCATCGAACCTCCTCGGAGGAGATGGAGGAGAGGAGAGAGGGGAGATACTTTTTTCTTCTTCTTCTTCTTCTTCTTCTTCTTCCCCTCTTTCTTTCCGCGTTAACGCGAATGAACGAGAAATTGTGAATTATTTATACGAGGAAAGGAGGAAGTGAAAGAGAAATCTTTGCCGATAGTTTCGAAAATTGGTAAAAAATTGGAGAACCGAAATTTCAAGAATCGAAAATCTCAAATGTGAAAGTTCAAGAGTTTGAAAGAGAGAAAAAAATAGATTTATTTCGATTTTTTTTTTAATATTATTACGCGCCTCTTCAAAATCTCCAACTTTTGTCGACGGATCGGTGCAAGATATTCCTTTCCCTTCATCGTGGATGATTTCTCGACTCGCTCGATTCTTTTTTTTTTTTTCTTTATATTCCGTTCTCGATCTCCGTGGCTGGGTGTCGTAAATTAGAGCTCAAGGGCTGCCACGTCTGGGACCACACCGCGGCCCGCAATTCAATGTGAAGGATCTCGTTTGAAAGTGAGAAACAATCTTAACTGTTATTTTTATCGAACCGTCGAATACTTTTTCTCGTGGTTTCCAACTTCAAAGAGGAGGAGGGGGAGGTTAGAGTTTTGAATTTTCGTCGCGTATAAATTCGAAACTTATGGGAACAGTATGTTCCCGAGGGATACAGTTCAACCTCGTCGGAGGTTAATGATCACGTTCCTCCGATATGCTTGTAGATTATATGGTGTAATTTGGACGAATGAATCACGAAAGTGTTTTTTTAATGCGATCGACGAAGGAAGTATTTCGAACGAGAATATTTCGATGATGATACACTTGATCACCGAACAACTCTTATCTATGATGTATTTATCATTTTCATTCGGATCTAGCAAGTTTCTTTCGTCTTAGATTTTCTCGAGAATAGTTCAAAACCGTTCGAGTTATGAAGAAAATTTGATTAATACATATTCGGGAAAATACTCGTTCAAAAATTAGAATAAAAATTGTAATAACGAAGATTTAGAAGATCGACGAAAGAAATATTTTCA
This sequence comes from Apis mellifera, assembly GCF_003254395.2. NCBI lineage: Eukaryota > Metazoa > Arthropoda > Insecta > Hymenoptera > Apidae > Apis > Apis mellifera. The sequence goes on from NC_037646.1 coordinate 5,978,700, forward strand.
AATCTCGTTCTACGCGTGATCTTTAAAATTATGTAGCTTTTGTATTGGCATTATTGTTGGTATTGAAAGATCAACCACAATTTAATTTGGTCTCTCGACCAAGAGAACAGAGACGGAAATCGGTAATTAGACCACGTCAGACGGTATGTATAAATAGCGCTCAACGATTTCTTTCAGCCGTTTCACATCGAACGCTTCTTCGAATCTTGCGTTCGGTTCTCTTTAATTGCAAAATAGCCCGCCTATCTATACGAAAAACTGTTTCTCTGTCGTATTATCGCCTCGATTATCCATTGAATTTAAAGTTTCTTCGGGATAGATGAAATGAATTTTGGAAATAAACGAACGAGCAAATTAATCAACCATAATTTTCGTAAGCGTGATGAATGGAATTTTTAAAATAAAATACGGATCCTCCTTTATATATATAATTAGAAAACGATATCTCTCGTTAATACGTATATGTATATGTACGTGTATATGTATGATATACACGCTGGCGATACCTTGAAATATCGAAACACCAGAATCGAATTTCCAAGTTGGAAGTTAATTCCCCACGCATCTATTGCGCACAACGAGCATTAATAAATGCTCTCTGGAAGATTCATTAGCATTTATCAGGCAAAGAAAACACCATCGATCAAGGATCGAATAGTGGATTATTCAAAGAACGCAGTTAGCCGTGGCCAGACCTAACAATCGCCAACTTAAAAATCTCAAGGATTTTTTCGTTCCACACCGGTTCGAACACGAAATTTTTAAAGGCGCGTCAATTTTTTTTCTCCTTGTTTTTTTTTTTGAAGAAAATTTCCTGTCAACAACTATCACAATATTTGTGTCATTATATTTTTATTTTTATGGAAAAATAAAAATAGTTTTTTTTTGTAGAAAGAGTTGTGCTAAAGTAAAATCAATGTTTAAAATGAAATACGTACATTTCGTTGTTTACAAAGAGAATTCGAATGCTGTTTGCGTTCGAAATTGATAATAATATAATTGATTGATTTAAATAAAGATTGTTACTTTTTATTCCATTTGTTAATTGAATAGTTTCCTTTCATTCCATCGGGAAGGAAATCCGTTTAAACGAAGTTTCACCCACGACAAAAATAACGCAATCTCCTCTGACGGTATCTTTAAGGGTTAACGAACGTCGGTGAACATTTGCAAACATTTCGCGCGGCATTGGATATATACCCGACTTAACGAACCTACGAGCCGTAGACCACAGAGAGTCCTCTTTGCCGTCGTTGGTAGAAAATCAAAGAGTCTAACAACTCTTCTCTCGGAATAAAAGCAACGAAACCCGTCTATGTAACGTATACTTGTGCGATCCGCGTGCAACATAATGGCCGGTTGTATTAACCGCCTCAAAAATTTTCCATCTTGCGTTTCAAACGTTCGAACTTCGCGCCATGCCTCTTCCTTTCGATATCTTACACTTCTCGTAACTTAAACCCTTTACTTTTTAATTTCAGATTCTTTGAAACGTTGTTGAAAACAAAAAAAGAACATAGATTATAGAAAGGATAAAACTTTCAAAGATATTTAGTGTTTCGAAAGTATCCCTTGGAATACTTTAACAGTGAAAATAACGTAACTACTCGATGATTAATCGCAAGAAATAAAATTATTTCGATTCGCAACGAACTTTTATCATTTATCTTGGCGCACGAATCATTCGCCGTATCATAACCGCGTTGTTTCAATCTTTGAATCTTCTATTTAACAAATTTACATACCAATAATCGAAAAGTTATCTTCGTGTCTCAAATATTCAAGAAAAAAAAAAAAGAAAAAACGAAAGACAACCAAATTTTTCTTTCCCCTCCCCGTTCCAACAATCACACAATTACAATATTAAAATCTCTGTCCCTCTCTCTCGAAAAATCTTCGATAAGACGAAATCTTCACAACTCAAACAACGTTATCTCGTTCCCTCGAGATCCCCCTCCCCCCCGAAACATCGCGGAATAAAAGGAGCAAAACGCTTGATACGATATTTCGACTAAACGAGTACGCTTCGCCATCGCGGAATACGAGGTAGAACGCATACCACGGTAATGAAAGGTTGGAGAGGAGCATTAGAGAGGAGAGTCTGCGGCCGCGACGACGTCGTCGCCGAGTGAAATATAAAAGCGACGCCGGGCTGCTGACCTCGCCAGTCACTTAAGGTCTGGGTCAAACTATTCTCGTCGCGTACCTTTCCTGGTCCGATTCATCTATCCATCGATCGATCGATCTTTGTCCGCGAATTTCTGTCCGCCGGCCAACACACAAGTAATTTCTCGCGCCTCGATCGAATCGAGACACTTGCGAAACATTGTTGAAACATTGTGTATCTCCTTCTCTTGAAAGGATGGAATGAAAGGAAACTATTTAATTAACAAATGGAATAAAAAGTAACAGTCTTTATAGATATTTAAATTAATCAAGTATGGATTTTGTTTTGATTGGAGGGATATATATGTGTGTGTATGTGTGAAAAGATTTCGAGTTTCAAATTTGATTATTCGAAGAAAATTAAAAAGTAAAATTTTAGGGGGAGAGAAGATGTCCTCATGTGCGAAGAATAAATAATTGGAAAGTAAAATTTTATTTTGATTGAAGGGATATATATATGTTTGTGAGAAGACTTCGAGTTTCAAATTTGATTATTCGAAAAATCATAATTAAAATCGAAAATTAAAAAGTATAAAATTTTAGAGGGAGAGAATTTTCAAGATGTGCGAAGAATGGATAATTGGAAAGCAAAATTTTGTTTTGATTGAAGGGATATATATATGTGTGTATGAGAAGATTTCGAGTTTCAAATTTGATTATTCAAAGAATCATAATTAAAATCGAAAATTAAAAAGTATAAAATTTTAGAGGGAGAGAATTTTCAAGATGTGCGAAGAATGGATAATTGGAAAGTAAAGTTTTGATTGGAGGGATATATATATGTGTGTGTGAGAAGATTTCAAGTTCCAAATTTAATTATTCGAAGAATCGTAATTATGAAAAATTAAAAAGTGTAAAATTTTAGAGGGAGAGAATTTTCAAGATGTGCGAAGAATGGATAATTGGAAAGTAAAGTTTTGATTGGAGGGATATATATATGTGTGTGTGAGAAGATTTCAAGTTCCAAATTTAATTATTCGAAGAATCGTAATTATGAAAAATTAAAAAGTGTAAAATTTTAGGGGGAGAGACTTTTCAAGATGTCCTCGCGCGCGAAGGATGGATAATTGGAAAGTAAAATATCCGATTAATATCGTGATAATCTTCGATATAAATACCCTCTTTAATAACCGTCTGCTGATTAAGTCATAGATTATAAATCGAAGCGGTTGATTGAATATTAATGGGGATCAGATATGCACAACTAATAATATATTCTATAAACGATTACAATTGGCGGCGGTAGCCGAGCTTGCGTGAAAGGAGAACGACGAAGTTCGTTACGCGGAAACTTTGCGGAATAAATTTCTCAAGTGCAACGGACGGACTCGATCTTGGCGCAAATTACACAGGCATTATGAACGTGTATATAAATGATGCACGGGAAATCTATCTCGAGGGAGCTCGAGGCTGTAAAATCTTCTCCAACATTTCCCCGTATAAATTTCCGCTGGGATATTATACATCGAATATGATCGTAAGAGATAAAATTTATTAGTTCCCCTCACTCTTGTCGCGATCTATAATACCACACGCTCGAGAAAAGTAATCGATTTTTCCTGATTGTATATAATTTTAACGGGTTTTCGTTTAAAAGAAAAGAAAGGAAATCTTTCGATCGAGAAACGAAACAATTCATAATTACAATCCAGTCCAGCGCTTATATCAATGCGGCAATCTAATAATAATCGGATGGTCCGCGTTTAAACGATTCACGACCTCGCACACCCCATTTCTAAATGGGGCATAGGAGAATCGTTTAGGCAAATTCGCGACGAGGCGACCGTGCGCGTCGTAAATACTCGCGGCGCTCCGGGCACGTGCACGGCGCGGAACTTAAATCTTGCGCCAACTGTGCTCCTCTGCGATCCGCTCGCGCTTTAATATCATTCGAGGCATCCCGAACGAACCTGGCGTTCATTAAATTTCAATTCGCATGCCGTGCCGCCGCGAATAAAATTCGAACGTGCCGCGTCTGCGCCATCTCTCGCGATGCGCCCGTAAACAAAGCGAGGCTGCGAAGAGGAACGGAGGGGGAGGAGAAGCAATTTTATTAAACGATCTCTTTGTCGAAATTTCGAGGCAAGAAAGAAAAATGAAAGATCGTTTTGTATTCTGTATATTGAAAATTATTCGATTCGAAGAGAGATTATCGAACGATGATATTCGAATTTGATTATTCGCTTTATGGATAATGAAAGATTATATAAAATTGCAAGTGGAATATTATTATTATTATTATGAAATTATTTCTAGCCGATTCAATAAACGGTTGTAATCTATATTTCTCTCGACGCGAGAAGAAGAAGAAGAAGAAGAAGAAGATAAGCAACATTTCGAGTGTATCGCACATCGTACGACACTTTAGCGAAAAACTTTAAAAATAACAGCGCTCTGGATCTCTATTATAAATGTTCTTTTTGATATCGTGTCTCTCCTTATCGTGCGTTGACCCTGACGCCGGATTAAATTGTCACTAAGATTTGCAAACTCCGTTTTCGATTTCAATTTTTCAATTGAAAGGAAAATGTTTCTCCCCTCTCCCAATTAGCATTCATCCATCCATATCAAAGCACGCGTTTTATCCACAAACTTTTATCCACAAATTCACCTATAAAGAATGCTAAAAAAAAAAAACTATATTCTCTCAACAATCTCTCTTTTTACCATAATATATTCTCGTTTGCGTTCCACACAAAAGGATAACAATACCTTGTGTGATCGAAATCTCGTTTCAAACACAATCGTAGATAAAGGATTGGAAAATTTGAAGGGGAAGAGGAGGAGGAGGGACGGAAAGAATACGGGCGAATCGAAATGGTCGACAGACGATATTAACGAATTCAGAACGGACACGTTCGGATGTTAGATCGGCGGCGTAGTGTCACGTTACTTCGCAATGCTTCGGAATGCAAAATCGCGAACGACGGCGAACCAGCGAGCTAGTCTCGTTGCTTACGAAGGCCTCTCTCGGGTCGCTTGAAAATGTCGAAACACCGAGATCCCGGCCCGAGGAACTGGAGAACCGACACGGTGCACGGACTCGAATTCGCACTCCGTTGCGTTTTCGTCCATTATACGTGATCTTCCTTTTTCCTTTGCATTTTGTAATATAATATTTTCCATACGCGTGTAAAGGTGTTAATTTAAATTTCTTTTGTGAACAATGATTTCTCCGTTCCATTTTTTTCGTGAAAAAAATTATGAAATTTTCACCCGTTCTTCTCTGATTTTTGATCAATTTTATATAAATAGATTTGTCATGATACAACATAACGTTCGATCGAGTATTCTCTCACGAATGAGAAGATAGAATTTTTCTTTTCATAGATGGATATTTTTATTCAGTTTTATACTCGACATTTTTGAAAATCGATAACAATATTCTATTCAAAATTTTCATCCATGGTAAAATTTAGAAATAGAGAATTACGAACGAATTTTCAACAAAAGTAAGTTCTTTCGACTAACCTCAAAAATATCCATAACTCGCCCCGTTAATTCCAAAATGAAATATTTATATCACAGTAGACAGAGTCTAGTCTCTTAATTAACCAATCACGGGATGTACGATCTCATTTGTTTGTCCCAAATAAACACGAATCTGGCAATGTAAGCAATTTAGGGGATAATTTCGCGATTTACGATTCGGTAAGTATATTCGAAGTGAAAATAAATCAAAGAAGGCTGGAATTGTAATAACGGGGAATGAATTGAGAGGAAAAACAATCACCTTTGCCGGGGAGTCGTTTATATAGAAAAGCTGATTTTAGGATATCCTATTCGGAATTTATTTACAAAAATTTTCATCACGTACTTCCTATATTTGTTTCGTTCGTCCACTTGTCCAATCGGTAACGGATAACCGACAGGTAAGAAAGATAATGATCGGATATAATGTTTCATCGATCGATCTCGCGAGGAAAGACTCGTTGTCCTTCGTTTTTAGAAAAAAATTTTTGATTCATGGATACTCGATACATTCGACGTGGAACAAATTGCGGGAAAATTGAGTTGCGTATATTATTCGTTATTTATTGGTATCTATAAATATTCTTACCGGATAGAATTCTTATGGAAATTTTTTTTACATCATCAAATTAATATCTTTTCTTTTTTAATTAAGTTCGTTTGTTCTTAATTTCGATATTTCAATTTTCTAAATTTATTTTATTCGGAAAAATTTCTTCGATACAATTCACAAAGATTAAGATACTCCCTCATTGACAGCTAATAATGTGTTAAATTACTGAAAATTTTTTGAGTAATATCAGTTGATAAATTATCCTACTTTGGAAAACGAATTTTCCATCAATTTTATCGATAATCGCTATCTAATAATTTAATTGTTCATTTTTAGCGTGAAGAAGAAAATCATAATGCATAGAGAGAGGAAGAAATTTATTTCAAAATCGAGATGAAATGACGAATTCGTTTCGAAGAGATCGAACGGAATTATTTTCAAGACGAGAAACATTCGGTGACATCTTGTTTAAGGGGAGGAAGAAGAAAAAAAAAAAATGGAATGTGACAAAATGAAACACGCGATTTCCCTTTCGAGAACGCGCCGGTTAACTTCCGCCTGTTATTATCGATTTTTAATTAAGTTCGGAGCTCGATTACAAGAAGCCGCGAAGCTCGTTTAACCTTTATTTACGGCCTTCGATGTTAATGCATGAGAATGCAACTAATTTACAAGCAAAATCGCCGGAATGAAAAGAAAAGATGAAAGAGGAATAGTGATTTTTTTCGAAACCTGTTTCGTAAAACGAGTGGATCAACCGTGATTTTTATCTCGTTTAAGATAAAAATTGCTTTCAACTTCTTAAAAAAAAAAAAAAATCTTTTATTTTTAATTACAAAGAAAAATGAAAAAAAAAAAAAAAACTACAAGAGGTGAAAGAGTTCTGTGTAAAATAGAAACAAATAAAAATTCAATTTTATTATTACGTACTTATTTATGTATATATATATTCTTTATTCGATTTTCTTCAGTGATATCGTGTTTGAAAAAGAAAAAGTAGATTCTAAAGAAAATCGTTCTAGCAGAGTTGGCAAAAAAATTATTTTATATTATTCATATATTCAAATGATTTCTTTCCTTGTTATATAATTTTTATGCAATTATTGACACTATTCGAAATACATTTCGATTGCTATTTCTATTCTGTTGTATTCTATATATGTAAAATTTCTTCTATTTTATTTACAAAGTTAAAAGTTATATTAATTTTACGTGCAAAGAATCGTTAAAAGTAATACACACATTTGATGGAAGTGAATTAAACCCAATGCAACTAGACATAATCGAACTTTTGTTTCACGATTTCTGAAATAATTTAGGATTTATGTGATTCGATAATATTGATGCAACCTTGATGCAATGCTATATCGTTATTATTTTTTAGTGTTATATCATTCCGCCTCGCGTAACCTTTCCATAAAGTTCGTACAAACTGTGATACTCGACGATATGATAAAATTATTTCCCTTATTAGCAAAAGTTAATATTACCATAGAATAATCTTATCTATTTCAAGCTATTTTACAAGTAATTTATTTGGATTCTCATAAATAATATACGAAGATAACGTAACTCTTAATTCTACTAAAATCGTTGAGTCTAAAATATCTCAATCTTTCAAAAAAATTGTAACAAAAATAGTGCAATTAGCGAAATTAATAATTGTAATGACCGAGCTACTTTTTTCCCTAATAAGATATAAATTTAATTTACAACAGAAAAGAAATAAATTAGATCAGTTACAGATTAATCTATTTTTCCCTATTGATAGTGTTAAAGATATGAATAATTTTAATATTCTAGAAGAATTAATCGGTAAATATTTACTTTTTAATAAAGATAAATTGCAAAATAAATATTGCAAAATATATATAGTTTCTGTTAAACTTTTTATTTTATAAAAAAAATAGAAAAATAATATATCTTTCTTTTTTTAATATTTATTAAAATTATTAAAAATTATAAAAATCGCGAATAATGTTTGACGATATATATTTCAAAATTATTTGTGAAAATATGAATTAAATTTAGATGGAATAAAATAAAATAAATAAGAAATAAATGGAAAATAAATCAAATAAAATTATCATTATATAATACTTGATTCTATTTCAATTTTTAATTGAACTTTTAAGAAAAGTTCGCATGAATTAAAAATTTTTCTATTTATCGAATTTGCAACAAAATTTTGATAATTGAATGATAAATAATTATCTGCATCTTTACGTTTTATATCATCGTTATTGACCTTTCTTTTAAATGGTCAACTCGTGACGTTCGTAAAATTTGAAAAAAAATACATACGAGAAAATGAAAGAGACATGCACAAGAAATACCAGTACGAAAATAACATGAACGAAAACAGATTTAACAGAACTATCCTGTTGAATGTCTTCGAAATATCATGAAAAGTTGAAATAAAAAAAAAAAGATGGAAAAATCGATCGATTTCGATGAATAATCTTGGACTTTAATGTATGTATTTGATTCGACGATAAAAAAATAGAAAACATAATAAAACATAATCGATATATATATATAATGTTAAAGTACTATAATATTATTATAAATAATTTAAAAAAAGGAAAGAATATGTAATGGAATCTCCGAAAAAAAAAATTTAAATTTTCTAGCACTTTCAAATTTCCGCGCCAAAAATGCATCACGTTTTAATTGTCAATGTCAATGGAACGAAGAAAATTTATGAATCTATTATTTCTGAGCCTAAACTGTACTAGAATAAGTAAATATTATATAAAGTTACAACGTTTCGAATCTTTTTTTTCACGTAGACAGCCATTTTGTTAAAAATCATTGACACAATTGCATATTTAATTCATGTCGTTTGTATTGGTTAAGATACGAAACAATATTCTTACCTTCTATTATGTGAAGAAACTTCGTACTGCATAATATGCTTTTACTTTTCAATTTATTCATTTATCAATATTCTATATTCATTTCTTCGAATTCTTGATTTCACGAATATATAAAAATCCTGACAATCGAATTTCACTCGATATACGGAACATATACTTGACAAACAAATAATAAACTATTTCCACAAATTTTAATATCGACATATTACATTTTTCTGTAATAAAGAAAACGTTCAATCGCGATATATCACAATTTTATCACAATATTTCAAACTGCAAATTCCACTGCGACATATTCGACACTGAAAGTAACCGTGACTTGTTACATTACTAACGACCAATTAGACTATTTCCCTCCAAAATAGCGTGGAGCAAATATGAACTACGTATATCGAGAGTTTCGACTTTTAATCGATAATTCATTTATCACATCTTTATGTCATGACAAGACAGTAATTGTGCATTTATTCGAAATTGAAAAATGCAAATATATTTTATGTTCATAAAAATATTAATTTGCACAAATATTTAGGCTAATCATGACTAAATTTCTATAAAATATCCCTACTATGCGATATATTAGAAAAGAAATAATTATCGATTATTTCGAATAATCGATCCACGTGTTTCTCAACTAGCGAAGCACCTGCTGTAGAATCGAACCTACCTCTCGATTCGCGATCGGTGTTCCAAAGATCGATATCGATTGTTCGGAACCACAGAGTCTTCTCTGACACTTTTCGACGTCACACCGTAATATTTCAACGGGGAATTCGAAGATTGTACAGAGTGAACCGTAGACGAAACTCGCGTAAAGATGAACGAAACGGCGAATCGTGTGTCGAGGATGACGACGAAGAAAGAAATGAACTGAAAACACGCGACACGAGCCGCTAGCACGCACCGACTGAACGTGAACGCGAACAGACTGGTATCGGCCACGGGCAGCAGTCTCCCTAACAACATCATCCCCACCACAGTGCCATTGAGATGAATTTTTATCTAGACCGTTATTCGAATAGAATTGTGTCCGTGTACGCAAGATTCAAAATTTGCATCGAATAGTACTGTAATTCAAATCAATTGCTTCTATTCTGATAGTGGTGAATAAATTCTACAGGATCGAATGTTTTCCATCGATAAACAGTTTTTTTTTAATATGATTTGAAGAGAAAAGTTAAAGAGAAGAGAAGAGAAAATATTGTTGTTGATGTGTGAATGTGTAATGAGAAACTTTTTAGTACTAAGATAAAACGGTTTTTATTAAAAATAGATTATAAATAAGAGATGTTTGAAAATTGAAATTATCATTTTTATAGTGAATACTTTTTTCTTTCTCAGGTGAGTAAATCTTATTATTTATATTGACTTGTAATATATTTAACATATATAAATAATAATAGTAAGATAAATGAAATAGAATAGATAAATAGAATTAAAAGTATTTGGTAATTGTTAACAAAAAGAAAATGAATATTATCAAGAAAAAACTATAATTTTTTAACTTTCTTACATATACCATATAATAGAATAAAATTATTTTATTCTCGATATAGTAATCATTTATTTTTATCTATGAATATTTAATTGTTAAACAGGTTAAAAATATCTGTAATTGTTATCATAAAAAGATAGAAATATAAGATATTAAGTATATTATTTAAGTATTTATATATGTTAAATAATTAAACAAATTAATTTTAATTTATTTTATAAAGATTTTTATCATATTCCTATAATATTTTAATAATAATAATAATATTTTTATTTAATTTGATTTAAAATAAAAAACTAAGAAATAATCGTATAAAAATAGAAAAAAGAAAAAAGAAAAAAAGAATGGAGATTTATTGAAAATTTAGTAAATTTGTTAATAATAGTTGTACAAAATTGTTAATAGAACACAATATATATATATATATATATATATATATAAAAATTTCAAAAATTTGTATTATATTTCTTTATTATTTTTTTTTTCTAGTTTGATATAGTCATAATTTTAAAAGTTTAAATTATTTATAATATTATATTATATAATTTAAAAAAAAACTATAGAAATTTATTTTGTATAATGATATTCAATATTCAATATTATTCAATCAAATAAAATTCTAAATACATCTTATTCAATCAAAATATTTTAAAAAAGTATATTTTTTAACACACTGAAAATAATTTATAAATCTAAAATAAAAATTTTTTTTAGAACAAATTATAATTATCTTTAAAAGATTGTTTAATATCCATAATTATTTATTATAATATTTAATATTAAAAAAAAATATTTTTTAGAAATTTATAAAATCCAAATGAAAAATTTTAATCATAATATTAATCATCAATGATAAATCTTATTATAATAAAATTATATTTATAGAACATTATAGCATTAATAAATCATTTTAATAAAATATTGAAAATTATAATTATATTTAAATAAACACTGTTTAAAATATTTATTTAATTTTACAGATAACTACCTGTGCTATTATCGATATAATAGATAACGTATTTGCCCATCGAGCAACAGTTACCAGGTGAGAAAAATCCAAATTCCACTATTATATCAAACATGTCAAAATTACATTCAGTTTTTTAAAATTATATTTGATTTTCGTATTTAAATTTTTTTTTTGTATATTTATTATATATATTTATAATATTTATTATGTATATTTTATCAAACGAATAAAAGCTATTGCTATATTAATATGTTATTTACAAATTGTAACTTTTTTTTAATATAAATAATAAATTTTTTTTTCTTTCTTTTATTTAAAAAATAAAATTTATAATAAAGTTGAATGAGACTGAAATATTATTCATAATTATTCTGTTTGTAGTTTTTCGAGTTTTGCGATCACAGTCACGAAATAGTAGTTTTTAACATTGAGTTCGAAATTCTACATTTGTGCAAACAATAATTTATAAGTAAAACGATATTGATAGAATGATTATTGTTGTTCATATGCATTTAACTTCCACAAATTTAATTTTTTTTTATTTGCAAATAGAGAATCTCGAGTCTAAATTTTAATTTTAAAAGAAGACAAAAAAATCTCATAAATTGTTATGAAGAGGGCTAGAACGAAAAACTATCATTTTTTGGATTTTACTTTGAATTCAATAGAAAATCATTTTTATTGTTATTTTATTATATTTTATAAATATGTTTTAAAATATGCAGTAATAGTAGTAGTTATACCAATTTTTAATTCTTATCATTGTATTTCAATTTAATTAAAAAAAAAAATTAATAAAATCTATCCCATCTAATTTTTATAAATATTATATTTAATATTCAAAAGATTTTTAATTCTTATCTTTGTTTTTTAATTCTTATCTTATTGCATTAAATTTTTGGATTATACTTTAGATGTTTTGTTTATATATTTTTATTTTTTTTTATAAGAAATACATGAGATGAGTGCAAGAACATCGTTTAAGGAATTGCGGCAAAAGTACTAGATTAAACAATTTTTACTCTTATGTTAATTATTTATGAATATTAGTATAATATACTAATATTAGTATAATATACTATAAATAAAATCAATAGAAATTTAAAACAAAATTTTGAAAAATCTTTTATTTTCAACAAATTTAAAATATTTTTTTCAATTATATTTATTTTTTAGAATTAATTTTCTATGTACACTAAATATACAAAAATTATTCAATCTAATTATAAATCTGAGCATATATTTTTTAAAATATATTTTTTGTTATTAGTCATGAATAAGTAAAAGAACGATAAATATCTTATTTACTCTACTTTGGCTATGCCCGTAAAAAAAGATATTTATTTTTTATTTCATTATAATATTTTTATGGAACAATATTCCATTGATGTTGTAAATTTGGTTCTGCAATCTGTAGCCAAGATACAAATTAAAAAATATATATAATATAATATAATTTTCTCATAAAATCCTTTTATATTAAACATTTATTTTACCTTTGATGTAAAGTCATCAATGCATGCTAAACGAATACGAGCTGCAGTTGCAGGTGCATCTAATTGAAAGTAATTTTTAAGATTATAGTCTGTGCGAGCAGATTTAATAGCTTCTTTTATTGCAAAAAATATAGAGGATGCAAGAAACAGTGGAGGTTCTCCTACAGCCTAAAAAAAAAAAAAAAAGAAAAAAAAAGAAAGAAATAAAATAATAAAAAAAATTAACAAAAAATAATGATTTTTTTATTTTTTTTAAGATTACCTTGGACGAATAAACAGCTCTAGGATTTGAGGCACCTTTTAGTAAGGATACATTAAATATTTCTGGAATATCTGCAAAACCAGGTATTTTATATGCACCTGGACCTCTAGTCGCAATAGCTCCATTTCTTAAATATATCATTTCTTCCAATGTGAATAAACCATATCCTTGCATAAAAGCTCCTTCAATTTGTCCAATATCAATCGCAGGATTTAGACTTTCACCTAAATCCATTACAATATCAGTTTGTAATACCTATATATAAATATTATTATTTAATAATTTATATTATAATCTAAATCTAAATTTAAAGTCTATATTTATATTTAAAATTATAATTATTAATCATGAATGTATAAATAATTTTAATATTTTTATTTCAAAAGATATAATATTTGTATAAATATTATAAAATAAATATTTATATAAATATTGTAAAATATTAAGTGGATATATTTTTTATATTTACTTGATGATCTCCAGTCAAACAATCGATTTCTACTTCTGAACATGCAACACCATACGTAAAATAATTAAATACATTTCCTGTATTAGTTTCAAATGAATATTGTATGTCGGGAGTTTTGTAAAAACCAGCAGCAGAAAGGCTAATTCTTTCCAAATAAGCTGTTGTCACCCATTCTTCCCATGTACCATTAGGATTTTTATCTATCACTGGTTTTAGGCGCTCCATAATTTTATTACAAGCATTCTGAAATTTTAGTAAAATTTAAAATAAATGTTTAATTTAATTACAAATATATTATCATTCGCTACTAAAATTTAATTTAATAATAATAAAACAGTTTGATACAAAAATTTTTATATACTATATTATATTTTTATATGTTATAACACTAATTAAGAGGATACAGATGAATAAAAAAAAATATTTTTACATACCATGATGGCCATACCATTTAAATCTGAAGAAGCACTAGCTGCTGTTGCAGATGTATTTGGTACTTTATCAGTAGCTGTTTCCGTTATGTGTATTTTATCAGGTTTTATTTTTAATGATCTACTTGCTACCTAAATATTAAAAAAGAAAAAAAGAAAAGTAATATAACAAATACTTGTTATTTACAGTATTTACAATAGTTATTACAATACTTATTCCAAATATTCTAATTTGCATACAATAAAATTGTATTACTTCTGATATTAAAAATAATTCTAAAAAATTATATTTAGAACATAAATTTTCAGATTTAAAAAATGTATTTTCAATTTCAGTAATCATAAATAATAATTCGAAATTTTTTTTTTTAATGGATCATATTTTAGATATGATATACTTTAAATGATTAATATAAATAAAATATAATAAAAGTAAGTAAAATTTATAATTATTATGTTTCGAAATTTATAATTATAATTACAATAAAAAAATTTATAGTTACATTACAAAAATTAAAATTAAAAAATAAATAAAATTAATTAAAATAGAAAAATAAATTAATTTATATTACTTGTATCATTTTTGTATGTAAACCTTGTCCCATTTCAACACCACCGTGACTAATTAATACAGAACCATCTGTATAGACATGTACAAGTGCCCCTGCTTGATTTAGAAAGGCTATAGAAAAAGAAATACCGAATTTCGTTGGAACTATTGCCAATCCTTTTTTCTTGTATCTATTTTCTCTGTTAGAATAGTGGCTTATTAAAATCAATACTAAAAATAGTTTCATACAAAAATCTTTATATTATTGAAATTTTATAACATAATTATACTATAAATAAAAATTATTATTAAAATAATTATTTAAAAATTATTTAATTTACTTAAGAAAATTATAAAATACGAAAAAAATATTAAAAAATTAAGAAAAATGAAAAGAATAAAATAAAATAAAAATATTAGTAAAAATAAAATAAAATAAAATAAAATAAAATAAAAAAAAATAAAATAATAATGTTTAAATATACCTGTTATATTTTTGAACTTGTAAAAGACGTTCATTATAATTTGAAGATAAAATACACTCTTTCCAGCAACGTTGTATTGTACAATTAAAGAGTTTCTGATTATAATGAGTTGTATCTTCTTCTTTATATAAATTCAATTCTGCAATCTATTAAAAATTATGCATATATTGATTACAAACATTATAATTTTATTTGATTAATTTTATGATATGATTAAAATTTTGACCTCAACAGGATCTCTATTTAAATATTCTGCAATATGCCTTATCATTGTTTCAGCTAAAAACATTCCTTGTGGACCTCCAAAACCACGAAATGCCGTACTTGACGGTATATTAGTTTTACATATAAAACCATATACATCAGACACTGGTATTTTATAAGAATTTTCAAAATGGAACATAGCTCGTTCTAAAACCTTAAAATTAATTCAAAATATAAAATTTAATATCTAAAAAATAATATCTAAAAAATATTTAATAACAGAAATTAATAAAGAAATTCAACATACTGCAGGAGATAAATCATAAGAATAACCCGCATTATTATAGATATAAACTTGTGCTCCTTTGATTAAACCAGAATTATCAAATCCAACTTTATATTTTAACAAAAATGGATGTCTTGCTCCAGACATTATAATATCTTCATCTCTATCAAGCATACAACGTACTGGTTTTCTTAATCTGCAAAAATAAATTAAATATTAAAATCTTTGGATAATCTAATTTCATTTTATTCTATTTCATAGTTTTTATTATTATTATTATTATTATTATTTTTTTGCATACAAAGATATTTACTTATAAGCAGCAAAAACAACTGGTAAAGCAAGTACTGCTGAACGAGATTCTTTCCCTCCAAAACCACCACCTAATCTTTTTGTTCTGACCACAATTTTATTAGCATGGATATTTAAAAGATGTGAAATAAATTTCTGAAGCTCTGTAGGATGTTGTGTTGAACAAAATATTTCTAATTCATCTTCTTCTTTTGGAATTGCCAAAGTTGCATTTGTTTCAAGATAAAAATGCTCTTGTGCTCCTGTTCGAACTTCTCCTTTAAGAATATGTTGTGATTCAATAAAAGCCTTTTCTATGTCTCCATTATTTATATGTTTTGGCGTTTGGTTGAAAAAAGAACGATGTTTAATAGCATCCTATAATTAAACCAAAAATAATTTTTAAAAATATAGGAAACTTGTTTATTTAAAAATAAAAATTAATTTTAAAAAAATCTTAAAAAAAATGAAAAATTTAAAAAATTTTTATTATACCTCTATAGAAATAATTATTGGTTCTAAATTTTCGTATTCAATTTCAACCATTCTAGCTGCCTTCTGTGCAATGGTTTGATTAATAGCTACAATTGCTCCAATTACTTGACCATGACTTGTCACCTTATAAACAAATATATATTTATTTTTTTATTATTATTATTTTTATTATTTATTATATAATTTAATTGTTCAATTATAATAAGTTACAAAATATTTATTCTAGCATTTAAATATATTTTCTTCAAAAAAAATTAAATTTTAAAATTTCTAAATTTTAAAATCACCTTTTCTGATACAAAAATTTCTTCGTCTTTAAATATAGGACCAAACCATCGCTGTTTCTCAGGTATATCCTTTGCACTATAAAAAACAATTACACCTTCCATTGACAATGCTTTAGTTGCATCAATTTTCAAAATCTTTGCATGAGCTCTGGTAGATAAAACTACAGCTAAATATAGTTCGTCGACAAACTTGGGCATATCATCACAATATATTGCTTCTCCAGTTGCTTGTTTATATGCACTAGCATGAACAATTGATCTTCCAACTAAATCATTTGCTTCCTGATCTTTTTGAACCTAATACATTAATATTAAAAAAAAAAAAAAATAAACTTAAACATAAGAATTAAAGAATTAAAAATTATATATTTTCAAAAAAAATTCTATAAAATAATTTATACATTGAAATAAGCACAAATACCACTTGATAATATTGTGAACTTTTTAATTTTTTGGTATGGAATCCTTCTGTTGCACTTTCAACTTCTTTTGGCAAAAATATTTGAAATTTTTTAGCTATATGCAAAAATCCTTTGAAGAATAAACTGTAAAATATTAAAATTTATTCTATTAAAATAAAAATATAAATAACTAATAATAATTTTCACATTTTTTTAGAAAAAATCCAAATAAATTTTTAATATATTAAAAATTTTTAAATATAAATTTTTAAAATATTAATATCATACCTTAAAGTCAACGACCTACGATACTTGACCATTCCACCCGGTACATTATCTGATAAAGGTAATTCATTCAATAATGAATCATAAATAGTTTCTAAAAGATCTTTATCCCATTTCCTAAAAAAAATATATATTAATATTTTTTCTGTAATATAATTCAAAATTAAATATATGTATTGTACGATTATAAAACCTTCCAATCATAATGTTACAAGTTTTTCTTGCTAAAACCGTCGTTGGAGCCATACCACCAAAAGCTAAATATGCTTTATTAACGATGTTACTTTCTGGCTCGAAAAATACATTTAATGCCATATTAACAATAGCAATATCATCGTCTCGTCTTCTTGCTTGTTTAAAAGCAATAAAATATTGATTCTAATGAAATATTAAAATATTAATTAAAAAAATATAACATTATTTACGAATAAATAACAAATTTATTTTATCAAATTGTTTACTTTTTCAGAAAATGGTATTTGTATCGAAAGTAAAATTTCTTCTGATGAAATAACATTTTGCCGATAACCCTTAAAAAAAGTATGATCCATTGGAATAAGTCTATTTCCATTTTTCAAACTTGAAACATTTAACTTCACTCCAGCTGCCATAAAAATTGGATTCAGATCTGATATAGGACTTCCCGTCATTATATTTCCACCAACAGCCTATAGAAAATTAAGAAAATAGTTACACAAAAGTTACATAACAAAAAATTTTTATTTTTTCAAAAATTAAAAATTTTATTACTAATAGATTACTTACAGCCACATTTCTGATTTGTTTTCCAGCAAAGTAATAAAGCATATTAACTATTTCATTAAAAATTCTCGTTTGGTATTCTATAATAATAATAAAAAAACAAAAAATCTAATGACTATAAAATTTTATTATTAATTTATTATTTATTACTAATTATTAATTTATTATTTATTACTAATTATTAATTTATTATTTATTACTAATTTAATAATTTAATAACTAATTTTATAATATAAAATATATGCATAAATACCAGGTTTTATAGCAATTTGATTTTTTAAGGATTTTTCCATTTCAACAAGTGTAACACTAGCACCTATATTCAGTACTTTTGAATATTCTTCGATAGTATGCATTTCTTTGATTAAAGTAGGCTGTATAAGAACTGGATAAGATAAATATTTAAATTTAACTTCAACCCCTAAAAATATATATAATAAATGTATATAATAAATGTAATATATGTAATTATGTAATTTTTATGCTATTTATTTCTGTTATTGAATTAATAGATATGTAAATTTAAATAGTTTATTAGATTATTAGATGAATAAATTTTACCTATCTCTGTATTTCCTACAACAATTTTTGCATTCGGATATTGATTTTTTAGATATAATAATTCAGTAAGTGTTTTTGGTCTATACCAAGTAACATTTTTTCCTTTTATTATTAAGTACTCTTCATCTAAATATGAAGAAATCTAAAAAAAATTTATTTAATCTATTAAAATATTATTTCATTAATAAAAATAATAATAAATGATATGAAATCTTACACACATGGATTTATTTATATCACTTAATAATTTTCTCTTATCACAAAAAGATATTGAATTAATTTTTTATGATTATGTTAAATAGATAAAATTTTATTAATACTTACATGTAATTTAGGAGGAAATATTATTTCCTGAGAAGGATCATATGAACAAAATTCTTTTGAATCAAAAACTTCTGTGGGTTCTACTATTGGTATTTTTTTACAACAATTTTCTCCCATAGAACATTCTCCATTTGTTAAAGATTTTTCTTTATCTTTTGATATTAATTGCATAATTTCCCATTCTTCTGTAAAAGTTTTATAAGCTTCTATGATTGGACGGTATCCAGTACACCTGCATAAATTTCCTACAAATAGATCAATCAAGCTAATAATAAAATAATAAATTTCTTGAAAAAGAAAAAAAATTCTTTTTTTTTAATTATTCATTCTTAAATTTCTGGATTTATTAGCAAAATATTTTATAAAAAAAATAATGAATATTATTTACTCAAATAATTAATAAATAATTTAAAATCAATTACATAATATATAAAACGAAACCATAAAATTTCAATAATTCAATAATTCAAGAATAATCAACATTTAAAAAAATTATTTATTATTTTAGTTTTTTTATTTAGAAAATTATAAAAATATAGAACTTTAGTAAAAAAAAATAAATTATCGACGAAAATTATTAAAAATTAAATAAGAATGTAAATTCGTCGTAATATTCGTGTAACATATTTAATTGTTTTAAAAAATTTCTTAAATTTCAAATTATTCACAACTTGTTGTTTATTTTTTTAAATAGAAAAAATCATAAGAAAAGTGTATTTCCAGTTATTTTCTGAAATAAAACTAAAAACAATCCAATCTAATTAATACAACTGATAAAATTCCTTATATTGAAATTTTATATATATAAATATTGTTACATTCTGCATATAATAATGTAATTGCAAAAGTGATTGTAATATTACCTTGAAAAGCTATTTCAAGATCTTTCATACTTGGTTTAGGAGTAGTACGTAGCAAAGCATACATAGACATGATAATTCCTGGTGTGCAAAAACCACATTGTGATCCATGCGCTTTTGCTATTCGTTCTTGGACTGGATGCAGTGTCGTTTTTACACTTCCAATACCTTCAATGGTAGTTACTGCTAAACCATGCATGGCACAAATCAATGTTAAACATGCATTCACTGCTAGATGTCTATTTAAATTAAAAAATTAAAGAAAATTATGTTATTTTCTTTTTCATATTAGACAGAATGATTTATTATTTTTTTAATTTTGAATTTTTGAATAATTTTTTAAAATCCAATTTTTAAAAAGAAAAAAGTTTTTTATTAAAATTCCAATATTTATCCATAATTCTACTGTAATTATTATTTTTTATTTATTACAATATAAATCTAAAATAAAGATAATATTAAAAAGGATACGTAATAATTCCTGTTGTACGATCCAATTTTGATATCATTACAGTGCATGCTCCACAACCACCTTCTGCACAGCCTAATTTTGTACCAGTTAAACGTACTATTATTCTAGTTAGGAAAATCTTCTTAGGAAAAATATATATATATTTTTTTGTATTTGTGAGTTTATAATCTATTTATTTTTTTATATTGTGTACTTTCTACATTTCTTTTTGATTTATCTTTTTTAATCTCAATTCTAAGTTTTCTGTTTTTAGTATCAACATCATTATTCGACTAATTTATTTCATTTTAAAAATTATTTTCTTGTTAGCATATAATATCAGATATTTTAAATATTTACTTTTATATTAATTTCTATATATAAAATTAATGTTTGATATTAAAAACTATTATAAAAATTAAAAATAAAAAAAAAAGTTAAAAATAAAAAAATTTGCAATATTTATTTTTATCTTACTGATAGATGAAAATTATTAAAATAAAAATTATATTTAAATAATTATAAAATTATAATAATTATGAAAATAATTTTTTAAATAATTATTATCAATTTAAAAAAATATGTCAAAATTTTATAAATAACTAAATAATAATGTAAAATAAAAAGTGCAATATTTATGCAAATATGCAATAATTAAATATTTTTATTAGAACATCTTTTACTTAATTATATGTTATAACTTATTATATGAAAATATTTGAAGTAGAAATGGAAATTATAATCTTTATCTTCGTAATATTTTTTTAATATTTTAATTTTTTTTCAATAGAGATTCAAAAATAAAATTTATTATTATTGTTTTATGATACTTTTTAAAATATAATGTCCCAAAAATCTGAAAATATTTTAATTGGAAACTGAAGAAATTTAAACAATTTTTTCCTAAAACAATTTAGCATTTTATTATATATAATTGCTTTGCAAAATTTTTTATTTCGGGTTTGTTAACGAATTATTAATAAAAAAAACATTGGTATATATAAAACTATATTATTATATATGTACCAATATATATTAGTTTTATATATACTACATAGATATTGCAAATATTTGTTTTTGTGCTTATGCAATATTTGTTGAATAATAATGATTAAAAATAATCAAATGCATTCTGAAGTCATGGTGGTTATAGATAACTATCAGTAAGATAAATTTTAACTGATAAAGAGTTATTGATAAAAATATAATTTAATTGAATCATATTACTTAATATTTTATTATTATAAACATAAAATTATGTATCTATTGTAATCCTATTAAAATAGAAATCTAAAATTTCCGTAGTATATATATAAATATTTAATATATGCATATATGCATATTTATATATATATTATGTTAAAATGATTATATATATAAATTTTATTAAAATGAAAAAAGGATACACTTATTTCTTAAATACCATAATAAAGTCCATTCTGGATTAACGTTATCATCAATCACCTATAATAGAATCAATACTTATAGATATTTGTGAAAATTAATTTAATTAATTAATAATTGTATTTTTTTTAAATTTTTTCTTTTGTAAAAGGAATAATTAATATTAATTATTATTTATTAATTAATTATTTAATAATAATGTTAAAAAAAATGTTATAATATATATAATTGTTAATAAATATTATTTGAATAAAACTTATTAAAAAATCAAATTTTAATAAATGAACAACTTTAAAAAAAAATTTTTTAAAAATAAAAATAAAATAAATGAAATAAGTAAATATTAAAAATATATGCAAGTTTTTTTAAGAGTAAATATTTAAGAATTAATATTTTTGAAAAATAAAAATTTAATTTTAATAATTTATGATTATATTACATATTATATATTATATTTTATTTTAAGTACAAAATATATCTTTTAACTATTCTTAAAATAAAAAATAATATATATACAGATAGTTACATTTTTTTTACATGCATGCATAATGTATTATGTATTTGAATGTATTATCTAATACATAATATGTATAACAATACATATTAACAATACAATAAATATAATTACATACCTCCTTGCCATTAACATAAAATACTAAAGTATGTGATATTCTGTCAAGTTTCTCTTCATTGTTCAGCATGACAGGTTTAGATTGATTAATAATTCCATCATCATGGACCATTTTTATTGATTATTATAAATCTCAGCAATCTCTATAAAAGAAATTTTTATAAATTATCTACTTATTATTACAATATAGTAATATTTTTATATATTTATAACTATATATAATGCTTGATAATGAAGAAAAAATATTTTATAAAATTTTTTTTATTTCAATATATATATATATATATATAATTTAATTTATAAATCAAATTCTTAATTTATATTTTTATATAATTGTATAAATCTGTATTTTCATTTAGTATAAAACAATAATCTTTTCTTAATAATTATGTAACATTATTATAACTTATTTGATAAATAAGATTTTGACTTTTTTTTATCAATAATAAAGATATAAAAATGCTTTTAAACAAAACTTATTTTTTAATAGTAGTATACATATTTTTTTGCACAAAATTACTATATACTGATTAATCTAAATATCTTTATTATAAATTATAAATAATTTTTCATTTATAAAAATGATAAAATTATTTTCAAGTACTTATATATATAATAGTGTTTATAATATTGCAGATGAATATCTAACATATATAATGCTTTTGCAATATCTATTGCTTAAGTGAATAACGATAAGAATGACCTATGTTTCCCAAGAAGTCTTCAATAAATAATAATAAAAAAAAAAGACTTTAATTTTAGAAATTAACATGAAAATTCTATAAAAAAATTTATGTAAATTTATCTAAATAAAAAACAAATTAAAAGTTGCTTTCTTCTTGATATCTTTTAAATTATAAATTTTACAAATTTATTTTATTTGTTCTTAGCATTATAATTTGAATAATTGTTTTATTTATGTTAAAAAGAAAGAATATTTTTAACAAAAATAAATTTTACACAAGATATAATTTTCGAAAATATTAGGAACATATTACATATTATATTTAATTTAATTTAGTGTATAAACAATATGAAATGCATGCTTGAATGAATAATTAAATATTTATTATTATTAAATAAATAAATAAAGAAATAAAATAATAAATTAATTTTGAATTTTATAAAATAAAAATAAATTAAAAATTATGCAAAATAATTATAGAAGAAAAAACTTACCTTTCTTTCTTGAGTTGAAATTTTTAACTCAAAAATTCGTGTAGAACTGTTTGAATAACAATGAATGACACCATTAGGTTATCAGTAAGATATTTTCTGTATTATGTTTTATCAAGAAGTCACATTAATAAAGCGAATGAAGTAATTTGTCTCTACTACGTCTCTTTTATTCCTCACTCTCCCTTCTCTTGCAACGACGATTATAAAAATCGTACATATATGAGCATATTTCGTTAAACAAAAAATGTAAATATTGTATAAATATTAAATATACTGTTTCATTTTAAATTATATTATGCAATTAAATACAATAAAAATTAATTAAAAAATTATTGATAGAAATATATTAGTTTAAATAAATATCAAAATATTTATTAAGCAGATCAAAACCATTAAAAGATATTGTGTAATTAATAAAATTAGTATATGAATAAATAATACGAAATATTCGTAACGAAAATAATACGAAAAATTCGAATCATTTATTTTTCACTGATGTTAATTAAATAAATTATGTATATATTTTTTATTTATTTTTATATTTTTATATTTTATATTAAATAAATATTATAAATCAATATTATGAATTTTAACATTTAAATTAAATCTTTGAAATTTTTTTTAAATCGCCGAATAAATACAATAATATTATATTGTATTTTTTTTGAAGTATAATGATTATTATATAAAATATATTATTAATAATATTACAATACAAAATAAATTCTTAAAAAATAATGATTTAAAAAAATTAAAATAATACATATATTATTTTCTATTGATTCATATGTCATTCTATTATATCATTATGAAAATACAATTTTTATTATGATAATTTTGATAAATTTTTACATATATATATATATATATATATATATATATTACGTATATGTACATTTTATTATAAATAAAGTAACTATTTTTTATTAAAATAATTTTAATCTTTACCTTAATCATTATGATTTAGAAATATCAATAATGAATATTATAGATCATGAAATTTTTTCTAAAAATTTTTGAATAATAAAAATATAAAAAAATACATAATTTAAGTTTCTTAAATTTATTTAATTTGAAATTTAATTTAATTTATTTAATCTGATATAACAAAATTCAAAAATGAGAAATAAGAAATTTGATTTAGAATTTGATCTAATATTTACATAAGATAATACTATATGCCATATATAAGTATATATATAGATAAATAAATTGACTAATTCTTAATCAATTTTTTCAGAAGATAGTGAGAATAATAGTATTATCATTGTAAGTACATAATTAATTAAAATATCAATTAATAATATTTTTATATAATCATAAATATAATATTTATATTTGTGTTTGTGTTTATATATTTTTTGTTCATATATATATATATATATTTTATTCATATATAGTAATAAATTAAATAAATTCTATTTAATAAAAAAATAAAATATACAAAATATTTATTAAATAAATTATTAGAAATTTTTAAATAAATAAGAATGTTTAAGAATTGACATGTCATAATCAAATCAGAAACTAATGATAATGATTGTCATTAATTTAATTATTTGATATTACAATTATAATTTTAATTTCGATTTATTTTTATAGTTCGATTTTTTTATTTTAATTTTATATTCAAATGAAAAAATTAATTTATCAATTTCATAATAGATAGTGCTAGAATCGCAAGTATTGATCTTTACAAACTTTCATATCTATATTTCATTAGATCATGCAATCAGCTGATTAGTATTAGACTTAACGAATATTATAAACGAATATTATATTATAAATTTGTTAAAAATTCTTTTGTCTATTGAACATGACTTTTTTCAAAGAAAATAGCAATGTTTTGATAATTCTAGATAGTGATATTTCTAATGATGATATCGTAGACTTTATTAGTGCAATTCAAAAACGTCTCAATCATGCAGAACAACTTTCAATTGTGTCAACGAAAGAATTGAAAAAATGTAAGTACATAAATATTTTTAAATATGTTTAAATCAATTTTATGTAATAGTAATTTTTTTCATTATATTTTTTGTTTTTTTTTTCAGGTATCAATTCTTCTATTTATGATATAATTATTTGTATTTTTAAATTATCATATACAAATATTAAAATATTTCTAGAAGAATCTTTACGAATGTTAAAACCAGAAGGTATATTAATTATTTATGAATCATGCCAACAACAAGAAAATGTATATTCTATTTTTGATGAAAGAGTATCTAGTTTGAAAGTGAGTGGTTTTAAAGTAAAAGCGCAAGAATCTTTAGATACAAAACAGTTAAAAAATCTTTTACTAAATATATACAATAATATTGATAATATTTTCGAAATAATAGCAGAAAAACCTTCATTTGAGGTAAGTTATATTTTTTTTTTATAAATTTTTTTAAACAATTTAATATTGTTTTATTTAGATAGTTTTTATATTTATATTTATTATATTTGCAATTTATATAGATTGGTTCTAGTGTAACACTTAATTTTGGAGAAAAGAAATCTTCTAATATATGGAAATTAGATAGTGCTGTTGATGAAGAATTAATTAATGAAGATGATCTTTTAGATGAAAGTGATATTGTCAAACCTATAATTAATAGTTTACGAGGTAAGTTAAATTCTAAATAAAAAATATTCTATACATATATATTATAATTAAAAATTATTATTTGGTTAAATATAATTTTAAATAAATAATCTTTTAATAAACATAATTGTTATTTGTTAATTTTTAGTCAAATTTAAATTTTATTCAAAAAATCTTAAATAAATTTTCCAGAAAAATATTAGAAAAAAATTATTAATTATTATAATTTTTCTTAGTATGTAGTACAACAGGTAAACGAAAAGCTTGCAAAGATTGCACTTGTGGCTTAGCTGAAGAATTAAGTGGAAAAACTGCAAAAGAAGGAACTGTAAAATCTTCATGTGGAAATGTGTGTAATTTATATTTTTTTTCTTTATTTTAAAAAAATTTAAATAAAAATAATATATATTTCTTTTTTAGTGTTATCTTGGTGATGCTTTTCGATGTGCTAGTTGTCCATATCTTGGTATGCCTGCATTTAAACCTGGTGAAAAAGTAGTTTTACCTGAAAGTCAATTAAAAGCAGATTAATGAAATATTTGTGAGTTATATATATATTCTATTTTTATAATCATTTTTTGCATGTAATTATTTTAATAACAATTTTTAATATTGTTAATTCATATTATTTTCACATTAATATTTCTATTATCATTCTTATTTAATGTAGGATTTTTTCTTTTATTTATTTTCATAAAAAATGAAAAAGTAGTATAATATATATAAAAAATTTAATGTAGTTTAAAAGTTATGCAATAAAAATATAAAAAAATATATATTAGTCTTAATTATTTTTATTACATTTTTATTTGTATACAACAGCAATCAATATTAATTAATCATATTAGAATGGTACAAAATATTTGAAATTTTGGTATCTTTCAATAATATTGATAAAGTATAAAAATAATAAAATAATTTAAGAAATTGTTTAATTACTATTAATAATATACCAATGAAATTTTTTCTTTTTATTATTGAAACAACAGTTAAAATTCTTTTGATACATTATTATCTATATCAATTAAATTAAGTACAAACACAAAAAAGAGTAAAAAAATAAAACAATTTAGCTATTTAGAATATATTTATGAAAAATTTATTTGGGAATGTAAGCCTTTCACTATAAATTCACTAACCCTCCTCTGGGGATGAGTGTTCGAGGAAGGACTACATTCCAAATAGTATTTAATATACATTTTACTTGTATCATTCTATTTGAACATATTTTAGAATTTAACAAATGATACAAATATTTTATATAAAATTGATTACTAAATTATTACATAATTATAATTATTAATAATATAAAAAAATGACATTGTAAAAGACAATGGTCTTTAAATTATACTATTAATTATACGATATATAGGAACAAAATAAATCGTCATGTCCTTTGCTTCTACAACAGCAGGAACATTACTTCTCATAAAATTGAAGTACATATTGAAAACAAATAATGAATTATTTATATCGTAATATTGGTATTTCATATAACCGAATTTAAAATAGCTCATAGCTGTATTACATCTTTTATATCCGTAAAAATTACTGCCATGCAATAATTGCCTTTCTGTTTCATCTACTTATTTAATACAATTTCATTTGGTGCAAAAAAGACATACTGCTATCAGTATGCTACTATTATTATTATATATGTGAAATTCTAGAAACTTAATCATATTATTTTAAGATAATAATATTTCGAAATTATATTATTATACTTAATATTGATAATTTTATACAGAATCTCTTTCTCTCACTCTCTCACTCTCTCTTTCTCTCTCCTCTCTTTGGTATAAATTTAAATTTGTTTTAATTAGCTACACATTATAAAATGCTAGCTATCATTCATAAATAATTGTATAATTTAAGTACAAAGAGAGCGATAGAAAGTACAATTTGATTTTAGTTTTTTGGAAGCAATAAAACAGAAAATACAATATAATAATTTTAAACAGATTTCTCCTGTTTTATTGTATTTTGTATAAGTTACTTTTACTTAAATATATAACAATTTGTACTCTATTTCAAAAACCAAGAGATTATGTAAAATCTTTCAGTCTGCAAACGAATTTCAGCACGTTTGTTGTACTTTCTATGGATGTATAAACGTCCATTAATTTACATAATGTTTTTATTATTATTTAAAATTGTAAATAACTAATTTATAGAAATGGATTATAGATTTTCTGTTATTTATCATGTATAAGAATTTGCATAATATCCAAAACAATGTTATAAAATCTTTATATAAACAACCTTAATCGCTCAAAAAACAAAATAATTTATTCATTAATTTTAAAGTTAAAATTTTCTAAAGTCATCCAAATCACATTATTTTCCTAGAATTCGTAAATACAAAAAATTTTTATCAATATTCTTCTTTGATCCAAAATTATTTATAAAAATTATATAAATGAATATATAATTATATAAATCAAATAAGAAATAACATAATTTAATGTTTAAGAATAAACAAAATTTAATGATATTTTTAACTTGAAACATTCATTTTTTTGTTTTTTTTATAAACAAAATATATAACATAATGTTCATAATAGTTTTGTAATCTAAGATTTTTTTTTAAAATTGTACTCATTATTAATAATACGTTGAGCAATCACTAAGCCTAGCAATTAAGGCATATTTTATGTACCCTTTAGTTGCACTCAGAATTAATATAGGATGTTATTTATTTTAATATATTTTGTTATTATTGAAATAGTTTCAAAAAATGAATAAAAGTAAATAAGGAATAAATTAAAGAATTAGGAAATATTACTAACAAAGTATTATATAAAATTTGTATAAATTTTATATATATATATATATATATATATATATATATCTATTACTTATACACCAAGACATTTCAAAAATGTCATGGAACTTAAGATTTTTGTTTATTTTATGAAAAATATATAATTGCATATTTTTAAAAAAAATTGATAATTCTTTTAATAATTAGATGAAATCATCTTTATATGAACACAGCCCTACATGTTATTTAATGTAATAAAAATTAAGAGTCTTCGAAAAAGACCTTTGGCTTTCTTCTTTTGACTGTATCATCATCATGATGTTCTTGTATCTCATAAGCATTGTTATTAAATATAACAATAATACTACAACGTTCTGCGGTATGTACAGACGTGTAGTTCTGCGAAGTTAAACTTTCCATAAATTTTTTATTAACTCCACAAAATCTTCGCCAATCAACACGTCGAGTTATTAGTTTATGCTACCATGAATTTTCTTCCATATTATCGAGCAAAGAATTTTTTTCTTCTTTCTTAGAACCATTTGTTCCCGGCGTTGCACATAATTTTGGTTCGAAACATGGCTGTAAAAAATAAAAGTTTAAATATGAAACCGATAATTTGATTCGAAATTTTGATGATGTAAAGCATGATAAAAAGATAAATTTTTATAAACTCTTTAAATAAATATAATTTCTAATTTAAAAAATAACGATTTAATTACTTTTAATTACTTTTAATTTCTTAAAAAATTTTTAATTTTTAAAATTATTGCGAATAGTTGATATATTACAAAATTAAATTTGAAATAAATGTAAACTTTTAAAGATTAATCTATATATGAATAAATTATGAAATAATTTATATAAAAATAAATAAGTTATATTGTAAATTATATTCAAAAAAAAAAAAAATTGAGAGAAAAAATATTAAGATATTTATATTAAAGTATTAAAAATGTTTTCCTCATAATATTATTTTGTAGAAAGGTACTATTAATTCTGAATAACTGTTTTATATTAAAAATTATTTATTCGTTCAAAACTTAAAATTCTAAGTAGTACAAGTTCTTTTAAATTCATAATCATTAAATTTCATACTGCAACATATAATGGAACATCGCATGATGATTATATATTTTTTAAATAAATCTATTTTAATATCCCAAAATTTTAACAAAAGCTGTGTAATAATTTATATCAGTTCATGCATAATAAGATATTAATCAAGATGTAAACAAAAAATTATTACAATTAAATAATGAAATTTTTATCGAAATGGCATTCAAGTTAGTAAAAAGTAAATATGCAATTTTTTTTCAATATTTAAATATTAAGTATTCCAAATATAATTAAAAGCATTCCTAATTATAATTAAATAACAAGCATTATAAATTTAAAAAATTAGAAAATAGCAATGTTATTATTTTTTTGTTTTTGTTTTGCATTTAAAATTTTTCTTAAGAGAAAGAGAAACAATCTATTTAATTGAAATTCTTGTGTTTGTATTCTATATCTTTGATTTTATTTTTAAATCTTTAACTGTTTCTTTTTCTCTGAATATGTATATAATTGCAATATTTATTTAATACATTTTTAATTTATTGCATATATTATATGCTCATGCACGCAAATAATTTTTATATTTTAGTTGGTAGATCACTCACAGTTTCACAGATATTCATGTTGCAGCAGTTTTCTATAGTTATTTCACATTGATTATCCGGCAGCTGTGGTCGAGACGTAAGTGGCGTCACACCGCCTTTGCTGACGACAAAACGTTTTTTAATACGTGGTCGTTTTCGGAACTTATTTACATAATAACTAAGTACGATTATCACTAGAGCAAGTATGCCAATGAATGCACCAAAAATTGGTAATAATGTTCTATATTCGTCTTCCTCTTCTTTAATTGTCACTAATTGTGCACCTTTTTCATTTTTTTCAGTACATCTATTAACAGAAAATTAATGTGAATTCATTTCAAATGAGAATTTTTAAATCATATATTGATTAAACTTTTAAACTTCATTTATAAAAAAATTTTATCAAACTATGATTAAAATTATTTTTTATACTAATCCTTAAATAATAGAAAATTCATTAATTAAACAAATTATGTACAATGAGCTTTAGCTTTATACACAATTGTAATGATACATATAAGTGAATATGTAAATCTATAAAATAATTTAAAAATTTGATTATATGCACTATGTTTTATTCTTAAAAGTATAATTTTTAATTATTAAAATTTTTTATATCAAATAAGTAATTATTTTAATTGAAATTGAAATAGATTAAGAATTCAAAATTTTTTCAAACTTTTATGAAATTAAAAGTTTATCAAAGCGATATACCTGCACTTAGCGTTAAGAGAAACGCTAGTAGGAACTGGTTCCATGTTTGCACAAAATATTTCACAAAATTCAATTACATTGTTTAAAATCTCACAACGAGATCCTTCAGAATATTTACACTTACAAACTGGTTTCTCATTTAGGACGGAACACTGACCATCATGCAAACAATAGTCTTTGCATGGATCTGTTTCACATCTTGGTCCAATAAATGTACTATTGCACTTACAGATGGGTAACCCATTAATATTTATACTGCAGCTGCCTTGTAAACAATAATTATGACAAAAATCCGTCTCGCAATGTGTCCCAGTGAATCTAAAATAATTTAATTCATGTTTAGTCTTAATTTTACAATTTGTATAAATTTAGAATTTGATTTTTAAATTCCATATCAATAAAATAAAATCTAAACACAAACTATATTTATATTATTAGATACTTACCCAGGTTTACATTGGCATGTTCCTTCTTTTTCATTCATAAGACCATTATTCAGACAGTATTTGATCGTTTCAGTAGTCATTTCGTTCATTTCTTCTGTGCTAGTTGTCAAATTATTAGATGATTCACGAGGCGGTATTGTCTTCGTCGTGCTTATTTTTGATCTTTTTTTGCAATCTATTTTGCCAACATTATCACGCGTTAAAATCCCACTTGGTGCAATACCAGGATGCGACTCATGATACGAACGAAACTTAATCATTGAACTTTCATTTTTCCCGTCTTTTGGCATTCTCCAAATAGCTCTTTCCGTGATATCGTTCCAATATATCGAATCATTATCTAATGCCAAATGAAGTGGTTGATGACGTTTAGGTTGAATCAAATATTCACGTTCAGAACCATCGAGATTACTACGCTCGATTTTAATTCGTATGCCTTCAATATCGTCGATCCAATAAAGTTTCTCGTTGATGTGATCTATAGCGATAGCTAACGGATCATACAAATTTTCATTGATTATGGTTGTTTGATTGCTTCCGTCTAAATTTGACCGTTCGATACTTGAATATGAATTATTATTATTTGTCCAGTATATGTGCCTATATAATATAAATAATGTATAATTATCAGTTCTTATATTTTTTTTTATATATATGTATATGATAAATATTTTCCTTTTTTTCTTTTCTATACAATTTAATTTTTTGTTAATCTTATTTAATTTCGTTATGTTTCAGGGAGATTTTTTTTCTTTTACTTGATATGAATTTCTAAATGGAATTTTTAAACTGATCGAAATTGCCTGTGTGAATGGTCATAGTAATGTCTATGTAAGATAAAATAGCACACCTGTTACACACATCCAGAGCGATACCACACGGATTTAAGCTGGTTAAATTGTGGAACACCTTTGCTTCTTCCAGTGATCCATCTGGTAATATATGCATCTTCATAATCACTTCTTGTAGAATATCACTCCAAAATAGAGTTTGTGTTTCTACATCGAAGGCAAGTGTTAAAATGAGACTCTTATTTTGATCTGAAAATAATAAAAAATATCGTTTGCATATTATAAGTACTTCTTTCAAAAATATGATTTTAATTTAAATGTAAGAATATATCAAAATATATCAAAAGAAATATTCATATATAAATTATGAATATTTCTACTAATATTAAAGTTCATTTCAGAAATTAAAAATATTTAAAAAATAAAAAATATTCAGAAATATGTATGCATAAAAAAAAATAATTGTTATAATAGTAATATAGTTACTTTTATGTAGCGGTTTTAATGTAAAATTCTTGTCTGTCAGATCGTTACTAAATATGGACATGTTGTTCTTATTTCTCAAATCGCTGAGAAACATTGTTCGAGTATTTTCATCATAAGCCACTCCTGATAGAGACACAGCATCCATAAATTTTGCTTGCG
Source organism: Apis mellifera (assembly GCF_003254395.2). NCBI lineage: Eukaryota > Metazoa > Arthropoda > Insecta > Hymenoptera > Apidae > Apis > Apis mellifera. The sequence goes on from NC_037646.1 coordinate 6,011,944, forward strand.
CTATTAATGTTTGATTTTGCGCAAGAAATTCAATTTCACGCCCTATCAATACTGCTAAATCTGTAAAAATAAAGAAAAAAAAAATTAATTAATAATAAATATAGAAAAATTATATATATTATATATATTTATACATTTCATTAAAATTATTATGATTATTTATATATTTAACAAAATATCATTATTATTTCATTAATTATTCAATTTTCTTTTAATAATTATTTTATTATATGTAATTTATGATATATCGAAAATTAATATAAACAATTTTTTATCTAATAATTATCTGTTATGATAAAATAAATTAAAATTATTTTATCTAATTTTTAGTTAATAAAAATAAAATTTATAATTATAATTTTATGAAATCATTTTTCAAAAATTTTTTCTCTTTTTTATAAGTAAATAATTATATAAATTAATAAATTAATATATGATATAATTATTATATATAATTATTATATAAATTAGATAAATAATTATATAAATTTTTAGTTTATAGTATATTAGTTTATATTATATTTATAGCTTAATAATTTTTTTAAAAGAAAAACTCTTATTTTATAATATTATGAAATATATATATTATTATGAGATTTCTTATTTAAGATTTTCAATGTTATCTAAATCTTTTTTTATTCTATAATTTTTTTTCCATAAAAGATGATATTAGAGGTCAGGTTTTATCTTACTTTTCCTTTTATAATTTAATGTAAATAATAATAAACTTTAGTGAAAAATAATTCGAAATGATTAAAATGAAAAAAGTGTAAATTTTTTGTTTTTTTTTACTAATTTTATAACATTATGATAGCATTCATCATTATCATTTTAAACATTTTAAAAATTACATTATGTATATCTTAATAATTTTCACTATATATTATGTTATCAAAAAAAGAAAAGTATTGAATAAAAAAAAATAAATAAATCTGCACGATTTACAGTTTGAAATTTTTCTAAATTTTTATATATTTACGCAATTTTGGATGAAATTCCAATTTTGCATATTAGATATTGTATTTTGTATTGTAATTTTTTAGAAATGCATGTATTAGTAATAAATCATCATTTATTTTAGTAAGTTAATAAATTTTTTCTATTAAAAATGGTATAAATTTATTTTTATATAAGATTTTATTATTCCTATATAAATTCCTTAATTTATACATAATATAATAAAAATATAATATATATATATATATATATATATATATATATATATATATATATATATATTATATTTGTTTACTGTAGTTTTCATGGATGCATTTTTTTAATTTCAAAATGTAATATTGAATTTAAGAATAATACTTAATGATCTTATATTATACTTAAAAAAAAAAATTCAGATTTTATAATTTTTGTACGTATATTATTCAATTTATTACTATATGTTTTAAAAATAATAATAATAAAATAATAATTTATATCGATCAATGAATAATAATTTGTAATTTACTTTTAATTTTATAGATTATATTTTTTTTTTATTTTATTTAAATTAAAAAAAATTTTAAATAAATAACAAAATAATTTATAATTTACTTTATTATACAGATTATTTCAATGATTTATTTTAGTTTTTATTTTAGTTTTGTATTCGAGAATACATCTGAATTAATTCACATAATCCAAAAATGAAATAATAATTATGCAATATGAAATATAGCAAGAAATAGATGAAAAGTTCAATTCATTCTGATATTTCCAGAAAGTTCAAACTAGTCTAATAAATTTAACGTTCGGATCACTTGTATAAAACTTCAATGTATAAATATTCAATTCTTTAAGAGTTTTTGACAAATTCATTCGCATAATTGATTTTATTATATCCGAGAAGGTACAAATATAGTTAAACAGTAAAATTAAGATTTCATGAACCATAGATAGCATAATTCTTTGAATATGCATAAGATATCACTTAATTAAGACTTATTAACCTCTTCGATTGCGGTTATTTTGTTGGAAAATTTATAAATGTAACTATCATTTCTATAATTAAGAACAACATCAATATGATAAATTAAAATATAAATATATAACAAAGAATAAAAAAAAAAAAAAATTGAAAGTATTAAAATCAATTTTCTAAAGTTAATTTAAAAAAATTTAAAAAAAAAATACAAGATTTATATAAAATCATATCATATATTAATAAATTAACAAAAAATGTTTTGAAATTTATATCTTGAATTTATTTGTCCTCTTGATTTTATTTTAATGTATATATGTATTTCTAATTCAAATTCTAATTCAAAACACATTAGCAATTCAAAATTTGAAAGAGAATGTGTCTATATAATAGTAATAGAAAAAGAAAATGCTTACACTTATTTTTTTCATTTTATCAAAAATCATACATAAATATTTTATCAAAAATAGATATACACTTCATAAATTTTTCTTGCAAAATTCTATAACTTAATATGTAATCATAATAATGTTATTAGAATTAAAACTTGTTTAACAAAATATGTATTTCAACATATATTTCTCGAAATCACGTATTTACGTCACGTATTTATAAATGCAAATATTATACAAATCATAAGAGAATGAATTTCAAATATAGGAAGTTTAATATAAATTCTATAATAATTCAATTTTTTTTTCTAAATTTTTATGTATTTACAATTTTATTAATATATTATTATCACTGATATATTTAAATATTTTATTTATAATAATTATAACAAATTAATAAATAAATGATATAATAAATTTTTTCTTGCGTAAATAATTTAATCATAGATGATTGATAGATATTTATATGTTGAGTCAACAATCAATTCACAAGTGTATATTCACATCTACTCTTGATTATATTGCGGTTATAAATTAACCTACAAATTAGCGGTACCGATTGATATAGCAGGTTCTCAGGGCTGTATATAGTACACTATTTCAAGATATACGTATTATGTATATATATTTTTTGATTTAAAAAAAAAAAAATATTCATAAAAAAATATATATATTTCTAATCTTTTTTTTTTTTAAATAGAGCATAAGAAAAATTAAAAGAAAAATACAAATTCATAATTAAAATATTTCCTCATTTTTCCACGTATACATATATATCAAATATTTTATTTTATATTTATATATTTTAATTTTTTAATCATTTTATATTTTTTATCAAATATAAAGGAATTCTGTTCGCACGTGTTTTTACTCTACGCATATGTTAAGATGTTGCGCGCGCAACTAATATTTAAAAAGTGCGCGCCGTAACTATAATACAGAAACTTTGAAAAGTTATATTTTTGAAATCGAATCATGATATCAAAAAATAGAAAAGTTCTTTTTTTATTAATCGTATAATCATAAATTAAATCGTATATTTTTAAATATAATCTGTAATTTAATATAGTTATAAATAATTTAATATTATGGATAATGTAGAAAAATTAAATAAAAATAAATGATTAAGATAATTTTACCTTAATTTATAATAAATAAAATTTATAATATAAAATTTTTTTCTTTTTTTAAATTATTTATTTTAAATATTGAAATATTATTAAATATTTGTTTTAATTATCGAAAAGCACATTATAATTATGCAAGGCATATTCTTTATATTATTTCATCACTTCTAATTGTAAATAAGAAAATACAATAAAATATGGAAAATACAGTGACAGATTAAATTTTATCTAAATGTTTTATAACGATAAATCGAATGTCGAAGATCATGAATATTTCTTTCATTGTCGATTGACTTGACAAGAAATGAAACTGCGCAATGTCTGCGAATCATAGAATAAACTATTCGAGTTTTTGCAATATAATGAACATACACATTCATAAATATGTTAAATATTTTATTTGCTGATTGAAAATCATTTCCAGTTGACGTACGCACGAATAGAAATTTTATTTGTGCAAGAATAGATAATAAGAGGAAAATTTATATGTTATTGACAAATATTTTTCTTTTTTTTTTTTTACTTTGACATCTTATGAATTAAATATAATAAATATAAATATTTATAAAATGTTTAAAAGATATTAATTTTCCATGTATATTTCTGTTATTTTTTTAAATGAATTTGTAAAAATTAAAACAATTTGTATGAAAGTAATTTATAATAATAGTTAGATAATAAAAGCATAAATAATGATATATCAACGAAAAAAATGAAAAATTATATGCAACGCTGAATTATCTTATATTATTATTTCTAGTTTTGAATTTTTTTCTAACAAATTATCACGAGTGTTATATTTCGCTGTTCCATATAATTCTTATATTCATATTATATATTATATTCATATGAACATACGTCTTGTATATCTCACTTCACAATCGCGACATAAGAATACAGCTATTCAATTTCGTTACATTTGCATTTTGTAAATTTCGTCATGCTTATTTATGATAAATAACTGTTGCATTAATCTTATTAATGATATAAAAATAAATATAGCAGAAAATTTTTTCTATTTATTATGTTTGAAATTTATTGAAGATAATTTTTTTTATTGATCTATAAGATTTGGAAATTAATCAATATTTCTGTTATTAAATTAACTTATTATTCTATATCGTTATACATTTTACATAACTGATACATATATATATATGTATCAATGCAACGAGACTATTTTATATTCTGTATATATTCTATAAGATCATAAAATTAAATAATCCAAATAATATTATCAGATTCATATATTACGTAATTCAAATTTCACATATCATTGTGTACGCATAATTTTTAAACAGTTTGATATTAATGATACAATGCACGACGGAACAGTTTTTCTAAATACGCTTGCGAGGACGAGAATGAGGATTCGAGGATCGCCTGACATTCGAAAAATTCATGTGACATAATTCATATGACTACTATTTTTACACTGATCATACCACATGGTTTTCTTTTGATATTTGTCAAGAGAATCGAAATAGATAAAGTAGATCCGTGTCGATTTATATTATAATTTAAAAAAAAAAATCACTAAAAATTTGACCGATAGGTGATAATTTTTAGATGTGTTATCGAGTTATGGTAATTCAATATAGACTTCTATTTGCTGATTTATTAGCTTTTCGATAAAATTCCGTACGATTTCTATATGCGTGTACGCATATACACAGAAAGCAGAACTCGGTTTGACATTCATTACGTAAACAGGTATAAGGACAAGTACCATTTCGCTTTATTTCCATGTCAATATTAATCATAGAAGTCTCGTGAATCCGTTTGAAACAAATCAAGGATCAGTTTCATTCACCTTTTCAGTCGTGTTTCGACTTTCTACAAGGTAAAACAGTACGAGAAGTGGCGTACGTGACCACTGAGACCGCGTGAATGGAGAGCGTTCACGCGACTCGCAACACGGTGTTACTTGTATCATTTATACAATATTAAATTGTTATTAATACAATTTTTCATAACATAAAATGGCTTAATAAATGATTATTCTACTTACCCCAAGATCTAGCATGTGTGTTAATTGTGAAAATTCCAAATATTATCGTTAATATAACGGTCAAGTTTTTACGAGATGTCATGATGTGCGTTCATTTGTCAGCCGCTTAATTAGCCTGGAAATATTGTTAAGGCACAGGTGACGGATGTAAATGACGTTAAGATACACTGCAGCCTTAATTTCTCTCCGTTTTCTTTCACTAAAATAAACGATGAACGACACAACACATCTTCACTAAACGGCGGCTCTGCGCGAACTGAGAGCTCGTGACTTCGATGAGACCAATGGCGTAGCATCGTACTTTTACGGTCAGGGTTCTCGAATGTCATTAAAAATGCTATCGTCTTAATTCGAGTAATTAAGCAGCGTTAACGAAAACGATTATATAAATTGATATTAAGTTATTAAGTTGAATAATATTTATGTTATATTTTCTTGCAAATTGTAATGTATTAAAAATCATTAACATTTTATTTTGATATTATTTAAAAATATTTTATTATATTTAATAATATAGTTTAATAATAATCTTCATGTATATACATATTTATTTGAAAATTAATTAATAATTTTTAAAAATTTATTAAAAATTTCTGTTAATATTAATATATTAATTTTCTTAATTTGTTATAACATATAAATACAAATATATATATATATATATTTGAAGAAAATTTTAATTTATTATATAATTTACCATAGTTCAAAAACAAAATTTGTGAATTTTATTTAAAAAATTTATTATAGTGTCGATAATTATATATGAAGTTTCAACGTTTATTAAAAAGATGGTGCAACTAATCAAAGACCATTGACAAAATTCATTTTGCTGTCGATAATAATAAGGGAGTAATTTGAACAGTTTTCAAACAGATGGCTCTATCATTTAAATTTTGATGTCTTCTTTTATGCCATAAGAGTCACATCTATTCAATACTTCGTTTATAGTTATAATTTTGTTTCTTTTTTGTATCAATTTCGATAATAGGATTCAATATTAATAATTCATATATTCGCTATATTAAATCGTAACAAGTATAGTAAAAACTCTAATTTTGTGTATCGATATTTTAGAATATGGAACAAAAAATCCCATTTATTATTATCCATTTTATATCTGGTCTGTGTATATATTTTATAAATTTGCTTCTTTGTATACATTTATATTTCATATATATTGATATTATATATATTATTTCTGTATAGTTATATGATATATAAATATTTTTTGTATATTTTTTATTTCTTTTACTATTTTTAAAAATATAACATTAAAAAGAAAATTATAATATAATTATTAATATAAATGAATATAAATATAAATGAGTTTGTAATTTAATAAAAAGTTTATTCTATATCTATTTTAATTTAATAATGTGATATAACTATATCTATAAATTAAATTTATCTATATATCTTTGTTTTTGATTTTTGGTTATGATATTATCAATACTGATCTTGATTTTTCTTTTTAATTATATTACAATAAAAGACAAATAAATTGAAAATTTCAAAATAATATCAGTTGAAATCAAAGATGACATTTATTTAAAAAAATTATAAAATGATATAAATATAACATATAATACAAAGATTTTATTTATTATATATCAATACGTGAAATTAACTTTCAATTTTTTTGTACTTTGTACTAATGAACTCTTTGTTTTTTAATAACTATATTTTTTACTAATAATTTTATTTTTAATAAAATCTTAATATCAAATACATACATATATTTCATAACTTTAATTAAATAACCTAATTGTATAGTGGCAACTTGTTTTTTACTATTTTTTACTATTTAAACACGATATTTGTAAAAAAACAGAAAAATATAAATATAATAATTAGCATTTATTCAATTATGATTAAAATAATATAATTTGACTACGCAATAATATCCTAAATTTTATTCTAGTATGAAGAAACAACTATAAATGAAGTAACACTAATGCCACAATATTATTTGTTGCAATTGCGCCATCCCGCTGGAAACTGTGACGAAAAATAAAAGTAGTTTGTCAGATTCGTCTCGGTCGATATCAGCAATAAAAATAAACATATTGAAATTATGCGATTTATTAACTTGTTATGAATAAGAACGATCTTTAGAATGTAAAGTTCTATTTATGTTGCAAGCACTAGAGAAGGAAACACGAAAATCTAGAATCAATGAAAAAGTGCGCACGAAGCGGGAAATGTTCTCTATGGCCCCGAAGCGACGACGCCACGTACTAGATGGTATATTATTGATCAATAAGAGAGGCTAACATGGGTGACCTGTGCCGGCAGAGGCAGCTGTTACTTCGTCCGTATTTTTACGCGACGCGTGTGTACCGCGAGAAACCGATTTTCAAACAAAGTGTTCATACGATTTTGGTGTTCTTTTGGCTATCTGTGACAAAATGCGATTGTGTTGCGGAACAAGAAGTACCGACCGTACGTGAAACGCGCCAATCTCATACTCCCGTGGAAATACACGAATTGAGGGAGACAGAGGGAGTAACGGAAGAGTAACGGCCAGCCAGGATAGTTAAAGAGGCACAGAGATAGGCTGCGGGGGAAAAAGGAATTGGGAGTGGGAGTGAGGGAGCAGAGAGAGAAAGAGAGAAAGAGAGAGAGAGAGATAGAGATAGATAGATAGAGATAGAGAAAGAGAGAGAGAGAGAGAGAAAGAGAGAAGGAGTAAACGTGTGCAAGAATAACAGAAAAAAAGCGATAGAAGAGGAATCATAAAAACAGAGGGAGAAAAAGACGTGTGAGCGACATGTGTCTGTGTTGAGAATTCTATCCGCCAAAGTACGGTGGCCCAGGGTGCGCCGAGAGAGAAGATCGGTAGCATTCTCCTCTCCTATATCCGATACTTTCTCGTCGCCTACACGGGACTATCGATGCAGACCTTACGGAAGAAAAACAGTCCGTGCAAGTGTGAGTAAAAAGAGAAAAGCGAAAAATAAAAGAAAAGAGAAATAAGAGTTACCCCAGTAACGAATTTATACAAGTTTCGTGAATACCATTAAAATCGTGCGGTATCAACGTCATACTCTGTGTATCTGGTGTATATATTGTGATGCGAATCAACGAATAATGTGGTCTTAAGCGATAGTTTCAGTTTGTTTCGTGGCATCTTTAACATTTTCTAAAATTAAGTGATATCACCCTGTAGATCGGTCAAAGGGAGCTTTGGAATATGGCTTCCCTGTTCTCTAAGAGGGAGAAAGACGACGGTTGTTCGATTCGAGCTGTGCAGATTAATTTGACCATGAATAATGTACGATACGTTGAATACTTGCGTAAGGCATATGGTTTGAACATAATTGAAAGGATGTCGGTTTTATTGTTAGAGATGACATCGTCAATTTTATGATTTTCGCGCGAGCTTTTATTGTAGGGTTAACTTACCGACCGTGGTAATACAGATTGTTGATTTACTTATTTGTACACAGTATCGCCGTTAGATGGTAGCACTATCTACTTTGTAATGCTCATTTTAAGGATTATACTACTTATTACACTTAATTTTATGTGTCAACAATTGATTTATTCTTACATATAGTTTTTAATTATAAATTGATCGTATTTAAAAGTTATTTTAAAAAAAACAAACTTAATAATATAGATAATATATATTAAATTAATATATATATTAAAAAACTTTATATTGCAATAAAAATTTCAAAATAGAAATAAAAAAATGAATATATACATATATATATACCCATTGAAATGACGAAATTAGATTAAAAGAAAAAATCTCTCTCTTAAAATATATTGTAACTTTTATAATTACCTTTTCATTACATATGTTTGAATTAATAATGTTTTATTTAGATATTAGAAGAAAAAACTGAAACATAATAGATACAGTTTTATAAATTACGTTCCCTTAAGTCTATTTTATTTTGTTGTTTGGATACAATGGATAATTTATGCAAGTAGTGCATGGTTTGAAAAGGAGAATGCATAAAATATGTTTATAGTAACTCAGATTCCATTTTATTTAAAAGAAAAAATAACTATTATTTACCAGTTTTTTTTTTTTAATTTATTATAGATATAGAAGACAGTAGACTGCATGTATTTATGCATTTATGCAAAATTTGAATGTGCAAAAATCTACAAAATGGATATAGCATACACAAAAAGACAAAATATCCAAAGTATCCACATTATGCATGATATTTGAGGAATAAAATAAATCTTTATTTAAGATTCATTTTTTAAGTTATGTTTATAAAAATTTGATTTTACATAAAAATCTGTCTAAAGATGTACAATCTTAGTTTAACGCGTGTAAGGAGTAAAAGAATGAAAAGGTCGTACAAAAGTGATCGTGGCTAAGGGGTATAGGAAGGGCATGAATTGGTTATCCAGATAGAACCTCGAGTATCGACAGTTGGCGTTCTCCACTCGAGTCGCGCGAGTACGTTCAAACAAATGCGCTGGTGTGCCTAGTGGCCATTAAAGTCGCGAGGGGCCGTCCCAAAGTGTGCGTTAAAGAAGCTCTGCATTCATGTTTCAGGGAGGATAGGGAGATTTCGATAAATTGTCTGTAGAAAGGCAAATCGAGAAGTTACGAGTGGCAGAGATTAAGACTCGCGAGGGGAGTGTACGTATGGGGATGGTTGATTTGATGATTGGTTGAGAGAGTGTATGATTTTAATGCATGATGATGAACGTGTAAGCTTAATAATAGATGTTGAAATTAATGTAAAAAAATATAGTGCATAATACATAAACGTATTATAATAATATAAAAATACAAAGGTAATTTTTTTTTTACATTACTTATCGATTAGTTGGAAAGAGTTAGTTGTTTGTCAATACAAATATTAATTTGTCAAAATTTAATAATCAATAAAGGTGAATCAATCTCGACACGATTTTCCTTTCAAATTCTGATTAATCATCGTTTTATTCCGAAATTGGTAAGCAACTTGGTATTATAGGATCTCTAACGAGATCAATTTTCCACGAGATAGACGACGAACCATGGACGACTAACAAAGTAATGCGAAATCTGTCGCGGTCTGCGCCCGTTTTAATATCCCTGCATGCGGTCTCGTGCGATGCGATCCTATCGAATCATCGAATTCGAGATAGCAGGGGTCCGAAGTGATCCGCCGACGATGGTTTCAAACCTCTTGAACTTGGTATCGATCGGCCACACGATCAATTCGCCCCGGCGAAAGCGTAAAACGAGAATTCTTCTCGAGTGTACTTCGGATAAGCAATTTATTTCTCTTTCCTATGTCACTATGTGTTCCCTTCTTTCTTTTTTTTCTTCGTATCGATCTAATCTTAGGTTTCTCTCGCTTTAAATCGAAGGTATCGAGGAGCGAAATGTTATTTAATAATTGTCGAGTGTGCGGGACCGAGATTGAATAGGATCGATACGTTGAGTAACACTACTTAGGGTGGAAGAAGCATTTTACTACTTATATACTCTTTTTAAGAACAGAAGATTTTTATTGTGTGGATGTATATATATATATACTTGCATTATTTGATAATTTTATAAATATTCTATGAAATCTTTTTCAAACATTTCCTTTTTAAACATTCTATTAATATAGAGATATATTTAAAAGGTTCTTCTTCTATGTAATTTCTTGTTCTATAAAAATTTAAACTAATGCGAATCTTTGATTGAATCTATTGATCAAATTATTATTATTTATAGTTGCAAAAGTATTTTTAATTTGACACTCATTGAATAAAAATATTTCCAATTTATTTCTTTATCGAAATTTGTTAATAATTTTTTTAAAATTAACATTTCTCTTTTAAAGAATTGTGTAATTATTTATTTTGCAGTCAAGAACGAACCAACCCGATTTCTAGGGGAGGGTGTGTCGTTCAAAGCGAAATTGATTGGCATATTGGAAGTATCGGAAGCACGCGGGGACCGGATGTGCCAAGCAGCTTTGGCGGATCTGAAGATGGCGATTCGAGCTGCTGGCGAACACAAACAACGAATCGCCGTCCAGGTCAGCATCGATGGATTACGCTTGCGGGACGAAAAGTCTGGGGTAAATGACTTGAGAAAATATAACAATTGAAACGAATATTCAACTTTTGAAAGAAATGTACATAATGTATATATAACTATTTAAAAAATAATGCAAATTTTTGTAAGTTGAATTAAAAAAAGTATTTTATTATTATTCTTACTTTTTATGTAATTGATATTTATTTGTTCCAGGACTGTTTGTATCATCATCCTGTACATAAGATATCGTTTATCGCGCAGGACATGAGCGATTCGAGGGCTTTTGGATACATTTTTGGATCACCAGACACTGGCCATCGTTTCTTCGGCATCAAGACAGATAAAGCAGCAAGCCAAGTAAGATTTACACAGTATCGAGTTACATTTAACTGCTAATTATAATCTATTAATTGTAAACAATTAAGATCTATTAAGATAATTTTAATAAGATTAACACAAATATTCAGTAACACTTATTTTCCTGTATTGTACTGATTGTAAGTTAATTTTATTATTCTTTTCTGACCAGAATTTTGTTTGCTGATGAGAAAAAACTGACTGTGATTGATTGCAGCTTTTTATTTTAATTTGACATCTGTGAAGTGATAATTATTATAGCGTAGAGGTGTATTAATTAAATACAATGACAAAATGGTAAGCAAGTAAAATAATATTTGAAGAAAATTAATTTTTTTTAGAAGTGCATCTCAAAACAGTGTTTTAATTAAAATTAAAAAAAAAAAGAAAAATATATTTATTTTTAAACATTTGATTAATCAATAAAAATTTCCATAGTATTAGAAACATGTTTTACAGCTACATTCCCTAACTAATTTATTCTCATTTACTCTTTTATCTTCTAGAAATATGACATAATTTATTCTTACATTGAATCTATCCATAAGATGTACATAAATGACCAGAATATAAAATATCTTTATAACAATTAATCCATTTATGTCTAAATAAAAATCAAAATTAATTTCATCTGTATTTATTTAAATAATTCTAACTAATAATTATTTAAAAAAACAAAGAAATCAGCGATTACAATCATCTTTCCTTATTTAACGGATGAAATATTCCATTCGATACAAGTTTCTTAGAATTCGAAAGAAAAAAAAAGGAAAAAAAAATCGATAATAATTAGCGCAATAGAGTAACAACATAAAATAATCGATTCCCTCTCGAATCGATAAAGGAAAATGCAAGGACGGCAGTTATATCGTCACTGGTTCGGATATTGCCTTTGAGTAATAACAAAAGGAACAAGTTTGCCCGTGTTGATTCGATAGGAGAACCATTCGTGAGCGTGTGTTACGATCCTTAAACGCGGTTCCAAAGCAGTCGGTGTCGTTTATCGTGAACGATTCGCTTACGTGGAGGCTAAAGGGGATCCTAAAATGATATTTGTCCAATACAGGAGAAGCAATATCGACCTCGCTAGACTCTCCGGTAATTCAGGAGGGGTATGTAAATAATTGCATTATACGATTCGGCCTACCACCCCACAACGATACACCGCGGGAGATTGTTGTTCGATTATACGCGATTTCCCTTCGTGCACAAAGACCGATTGCGATTGTTCGATGGTTCTCCCTTCCTATTTTTTTTTTTCTTGTAGCGACTATTTTTATTTTATTGGCTTTTATCGATAATAAAATAAAATAATGGAGGATTAATTTTAACCCATTTTTATGTTCGATACCTGGGGTTTGGTTAAACTGTAATACATATGAAAATAGAGGGAGAAGTTATTATGCCAGTTTTGAAAGATACTGGATTTTTATAGAAGAGTATAGTAGTATTTAGAATTTTAGGAAAATTTGAAATCTAATTATTGTGTTTTCTCATCAATCCATGACATCCATTTCATATTATCATATTTTATAATTATATATATTATTAGAAGTCATAACATTTTTTTATTAGCAATGTAATTAAAATGAAATAGTCAATTGCATTACCTTCTTTTTTTAATAGAGATGTATGATTATTATGATCAAAATGAAAGGTGAATGCGAGTGCAAGATTACATTTTTTTTAAATGTAGTTTTAGTTTTCTTTTTAATATCTATATGTAAATTGAAATTAATATGATCATAACCGAAAATGGTATGTTGAATGAAACTTATTGAAAGGAGTAAGAGGATGTAGCTGACCACGTGACAGAACTGTAAGAGAGAGGGAAATGTGTAATAGAGGGGGAATAGGCCATAAGTGACTGCGGATCGTGTATAGTCGGACGCGTTTAGTATATTAGTAGAACAGGACGTAACTCTCAGGCTGTGCATTATTTCTTGAAACTTGTTTCAAGCAAAAGGTATTTTTCAATTAATACAAATCTTTACGTTTAATATATATTTTTATAACTTCTAAAGATCCTTATAAATAATTTTTTACATCTTCTTCCCTCCCTTTTCTTTTTTCTTTATTTTTGTTTAATAGTTAGGTTTTTTTAAATAATATAATTTTATTTTAATTTCAAGTATCTTATACATGATTATTCAATGAAATAATCAACATTGACACCGTGGAAGAGATTTTTTTCTTCATCTTGCAATATTTTGCAGGTGGTAATCGCGATGCGAGACTTGTTTCAAGTGGTGTTCGAGTTAAAAAAGAAGGAGATCGAGTTAACGAAGCAGCATTTAGAACAGAACGCTATAAACGTTATTAAATTTCATACCACTGGCATCTTTGTCGAACCTACCCCTGATACTAAAGTAATTGCTAATTGTTTTCCATCACTCCTTTTATTTTTTACGTTTTAATTAATTAATTTACTTGTATATTTAACATTCTAATAATCACTATATATGATATGATTTAAGAAAGGAAAAGTCTTATTTTTTTTTTCTTCTTTTATTAAATATTTATTAATATTTCGTGTATAATAATTTTGATATTGTTATGTAACAGGGTGCAGCAGGATCAGAATCTTCTCTTCATCGGGTAAGGAATACTAATTCGGAGGTAGACAAGTCAGCTGACAAACGAAACGAGTCCCCAATAAGGGATAATCCCGTAATAAGGGATTTATTAGATTTACAATTCGAATTGAACTCTCTGCAGCAAGGTATCCATCACATGGACAAAATTACCCCTGAAAATCCACCACCTTCCACTGACGATCTCTTTGAAACCGATCCATTTGGCGATTCCTTTGCGAATATGAAGGTAATTGAATCAAAATTAATTTTAGTGCCTAATATTTTCTATCAATATAAATTACTTTGTTCAAACAATAATATAATCCATAGCTGGAAGATACTGTGAGACCAATTCTACCACCACCACCCTCATCTTCCAAAAGAGGCCACCTAGAGCGACAGCAAACGATTCCAGGCGCCCAATCGTCAATCACGTCTAGTCCAGCGACCACATTGACTAGTAAAACTCCTCCACTTCAAAGTACCATTCAATGGTTCGACAAGGAAACCGAGAATCTATTCAGTGACAGCGAGCTCACAAACTCGACCAAGAATAATACACCGGTTAAAAAAGATGTGGAAGAGGTAGATGTCCATAAACATTAATTTTTTAATAATTTTAAAAAAAACATATATAAAAATTTTAACATAACTCATAGATTGTTACTCTCTTAATCTATTTTTTTATTTATTCTCTTATTACTGCAACAAAGATCCTTATAGTTTTCTTAGTCTTATAATTTTAACAATATCAAATAATTATTCAAATTATACATTTATTTCTAATTAGATACTATTTGATATGTTACAGACTCAAGCCAAGAGTCCACAGATAGACGTTTTCACGGAGCTGGATCCACTAGGAACCGGTTTAATCAAACCCTACGTAGACAAGAAAGACTTTTTCCAACACTTGAAGAACCCTCCCAAAAAGGTGCTAAAAGATTTAGTGTCCACTAACTCGGCGGACACGTTCCCAACGAACTTTAACGTTCTCTCGGAACCACTAGAGTCAGTGAAACCACGAAACGACGTGGCCGCCAAAGAGAATCAATTCGAGGACAGCAATTTCGCGAATTTCGATCGCTTCGACGAAAACGAAGCGATTCAATCAGTTTTCGCGCGCACTGACTCCTGCAGAAGAACAGATATCACGCCTAGACCGGCTCATCATCAACCTCTTTCCGTGTCTCTCCCTCCCGAAGACACTTCCACCCCGAAGTCCTCGACCATCCCGACCTCTGCAGGTGTCTCCCTACTTACAAGAATGGAAAAAGACTCCACAGAGTCTATACACGGCTTGGTAAAGCTTCCTAGTCCCATAAAATCGACTCGCAAAAAAGAATTCGACGTAGACATATCCGGTAACAAAGCGCAATCCGTGGACAAGACATTCCCCGTCGACTTTTCGACAACCAATGAATCACCAGCTTCTCCGTTAAAATCCTGTTCCTCAGATGCTAACTCCAGACTGTCAAGTTCGTCCACTGAATTGGAACTCGTACCTGAACCTCCTCCTCGAGGGATCGCCAATATTCTGATCAATCCACCACCTCTGCCGCCCAAGAAACAAGGAGTTAGGGGTATGATAAAGCCTCCTCCGAGGCCACCGCACACTGAGACCTATTTCCATTACGATTTCCCCGAAAGGGAGTCCGAAGTGACCAAAGACAGAAGTAAAAGCCCGTTGAAGGAGGCGAAGAGCCTTCAATCCGATGACAATTTCAGTCCGCCTGTACAAATGTCAAACAAGTCTGATTTGATAAGCGCGATGACCACGTCCACGTTCGAAGACTCGTTCAGCTCTATGGTACCTACCACGAATTTATCCACGTTTTTTACATCGACCAGTGCGACTACTGGACCCAAAAGGACGAAACCCTCGTTGGACATCACGTTGAGCCAATTAACGTCTGCTAATTTAGATGAATTGGCCAACAGTTTAGGCATGACCGTTAAAGAATTGACTAGTTTGACACTTCAGCAGTTGACCGAATGTTTGGCTACCTTGTCAGCCAAGGAAGCTGCGTCCAGCGACACGGAAGAGCCAGTTTCTATGAAACAAGAACCAGCGACTGTTGTCCAACCGCAATCAATGGCATCTGGCACGGTACATTCGAGACCAACGTTCAACGAGCCACAACCTTTCACCAAGAACTTTGAACAGGAGACCAAACAGGATACTACCTATGATAAATACGCTGTTTTTAGGGAATTGTTCGAGCTGGAGCAAATGGAGAAGAACGAAGAAAGTACGACGAAAGAGTCTACCGAAGAGGAAGCTTCTTCTTCAGTGAAGAAGGAAGAGTTCGAGATAGTTAGCCAACAGCACGAGACCAGCGAGGAGAGCAGATCAGATACGTTGGCCACTTTAGTGAATCTAACAGTGAAGCTTCCGCCTAGCAATGAGGATCTGACTAAGGAAGAACCAAATGCAAAGCCTGATGAAAAGACAGAATCTTCGAATATGGTGTTTGAGAAGACTCAATCAACCGAATCAGAGAGTAAAGCAGAACCAGCGATAGAATCTGAAGTATCCACAGACTTGTTGTCGAAACAACCAGAAGAAGAGGAATCTGACAAAACTAAACCTATAGTGGAGATTGAAGAGAAGATGGAGGAAACCGAGTCTGAGAAGCCTAGTGATTCCAATGAGGATTCTGATAAGCCAGTTACAGAAAAAGCTACGGAAGAAACGAACGGTTCGGTGGATAAAGTCGAAGTGAAACCCTCCGCATCGATATCCAGCGACAAATATGCCGCTTTGCGCGAGATCATTGGTGAACCAGAGCCTCCCATTGTCAAACCAACCGAAGAAGATACACCAACCTCGACCAGAATGTCTCCTGTGGTCCAATTACCGGCTCAGCCCAAGCCCTCTGCCGAGGTTGAGCTGTTAAATCTATTTTCTGACACGCCACCCCCTTCCAGCCCCAAGAAACAGCCCAAGAAAGACGAGGAAACAGGGATGAGTATGGACATTTTCGAGGAGATCAAGATGTTGAGTACCAGCGGTCAGCCAACGAAGACCAAGTCACTGATCCCCGAAGACATCTTCTGCCCGTTCACGGAGCTGAAACCAGAGAGGGATGAGAGCAAAGACGACAGCAACTGGACCAAGTTCGACACAGGCCTCTTCGTGTCGGACAGACCACCGTCGGAGTGTCCTCCCTCGATCAGTGGCACTTCGCCCTGGTCCCCCGACGGGAAAGAGTTCCACAGAGAGTCTTCTTTCAAAGGTAGCGTGTACCAGCAATCGGGCGACAGCGACAACGAGTGGAAGGACGAAGAAGAAAGCGAGGAGAGCAATGGGAGGATACGAGATCCCAGATTCAGGTGTAGCCATTATCCAAGATTCGATGGCCCTTTCGGAGACAGAGGTTTCTACGAAGAGACGGGGGGGTCGAAACGTGACAGGGGGTTCCGAGACAGGATGATGGAGGACAGGAAGTCTCGCGACTCGGCCTGGATCAAGAACACCGGGCACAGACCTAGGGATTCCTCCCCCTGGCACGACGAGGGTCAATGGGAGAAAGAGTCGAAACACTATCCCCATAGGAAGATGCAATACAAGGACGAAGATGAGCATTACGAGGCTCACTGGAAGTGCAGATCTAAGCCTCAACGTTGGAACTGGCCGCACGAGCACGGCCCGTCGTTCTACGACGACGAGAGAAAGAGGAAGATGATGCTGTGGAAGGAGGACAGGTTTGGCAGTCAGGAAAGCATGGGTTACGACGACGACGACAGGTGGTCCAGGAGGAAATACGAGAGACGAAGGTGGCCGGAAGAGGACGCCAGATTCTGGAACAGGAGGACAGCAGGTCCGCCTGACTCGGACTACCCTAGCAGGGATTACTATTACTACAGAGAAGCTAGAGACCGGTCACACGATTATCCGTCGGCCTGGAACGAAGACTACGGCTCGGATCGGCCTGGGGATGATTCACCAAGGTACAACCAGTCTGGCAGGAAGAGGCATTGGCCCAAAAGACCGAACAGCGCGAACGAGGGGCGCAACATCGACATGATTTACGGCGAGTCTCGAAGCAAATTCGGCACCTCGAGATCCGAGTGCAACGACAACGACTCCGACCCTTACGTACGATCCTCTCAACGTTCCAGGAGTCGTCAGAGTTATTGGGGCAGCGACCAGGAGTACGACAGTTGGGTGGAGAGACCTTACTGGTCCGAGGAGCCGGATACCAAGAGCGAGAGTCTTCACAGGAAGAGAGTGGTCAGGCACAAGCCTCGCCAACCTCACGTCAAGACCCAGAGCCCGTTCGAGGACGATTTCGCCCAAAGCGTGGAGCACATAGACCCCTCGGCCACGGAATCTCTGACCCCGGTCGAGCCACCGAGGATCCGTTCCGAGGGAGGCGATCAGAAACCATCGCCGCAGAGTCCTTCCTTCTCCACGAGGTATTCGAAGGTAGCCAGGAGGGGGATGGAGGAAGTCTACAGCAAGAGATCGAGCTACTTCGAGGACGATCTGCCGTTCACCGCAACAACGATGAGCGATTCGTCCGATCGTCAGAGGCTACCCTCAGATCAGAAGCAGACGCCTGAGGATGTTCCTTCTTGCGAGGCGAAGGACGCGCCGCCCGACGACTTCGTTTCAGGGGACGGCAGCCGTGATTCCTTCTTCAATGGACACCTGAGATACGACGACGACGCGTTCGCTTTCAAAGTTGAAATGGAGGACAACGTGTCCGATCATCGAGCCACCACCTTACCGTTGAAGAATCACAACCGACAGGGGAAATATTCCGCGGGCGGCAACAACAATAACAACAACAACAAGGCTAGAAACGACCAACACATAAGGAAGTCGGAGTCGGTGAATATATTCGTGAGGGAGAGCGATCCGTTTGGCGACGACGATTTCTTCGATTGATGGGTTGTTCGGGGAGTGTTGGAGTGTGGGCACGGTGATCGGTGTTCAGGGGATGGTTCCGATTTTTTGGGACTGATGTCGGTGGCGGGGTGATTCGACGGGGTGCGTTTCCTTTTCTCTGTCCAAAAAACGTACACCAACCTATCATCCATTTATAGGCCGCGAACTATAGGAACGAACAATTGTATCATCCATGTTTTTCTTTGGTTCGCTTCAAACTGTGGTTGAGGCAATAGGTATTTTGGCTGATCGAGGTCGGAGGAGATTAGGAGATGGGGTTTAGCGTAGTGTTCTACTTACTTAGTGGAACTGTGGAGCATTTAAAGACTGATTCGTTGGTAAATGATAGAGTTTTGTTCAAGTTGATCAATGTGAGCTTGATGTTTTTTAAAGTTGTGAATGTCCTTTCAAGCAAAATCAAGAGGTTGCATCTGAAAGTTGGTAGAATAAGAGTTGCTAAGAAAATATAATGTTGTTTAAAATGTAAGTTGTATTCTCTGATTAAATAATTAGTTTCTCTAATTAAATAATTATTCCAGTTTAGTTTATCCAATGACATCATCAATTGATTTGTTATTTATCAGAGAATGTATCTTATTATAAATGTAAAAATTTGAAATATTCACAAAGATGATTTACAAAGCCTAAGATTCAAGGTGCAGTTACATCGATAGATGTCACCACTTATTTATTTATTTCAATTAATTATTATTATCCATTATTTATTATTAAAAATTATCAAGATAAATGTTTCCTCGAACAATTACAATACTTATTGTCTCTGTTATAGCTAAGTTATTGAAAAAAAAACTATATTTGTGTCGAATGTGAATTAGAAATTCAAGGGGACGTTTATGGTAATTATGTATATCGATGAAGAAGATGATTCGTCATGACGAATATCGATAATAGAGATATCGATGGGGTACGAGCGACGTGCCACTGCTAGTCATTGTTTTAATAAATTTGTACATAATGTTATATCGGCGTTAGTGTGAAATTAATTCGTCGATCGAGGTCTGTATATGTGCGTGCAATTTGTATGATCAATTGTTTCATCGATTGTGATCTTGACGCGTAATTTCAATTCTCGATCACTTAGGTTTGAGATAAGGATGGAATGCTTTGGAAAATTTAGAGAAAAATTGAAAACCCTGATTTACAATATTTTAATACATTTTTTTTTCTCCCTGCTAAAGTTCGCTTGATATTGTCGAATTGTAGATGATCCACTTGACTTGAATTTTGAGAAAAACTTGATTTAGAAGAAAACTTTTAGAGCTATGAAATTTTTTTGGGAAATGAATTTTTTAAATGTTAAAAAATATCAATTCATTTTTATTTATGACGAGGGTAAATGAAAGGTTTTTTATATATTTTTATATATGCAGAGGATTTATTGAAATTATCTCTCGAGCATTTCTACTTTTTTAGAAATTAATTAATCGTGTTTTCGTTTTATTCGTTTCGTACGATCACGATGCTAGTCATGTTCGAGTGAGTTAGAGAATATTAGAGAAACACAGGCGAAATTATTGATGGTTGTTGCGACTGAAATCGTTGGAAAACTTTTAAATGTAATTTTTGTGTTCATTCGCAAATTACATTTTTATCAATTAAATATACCGAATTTAAAAAAAACAAAAGAAAGGAAAAATTCTTGATTGAATTCTTTATTTTGCAAGTTTTTTCTATCATATCATTGTGAAATCATGAAAGAAAAAAAAAAAGTTTCTAATAATTTCAGAGTAGCAAGAACCACAATTACGAATGCCTGAGAGGATCTCGTTCGATAATTAGATTATTTGAAATGTTGGGGAATCAAAATGTGACTTTTATACTACTGGTTTTTTGACCGGAACGATCTTCGTTCGTATGTCGAATCGATAATAAGAACAAGAAGTAAATCACGAAGAAAAAAAAAAAAAAGAATAAAAGAGACGAAAGACGAAGATGTGGAAAAAACTCCGTCAAATCTAGATAGCTTAATTTTTTAAAATAGAATCAGAATGTTGCATTGCAATTTTTTATTTCAAGTGCTTTATCAATAGATCTATTTATATTTAGTTTATATTTTATATTTATTGTGCGTAGATAGATGTTGATAGTCGAACCTTTTTTTAACGCTCGAAATAAATCTATTGTTTATTTAATTTATTGATCAAATCTGTCCAAACAGCAAATAAATTGAAGGATTCGAAAGAATAAATGGTATATGGGAAAAAAACTTGTATGAAAATTTAATGGAGAAATCTATATATATATGTTATCAGTTATTGAAAATTTGTAATAAAATTTTTTAATTTAAATACTTAAGTATTTATAATATTTTTCATATCTATCTTATTTTTGAAACAAATACAACTGTACCATTTTTTTCATCGAGTTCTTCAATCACAGTCAGAATTATCACTGACAATAAGGAATTACAAATTTCTGTTTAATCACTTGTGTACCTTACTAAGAATCGAGATTATAATTTTCATTTACTGTTAGCAACGCTTATTAATGATACGGGAAAACGGAATAATTAGATATGAATATCGATATCGATGCATTAAACCAAAGATTTTTTTTTACGTTACTCTCGCAACACTGGTCGCTTCATTGAACAAATAAATAAGAATCGTGTTAATAGGAATTGTGTTAGAGCGTACGTTCAATTTCGAATTTTAAAGCGGCTTAATCCAAGAAAAATTAATATTCGACGTTTATTCGTTTAACCTTTACGTCAATACTCGAAATTTAAAGAAAGAGAGAGAGAGAGAGAGAGAAAATCATTCAATTTTTCAATCGCAGTATTTTTCTGATAATAAAATTCTAAATTTGGAACGTGAATCCATATCAAATAACAATCCAAGCTGGATTCGAAAATATTTTAATGTGAAAATAAAAAATTTCATGTTCTATATACATATACACATATACATATATATATATATATATATGTTATAGAGATTGTATAGGGTATTGATATAAGGGTTGAAAGATAAATTAAAAAAAAAAAGAACTATGGAAAAGTGTGCGAAGAAAATATTGTAAAACATCAAAAGTATAAAATTACCCCATGTGAAGTGGAAAAGCTACAAATATAAACCATTTATCGAATTGCACGCAACATTATCAACAATATATATATTTCAACATTGTTTCAACCGTGAACAAATATTCTAACATCCACGAGACTCGAACGTGAGAATATTTGTCGAACGATTAATTAACAATTGTGCAATCGCGACCATTGAAGAACACAATTTTCAGGGAAATTAGTTAACCAAATACTTAAAAACGAGCAAACCTTTATACACCGTGAGAAAGACACGAACGATGATTCACTAATGGGATTCATTATCCTGCGATTTTACATATATATATATATATATAAAAAAGAAACGTATAATTAATACGTGGATAACGTGATGGGGGGAAGGGAAGAGAAAAGAGAAAAAGACTAAGATGACGAAGATGGATAACTGTACCAAACGCTTTATTTTTACGATAAGAATGGAATTTTATTATTTGAAATATGATTGATGAGCATAGAGGATGTGTATGTTTCTGTCTGTGAGCGATTTAAAAAAATGGAGAAATGGAGAAGGGCGAGGAGGACAAGGAGCAATCAGCAAAACGCAGTAGATAGTGTAATAATAATAATAATAATAATAATAATATTAATATTAATAATATTAATAATAATATTAATAATAATAATAATAAAAATAACAATAATAACAATAAAAAAAAAGAAAAAAGAAAAAAAAGAAATGAAATTGATTCGAGAATGTTTAGAATATAGTAATCTGCATCGCTATAATAAATGTACGATACGTTTACGCGATTTATGTGTGCGCTATTTATCGTGGGAAAATTGTCATTTTTACCAAGACCAGATCGCGATGACGATTTTATTCCATGCATTATTGTGTCAGTCTCCCGATAAACACGAGTACCACGCAGTACCACACACACACACATACACACACTGAACAAAAGAAGAAGAAGAAAAAAAAAATAATGGAACCGTTCGAATAAATTTTCACTTTAAAAACGTTGGAACAGAATAAATTTCTTTTGGAAGAAACCTTATTTTATTCGTCTTATCTTTCCATCGATCGAGTAAGTATATTTTCCAATTTTCAACTCTATCATAGTTTAACAATTATTTAAAAAAACAATCTTATAATTCTAAGATCCACGATACTCACAAGTAAGATGCATCATTTAATTAAAAAATTTTTGTTCCCCATAAACGACGATGAAACTAATGAAAATTGGATTGAATTGGAAAAAAAAAATCTTCGTTCAATAAGAATGAATGGACGTCATCATCACGATCGAACGAATCGAATCGTGAACGCTGTAAAAACCCGCACGATCGCGCGGGAGGACCTCGACTCGAGGGGTTGCGATCGGTGGCGGCGTTGCAGGCGCCTCCTCTCCACCCCTATCGCATCGAAACGGTTGGAGATCCCTCGGTGTTCCCCGTTCCTTGATTTGGCCGAGCACAATGCACAATAAAAGAGCATTAGATGGTCGGCTTTGTCGAGCGGTTGCACGACTTCTCGTAACAATGGCGTGGCCCCCACTCGGCGGGAGCACTCGAAACACCTGGCAAACAAGGAAACAATGCGCACGAGCCGCACTTCGACGGGATTTCGCGCATTTGGGGTGCGCGCATGCTAACAAATTATCACCCCCTCTGTCACTTTTCTCTCGTTTCTCCCTCCCTCCCTCCCTATTCGCGTCTCCCTCTTCATCCACCTTCGCGAAATACGCGGCACTTTTCCTTCGCGGTCGCGATTACGCAGCAACCTCGGTGTCAACCGAAGGTTTAATGACCGCCATCCCCCGATGTAGATATATTGTCGTTGGAAATGATGAAATAAAGTTGATTTGGAGGATAATTTTACGTTTAATAATTTAAGAGGGGGATGTGCTGTTTGATCGAGGATCGATCCTGAGAGATTAAAGAGAGATCGAGATAGTTTATTTATGTAAAAACAATCGAAGTTTGTCTTAGATAAAATGAGATTGCTTATAAAAATGTTTTTATATATCAATTATTTTAGACATTCATAGAATATATTAATACATTGTATAATTTCTAATTTATACGTATTTTTTTTCGAGGAATTAATTTTCAAATTGATTTTTTGGTACAATTTATAAATATAATTTTCGATGCATATCGTCCCAATCGTTTTTCAATCAATTATTAATTCTAACTTCGTCAAACTTCATCGATGCGTTTTCAACGATTTTCAATTTTAAAAATAAAAACTTCGAAAATTCGGGCACAGCTTTGAATCTCATCGATCCGATATCTTCCCGACTCGATTCGTTCGACCTCGTTTCGCGTTCAAAATCTCAACCTATTATTTCTCGGATCTCGGGCAAACCTGTGGTAGGCAAACGATGGAGAAAAATGTAAAAAACGGGGCGGAGTGGAACAAAGCTAAAGGATCCCCCTTTGACGGAACGATGGAATACTAGCCGTTGACCCGATCGTGTGTTGTGTGTGAGCGGAACGCGGCGAGAGAAGGTGGCGCGAACGAGGGCGAGAAAAAGGGGAAGAAGGAAGAAAATCAACCCGCATGTGCTCGGACGCACTCGAAAACGGGAAAGTACTTTTGGGCCAAGAGCGATATGGAGGCGGTATACGTCGGAGAACGTATGAAGAGTGTACCGAGGGTGCGTGAACTATGAAATGCACCGGCTCGTATGCATCGTTCCCTCTTCCGACGAATGTACCTCTGAAAAGCCACGAGAAATGTTTATAATTGGGATCGTTGGCCCGTTCCCGCCCGTTCCTTTCTTCGATATCCACCTGTGTACGAATAATTTTTTTTTCTTTTTCTTCTATTCTTCGTTGTGCAACTTTGTCCAACGCGTGCTTCAATTGAAACGAGAGAAATTTATTTTTTTATTTCTTATCAATCCTCTTCAACGATCATCGAAATTCGCCATTTTATAATATTTTATTCGCTCTTCTCACGAATAATTAGATTAAGAATGTTCAAAATTCGCAGTGAAATGAATATCTTTAATTATATTATTAATTTATTATTAGATAACTTTGACTAACATTTCTTCGTACAAGCATGGCTTAAGAAGTGTTAAAATAAATTAAAAAACACATCTTGTTAAAATTATTCGTGTACTTTCATTCGAAGATGGAAGGAGAAAAAGACAATCGTACTTCCAAAAGAGAAAAGGAAGAGAATAATAATCGTCAATAATTGGCCGATGATTCGGGGAGAATCATAAGCCCTTTCGGGGCCGATCTGTTTTGAAATTCTTACACGATTCCTCGGTGTCGTTTTTACTCTCGAGCCGGCGACATCGTTAACGTCATCGAGGGCTCGTTTTGGCGCGCGCGCGGGCCTATCAATATTTCATAAGCCTGGTAAAAAGGGACGAGTGTTTACAGCACGAGCTGTACGACGAATCCTCGATCTTGTTCGCCGGTTACCCGTAAGTGTCTTCCCTTTCGTCGTCCCCGCCGATTTGCATCCGATTGAATTTCAAATTTCAACCGCTTCTGCACCCGTGAAGTCTCGAGTATCTTCGATCACGGGGCCCCGCGCGAAATGAAATTGTTATTAATGTGGCGTCGCGTTACAACCTCGATGGAAGTGGAAATCCCGTTTTAAAACCCGTTTAATAATATTTATGGATAATTATTTTTATATGTGATGAGGTAGATAAGTGTTTTTCGATTTGTTTTGGATAGGAGGAATAATTTATTTTGTGGAGAATATTTGGGTTGAGGATTTTTTTATAATTAGAGTGGAAAATGTATTGGTATAAAGTATTGGTAACGATAAAAATAATTTGAGGTTGAAGTAATTAAGTGTCGATTTTCGTGAAATTAAAAATCGAGTGATATTCGAATTGCAATTTTTTTTCAAATAAATCGTAAAAGAAACACGAAAGACGCGATTTATTGAAAAATTTTTTGACGAATGTGCAATATATTCTATAAATGACACTGATATTTTGAGTAAAAGTTAATCACATTTCTACCCATTTATTACTTGTTTCATAATATTAATACTTTTCAAGCACGTAGCAGGAAATAATATATTTCTGATCATTTTATACCCCTATATTGCTTCCCCTGAAATTCACATTTTGTTGTTCAACCTTATTATTATATTATTATTACCTGTTCTGTTCCATCTCTCTTGTTTTACATTATTATTTTCTCCTTTTCATTTAATTTATTCTCGAATCCAAAGTTAAATTTCAAACAAAATACAGTCGCATTTTAAAAATATCTGAATTTCTAATTATTCTTTGATACGTATTTCACAGCGACGTATTATTTTTATTAAACTTTTGCAAAAATTGAATATCATTTTTTGAATATCGTTCCAGAAATCATGAAAATAATATTTTATTTACAACCAGATTATTATTATTATTTCCATCATTTATTTTCCGTGATGATTATTTTCATTTCAATAAAAAGACAAATTTCATTAAAAGTATCTTCACGTAATTGCAAAACAATCATAATACAAACTTAAAATATCTTCTTTGTAACAATTTTTTAAAATTAATTATTTCTTTACAAATATACAAAGAAAAAGAACAATTTTATTATCATTCTCATTATTCACATTTACTCATATTATCATTAACATCATTTTTATTCCAAATTATTTTCTATTCATCTTTCCTTTCTTTTATCCAATTCTTTATAAAAATGAAATTATACGTGTGTTACAAATCTATCATTACTTCTAAGAACTATTATTAAAGACCTAACATTTTCTAACATTTTCTAGACAACGGCGTAAAACCATCTTGAAAAAAAAAAGGAAAAAAGGAAAGAAAAGAAAAAAACAAAGCTCGCAATCCACGTAACAAATCCACGAGTACCGCCATTACACCGCAGAGACTGTTTACACGATCAAACGTTCGTTTAAATGCTTCTAGTCCGGTGAAATCGCCCGTACAAGTTCTTACCCCAGAAACAGGTCTCCCTTTTTCTTTATAAGAGAACCTTCTCCTAACGAGCGTCCAAGGAAATTGTATACGAAACACGTTTTCCACCTCCTCCTGTGTAAAACTCCTCCCCCATCGCGGTGGAATATTCCGGGATTACGGGTTGCCCGAGAAGAGAAGAGAAAGAGAAGAATCCGTGCTTCTTTCACCAAGGGGGTGGGAGGAAACTTCAGTTTGCCGTCTCTGAATCGCGTAAGTAAATGGCTGTTCTCTTTAACCGCGTACACGAGAACGGACGGACGGACGGACGGAGCGAAAAAAGGAGTACAGGGAACGAAGAAAAAGAAATGGAAAGAGAAAAAGAAAAAGAAGAAAAGGCAAGAAAGAGGGAAGCAAAGAAAAAAAAAAGAGACAAGTTGGGAGAGGGAGAGGCGAACTGTAAAAGGGGTAAGAGTGTAAAGAGGGAGAGGAGGATGGATAGAGAGGAGGAAAGTAAGAACGAAGGAGGCTTGTCGCGGAACAGAGAGAGGATCAGAGGCTGGTAGGAGTGGTGTTCTCGAGGTGGTGAGCACGACGTGGTAAAAAGGAACGACGTAAGGGGGGAAAAAAGGGAAGAAAAAAGAAAAAAAAAGGCGGAGAGTTACTGGCGGGAAAAACGGTGTCTTGGAAAAAGGTGCAAAGCCGACAGTATTCTTTGTAGCGGGGGAGGGAATATTCGCCTTCTGTGCCGAAGACCTCTCGCACTTCTTTACCTTTTTTTTTTATCCCTCCACCCTTACCCTATCCCCTCCATCTGCAAAGCAAGAAGAAGACGCTTCTTCTTCTTCTTCTTCTTCTTCTTTCCTTTCTTTCTCCTTCCTTCCTCCCTTTTTCTCGCGCAACACCAACGACCACTAACCGTGGTCTCCTTCCACATTTTTTCCCCTCTCCACTCCAACTCCTTCGCTTCTTCTTTCCTCGCTTCCTTGCCTCGCTTCTTCCCTCTCTCCGTCTTTCAGTTGCAACGATTACAGCGCAACTACCGTTACCTTGGCAAGGATGAAATTCTGGTAGTAGTGGTAGAGCGGCAGCTTTACTTCTCCGCCCATACTCTCTCTCTCCGGGATCCCTTACTCGACAGCCTCTTCTGCCACGAGATATTTACCAACATCCAAGATGGCGGCATAATCTTGCCGGCTTTTCGTCGAAAGTCGACGAGTCATCCAAAGCGGCCAGTCCCTTTTCTCCCTCCCCCCTCTCTCCCTCTCTCTCTCTCTTTTTCTTCTCCTTTGCCCATAAACACTTTCATCGCTCTCGTTTTACTCGACTCCGCCCTTTTTTTTTTTTTTATATACCGTTTCCCTTCCTTTACCTTTATTCTTTTCTCTCTTTTTTTTCTTTTTCAGATTCGCTCGGATATCTTTCGGCCGTTCCTTCGAATCTCACGGCTCGACTACTTGTGGTTCTTTTCCTCGAGATCGATCACGCGACGTTTTACACTTTGAAATGGAATCTTTAAGGTGGCAGCTAGAGCGAGAGCTTTGTTCTTCAAAGTTGAGGTTGACGAGAGTACTGGGATTACTGCGCTGCTTCGAGAAAGGGTTTCGGGGAGGGTTGTTTGTCGAAAGCAAAGTTTATAAAGTTTTGAGAGAATTTTCTAAGAATTTTTTTTTTTTTTATAGAAAATCTATCTTTCACTTTGACAAAATTAAAAAGGAAAAAAAGATGAAATAAAATCTTCGTTATCTTCGTTCGTATCATCTATCGGTATTCGATCAACCAACGAAATCATTTAAGAGTTTCGTAGGAGGAAGAAAAAGTGGGGTTGCAATAAGTCGGAGGGACACCCTCGACAGATTTACCAGAAAGGAGATCGAGAGGGAAGAAATCAGTAGAGGTAAATACGCGTGGCGTGAGTGAGAGCGAGCGAGAGCCGATGGATAAGAAGCAATCGAATCGAATAGTGGAACTCGTGGAATCCGCAATCCGTCGCGAAGTGAATGGCGAACGCCTAAGGGTTTTCTATGGCCGGGTATGCCGCTCGTCTCTTCCTCTGTCCGTCGACCTAGCCTAACCTGGCGGCAACTTGAGATTAATGTGGTAATCGCTGAATCAGCGGAAGACACGAAAAAAAAAAAAAAAGAAGGAAGAGGTATCTTCCTCTTTCGTGGCAACGATACTTTTCTCCTCGAACGAGCAATCGAGGGAATCTTGGAGGTGCTCGACGATAAACAGGAGGTGTCTGTGATTCACCATCCTGGATGATATATAATAGACTCAAAGAGAATTTTCACGAATTTATTTTATCCAGTGATTATTTTTTAATAAGTAAATCTAATTTACATTAAATTTTGTATTGGAAGAATTTTTGTATTTTTGTATAAATGAAAATGAAAAAAAAAATGGCGAAATATGTCACTTTTTTATTCGAATCGATTGTAAGTTGATTTTCTTTAGATATTAAATTTATTGGACAATGATATAGCTGGTTCCAATTGTATTAAAAAATCAGGTATGTATATATAAGCGAAAATAAAACAATTTTACAATTAATATTAAAAATCCACAAACAGTTTTATTTTTAAAAAATTCTGTATTCACATTGTAGAGACTCAAAGCCTAATTATACGCCGTGTCTGACGACACAATATTCTTTTCCACTTACTTTTCATATTTTCATTACAACTCGAAACATTTTTTCAGGATATAATAATAAAAAAAATTCTACTCGAATGATTTCTCCTGTAAAAATTAATTTTAACGATATTCCAACTTTCGAAGATCGTCGTCGATTATCCAAACAAAGGGGCACGAGAAGAACCGGCACCCCTCGAGAAGCAAAGCGGGCAATATCCAATGAACTTTCTTCATCGATACAGATCCTGAAAAACGTTTTTCCGTAAATAATCGAGGCTCGAGGAAAAAAGCAGCAATAACAGGATACACCGATTCCTATACGATACGTATATAACGCGCGTGTATCGCGCAAATAAATACTCGAGGCCAAGGGATGGCGTGGAAGGAAAGAAGGGTTGGAAGCTGTGCCAGTCACGGAAGAACCTCGCCGGTACGCGGAGTAAGTGCAATAATACCAGATTATTTGCATCGCAAAGCCGTGCGTATGGGTAAACACAATATTCGCTCTCTGCTCGGCTCTGTGAACCGATAGTGCGCTCAGGTAGATAACGCATACGTCTGTACCATTCTCCACCCGTCTTCGTCCCCCTCGTTTCGACCCCGTGTCGATCCTCTCCGTTCAACACCGACAGATATCCATCGTTCATTCTCTCTCTCTCTCCCTCTTTCTCCCTCTCTCTCGTTCAACCTCTCTGCCGCCACCCTGCACCCTCTCCTTCTCACCTTTATCCGTGGTCCGTGTCTATCGTGTCTATCTCCGTCTCGCTCGCTCTCCCGGCTATCGACGCCATCTTCTTCCGATCCGATACGTTCCCGCAGTCTCCGTCCTCGTCCAACTCTCTATGTACCACCGCGGCGTAATACAGATTCTATTTGAGCTGCCTGAGGGAAGTTAACTCGTGATGCGTGCAGCTCGCCTCGCTCTGTTGGCGATACTACGGGGATCTGATCCGTTCTCCATTTCGAGGCTGCAAATCCAAGGACCTTAAACCTCGCGATCTGCACGCCTACACAAGCGGTGTCAATTTTCATCATCTTCGTCCCTCTTTCTCTTTCTCTCCGTTTTGGGAACGAATATTCTCCAAAAGTCTTTCGGGATTATATTTGGAATTTTTACGAACGAGAGAAAATTGTGACGAACGATTCTTCCGTTTCAATCAATCTTCCACAATCCGTTTATATATATCTATAACATAGATTCAACAATATTCCCGAAACCGATAATCCAAAAGCTAACCCTGATCTCTCCTTCCGAAATACGTGCATCCTCCACCAGTCAAAATATATTCCAAATCCCCATAATCCCCCAGCAAAGGCAACAAGGCCGAAGACACAGGAAATTGCGCACAGGTGGACGAGATACATTCCGGGTATCGAACAGATCTCACCACCCCTTCCCCTCCTCCCTCTCTCCCTCCCTCCCTGCCTCCCCTCGCGCCGTCTGCACAGGTTCTATTAGCACGTAACGCCTGGTCCTTTTGCCGTGCCGCTCAAAGCAAAGCAGCCCCCGTCGAGTGTTACAATTTCGCCCTTCCCCTCCCCTCCCCTCCTCCTACCCCAGCCCCCAGCCTCTTCTCCTCTCAAAGTCCCTTTATCTATCCCGCTATTTTCCTAACTCCGACGTCCCCTCCGGGCCTTTCTCCTCCGCTTTCGCGGTGGCGAAACGAACGGCTCCTCTCCCTCCCTCCCTCCCTCCCTGCTGAGGAGGAAGCGTACCGTACACGCTCGTGGATCCGGCCGGAACACTCGGGTGGGGAGGAGGGGAGAAGCACCACAGCCACCCCTTCGTACGTAGCCTTGGCGCGCGAGGGGTGGCTCGAAATGCCCGCCCATCGGTCCGCCCATGTTAGGACGGAAAGCAGTCAACTCGGGGCTGAATCAATTCGGCCCACGATCTCGCCTCGTAGACGAGGTCCATCACCAAACCGGGAGCGCGGGAGCCACTCGCGGATCGCGTAAGGAATTATACGGAAGAAGGCGGCCGCGAGAAAAGCCCCCATGGACTTGGCACCGTGGTCGATCAAATCCTTGGTGCGAAGATTTCGGAAAGATTGTTCCCTGTTGTTCCTAGCGTCGAAACAGTTGCAACGGGATATATCGTTCGGATGAGATTAAATAACACGTTTCTCGTTTTACGTTTCGTCGCGATTCGTCGCGTTTCTCGCGTGTGGACAGTGGATTCATTCTTCTTCTCCTTTTCCTCTTCCGTTTCCTTTTTCGGTTGTTTCGAGAACAGGGGGGAGGGAGAAGCGAGTTTAAATCAAGATCGTAGATCGTAGATCGTCAACGAGATAGATCGCAGGAGGAGGGAGTGATCGATAAGAGAGCATGAGAGGAAATCGTGATGATTAATCAAGATTCCGCGAGAGAGAGGTGATCGTTGGCGATAAAGTGGAGTGCGTCACCGCGAGCCGTCATCCTTGAGATACAGTCGAGTGACGGAACGAAGCAGAAGAAGAAGAAGAAGAGGAAGAAAAAGAAAAAACCCCTCGTTATCGTTGTGAAAACAAAACTATTAGCGCAAGATAGCGAGGAAATTGGCGCGGAGCATCGTGGTGCGCTCGTGACAGTTGCCTCGTGAAAATAATGTCGGAAGACAAGCACTCTTCTCGCGCAATCTCGTTCCGTTCCTTTCAAACGTTCAACGCCAATTTCGACTAACACCTTCCATCCCTTCGACATTCGAAAGAGAGACGAACACATCTGTATTCGTGGATGGATACGTCGGAATGAGGAGGAATTTGAAGAAACCGGGAAGAACGTGCGTCGAGATGTGCCCGTGAAGCTCGATCACGATGGAACCGCGTGGGATGATGATGTCGAACCTGTCGTGCGACGGGTGCGCGGACAGCGACCGAGATTCCGACAGCAGCAGCATGATCGTGGACCCGGTGAGTTTGGACAAGAACGACCTGTCGCCGTCCCAGTCGTCGTCCAGCCCCATAATACCAAGCTCGCCCGTCCCGCCGACCACCACGTCCTCCCGTAACCGCGGAGGGAACCGCGGCAAGAAGAGCTACTCGATGATGTCGAGTAGCGGGAACGGGCAGCAAAAGGGGAACGGGTCCGGCCAGGCTCCGTCCTCGTACGGGAACGACAAGATGTCCTCGTCCCTGATCAAACCCCCTTACTCCTACATAGCCCTCATCACCATGGCTATCCTCCAATCGCCCCAGAAGAAGTTGACGTTGAGCGGGATATGCGAGTTCATCATGTCCCGATTCCCCTACTACCACGACAAGTTCCCCGCATGGCAGAACTCGATCAGACACAACTTGTCGTTGAACGACTGCTTCATCAAGATACCGAGGGAACCTGGTAACCCGGGCAAGGGCAATTACTGGACGCTGGACCCGTTGGCCGAGGACATGTTCGACAACGGGAGCTTCCTTCGCCGGAGGAAGAGGTACAAGAGGCCCCCGCCGCACTACGTGCTGCGGGACAGGGCGATCATGGCCACGTTCGCCATCTGCGGGGGGGACCGGGGGCCTTGTCCGGGCGGTGGTGGCGGTCATCCCGGGGCGCTCGCCTATCCAAGCGCCGCGTACCTGTCCCCGCCGCCCGGCCTCCCCCTGCTCGACTTCTCGCCCTCGACCTTGGAGGCACTGAAGCTGGGCGGGTTCCTGGAGCCGCCGCCACCGTTGTACAAACCCGTGCCGATCACCGCGCCCCCGATCAGGCAGATCGATCCCGCGCCGACGAGGACCACCGCGATACCGAGCGGACATCCGCCGGCCGAGAAGAAGAGGAACTTCAGCATCGACGCTCTGATTGGCAAACAGGCGGCCAAC
The DNA here is from genome assembly GCF_003254395.2 of Apis mellifera. Taxonomy (NCBI): domain Eukaryota; kingdom Metazoa; phylum Arthropoda; class Insecta; order Hymenoptera; family Apidae; genus Apis; species Apis mellifera. The sequence continues at coordinate 6,045,574 of NC_037646.1, forward strand.
GATCAGAACTGCGGCGGCTTGCTGGATCTGAGCCCGTCCGAGCACAGGGAGATCAGGAGCCAGGCGTCCGCTTTCTCGCCTCTGGTTTAGAGGATCCTTCCGTCGCGGATTTCCTTCCTTGGGGACGTCGAGAAAAAAGGAAAAGAGAAAACCTCGGTTTTTTCCAAACGAACGAGGAAAGAGGATCTTTCTTCTTTTTTTTTTCGGAGATGAGAAGAGAGGAGGAGACGGAAAGGATAGAATCGAAAGGGAGAAAGATGAGGGAGGTTGATGTACAGGTGAAAATCATCCAGAGATCACGGGGAAAGGAGAAGAAAAGAAAGTGACTAGTTTGAGGAAGAAGGATGGAAAGGATAGGGGCGACGGAGCGCGCCCAAAGATTTCGATTCTTCGATTAAGTGTATAGAAGAAACGGAGGAGGAGGAGGAGAAAAGGAGAACAAAAGAGACGCGACGAGGAGTCGAGTAATTGTAAAAAGGTGTAGTGCAATAGTGTAGTGGTTGGATTTAAGTACGAGAAGAGGAAGAAGAGGAAGAAGAAGAAAAAGGAGAAGAAGAAGAAGAAGAGAAAAAGCAACCCTTGCTGTGTCGAACTGATCATCCTTAGCCGCTATCATCTCCAACGATCGATTCCTCTCCACGAATCGAACTTAATAATTTTCCAATCCCTCCCCCCCCACGTTATTTTTCTTCCATTCTTAGCAAAGAAAGGAACAGAGCTTTTTTGCCTCGTTTTGTAAACGATCGATTAATATATACGCCACTGTAAATATACAGGCACATACACACATATACACACACATACACGTGCATAAATTTATTACACGCATAGTGACACACGCACGTACACACAAATCCCGAACAAATCTTTGCTCAGCTTTTTATTGTTTGCGAGTGAGAGGGAAGGAGAGAATGCGCGCGAGTGAAAGGGACAGAGAGGGTGGCGGAGAAACGATGGAGAAGGGGAAGTCAGTTCTCTTCATCGGATTTAATGTAAAGCTCGGCCGGATTTTCGGTCAAGTAGACGTTTCAGTGTACATAGACGTTGTACGTGGAAAAAAAAAAAGATTAAAAAAAAAAAAAAAGAAAAAAAAAAGAAAGAAAGAAAAAAAAACACGTAAGAACAATTCGGGTTCCACGATATCGGGACGCGTATATGGAGGGAGGGGGAGGGATTTTTCGAGGGGACGATGAATGGGGATGATGATTCTGCAACAAGAGATATTTCGTCTTATCGGTTTTTCGTTCGTTTCACCTCATTGAAATTTGCTGGACATTTGAAATATCGTTGAAGACGAATGGCGCGAGCTTGCAATGGAATCCATTTTGTTTCCTCGTTTTATTTATTTACGATCTATGATTGAGCTTTTGAGTGAAACTTTGGAACGATCGATTTGATGTATTGTTTTAGATCGTTGGGAATATTTGGAATGGTTAAAATGGAAAAAATCATTTCTTGAATTGGGAATAGAAACGAGAAGATGAGAAAGAGAGAAATATGGAAGAATCAGTAAGTAATAACATTTTACAAAGTTTGTCTCTTGACGATTAAAAAAATAATCGATGTCAAAAAATAGTAAAAGTAATTATCTTTACGGTATAATTTATTCAATTTATTGATTTATTTTCCATCCAATTTAGTAATTAGAAGATTAGTTGTATTAGCGTACTTGGCGCTTTGACGTTTCGAGGTTTTATACGGCTTGATCTTGGAGTTGATCTTTTTATTATGTTATTTTTATCGTTTGTATATTTCTTCTTTTACGACTTTTTGGTTTAATCGTTGAAACGATTCTGAATTATGATTTTATTATTAATATCTTGAACAGTGTGTAAAGTGCGTAATCTCAATTTCGGATAATAATGGATAATAAAATTTTAGTTTTAGAGGATTAATTATATCTTTAAAATCGAAGATTTTACAGATCAAGAAAATTTACAATTTCGTTTGAATGTTAATATCATATCGTTATAGTATAATTTTTTTTTTCTATTTATTAAATCAATTGATATTATTACGTAATTTTAATTTCGCAATCGCAACGGGCATAAATATTTTAAGATATTTTTTTCTCGTTTTTCTTTTTTCGAACTCGATGAAAGATTTCAAAAAAAAAAAAAAAAGAAAAAAGAGCACAATTACACGTAAATGAGAAATAAAAAAAAAAAAAAAATGCGAAACGAAAGTCTGACGAAGCTCGTCGACGACTTTTAACACGGACACAGCATTCGAGTCTATTCTGAGCGTTTTCAAGCGTGTATACACATATGTGCTAGGGATCTACGAGAAAAGAGAATGGAATAATTTACAATTAATCCCTGTGAAGATACGCATCCATGACGATATATATATGTGTCAATCCACACATGTACAGATACACGTAAGCCGCTAGTGAATTTTCCTCGTATTGTACAATTGCTAGATAAGAGTTATTGCTATTGTTTGTGCAACGAATCGGGTCGGATCTAATTTTCGTTGAATGGAAAAAAAAAGAGAGAGAGAGAGAGAGAGATAAAAAAATGTTTCATAAAAATATATTGCTATGCGTTTTAACTTTTGGAATGCGGGTGAATAATTCGAATAATTTTTTTTATTAATATGTTTGCATTATTATTTAACACGTTTGGTGCCGTGGAAAATAGAAAATCATTTTGGGGTAATTGAAAAAAATTACACAATATAAATTTTTAAAAGATTAAATGGCAAAGTTGGAAAAATTGATCAGTACTTCGAGAGATTAGATTAGAAATGAGACTCAATGGTGTTGAAAGATACTTAAGTATTTGAAGAAACTCAGTTTTACTTATGAATAATAGGAAAGATTTAAAAATATTATTAATTCGAGAGAAAATATTATTCAAAAATATTTAAAATATCGATAATAAAATATCCAATCCAAAATTTAATAATATTATATCCCATAATATAACTGATATTGAAAAATATTCAAAGCTATTCGAATACTCAATAATGCTCAATAATATAAACAAAAACTTAAAAGTATTCAAAAACGATATTCTTAAATATTTAGAAATATTGATATTCAAGTATTTATTAAATCACAGATCTCACTCCAGAAATTATTATTCGAGAATTCGAAAATACTCGAAGAAAACTTACTCGCAATACAAGAATACTCAATTAGAAAAATATCATTTTTATCAATATTCTTTATATCGTTCCGTATTTTTCTCATGTTTCGTTTCAACGTTGAATACTCGAATAAAATACTCGAAAAATCCTTTTCACCGGTGAATAAAAATGGAGTACGTGTGACCTGGACGGCACGTGACGCGTTAAACTAGAACCAACAAGATGTTCGTGTTTTCTATTCGCTTCAAGGCAACCAGAATTTGCAGTTATTTTCGTTATCGTTCTCTCGTTTATGTAGAACTAACTGATTACATAATCGGCACAAATGTGTTTTCAAGATGCGAATGATGCACGTCACGATAACGAGAATCATTGTCTAACAGAGGAATGGCGGCTTATTATTTTAAGAAAAATAAATCTCGTGACGTGTCGAAATCGAAAATAACGAAAATACAAGAAGAATAAAAAAAAAAAAAAAAAAAAAGAAAGAAAAATGAAAAAGATATAGAATGTCTTCCCTTGTAACAAATTCATTATCTTCCATTGCACAATCCCGCGATAAATAAAATCTTATTTTTGCATTTCAACACGTTCGATTTAAATTTCTCCAATTTATCAGAGATTGATAAAAAGTCCAAATTTTTTGTACACGCATTCCGGTAAAATTTTTCGGCAATTATTGGAAAAATTTTTTTTGATCGAGAACGTATTCCATTGCAAATGCTTTAATCCTCTGTAATTGAAATTCAAAAATATCTAATTGATTATAATATCTTTGGCCGTCTAATTGTGATCTTTATCGAATTATAATTACTCCGATTTTATTATACTTCATTAACTCTCTATAATAATAATAAAACGAGAATAAAAATTTCATTAAATAATATTAATATGCGATCAACATTCTTTTTTTTTCCAGAATTTTTGAATCGTTCGAACATCAAAATAAAAAAAAAAAATTGGAATAAAATATTATTATATAGTAGGAAAATAATGCAGCACAGAGACTTGATGTAATTTTTCAAGAAAAAAGACTTTTCATTATTAAAAATTTCACGTGTTGTATTTTGCTGAAAGCACAGACGTGTATACACAAATCATAGAACGTTGCAGAGGGTTAAGAGCATTCAGCAAGCACGAGCGGAAATTCCACGAGATATTCGATAGATTCCGTTCGATCTGCGTCAGATGAAAGAAAATGCATAATAATAATAATAATAATAATCATCGGATGGAGCCGATGGGAAAAAAACACCGATTCTAAATCTAAATGTGTCGAATGTTTGGGTACAAAACGATATATAAACTTGATAGTCTTTTATACTTGCATAAATTCACGGCTGATCGACTTAGAGGTGTAGAGATTTTTAATATTAAGTTAAATTAAATGTATTATATAAATATATGCGATCGCGAGTGTTGTTCATTTTTTGTGTAAAAAAGAGAGAGAGAGAGAGAGAGAAAGAGAGAGAGAGAGAGAGAAACGAAGAAGAGGAAAAGGAAAATGAGGGAGAGGAGAGAAAGATAGGGATAGTTCTGAGAAATGATTCAGGATTATTATTCGAACGGTGTATATTTTAATAATCTCGTCTCAACTCTGAGCTATCGTGTGTTAAGATATTGTGACGAAAGTAACGCGGTACGTCTGTTTGTTCCTTTACTAAAATAAGTACCGATGCTATAATGTATGTTTAGTTATAGGTTATCGTTAACACTTGTCTCTGTAGATTTAGTAAGTATTATACGTGTCAAGATGATAGATTTATAATAACGTGTAATAATGTCAACAATAAAGTACTGTTAAGTATAAAAGATTTATTCTTTTTTTTTTTCTTCGATTAAATGACAGATTAATTGGAAAAGCCATTATTATTTTTTATTGATAATGTTGAAGGGTTAAACATATATTTTACGAGATATCTTGGAAAATGGAAAATAGATGCAACGAAGAAATTGTTCGTTATAGAAAAATATTTTCATTTCAAAAAAATAATCAAGTGGTGAAAAATTGATAATTTAATACATTGTTATATGATGGCAGAATTGATAAATTTCAGATAATAACAGATATATCGAACAAAGTGGTGAAAATAATTGAAATTTTACGTACAATTACAAAAATTTAAGGAACGATATTCAATTAGATTTTCGAAAAGAAAAATGAATCACATTTTTTAGAGGAATAAAATAAAAGATAAAACTTTATTTTGCAGGTTTTTTTATCGGTTAGAATAATTAAAAAAATATATATATATTTTCAACGCATTTTTACTCTGTATTCTGTATATATATAAGAGAAGCATATCTTTTTTAATTGAAAATTAAAAAAAAAAAAAAAAACGCGTTACGCGCTTTGAATGACTGCTTTTGTATTTTACCTTTTGAATTTGATCGATATTCATTACTGAGGAATTTCCAAACGAAACATCACATATTTACAATATCACTACATAAATTACAATACAATGTTACTGCATTTATTTTAATATCGTAAAAAAATCTAGTAAAATCCGCTTTCGACAACACGTCCAATCCAAATTCAAACATTAAGAGATTATTATCTTTATTAAAACCAATTTGCCAATCAAATCATTTTCAAATTCCAATTAAACTCGACCAAAAGATCAATCAATTTTTCAATTTTGCAACACAGACATACGTGCAGAAGTGCGAAACTCCATCAAACTTATTCAAACTCGTACTAAAATTTCTACCGAGAAAATTATCCCTTCGACTAACACCAAACTCGTTCAAACTCATCCACACCGAAATCATCTCTTACCAAAAGAATCAATTTCCACGCATTAATCTAAGAGCCCGGCCATATTCTCCATCTACTAAACTCTCACGTGGAAATCAAAGAAACGTCCGAAAAGAAAAGATTCATCCAACGATTCATCCCCATCCATCGCAGCAGGTATACATCCCCGATCGATTCGCTATTAGTTCAATGCCGTGTAAAGAATCTCTTTCCCATCGTTTCTAATTGTCGACTACCGGCACTCGTTATTTACTCGAACGAGCGTGGAATAATGAAAAGGGACGATCATCGCCTCTCTTCCCGTTTCTGCAGAGGACCACACCTCCGCGCCACGTATCCGTGGCGACAATGCAAACCGAAACAAACACTTGGCGGCACGTGACCGCCACGTGCCGGCCAGGATATATTACATTCCGAATGCACACACACTTGACGAACGATTAAAGGGGTGGAACACGGCCGAGGAACCACGATCGTGACAACGATGAACACGCCGCCGGCTCTTTTCTTCCCGCTTCAAAATCTAGATCAGAGTATCTAGGATGCTGGAAAAGTCGAGCGGCTGGCTATCGTTCTCCGTTTGTTTCGGTTTGAGATGGACGTGGTTCGAACAAAGTTCGATTGTAAATTCAAGGTATTTTATTTTTTGTTATATTCCTTCGTTACATTTTCATGGGATACTGGAAAAGTCGAGCGGCTGGCTATCGTTCTCCGTTTGTTTCGGTTTGAGATGGACGTGGTTCGAACAAAGTTCGATTGTAAATTCAAGGTATTTTATTTTTTGTTATATTCCTTCGTTACATTTTCATGGATTTTCTTATTTCAGGATGGATTTTGCGATGGGTTTGACGATGTTTGAGTACATATATTTATTTGGGTTCGGTAATAAAAATTGATCGAATATGTTTGAATATGTTTCTTCCACTTTGAAGTAACATTGGATGATATTTTTTTATATTTTTCTGAGCGATAAATTTAACGATCATGTTTGTATATCTTTTTTACGCAATTTATCTGATTTAAAAAAGGAAAAAACTGATTCGTAAACATTTTTAGAAACTTTGTATCAACAAATATTAATGGCACAATAAACTTCTATTATCTAGATATACTAAAACAATCATTCTCTCGCAGCTCGTCTGCATAATATCATTATAAAACACGATAATATCCAATATCAAACAGCAAACAGCAAGTATCTCATGCTCGAATATCTATTTACCTTCGCGCAAAATTGAATAAATTATTAATTAAAATATTATATCAAGGAAATTAAATCGAACACGGAGCGCGAAAAGGAAATCTGAATTGATTCGACTGAATAAAGAAACATCTCGAGAAAAAAAAAAGGAATTAATCATTGATCGAAGAAGACATCGAGAAGAAAATGATGAAATTTGCGCGGAAATTTTCCTGATCGCAAGCCTCGACCCTGAATATAAATGTTATCGTGCGATTTACGATCCGCCATCGTTCATGTTTTCTATTTATCTAATGCGAAACGATAGAGATAACGCAACAATAATTGTCTATTCGAGCGACGATATTGTCGGCGAGGCGACGCGTGGAACGAGTTCCATAAATTTTCTCGTCGCATCGCGAGAAATGAAAGCTTCCTACGGGGGGAAGCGGGGCTGGGAGAAGGAAGGAATAACTTTTCATCGAGGAAAAGGCGCCACGTTTCCCGCGTTCCACGTATGCTTTATTTTCCCTCCCTACCATTTAGAACCAGGAAAAAGTTTCGTTTATACCGTGATCATTATCATAAACGATTTTATCGCCTTCTCTAATTATCGTGTTTTATACTTCTCATCCGATGGATATTGACTTATTTGCCAGAATTTGCCGGAAATGGAAATGGATGATCGAATTTTCGTTCGAATTTTAAGAATTAATTAAATGAAGGGAAATCTTGAAAGGGAAGTTGAAAATGAAAGGAATTTGGAGAAAATTGTTTTATTTTGATATTCTTTATATATATATTGTTAAACTTCGTGATTAATTTTGTTAAAAATATAAAAAGAAAAAAAGAAGAGGAAAGAGTCTATGTAAATTTACAAAACGCACAGAAAGAAACAGAAAGTACAAATATAACAATTATTAACGTAATTAACTTCAAAAAAATTTTTTAACGATAATTACTTGTCAATTTATTCCTGTTGACTAATTTTCCAAGAGAAAGGAAAAGAGAGAGAAATATCTAGAAAGAGACCGAAGGTTAGAAGAGGAATTAAAAACGCGCGTTGGGGGGGGGGGTGGTTGGATAGGCTCGAAAAGCTTGGCTCGGTTTTCGTCACGATCGAGGAATGTAATATCGTCACCCCAAGCGACAAGAGTTGCCTTCGAGAGTATCGCCGTTTAGAATAGCGTGACGGGGGATGTGGGGGCATGGATTAAACTGCAATGAAAATCCACTCATTTTCTACTCCCTTCGCTTCCTCTCTCCCCTTCCCCTCTCCTCCTTCTCTCCGCCCTCCTCACCCCGCGCAGACCCCGCCTGCATCGTTGCGGGTAAACAAGATATTACCTTCATGCCTTCTCCTCGTCCTTCTGTTCCTTGATCTGTTCCACTTTTAACGGGGAAGTAAGTTGGATGATGAACTCGTCGATATTGTAATCGTCGAGGTGAAAAATATAGAAATATTTTTGTGAGGTATCTTTAGGATGGAAGTAAAAAGGGAATTGCAATATTAGAATTTTTTTAAGAAGTACTTGATATCTTTTCGTTTGAAAATGAGAGGAGGGAAATTTTTGAAGATGAAAGATTTGTTATTTTTCTCTTTTTCTCTACTACGTTGTATTATAAATGAGATGAGAAGAAGATATTTGATGGGATGGTAATGATTTAAGAGGAGAAAATTTCTTTCCATAAGAAGATTTTAAAGATGATTTTTATCGTTGAAGGAAATGAAGAGATAAATTGATCTAATGCATTGTATTTATGAAAGGGGGAGGGGAAGGAGGAAAAAAAATGTTGAAATGGGAATTTTATCCCATGAAATGACGCGTGTAATGAAATTCGAAAAAGATAATTAAATACTTGAAGGATTTTAATAAAACAAAAAGTAATTTGATTCGGGGAAAGAGGGCACAAAATAACTGGCAGGAAATATAACACAGAGAGGAAACCCAACCCCCGGTAAATGTGGGTTCGCGTCCAACGCAACAATGTTCCAACGCATATTTGCAACGAAAGAAAAGAACGCGAAATATCTTTTCCACATTTGGCATACGGCATTCCGTGCATTGTGCACGAGTTACGTTTCATCTCGGTCTTTGAAGCTAACCGCAACAATAGGGAATCAACGAATCGAGCGAAAGGAAGTTTGAAATACAATTCCAATCCGCGGTATTTTACACAAGATTTCACGGTATTTTATTAAACCTATTAAAAGTTCCTCTAATTTACTCTACCATTAATATATTTCGCTTTATAAAATGGAAAAGAATTCGTTCGAAACCAATTTCTTTAAAACCTTGTCAAAAAACAATCCAGATATTAAACATATACCAAATAACTCCTAAACAAGAAACAATCCTTGTAAAAAGAAGAAGAAGAAGAAAAAAAGAAGCGAGGAACCAAAGACAAATTAAAAAAAAAAAAAAAAAAAGAACCACCCTTTTCAGTCTGCAAAAAAGATTCAAACCTCGCGAGCCCTCGACAGTAGAAGGGAGAAGGGAAGTCGGGTGTTACAATTTCGCCAGAAGCCAGGAACGTTTCCACACGCGACACGTTTTCTCCCGCGTGTGAAAGATTCCCAGGTTGAAGCGTAGCTACTTCTCCTCATCCAGCGGAACAAGCAATGACCAATATTATGATAATTCCAACCGCCCCCTCCTTCCGCCTGCTCGTTTCATCTCCGCGCCGCCGACCTCTCCCCTTTCCTCCCTTCCTCCCTCCCTTTCCTCTCCTCTTTCCACCCCCTTTCCCTCTTTCTCTCCCCCTCTCCCTTCGCCAATCCCCTTTCGCTCGTCCTTTGGCAACATCAAGGTGCACGGAGTCGCGAATATGGGCAGCCATATTTGAGGGTGCGGGCGTGGCTTTCCGGTTGCCCGGGGTAACCGGCGTCGGCGTTATCCCGATATCGACCTGGGTGCAACGAGAAGGGTGGCTAGGCTTCTGTCCGGGAGGGAAAATGTTATCACTGCTTTGTGGTGGCTAAGATAGCAACCCACTTTCCCTCTAACCCTTCTTCGTCCCTCCGCGGATCCTCATCACCTGCCTCCTCCTCCTCCTCGTCCGCCGTCCTCTCCCTCTCTCCTCCTTCCTTCCTCCTTCTCCTCCGCACAGATTCTACGAGCCCTCTCCCTCCCCTTCCGCTTGGGAACATCTTCCGGGACAACGTGTCGATCCCGGTGTCGCCGATTTCCTTCGCGTCGGAGGGATGATATTGAGCGGCCGATCGACCGACCGATTTTCCGCCCGTCCGTGTTGAGTTTTGATTGGCGAAAGTAATTAGGTGGTATGCAGGTGTTTGTATTTATGAGCCAGGTGATTCCAAGATCGCATTGTTGAGTAATTATTAAGTAACGTGTGGATTGGGTTTTATGGTCGATTGTCGAGTAATGAGATGATACTCGTGCAAATAAATATCTAATATATTGTATTTATGCAATTTCGTATTATATTTATAATTTCCTTGGATAGTGTTGAGGGAATGTGATCTGTGATCGATTGTGATTATGATGTAACAATAATTGTAATAGGGCGATACTTGTGCAACTTGGGAATTGTTGCAAAAGTATAAAGTTATATTTATACAGGGCGATTTAGATGTAATTCTCCTTCATTGAAAAGTGAATTTTCGTCGTCACTGTACCTAACTGATTAAAGTAATTTTAATGAAGGTATAATTGTTGCAGAATATGCAATACTTGTGCAAATAAATATTGTTGTGATATATTATATTTATGCAATTTCGTATTATATTTATAATTTCCTTGGATAGCGTTGAGGGAATGTGATTTTCTTTGAAGAATGGTATCTGTGATCGATTGTGATTATGATGTAACAATAATAATAAGACGATACTTGTGCAACTTGGGAATTTACAAAAGAATTATATTTATACAGATTTTGATGTAATTCTCCTTTATTGAATTTTCGTCGTTACCTAACTGATTACCGAAAGTAATTGTAATGAAGGTATAATTGTTGCAGAATATGCAATATTTGTGCAAATGGTGATAATAATGTTTTATTAGAGCGATTTCGATATAATCCTAATAAGTTTATACAACGTAGTTCGAAGATCGTATTTCATTCGTGATCGAATTATTGAATATTTCTGGATATCAATCCAGACCCATCGATGGAAAATATTTCTATATTATTTATATATAAGAATCGTGTAGACGGAAGCGCTCGAATAAGGGAAATTGTGGCGGATGCAGGTTCGAGTTTTCGGATTTATGGCGGATCTCGTGGTCACGGTTAATGAGGTGGGTTGTGTAAGTTGGATTGGAGGCGGTTTTCGAGGTTTTCCCTCGGTTTCCGGTGGATATAATGAGTTATTGTTTCGGCTTTTCGAGCAAGTAATTACTTAAGAAATGGGAAATTGTTGATATCGATGTTCAATTTGTCTTTTTAATTTTAATAAAAATACAAATTTTATACACAGGAGAAAAGATTTGCAGTTTCGATTTTCGATTGTGAATAAATTATTGATGGTGAGTTTTGGAGAGTAATTTGTTCGTATGAATGTGTATTAATAAATAATATATATATATATTTTTTACAGAGAATCGTTATTTAAAATGATTCGTAAGAAAGATGCAAGAGCAAGATTAACTTAAAAATGAGGGAGCAAGTGTGCTGCTTTTATTCCTCGTTTAATATACATGCAAAAGACTATTGGTATTCTTCGAAAGAGAATCCCTCTCGGAATTTATGCGGACCATGACACGTTCACACCGCAGATATGCATCAGAATTTTGCTTTTATGGATTTCGAAAGGAATTCGTTATTTTAACTTGCGAATACAGAAAATTTCCGCGCAACTTTAACACGGGAAAACATTATGAAATATTTTCCCGTGTTCGAGGGAATTGTACAAAAATTATTTTTCGCTTAATTTCCCAAATAATATATATCCTCTTTGCTCTTCGCTTGGAAAAAAAATTATCAAATTAAAATTACCCAAATATTTAATATCTTTTTTAAAAATAATTCTTCGCAATTCTATATTATCAAAACTATACGAATATACTATATTTTATTCAAATGGAGGAAAAAAAATTTAATTAACGAATCTCTACAATTATCATCTCTAAAATATTGATCAAAATACTTTAATAAATCGCGCACAGAATATTTTATATTCAACCGCGTATATTACATTATCAATAATTCTTTCCTCCACTTTTATTTTCTTCCAATAAAATCTATCATTTTTATCTCTTGATAAAATCTTAAAAAAAAAAAAAAAGAAAGAAAAGGAAGAAAAAAGGAAAGAGAGTAAAAGCTACAATTTACGAAAATATCAAATTCCAGGGAAAACCACGATAATATTTACCCCATCTCCGGGTCGTCGCGGAATTTATTAGGAATTGTGGATGGAAGCCTATCGGCCCATTATTAAGACAGTGGATCACACGCGATCCATAAATGGAGAGTTATAGGAGAAGTGAGCGGTTGTGTCGTAGCGTGGGATGGAATTTTGGGAATGTGTGAGAACCAAGGATGATATTAGATTCTTGGACAAAGTTTTCGCATGGTCGGGGCCTCGAGAGCTGTCCCGGAGGCTTTGCTCGTCCGTGAGGAAGAGAACGCGTGTTAGCTAGCCTTCGGCATTGATTTCTTCTTGCTGCTTTTGTCTCCTCGTTTCCCAACCATGGAATACCGCGCTACGAGCTTTTAAATTAAAACCCTCGTGTCTTCTCTTGACACCGCGTGTCTCTGCCTACCTTATCGTCGATTCGTTCTCGTTTCAATTTTCTCTCTCTCTCTCTTTCTCTTTTTCTCTCTCTATAGATAGTAGATCTTTGATGGATTTTTGGAAAGAGAGATGTATCTAATAAATTGGTGATTTTGTACGTGTAACAGCTTTCATTTGAAAGTGTAATTTCTTTTTTTTTTTCTTTTTTTTAAATTAAAATCTCGAGCAAATTAAGAATTCTATCTGAATTTGGAGATGAATTAGCTTTGAGATCACAAATATTTTGAGGTAGAAATTATCTGGATTTATAGATTTTTTGTAATGATTCAAGAATTGATTGATAAGTATAATTCGTTACGAAATGAAATTTTTTTAATAAAGTATAAAATTTGAAATTGTTCCAGTTTTTTGAATATCAAGGTTTTGTATCGTAAAAAAAAAAAAAAAAGGAAAAATATATATAGCGATGGTTCAACCAAAACAGGTTTTGTTTTTATGGAGGTTTAATTTTATTTACGATTTTATATACGATCAAATTAAAAATTTTGTCACCCCCTTTTATCGTACATTTATTCTTTTTGAATAAAATTAGTAAATTGTGTCCGATATTTAGCTGTTACAAAACACGTTAAACAAGAAGAAATTTGATATAATGTGCGTTAAATATTTAAAAGTTTTGTAATAAAATTGTTAGAACTTTGTTATTTGACGTTATGAATTCAACTAACGTTTTTATGAGTTTTATGGGAGACTTTTGTCGTCCAAAAGCTATTAAATGTGCGAATTTTATATGTGAAAATATTACTTTTGTAACAGCGGAAAAATATTTCGTAACAAAAGAATAACGAGAAAGATTTCATCGTAAAAAAAAAAAAAAAAAAAAAAAAAAAAAAAAAAAAAAAAAAAAAAAAATTCTAATCCAACTATCAATATTTGCCACAGTCGTCTGTTATTGTAACGTACACTTCACGACAAATATATATTTTTAGGAAAATAAATCATCGTCGTGATTTGCAGCGAATAAATATGCTAAAAAAAGTCTCGAAAAAAAAAAAAATCAACAAATTAAAATCAACTTTATTTCTACTTTCTACAATCTCGTTTTATAAGTTTAAAAGAGACACTCCTCTTTCAAATATACTGATTAAAACTTTACGAATGATATTGCATTCTAAAATTTAATAATAATTGAAAAAATTTATCGAAGAAAAATTATTTCTTCTCTGTCACTTTTACAATCTTCAATAATTCATTTTTACCGCGATTTAATGTATTAAAAAAAATTTTTAATATTATTAAATTTTCAATATTTTTACAGACTTTGAAACACAAAATTAGCATCTCTACAAGATTTATTCGCGAAAATATAAATAAGCGGTCGATCTACACGGCGAACGAGGGCGAGGCTGATATATTTTTTCCCCCCCTTCCCTCCCTCCCTCGAAATACGAAAGGTGGGAAACGATAGAATGGATAAGAAAGTACGACATTTATAATGTATAGGTTTCTTGGGAAGGTTCAGGCATGTGCCTTAAAACTTTTGTCCGCTTTTGCGCCGCCACCCGGAGTGGTTTCGAAAGGAAAGAAATAAGAAATATGTACGCACCTCTACATATGTCCTTAAAGGGAAATATGTACGGGGGAAAAACGGGGACGCATTAGGGGATGGCTTTCGATGCCACTCTTTTCCATCCGCTTGGAAATCGGCGACCAACAACCTTTCGCAAACGAACCCGTAGCACAAAGGAATCTCGAGTATCGAGTTTTTGTTTCGTAAAAGCGAAGCAAGAGGAAAATTTTCCATTTAATATCCCTACAAATCTTAATATCAAACATTTCTCTCGTTAAGTTCAATTTTCTAAGTGATTAAATTAATAAAACTAATTCCTAATTATGTTTTCAGGGGCATCACGATATTTTCAATGATTGCTAGGTAAAATAAAATATTACTCGAATTTTTTCTTTTCCCGAAGAATTTTAATTTTTACGAAACCCAAATCGACTCTCCGCAAAACAATCTCCTTTACGGATCGACCAAATTGCAAATTAACTTCAAATTAAAAATCCCAAAATCCCCCCCAAAAACGAAAAAGAAGAAGAAACAAAAAAAAAAAAAGAAAAATTGTCAAATCAACTCCCCCATCCCCCGACGAAATTCATCGATCGAAAAGGCAGCGGGGGGAAAAATTTGGAAAAAATATATTTTTTCCCCTCCCCTCCTCCTCTTCCCGTATGGCCGAGCAGCGACTGCAGCGCGTCGAAGCGCGGCAAAGTGGAAGGACACGTAAACACAGCGGACGCGAAACGAGTCTAAATAAAAGCGCGTAGCTCGGGAACCTCCCGCGACCAATCCCCGTGGGAATGGACACTTGGCTTTACGTTTAAGGACACAAGGTTGGGGGGAGCCGAACCTTTCGTTCGTCTACCAACCAACGCGTTCTACGCGCGTGCACCGTTTAATGCACTGTTTGCTGTTTGCACTTCGTACTAATGGCCGGGCTTAGCGAGATTTAAATTTGACGGTTCGTGGGCATAGCCCGCGGGGAAGAACCGACCGACCCCCTCCTCTCTTCACGATACCAAACTTCGGCCTTCCGTAATAATTCGACCAAGTTGAACAGCCCGCGGGGCCCCTCTTTTAATCCCGCCCTCCTCTTTGGCTTCCTTCTCCTCCCCCGCTCTCCCGTGTCCATCGCTGTCTTGCGGATTCGCTGGAATTTTAATAGGTGCATTAACGAGGGAGGGGGCCACGTTTATGTCTCTCGTCGTCGGCAGGCTGGGAAGTAAATCGAGGACGCGATTTGCGGCGCTTTCTTCTTCTTCTTCTTCTTCTTTGCTCTTCTTCTTCGAGTTGGTTGGGTTAATTTGGTGGATGGGTAGGTGGGTTAGGTGATATGGGAGTTTTGGAATTTTTTTTTTTGGGAGATCGAAAAAGATCGAGTTTTTTGTGAGATTGGTTATGTGATTGATCAAAGAATTTTTATTAATTGATATTTCTTATATTTTGTGGAACATACTTGGAAATTTTTTATATGGAATTTTATATTTATATTCAGGGAAGGGGAAAAAGAATCTTGTATTTTTAAGTTAAATAAATTAAATAAATTAAATGTTAAAAATTATAAATCATTTCGGTAAAAGGGTGGTTCAGTTATATCGATGATTGTCATTCTAATTGCAAAACCGATATTATGCTGATACGGATAGTCGGCGTGTAATACAATTATTATATACCGGAAAGGAAAATCCGATGCTATATCTATTTATGCAACGAATATTCGTTAATTAATAAAAGTTGTCGATCGTTCTATTTTTTTTTTCTTTCTTTCTTTTTCAAAAATTGGAATACACGATTTCGACGAGTATCGATACGAAGGCACGAATCGTATCGCTTGAATTGCAAAATCAATATTATATTTGCACGTATAATTGATTTTTTTTAAAGTGCTTTTCAATGTGACTCGGCCTGTTCATTTTTCCATTACGGGGAATGTTACTAAAATGAACGAATATTTTAAATACCGTGGTCAGGCTCGATGGGTTTCAGAATTATAGCTCCGTCAATAAAAACGCTTTTTTTTTTTTTCCCCAAGAGATATTGCAGTTTCGTCCTTGTTTCGAAGCGAAATAACACAGTTATATATCTACCGGCGTAAAATCGGTGAAATTTTTTTTTTTTTTCTTTTTTTGCGGGACTATTAATCTTGTAAAAATCAATAAACATCCAGTAATAATCTGTAATTCTTCCTTCCTCCGATGGATTAATTACTTTTTCAATCGGAGAATATTTGTATTATTTTTCTCTTCTTTCACGTCTCAATAATTTTTATCTCTCTTCCAAACTATCTTCCATTTCAATACATCTCTTCTTAATCTTTACACGAACGAATAATTCTCCGTTTTTCTTTCTTTTTTTTTCCATTAAAAATCCATGATATTTCTCTCATGCCGTCCAATCACAAATACTCTCTTCTTATTCCTTTCTTTTGCGTAACGCAACATTTCTAAGCAAGTTATAATACTTCCTCGTTTAATCAAATATCCACCCCCTGTTCTTTTATCCCTCTTATCGATTTCCTTCTTATCGTTAAAAACGATAATTTCAATTTTAAACGAAAAAAAAATTACCAAACTTAAAATCCCAAAATCTTCTCCCCTTTTTCTCGCGCGTTAAAATCGCTTCCCATCCCCCTAAAAATCCTTTACTAACCGCACAAACCGCTCAAACTCTTACGTTTCACTCCAACGATTTCCTTCCTTCCTTCATCATCCTTCACAAAAAAAAACCCCAATAATTTCAATTCCCGACAAATCCAGAAAATCCCAAATACGACCAAAATCGTATTTCCACCCAGAACGTTAAAAATCCTTCCTTCCCCTCCCCACGAAACATTCATCGCGCTTACATCAAACGAGGCGACAAGACAGGCAAATATCGGGACAAATTTTTCCATTTCCCTACGCGAAACCTACAACACCCACCTGGCTCACCGACGCGAATTACAAAAGTTCAACATCCCCCTAATTTAATCGAATCTCCTCTCCTCCTCCTCCTCCACGGCGTATTCCGCGTTCGACAAACCTCCCTTCCTTCCTCCCTTCCTTTCTTCCTTCCTCCTCCTTCCTTCCTCTCTGCCACAGCATCCGACGTATCGCAAAAATCCTCCTATCGCAGTTAATCGATGAACCATTTCGCCTCTTGATTTTCGTTTTTCCACGAAAAATTCAACCGCTCCGAAATTTCCACGGCGATAATTTTCGTTCGGATCCGGAGGAGGGGAGAAGAGAGAAAGAGAGAGAGAGAGAGGGAGGGAGAGGGAGAGGGGTGGTTGGGCGGTATCGATGGTCGTCGAACCGGACGAGAATCCACGCCCGCTGTCCAACATTTCGACCGCAGCGTAATACGGCGTGGGTGTGTAAAACATTACAATTATTATTGCACGATTGATAAAGTCTGCGTATAAGCTTGACAAGCTTGGCCGCAGCGAATTACGCTTTTCGCGGAGCGTTCGCCGCCGCAGCAAACGGTTTGGGCGCAACACCAACCGACGGCCTCTGACCGTTTGCAACGCGGGTTGACAAATTTGCGACTCAATCACGCGTCAAATATTTAGCGTGATATTATTAATAATCCTTGGCCGTGTTGGGTGTCTTTTTGAAAAGCTGGGGGAGGGGGAGGGTTATTATATTTCAATGTGATTGGCGCGATTAACAAATATACGAGCCTCTTCGAACTGAGTGTACGAATCTTTTTTTTCTCCACGCGAGGAGAATTGGTTTGATTTCTTTTTTTTTTATTGGAAAATTATTCGCTTTTGATCGATAAAGGAAAAGGATTGCTATCGATTATCTTTCTTTTCAACGAACTTTTATTGAAGTGAAGATATATCGTTCCTACCCTCTCTTTGTTCTAGCTTGTTCGAATGATTTTTTTAAAACACGTTAGAAAATTATATTCGAGTAGAAGAAAGAAAGGAAAAGAGAAAAAAGAAAATAAAGAATAGTATTCTTCGACCCACCAATTCGAGATAATTACTTTCAAAAAACAGTTTAGAAAAATCATCATTCCGAAATTTCAAGATTTAAAAAAAAAAGAATCCAAAATCAATTTTGCCGCTCTACCAATTACCAATAAGAAGAAAAGATAAGGCCGAGTACCGTCCTCCCCCAAGTACAAAATATTACTCGGTCAGATCCGGCCGAATTAGCGCGTTCGAGGGTGAGAAGCAATAGAATAATCATGCGAGACGTTAACCTGTTAGAGCATTAGCGGCGCATGATAGGCGCTGCGGGTGGCGTCACAATGAAATGAGAGTAGCTACGGGGATGAAATAGATTCAGAGGGAACAGGGCGGAAAGATGGATAGACAGAGAGAGAGAGAAAGGGGAGGGGGAGAGAGAGAGGGAGAGGATACGGCCGGGAGTAAAACAATTAGGGCTGCGTCGACGTACACTCGACCGAGCACCCCTCATCGTGCTCGGCAACCCCCGCATTAGGGGCGTCCTTCGGCCTTTGCCAAAGCGCTCCTACTTCTGCCGCGTTGCTACGCCCAATATCTGCCCGCGCGCGTGTGTGTGCCTTCGCGAAAATTCACGATCGTTGTGGATTTCTCTGCGATTTAGATCTACCTCGATCTGGCATCTCGCCTCGATTGGATTTTTGCTCGAGTATCGAGTATATTCGTGAAAGGGGAGGTAATTTTTTAGGTATCACGATGAGGAATTCGAGAATTCGCTTTGATTTGTCACGAAGATTTTTGACTTGGTGTCGTGGAATCTTTGAATTATTGTTTTTAATTGTATTACGATATTTAAAATTCATGGGTTGCATGGAATTTGGTGGAGATTTAGCGATCTCGATTGGATTTGATTGGATGTTTTGATAACGAGAAGGTTTGATAATGGTTGTTAAATGAAGATCAAGCGATGGTTGAATTCGGTTTGAGGAATTGAATTTTGATAGCTAATATGTAAAAGATGAAGAGGTAGTCGAAGTATCAATATTCGAAATTAATTTCAAATAAAATTGATGAATTGAAATATTCTAAATGTTTAGTTTTGGATTTATTAATTGTAATTATTATCAACAATTTTATCTATTATTTAGATGATTTATTTTTGTTTTAAAGATGATATAATTTTTTACAAATGTAGATTGTGTTTTATAATATAAAAAAAAATTGAAATAATTTCTTTCAAAGGAATCTATTAAATTTGAAACTTTGTTACAAAACTTGTTTCATTTCAATAGTTTGAGACAACTTGTTATAAAAGATTTACAACGTGTATATAAATCTTTCAAATGTTAATAATTGATTGAGTTATAATTAAGTAAGAACCGTGTTCAACCATGTTGTATAGATTTCTATCCGTCGGAAAGAAAGGCATTCCACGCTTCATATAACTCTATGTATTTCTTTTATTTGGAATCAACGAAAGAAATATCAAAATATTTCAGAAAATATCGTTTATTTATCTCTTGAATTATTTTTCTATAATTTATTGAAATAACAAGATATTTAATTCATATATTCAAGCATCAAAGACTTTATCAGGATGATTATAATAATTTATCATTGATTTTTCCATTAATATTCATGTTTTGAATTACATTCTTTGGTATTCTTTGAAGTGTAATTAAATAACTTCTTTAACTATAATTTTTGTTTTCATAGATGCATTAAAAGTAAAATAAGAAACTAAGATATTAATACTCAAAATATTAATACTCAAAATACATTCTAAACAAATAAAACTTCATATTATTTAATATAATAATTAATTAATAATAATTGTTTCAAAACTTAAAAAAAAACTTAATAATTTCCTCTTAAATTTCTTTAAAATGACTAATTAAAACCCATAATTCAAGAATATTAATATCCTCAAACCTTTCTTCTCAATTTCGAGCAATCATTCCCTTCAAAAAACAAACAAACAAACAAAAAGAAGTATCTCAACAATCCCAAAAATTCCTCAAATCAAACGAAAAAAAGAAAAAAAAAAAAAGAAAGAAAGGAAGAAATTTTCTTTGCTCGATCAGTGGCACAACAGTATATCCAATCTATATTTTCGCAGACGAGTAATCGGTGAGAACGCGTTCCATAGGAACAAGTTGGACGGAATACCTCCTCTTCCCCTGCTCTATCTATCTATCTGTCTATTTAAGGGAGAGAGAGAGGAGAAGAGAAGAAAAAGAAAGGAAAGGGGAAGGAAAAGGCGGACGATAACAGAAGCATCCACCGATGCATTTATCGATCCGTTTGGCTTCTTTTCGCTCCTCACTTGTCGCATTTAATTCCCTAGAAAATACTTGGTGTGCTTGGGGCACTCTTTTCAGTTTAAAACTGCATCGCGTTTAATTCGAACAACAGCGAGAAATGGCGCGGCAGCATGCAGCCTCTCGGAAAATCGAAGTGGAAAACTTCGCAATTAGTCCACCCCTCCCACCCCTCGCGCGCCACCCCTCGTCTCACTCGCTCCCTCTCGCTCCTCCACCGTCGCGCTCTTCTTCTTGTCTCTCCGTCCTTTTCCAACTATACCCCCGGCGTCTTTGTCGATGGTAGACGAAGTAATTAAACGTCGTCTAATTAAACTCCTCATAACATTTTTATAAAGTTCCGTTCACCTGAATAACCTACGATTAAAGGACCCATCTTTCTTTTCTCTCTCTCTCTCTCTATCTTTTTTCATATTGTTCTCTCTCTTTCTTTCTATATATATATATATATTTCGTTGGACAAATTACGGATAATATATCGTTTGCTACGAATCGTAATTG
The DNA here is from genome assembly GCF_003254395.2 of Apis mellifera. NCBI lineage: Eukaryota > Metazoa > Arthropoda > Insecta > Hymenoptera > Apidae > Apis > Apis mellifera. Next base: position 6,066,587 of record NC_037646.1, read on the forward strand.
TCCTCTTTGTTCGTTCTTCCATCGATTGGTGTTCGTTTAAATTAATTTAATCACGATGCGGATGGATGTTATAATTATTGGTATTCGTTTGAATTAATTTAATTATGAATGGTTGGTGGATGTTGTAATTATTGATATTCCTTCGTTTTGGATGGTAGATTTTTGGACAGTAGGTCGAAGCAGTTGTTTTTGAGGGAATGGAATCACTTAAGCAGTTGTGAGATTCTTTGTCGTTTTTATTAATATTAAAAGTTAGGAAGATTTAAGATTGTCAAGAGGATTATTATCATTCAATCTTTCAATAATTTATGAGATATTATAAATTTCATTCGAAATCATCTTTTCATTTTAAAAAAGTAAGCACGTTTAATGACTTTTTGAAAAATTTTCAAGAAATAATATAAATAGTATAAAAAAGAATTTGTTCCTCTAAATATGATTCGAATTAGTTGACGTAATCAAGCCGTTTTGTTTTGTTGTTGCACGAGAATTTGCGAAGATACGAAAAAAAGAAAATGGTTAAAAAATTGGAAATTTCGTATCCCATATTTTTATCCGTGCACACTTCAGAGGCACAATGCACTTTGGCCAGGAATAAAAGAGGAAATTTGTGTCTCTTTCTCTCTCCCCTTTCTCATTTTTTATTATCCCCTTTTTCAATTATGCACGCGAAATAGAAATCGGTTAATTAGCGTGAAAAATGGCTGGCGATACCGCGACGCTCCTTTTTTTTATCTCTTTTCGAGCCGGTATATACGTGAAATTTAGTAAACAAAAGGAGATTTTAAGCATCTTATGCACCACTCGAAACAATTTGGGCCTTTGCATTTATAGAACAATTTCGAGGAAACGAGACGAATTATGAGAATTGAAATACGAAGTCGTAATTTGGTATTTTTATTACACAATACAAAAGAACATATGAGGAATGATAATTCTTCTCTTTCTTTTTCTTCTTTGATTTTTTTTTAATACTTTCATAGCTACAAAGTCTATAAACTTCTTAACTCTTATAAATTTTAAAAATATCTGTTAATACAAAATTTCATGTAAAATATTAACAGAGTGTAAATAAACTTACTTGAAGAAAGATACTTGCATGAAGTATTTTGGAAAAAATTGAAATGAATTTAAATACCCTCAAATTTTGAACATTTTCTATTCAACTCTCTCTGAATTTTATTCAAAGAGATGCAAAATAATTCAAGAAGCGACAAAACGAGATCCTTTTGCTCTTTTCAAAATCAAAATGACGAAGAAGTTAATGCTGTGATATTTTTTAAGTTAATAATCGTATAGAAGGAGAAGGAATTGATAGGTTTCCCCGGTTAAATCCGATTACAAGTACAGATTTATTTTGACCGGAGCACGTGACCTAACAAAAACGTTCGTACCCCTCCCAATCTGCCTCTTTTATTCGAAACGAAATCGCAACACCTGCTTGGGACAGATGCATTTACCGCAACAGATTATAGTTCATTCGTAAAGGGACCTGTCACACATATAGTGTACAGAATCAGTTTATTACTTTTTCATAATGTATTCCGGGGCACGAGCTTTTCTCCCCACTTCTTTTCGTTTCCCTAATTGTTGCTCGCCTATCGTTCGAAAAATTAATATCAACGATTTAATATCCCCAGAGATTTTTCTATTTTAAAAATAAAATATATACGGTAAATAATCAGTTTTTTCTTTTTTTTATAAATATTTCATTCGAAATTCAAGTGAAAAATAAAAGAAATGGAATGGAACAAAAAGTTAAAATCGAACTACCACAACTGCTAACAAACAAATAAATGTTCCCTTCGTGAAAAAAACAATACACAAAATTACAAATTTAATCCGGAAATGAAAAATCCTGATGTAAAGTACAAATAAATAACGAAAAACTATACCGAATTACCATAATAACGGAGAAAAGATCAAATAGGCCAAATTCCACTTTTACATCCGTCTTTCCAATCAGCCAGCAATAAATTCTCCAAACACCCTCCCCAGATATACTCGCAAAAATCAAAATTCTAATTACACGGGGAGTTACTGAATCGTGGTGGTATTACCTAAATCCCGTTCCAATATTTCAGATTCACCCATTGCTCCAATATATTATAACCCATAATTTATAACCTTCCCTTCCGCGAGATTATTCGTCGAATAGCATTCGAACGGTGCCGCGGAAATCATCGATTCGACCATCGACTCCCTGTCGAGAATCATAAGTCACTCGTTAAGCCACTCGCAAACGATGCCTCTCCGTATTTGAAATAATGCGGAGAGAAGAATATAATATGTATATACGCCTACCCTGTTTGCTAAATATTTGGGGATGACTGGGCGCGAAAGCAATAATCGTTTCCAGAAAATATTATCCGGCCCCAACGAATATTATACACGATGGCTATAGGGATGATGCTGCGAGTGGTATGATTTCGTCTAAATATTCAGTTTTATGCGTTTTTTTAGTTTTAATTATGTATTAAATACGGTGTGTAATATTATTGGATGCGATTATTGATAAAATTTATTTGAGAGAATTTGGAACGATCGTGAGTATATGATAAACTCGAAGGAACTAAACAAAAGAAAAAGAAAAAAAGAAATATCGTATCATTTCACATATCCTTCGAAAGGAATTTCTACTATAAATAATAATAATAATAATAATTCTACAATTAAGCAAATGAGACGAGATCGAATCACGATCGTTGGAATGGAATATCTATTCGAAAATCCCCTTAACTTTTTCGCGATAACTCGTAAAAAAGTCACGAGAATGGCGGAACGGTTCAGTTTTCTTGGACTTTCCCTTGCTCGGTCGCTGTTGGGGTAGCGGATAAATGGCTACCTCGTTTCTCCTACACCCTTCAAGTTGATTGTACCACGGGGCGGGGAGGGGGAGGGTCGGGTTTCGAGGGACCGTGGAAGAACTGTTGAAAGAAGGGACAAAGGAGGACGAGCAAAGGACGTGAAAAACACGGGGGAAGAAGGACAATCCGCCCGCCTCGGTTGAAATTATGATACAACCCCCTCCTCCCTCCCTCCTTTTCCGGACTGGTCGCGTGTACACACGCCCACCAAACTTTCTCGTTGCATTAACGTTAATTGCGTATTTAAGCTTCCCCGATATTAAACTTAATTACGCGGTATTATATTGCTCGTTTTGGTAGGAGGAGAACCTTGGACGGGATCATCTTCCTCCCATGCACCCTCCTCCTCCTCCCCCCTCGACGAGAGAAGAATACCCTTGCTCCGTATCGTCGCTGCACTTGTTTTTACAATTACACGATTGTTTTGCTTGTTGGATTAAGAAGAAGGGGGATTTGGTTGGTCGATGTGTTTGAAATTGTGAACTATTATTTTAAAGGGAGTTTAGTTTGCGCGGTGTACGAGAGACTTGAGATAATAAGATGAATGTAAAAATGATTGTTTTATTACCCCCCCTTATTATGGTTGATTAAATAGTTGGAGAATTTTTGTGATTATCTGGATAATCTTTGTAAATTATTATTTAACATGATTTATACACTGTATAAAGTGTATAAAGTAATATAATATTCTTTTACAAGTGATATTTAAGATGCCAATAAATTATTTATATTCCATCTTTATAAATAATCTCAATATTTTATACTTATTATTATTAGACTTAATCAAATATAATTTTAATAATAGAATTGTAAAAATATATGCTAGTATGCATTTGAAAAATACTGCAAATATTCGCAGTAATAAACAATAAAGTAAGAAAAATACATTCGTTGTAACATTCACTTACCGGTCGAGTAAAAATTTCCACCATCTTCAACCACCATACCTCGATCTTCTCCATCACGTTCCCTCGTTCATCGAATGGAATCCAGACACCCTGTAAACAGAGGCATCGCAATTACTCACATTACCAGAGACAATACGGGGGGACGATGAGTGTATACTGGAAAACAATATTTCTAACGCGCTCATTTCCGGCAAAATGGCGGGATATTTAACAACAACGCGCGGGAAAAAGTCGAAACAACGAAATTATCATTTTTCCCTTCCTCCCCTCCCCCTGTTGGCGTATCGCAGGATAAGGCGATTTTCGAAGCAAAGTGAACCGTCGTCGAACAGCATTGTCTGCGTCCGTCGTCGCTTGTGTACGTAGCTTAACGCCCACAATATCGGGTTGCCGAGCGACCCGCCGGCTCTAGGAGGAAAATTTAATTTCAGCTGACAACATCCTGTTTCGCTACACACTGCGCTCAGCATTCTACAAAATCGCATGCGAGACGATACGGATCGGATCGGTAAGCAAGCCTCTGTAGACAACGATGATTCCAGATTGGACGGGGGTTTGGACGATCGATGACTATGCTATATTTTCTTGTTTTCCCCTTGAATGAACAATCCTTTGTTTTTTCCCTTTTTACTTTAAAAACGCGAAGATTATATATATTTGCAAAATTTAATCCTCGAAGAAAAAGGAATCTTAGATCTTGTTGATCAAGCGATAATTCTATCGTTTTCTGGCAATGAAAAAAATCTTCATCCTCAAACTGTGGATCGGATTACTTTTCCCTCGTCTTTTTCAATGCTTAACAAGATTTGCCAGTTCCTTTCGATAACGAGAACTTTGCAATACCAAACAGTTTATCCGCAAAAATTTTTCGACATCCTCCCTGTGTATCGTCCAGAAACGCGGGGCGGAGGGGAGGGAGGGACGAGTTCTCTGCATTTTCCAGCGGCAACGCCACTACTACCACCACCACCACAGGGGCAACATCTACCACCGCCGCCGCCGCCGCCGCCGCCGCCGCCGTCGATCCCTCGACGAAAGCCACGACACGGCCTGTGCATACAAACGGTTCCACGGTTCGTCGTTCGAGCAAGGCTGGGCCGGCGTTCGAACGCGTGCAACTCGCACGAGTGGAAAATACCTGAGAAGCTGAGGATGGCTACAACCATTATTTGTTCTAGTCTAGTCTCGCTCGCATCGCGTAGCCACCCAATTTTCCCCCACTCTTATTCGTCTAACCGATCCCTCCTGTCCTGTTCCAACACTCTTTGTCTCGCCTCTCCTCGCCTTCCCTGCCTCTAACCCCCTTGAGTAACCCTCGCATCGGTGCACGACCCTTTCCTCATTTCCTCCTCCCTTTCTCTCGCCCTTTCCTCGCCCCCACCTCGCCGCGTGTCCGTCATCCTCCGGTTACTCTTTTCCCATCCACCTCCTCCTCTCCCTCCCTCCGCCAAACCGCCCTCCTCGCGGTCCTCCCCCGATCTCCTTCCTTTTCCCCTCGCCTCGACCGCTGTTCTGTTCGTTACTCGTTCCCCACTCGCTTCCCTACTACTAGTTTCGTGCGTCTATTTATCCACCTAGCGGTATGATATTACACCCCGGGGCACACTTTGGCATTCCCCCACGCAGCGAGTGGCGAAGGTGGTGGGCACCCCTCGCGACGCACCCCTCGGCTCGGGCCACGCCCAATCGTGGCCCACCGAACACCTCCCGTACACCAGCCAAGTCCATTGGCCCGCGCTGACTTTGCGTCATCGCCACCCCGGCACTTGCACCGCGTGTTTCACGGATACGCCGCCACCGACGCCGCGACTCCACTTTGCCGGCTGATTGCGAGGGCATCGGCTCGCCGACAGAGAGAGGAAAAGGAACGGGAAGAAAAGGAACAGAACTGGATGCGCCGGGGAGAGAGAGAGCCCCTGGTATCGAGAAAACCGGGGCGAGGGTATAAAGGGAGCGAGGGAGAGAGAGGAAGGCAAAGAGAAGTCGAAGAAGGAGGAGGAGTGTTGGAGGTGGTCGAAGAGGGTGTTGAAATTTAGGAGGCTTCATTTGGACCATTCTTTTACCATCACCGTATCACGAGCGCCTGTAGTTATTACGCTTATATTGGAATATCTTTCGTTTCTTTTTTCCTCTCTCTCTTCGTGTTTTTTCTTCTCCCCTCGTTTTTTTCCTCGTCCACATTCATTTCTCGTTCTTTTTGTCGTCTTGCAGGGAAATTTAATTCGGCGGCAGGATTTTTCTTCAGAAATCACGGGGAGGGAGGATGGATTAGGGAATTGCATGGATCGAGGAGAGATCGTGTATAACCGAAAGCAGCTGTCTTCTCGCCTTCCGACTAGGAATCTGGGTTAAGAGGCTGACCTCGAGCCTCGATGGCTTTTGTCGAAGAAACTGTTTTAACGCGCCACCGACCGCCCACGCTGTTCACCTATCTTCCCTCCGTGTTTCCATTCGTTAAAGATGGAAAAGCAACCCTGGAATCGGGTTTTCTTTTTTCGCCAACGCTTGAAATATTTGTTTGTTCCACGCCTTTTGATATTTAGATATCAATTTCACAAAAGTTTCATTTGTTTAGCAATTAATCTATTCATTGTATTAATGCAATCTCTTAATTTCTAATTATTAATTGATCTTTGTCCTTGTAATTTAAAAAAAAAAAGAAATTGATTAATTCTTAAAAATGCACAAATGATTTAATCACATAGAATTTCAAGAAAGAATATTCTATTACGAAAAATAATAGAAGATAAATTAATTTTTCTGGACTGAAGTGCCAATTCTAGCGCTAACGGAAAATTATACCACTATTTGAGATGAATCAAAAGTAGAAGAATCGCCAACGAAAATCAAAAGCATACTTGGACGTGTATAGATGTAACGAGCCACTCTTCGACTTATCTCACGGAAGATGCACGGTTTTTCTAACGGATAACAATGGAGGGGATCCGTTGTTCCCTGTGCGTTACACAGGAAGTATCAGCTTTGATCAGCATGGTAATGCATCGGCCCCATGAAAAAGCTCTGAAATTGCGACTTGTTGTGGCGTTGGATGAGGAGGAGGCAGCACCAGAGAAAGAGATTTAGGGTGAACAGTTGAAGTCTTGAAAGGCCTAATCGCCCTGCCAGTCCTCTTTGTACGCAAAGTTAATAACGTGTATTTATGTATTTGCCACGTTTAATTGCCTGTGCGGCTATTACATTCGTTCTGAAATGCTCACCCCCGTCTTGAATATACCGCGGAGGGTAGTATTAAGTACTTGCTCAAGTGCTTCGCGAGTCTGGCAATGACATGAGACCTTCGTGTGTAATATAGTCCGGTTGTTGTTCCACTATCGTTGTTAAACTTGTTAAATATCGATACTTGAAAATCTTGAACATTTTTTGTAATTACAATTATTTCCTCCTCTTCTTTTAAATGGATAATGTATATTATTTTTACAATAAGATCGATTTAAATGTACAAATTGTCCTTTGAAGTTCTTATATGATTTTTACCTAAAGTTTTTTGAAAAGAAAAGTTTATTATTTTCTTTATTGTAAGAATGCGTTTATATTAGTTGTTTATTGCATTATTATTATTATTATAGTTGTCAAATATCGATTTTATTATTAAATGTTATTATTAAATCTAAAGTAATTATTTATATATGTAATATTTATATGTATATGCAAAATAATTATTTAATATTTTGGTATATTTTTCTAAATTTTGTAAAATAATTTGACAAATGATTCGTTAAATAACTCTTTTATTAAATAATATAATCTTAAATTTATATTATTTGATGTATTAAAACAAATAAATATATGTTATATATATAAATACTATCACCATGAAATTGTTATTGGAAATTACGTATAATGTTCTACTATTATCTCAATAAATATTCAAATTATCAGCTTTCAATGGAGTACAGTAATATATTGAAGAATTATTGTTTCAGTGAATGGACAAATTAATATCTACCAATATCTATTTGAATTATTTAGAATATGTAAATATAAACATTATCGTTAAAGATATACATATATATATAGAAAGATATATGTAGAAAGCAAATAATGTGAGTATAAAATTATTAATTATTAACAATAATGAAATTTCTGTTTAATTATATGAATTACTTTTTCTTTTTATTAGTGTATATTATAACTATAGAAAATCAAATATGGATGCCATTTCGATTTACAAAGTCAATAAAAAGAAAATATCTGACAAAAATATATATCTTATACAAAGATATATAAGAAAACAAAACATAAAATATCATTAATTCTATAAAAAAGAAGCTTTAAAAAGCTTTATTCTTTTCTTTAATTATATATAGATTCAAACTAGCTTATATATCATATAAACTAATTTGGCGCCCAAACAACGACAGCCATACTTGAAAAAATGTTTGATATAAAAATTAAATTTTCGATGATGATATATATTTAATATTAATAAATGTTAAATTATATATCAATAGTTTACAGTTTATTAATTTTGCATCGCTTAATGTCTTAATTACTTTAAATAATGTTATTTATAAATATACTTCATAATATATTCAGCTTCATATCATGTTATTCTTAATATATTAAATATAAGCCTTAAATACTAACCTACTTTCTTCATTAAAAGAAATTTCGTTAAAAAATTATTCTAAGATAATTGAACTTGATGTACAGGTATACAAATTCTTTCTTCACGTTGATTAATTTTAACTTTTGATTTGATATATCATTATTATTTCAAAATCGTTTTAGCACTGGTTTTACCGTCTTCTAACACAAATGTAAAAGAAGTTATAAAAATGAATAGCACAGGAAGTGCTATCTAGTGATAAATTTCAGAAACAAAATTGTCGTATTTTACATATGGCGCTCCCATATGGGAATGCACAGTATTTTATTATGAATTTTCCTAACCTCATCAAATGTCATTTATTAATCCATTGTATATAATAGACTATTCAATGATAATGTTTTTACTGATAAAATGATAAATAAATATTATTTCACTGTTGCATAATAATCAAAATATGACAAATCATATCATTAAGAATAATATGAATATTAATATATTTAATATATAGCAATTGAATAACGAATAAAATAATACTTTTAAAAAATGTCTATATTACGAACTGTGTTATTTAAAAATTATATTAATTATTCAAGATGTCCAAGGTATCATTTTGCTATCATTTTTCACTTATGTAATAAATTATAATAGAATTTATGTAATAAATTATAACAATGCGGCATATTAAATATATATTATTATATATTAAATATAATAAATAATATAATATTTTATTATAGAGATTCTTTACTCTTATTTATATGGAGACAAAAACGCAAACCGTTTGATATAGCAAAAAAAAAATTTAATAGTAGTATTAAAGAAGTTGTAATAAATAACACTAGCAAATCAAAAAATGTTTCATCAATTTTAAAATTTGGTTTTGGTGGGTTAGGTAGTATAATAGGAACATGCATAATAAAATCTCACGCTTCAACTGTTCAAGGCAAAGCATATAAAGTTCAGGAAAATATTAAAAAGGATAATAAAGAATTAATCTTTAAATGGAAAAAATTTTTAGAATATTTATATCCATATATTTGGCAATTAATAATAGCTTTATCAGCAAGTATTTAAATAAGTATATAATACATATAATATAAAGATTTTTTTTTATTTATTTTCATATAATTATTTATAATTTTTAGAGTGCAATGATTGTTGCTATATTAAATATTTGGATACCACAGAGTATAGGAAATGTAATAAATGTATTAACAAAAATTTGCCAAAGTAAAGAAGATATTGTGAAAACTGTGCTATTGCAATTAACAACACCTGCATTTGCATTAGCACGTATGTATATTGCACAAGTATGTAATAATTAATTTATCAAGAAAAATTTTATGTATTATTTATGAAATAATTTAGATGAAAAAAACTATGTAATTTAAAAAAATTACATTTATTTTTAGGCATTTTTTACATTTGTTTATATTTATATGCTTTCACATGTAGGAGAAAAAATAGCAATGAATTTAAGACAAGACTTATTTAAATCAATTATGATGCAAGATATCACATTCTTTGATAAAAATCATAGTGGTGAAATAGTAAGTCGATTAACAAGTGATATTCAAGATTTTAAAAGTACTTTTAAAACTTGTATATCACAAGGCTTAAGGAGTACTACACAAATTATTGGATGTATAGTTTCTGTAATAGGGATTTCGCCGCAACTGGCTGCAGCTACAGTGTTATCTTTGCCTACCATAATTCTTATTGGTACAATGCTTGGAAAAGGCTTAAGAAAATTATCTATGGAGGCACAAAATCAACTTGCTAAGTCTACACATGTTTGTGAGGAAGCCATACAAAATATTAGAACGGTAATATCATGTATGATAATCGCAATAGAATTCCTCTAATCTATAATATATTTTTTTTTATAGGTAAAAGCATTTGCAGCTGAAGAAAAAGAAATAGAAATGTTTTGTAAAGAAACTATGTTAGGATCAACATTATTTGAAAAACTAGGTTTAGGAATTGGTTTATTTCAAGGAGGAACAAATCTATTTCTTAATGGTATTTTACTTTGTACTTTATATTTCGGTGGACATTTATTGTCTACTGGACAATTATCTCCGGGAGATTTAATGGCATTTTTAATGGCCACACAGACTATACAAAAATCTTTATCGCAATTATCATTGTTATTTGGAGCATATGTTAAAGGTATTAGCGCTGGTGCTAGGATTTTTGAGGTATAGATATAATTTTATATTTCATAATAATATAAATAAAAAAATTTTTTATTTTATTTCGGAATTTTTTGTTATAGTATCTAGAAATGTCACCTTCACCAATGATAGTTAGTGGAGAAATTATTAAAAATCAATCATTAGCGGGAAATATTACCTTTAAGGATGTGGAATTTAGTTATCCTACCAGACCAGATCATGTTATTTTAAAAAATTTTAATTTACACATTCCTGCTGGAAAAACAGTAGCTATTGTTGGTTCTAGTGGTAATGGAAAATCAACTATAGCTGCTTTACTAGAAAGGTATTTTTGATTAGAATTAAATAAATAAATAAATAATGATTTTATCATGATTTTTTTATCGTGATTTAATTTATTAAATGATACAAAATATTTTAGATTTTATGATGTTAATGATGGTTCAATTATAATTGATGGTAAAGATTTGAAATCACTCAATGCTAGTTATCTTCGAGGTAATGTTTTGGGATATATAGATCAAGAACCTATTTTATTTGCTACTAGCATTATGGAAAATATACGATACGGAAAACCGGATGCTACAAATGAAGATGTAAGAAATTTTTAAATTTTATTAAAATTATATTTTTGCAAAATTTATTATTGAATATTCGTAGATTATTGAAGCTGCTAAAGAAGCGAATGCTCATGAATTTATTATGAAATTCCCAAATAAATATAATACACAAGTGGGTGAAAAAGGTACACAACTTTCTGGTGGCCAAAAACAACGTATTGCAATTGCAAGAGCTTTATTAAAAAGACCATCTATTTTAATTTTGGACGAAGCAACAAGGTAAAAGTTATAGATAATACACATTTTAATAAATCTCTATGTTTGAACTAATTTTTATAATAAATTTTAAATGAATTTTTTGGAATTTCAGTGCATTAGATTATGAAAGTGAAAGAATTGTACAAAAAGCATTAGATAATGTTAGTCAAGGAAGAACAGTTTTAATAATTGCTCATAGATTAAGTACGATTAAAAATGCTGACATTATCGTTGTATTACAACGGGGAATAATTGCGGAAGTATGTATTGAAATATACAATTCAAAAATAATGTAATACAAATTAAATATGTATTATTTTATTTTCAGATGGGTACTCATACAGAACTTATTAAAAAGAAAGGTTTATATTACACCTTAATAAATGAACAAGACAGAGAAAATACATGATAATATTAGAACTCTGAAATATAGTACAATTTTTTGTGGTATAATTATTTATTTTAAAATAATAATAATAGGAATAATCTAGGAATGTTCAATAATGTTCTACCTCAGATCTTAATTTATACATACATATCTATAATAAATATATATAATATATTCACATATTTTGAAATATAATATATAATTCGTTTATTTTATCCTTATGCTTAATATATTAGAATATTTAAATAATATAATAATGTAAATATTTAAATTATTATTTGCATTTTCACTAATATTTATAATTTATATATATTTTTCAGTGAAATATCTTTATTAACGTATTTTTCAAATAGCATTCAAATTTATCAACGAAATTTAACACTGCTGACGTAATGGGTAATATGAAATTTTTTGATATCGTCTTTCCGGAGTATATGCGTTTCCATAAAGAATCTTCTTCTTCTTCAAAAATTTTATTTTGCTTATTTGCGTTTTTTTTATCTGAAACCAGAGAATGTGATTGCATATGAAATGGATCTGAATATTTTTCATTACTGGGATTTAATTTGGTTGATTGTGTAGTAGTTTCTGCTGACATATGATTTTTACATTTAGCAATCAAATCTCGAAAACTAGTTGTTAATTTATTCGTTTGTGAAATCGATTTATCAGTTTCACTTATATCTGTATCAGAAGAAAGAGTCAATTTTTCATTTCCAATATTATCTAATTTTTTATTAATAGAAATTGTTGTATATTTTGTATTTATTTCTGTGGGAGAATTTGTTTTCATATTAAACTCTATCGATGGTGTATTATTTTCTTCATTTTTATTTAAAGCAATTCTGTCTGTAATTGGTATTGAAGTAGGTTCTTCAACTTTGTTTTCAGATATCATACTAGAATAACTTGCTGGATTAACAGAAATTGGGGATACATAACTCTGAAAATTGTTATTAATATTTTCTGATATCGATGATGATTCCATTGCATCTGTAACACTTTCAGCGAATATGTTATTTTCAGTTCTATCATTATTTGATATTTTCATAAATGTTTCTTCTCCATTTGTAACAATATTTTCTAAACTAGGAGTAGTAATTTCCATTGACGGATCACTTACATTTATGACTGTATCGTTTTCTTTGATACTAGTTAAAGTATTGAAAGGAATTTCTGAAACGGTATCAGAACTTTCGGATTCGAAAGTTGAATATTCAGTAACTTTTATTGTTGTTACAATACTGTGTTCTATTTCTGTATTGGGTATACCAGTAACAAGTATTTCTGATAATGGATCATTTAAATTTATATCTATTTTTTTTTTATTTTCAACTTCAGAATCGTTATTTGTCATTATTGATATAAAATCAGAATTCTCTTTTTCAATAGATTTATTGGATTTTATTGTCACTGGTGTGCTATTTGGTATTTCTATATTATGTTCTCCAGTATTAAGAATTCCTGAAAGTGGATCATTTGAAGTTATTTCTGATTCTGTCTGTTGTATATCAGGATTGCTATTAGTTATTCTATCAGTTGTTGATGATAATGAATCGATAATTTCTTTTTCAGTAGCTGGTTCATTCAAATCTTCTGTGGCTGGTGTACTATATGGTATTTCTATATTTGGTTGTGTAATATTAGGAATTTCTGAAGATGGATCATTTGAAGTTATTTCTGATTCTGTCTGTTGTATATCAGGATTGCTATTAGTTATTGTATCAGTTGTTGATGGTAATAAATCGATAATTTCTTTTTCAGTAGTTGGTTCATTCAAATCTTCTGTGGCTGGTGTACTATATGGTATATCTATATTTGGTTGTGTAATATTAGGAATTTCTGAAGATGGATCATTTGAAGTTATTTCTAATTCCGTATGTTCTTCTACATCAGGATTACTATTAATTATTGTATCAGTTGTTGATGATAATAAATCAATAATTTCTTTTTCAGTAACTGATTCATTCAAGTCTTCTGTGACTGGTGTACTATTTGGTATTTCTATATTTGGTTGTGTAGTATTAAGAAATTCTGGATCATTTAAATTTATTTCTGGTTTTTCTACATCAGGATTGTCATTAATTGTTGCTGATGATAAATCTATAATTTCTTTTTCAGTAGCTGGTTCATTCAAATCTTCTGTGGCTGGTATACTATATGGTATTTCTATATTTGGTTGTGTAATATTAGGAATTTCTGAAGATGGATCATTTGAAGTTACTTCTGATTCCGTATGTTCTTCTACATCAGGATTGCTATTAGTTATTTTATCAGTTGTTGATGGTAATAAATCGATAATTTCTTTTTCAGTAGTTGATTCATTCAAATCTTCTGTGGCTGGTGTACTATATGGTATGTCTAAATTTGGTTGTGTAATATTAGGAATTTCTGAAGATGGATTATTTGAAGTTATTTCTGATTCTGTCCGTTGTATATCAGGATTGCTATTAGTTATTGTATCAGTTGTTGATGGTAATAAATCGATAATTTCTTTTTCAGTAGTTGGTTCATTCAAGTCTTCTGTGGCTGATGTACTATATGGTATTTCTATATTTGGTTCTGTAATATTAGGAATTTCTGAAGATGGATCATTTGAAGTTATTTCTGTCTGTTGTATATCAGGACTATTATTAATTATTGTATCAGTTGTTGATGATAATAAATCTATAATTTCTTTTTCAGTAGCTGGTTCATTCAAATCTTCTGTGGCTGGTGTACTATATGGTATATCTATATTTGGTTGTGTAATATTAGGAATTTCTGAAGATGGATCATTTGAAGTTATTTCTGATTCCGTATGTTCTTCTACATCAGGATTGCTATTAGTTATTTTATCAGTTGTTGATGGTAATAAATCGATAATTTCTTTTTCAGTAGTTGATTCATTCAAATCTTCTGTGGCTGGTGTACTATATGGTATATCTAAATTTGGTTGTGTAATATTAGGAATTTCTGAAGATGGATTATTTGAAGTTATTTCTGATTCTGTCCGTTGTATATCAGGATTGCTATAAGTTATTGTATCAGTTGTTGATGGTAATAAATCGATAATTTCTTTTTCAGTAGTTGGTTCATTCAAGTCTTCTGGGACTGCTGTACTATATGGTATTTCTATATTTGGTTGTGTAATATTAGGAATTTCTGAAGATGGATTATTTGAAGTTATTTCTGATTCCGTATGTTCTTCTACATCAGGATTGCTATTAGTTATTTTATCAGTTGTTGATGGTAATAAATCGATAATTTCTTTTTCAGTAGTTGATTCATTCAAATCTTCTGTGGCTGGTGTACTATATGGTATGTCTAAATTTGGTTGTGTAATATTAGAAATTTCTGAAGATGGATTATTTGAAGTTATTTCTGATTCTGTCCGTTGTATATCAGGATTGCTATAAGTTATTGCTATAAGTATTGTATCAGTTGTTGATGGTAATAAATCGATAATTTCTTTTTCAGTAGTTGGTTCATTCAAGTCTTCTGGGATTGCTGTACTATATGGTATTTCTATATTTGGTTGTGTAATATTAGGAATTTCTGAAGATGGATCATTTGAAGTTATTTCTGATTCCGTATGTTCTTCTACATCAGGATTGCTATTAGTTATTGTATCAGTTGTTGATGGTAATAAATCGATAATTTCTTTTTCAGTAGCTAATGGTTCATTCATGTATTCTGTGGCTGGTGTGTTATTTGGTATTTCTATATTTGGTTGTGTAGTATTAAGAAATTCTGGATCATTTAAATTTATTTCTGGTTTTTCTACATCAGGATTGTCATTAATTGTTGCTGGTGGTAAATCAATAATTTCTTTTTCAGTAGCTAATAGTTCATTTAAGTCTTCTGTGACTGGTGTGCTATTTGATATTTCTATATTTGGTTGTGTAGTATTAAGAAATTCTGGATCATTTAAATTTATTTCTGGTTTTTCTACATCAGGATTGTCATTAATTGTTGGTGGTAAATCAATAATTTCTTTTTCAGTAGCTAATAGTTCATTTAAGTCTTCTGTGACTGGTGTGCTATTTGGTATTTCTATATTTGGTTGTGTAGCATTAAGAAATTCTGGATCATTTAAATTTATTTCTGGTTTTTCTACATCAGGATTGTCATTAATTGCTGGTGGTAAATCAATAATTTCTTTTTCAGTAGCTAATAGTTCATTTAAGTCTTCTGTGACTGGTGTGCTATTTGGTATTTCTATATTTGGTTGTGTAGCATTAAGAAATTCTGGATCATTTAAATTTATTTCTGGTTTTTCTACATCAGTATTGTCATTAATTGTTGCTGATGATAAATCGATAATTTCTTTTTCAGTAGTTGGTTCATTCAAGTCTTCTGTGACTGGTGTACTATTTGGTATTTTTATATTTGGTTGTGTAATATTAGGAATTTCTGAAGGTGGATCATTTGAATTTATTTTTGTATATTCTTCTTCATCAAGATTGCTTTTAATTGTTATTGATGGCAAATCGGTAATCTCTTCGTCAATAGTTAATGGTTCATTCAAGTCGTCTGTGACTGGTGTAGTATTTGGTATTTCTATATTTGGTGTAATATTAATAAATTCAGATGATGGGTCATTTAAATTTATTTCTGGTTCTTCTACATCAGAATTATTATTATTATTTTTTTTTGCTGATGGTAAATCGATAATTTCTTTTTCAGTATTTAATGGTTCAGCCAATTCTTTTGTTGCTGATGTATTATGTGATACGTACCAATGATGAGTTGCATCATTAAATTCTGCCGTTGTTGTACTATGTTGATTTTCGAAATTAGGCAACTCGTTTGGAGGAGTTTTTATTTCTATGTCTGGTTGTGTTTCAGATCCTGTTCCTGTAGAAATTGTGTCATTTAAAATTGTTGGTTCAGTGGAAAAAGTTTTCATTGCATCAGTTGATTGTACGTTATCGTTATCTGTTTTTCCATTATGTTCTTGTTTGTAAGATTCTTTTGAAGTTGATGATTCTAGATTCTCTTCTCCATTCTTTTTTATTTCTGTAGACAAATTTTGCTCTGTCGTATACGTGATTTCTTCGTTAGCTGGCGAATATATCGCAGTTGTATATATTTCGGAAGCGATAGTGTTTGTAGAATGTGATGTTTCCGAAGCACGTTCGATCGTGGTTGTAAAATTCCTATCGCTGGGTTCCGTAAATTTAGATATAGACGGCTTGTTATAAGAAGTAGTTGTCGATTTAATTTCATCATTGTTATAATTCCTCTCAGTAGTTATAGTTTCCTCATCATTCGTAAATATCGTTTCACACGTTAATGATTTCTCCTTTTGGTCCATTGGTCTTAAAAACATATTTGCTTCTTCTAGAGTCATTTCTTCTTTCTCACTGCTAAATAAACACGTGGAAGATAATCTTGATTCTTTGCAAGTTTTCGAGGGTTTACACATTTCTGTCTTTGTGTCAAAGGCCATATTTCTTGGACATATATAAAAGTTTTGTTTCATTCGATGACCATAAGCTGTACAAGTATAGAATTGATGACAATCATTAGGAATTGGAAATACACCTACTCTTTCACAACTGTTGGAATTGGTTTTATTAGGAATGTTTTTTCCATGATATATCAAAGTGCATTTTTGTAAATGAACTTCGAAGTGCTTGTTTTGAGAACATTGTGCCAGAATGGTTTTATTCCTCTTACAGATGTAATAATATCTTGGATTGTAACAGTGTGGCTTTAACACATTTGTTCCGCAAGATGTGTTATTTATGTAAAGCGCTTTACCACCACCGAGTACATTCAAACAAAAACCTTTTTCTTTGTCGAAATATTGGTTCATCTTGCAAGGTGGAAAATGGACTAAGGTCCTGGGATATCTGTGCACTCCATAATTTGTGACATCATCAACGTCCTGCAGATAATTAATTCATTTATACAAGATTATGTATCTAAAATTTTGAAGATTTATTGTTGAATTATTGTTTTAAAAAATTTTTATTAGAAAAGATGAATTTATGAAATATTTGATAATTATATATTTTTTATTTTATATTTATTGATTTTTCTTTTAATGATATTATTTATTTATAAAAAAGAGCAGTTTAAATAAGTTAAATGAAAAATATTCAATTTATATAAGTAAAATAATTATATTAAATTTATTAATTCTAATTCTAATTTATTATTTTTTTAAATAACAAATATGAAAAAATAATTTATAAACTTTTATTCTTATTTATTTATCAAAGTAGATGAAATTAAAATAGTAAAGTGATAAAAAACTCACAGTTAGTTTATTCACTGGTTGACTAACTACAATTAGGATGAGAAATTGAAATAACAAAATTATAATAAAACTTTTCATATTCGATGATGCTACATTAATCGAATTGAAGTTTTTTTTTTCACTTTTCTGATCAGAGAACACAAACTTTTACCACTGCCGTTGCTGAAAGTTTTCTGAATATCAAGGTAACGCGTTCCAGTACTTTTATATCAAAGACGTGCTAGATAATAATTAAATTGCGATAATAGCGATTAACGTCATTTTTGACAATACAAAAAGTGCGTAATCAAGTTTATATTTTGTTCTCTTAATTATGATTGTTTAATTATGTTTAAATATATATCGGTAAGCACGTAATTAGGTAAAAATTAAACTTTCTGATACGCAGTAATAATAAAAAAAAAAAAATGCAATGACTATAAATTTAAAAATATATAAAAATCTGTGAGGAAGGGAAGGAAGGAACACTTACAAATAAAAACAAATATTTATTACACGACTATACTGGCAATAGGTAATAAGTCAGTAACAAATCTGTATATACAATATTTCGTTGAAATACATATCTACAAGATGATTCTCTTCTGTTTGTCCATTAAAATAGCGTACACATAATTTTCTCCCAAGTTTGCTGAAATAGGACTCGATTCTAGGATTGCATATCGTTGTTCGTGATTAAAGCAGGGGCTGTACAATTTTTAGATTGATCATCATTATTTCTGTATGTAGAAATTGTTCAACAATCGTATTGTGGCACTCTGTATGTAAAGTTATTACTTGTCACAATGTGAATTCCTGCACCATAATATGGCATCACATAATGCGAACCATCTGCAGGTCCTACAATTTGTGTTGCAATAAGTATTACATCGGCAAATTGACCAAGAAAGAGAAATCCCAAAGTGCTCAGCTTAAGCAAGCCCAATGCTGGATACCCTAGATAAAATCTATCTGCCCCAAACATGCCAAGAAATATAGAGAGTAACAATGATGTTTCGAAGGAATATCCATTTCTGTAAATATTAATAAAAAAAGAAATTTTATTTATTGTATGTTTCGTTTACTTTAGTATATATGCTTAAATTTTAAATACAATTGTTTATATATACATTTTTAAATTATATATTCTGATGTTTATAAACATCTTGGATATTGCAAATATTTTTTTCATTTTGTTTGAAACATTTAAATTTTAATTTGATAAACAAATTATTCTTATGTATACTTACGTCCATTTACAAGGAATATCCTTCTTAAACGTATTATTTTTTGTTTCTGTACAAATGAGGCCATCCGCAGCCAGACACAACACTAACAACAAGATAATGAACATGTAATTTCAAATTTCACGTATATAAAATTATACTCGTTACAAAACTAAGGAAGATAATAAATATTTAAATATCAATAAATAAAATAAAATAGAAAAGAATTAAATTATCAGTGAAAATGCACATTTTTTTAGTTTTAGATATAGGTTATGTCAAACTTTTTCCGATTTACAAATAATGAAAAGACATAAGAATTTTACGTACCTTTGGCTTTATTTTCCTTCGTACATCCTTTTGGTTGTTGCGTTTTTGGATCTATGAAATCATAATCGGGATGAGGACAGATGTATTGTCCCATTCGTAGGTTACTGCAGTCGATTTCGTACGTGTAATCCACACCATTGCTCAGCGGTATCGAAAGAAGAAGCAAAAGGAGTCCGCTAAGGAATTGCATCAGATGGAACATGCCGTTTCATTTTATAACAATTACTACGGATATCCACACTGTCACTGGATCCACTGTCTCCTGTAGTTTCGTGACATCCTGTGCATGTTTGTATTTTGAAAGCACTGCCATTAAACCGATTTTACTCTGGCGCCAACTACTTGGAATATTCACGAACTATATTTTATTTTCTTTGGCGCCAGTTTATCCGTTAACGTCAAATACATCACATCAACGAGTGAAATATTTTAAAAATATATAATAAATTGGAATTTCAACGCTTCAATTATATCAGTTAAGTATCTCATCAAACAGACAATTATTTATATTAAATAATATAATGCCTTTCGTCGAAATTCTAATTCGATTAGATATAATATATTAAAATAAAATATATTAATGGATATACATTAATGGTTAATGTATATACCATAGACAAGTTCCAAGCTCTACAATGAACAATATTTCATCTCATGATTTTATTCTTAATTGTTGTATCGAAACTATTACAATGCATTGATTATAAGAAAAACTTGTACAAGATTGCATTAAGTTACGTTGGTGGGAAGAAACAAACAGTGGAAGACCGACGTGATAGTTGAGCATTTTTTCTGTGCTAAAATGGCTTCTTCGTCGTTGAAAAGCACTCGGAAAACTTATAGCTTCGAGGAACGAGAAATTTTGATAACCTTGATAAATAAGTACGAAGATATCGAAGATAAAAGGTCCGATCCAATATCGATGTATAAACGAAAATCAGCATGGTCTCAATTGGCCAACGAATACAATTCAATGGTAGGTCCACAAGGAATACGTTCAGCTGTACAGTTAAGACGCTGTTGGGAAAACATGAAAGCATGTAAACGAAATCGCGAAGAGAAGAAATTGCGGTAAATATAATACATTCACGGTATTATTTTTTTCGTGCATATCGTTTTATAAAAGCGCGGGAATATTCGACTACTTGTACTATGTATAAAGTATTTCATTATTGTTCTTTTTATTTTTTTTTTTTTTAATTTAAATAATTATTTTTATATAAATTTGTATTCTTATTTTTATTAAATCAATTATTAATATTATTAAAAATATGAAATAAATATTTTTCATTAATTTTTTCAGCGGTGTTTCAAAAAATTTTTGTCATCTGTCCAAAGATCACACACGGTCAAAAAGTTGGGAAAATAGAAATTCTATACCGGATGTTCCCATTCCTACCGGAACTATAGGTTTACCGCCAAATGTTATGTTTGAACCAAAGGAATCTGAACCATTTACGTTGCAAACTGTGTGTACTATAAAACCTTCGAAACAAATCTCGAAAGAGGAAAATAATTGTAAAGATACAGGTTATACTCTCACCATTTTCTTTTTTTTTTTTTTCCATAATTCGGATTTTCCTACTAAATAAAAAGGATATACCATTAAATAAAAGTATGATATTTCTTTAAATACATATACAATTCCTTTATTACCTCAGATTCCATCAGCAGTAAAATCGATTCGAATTCGTTATCATACGGTCCAGTGACTGACTGTTTCGACAAATCTAAAAAAGATTTGGAGTCACCTGTGCCGGAACAATTAGACAAAGATGAAACGGTGGAGAAAAATCGACTTATTTTCAAGTCAAATGCAACACAAACGATGTTTTCCCCTTCAATTGTTCACGAACAGCCCCGAAGGACGAAAAGATCCCTTCACAAAGAGGAAGAGTTACACGTATTGGCTTTATCGGAGGCACAGATGAAAGTTGATATCGCTGCTATGTTAAAAGAGGAGGCCAGGATCAAATTAGAAGAGGCCCACTATCGTAAAGAAGAGGCTAGGCTAAGGATGCTTCTTTTTACTTATAAGTTAGATAGGATAAAGGAAGATTGACCGAAGAGAATAAAATGAATATATTCATGATGGCTTCGTGCGATGTCTTTATTCATTTTATTTTATAGGAATAAAAAAACAGGAGATTACCTTAGACTAAATATAAATGAACGATATTCTATTTATGTATATCTGTTTATTATTTCGAATTTCTTTCTAACTACAATTGAAATCATAATAAATAAAAGCTCGTAATGCTAGTTACTTATGATTCCATAATAGGTAATGTTTTTTAAATAATCGAACGAGGATTTTCTTTTCAATCCTTGTTTCGATGCTTTTTTTTAGGCTATTTCGTATAAAAGCTATAAATAGTCTCATTTTATCATGCTAATTTAAAAACTGAATATATAATAGTTGAAAATAATAGAAAAATAATATCGTATTGTAAAAAGATGATTTATAATTTTTAAAATTCAATTCAAAAAACAATTGCTGTTTTTATCAGAAAATAAATTAGAGGATTAGACAAGGAAGATTTTAAATTTTACTTTTTTCTATAAGATTTATCAATTATTATTATTATCATTATTTTTAATAGATTATTGAAGATCGCATTCTAAACATTTTTTTATGATTGCTAAATTTTTGAATATCTTTCAGATTTCTTTAAAAAAAAAAAAAATTAACGCTAAATAATATATAAATATCGCTCTTCAGGAAAGCAACGAGTCAATATACAATCATATTGTATCTCTATATAAGAGTTTGAACAATAGATAAAGAGAATAATCTTGACTCATAGTAAACCAATGACAGTATCGACATGGCAGTCGTAGCTGGCAGTGGTCAGTGAATTTGACTAGCTGTGACATGTTTGAAAATGGAAAGAATAGAAGAGAAAGAAATAATAGAGAAAGGACAATCTAATATTTCGAAGATCGATGACGAACTCTATAAATAATTCATTGATCAAATTATTACAACAATATTATATAGCAAGTATTTTTAAATTCTAATATTCATTGAGATTAAATTTTGTCAAAAGAATCGATGACAATTTTATCCAAATTTTCCTTTGATTACAATAGAAAAAACCCATTCACGTCTCTATTTCTCTATATTTTCAAGTCTCGAATGTTGGACTAACGCCAAGTTCACGTTTTGAGAAGGAGAATATTTAACGAGATTTGATCTTCACATAAGATGGAAGTTATCATCGAGGACGGGTTTAGGGGACGAGCAACGAGCAACCTCGAACAATGATGGATCGGTGTAGATCGGTTCGCTAGGGTCAAAGCCGGTTCTTCTACTGGATGACAATCCTACTGCGCCTTCCAGAGCGGTCGATGACGAACTCACGCGTTGACCGATCACGTTACTCATTGATCGGGAGATCGACCTGTGGATCGAACGAATATACATCAACTTCAGGTAATATATTGGTGAATAAATATCAAATTTCAGGTTGGAAGTATTAAGGGGGCATTAAATCATTTGTCAAACATGAATGACGTTTTTGAATAAACCTTGATACTATTATATTTATAATAGAAAATGTATAGGAGATATTTTTTTTTGCTAAAAAATAGGATTTAAAAATTCAATTTTTGGGAAATTTATTTATTTTTAATTGCTTGACTTTTTCTTTAAGAGAGTTTTTAGATTTGTTTTCAATGTTATAATTTATATGCAATATAAAGTTATTTTATTTCTTTCAAGGATTATGTCTTTTGTTGAATCTCAGATTGATAAGTACTTTTAAAATTATTATACGATAATTATAATAATTATCGATAAAAAATGATTACCACATCATAATTTATATAACATATAATTAATTTCCATATATTTGCACTTGGTAATCAAAATAAGATAAGTTTTCTAGATAACTCTTTTAATTAAATATCTTAATTAATTTTAATATTGATAAAGGTGTTTTTAAAAATTATGAAATATTGTAAACTATATAAACGATTACGTACGTAGATTGAAATGGTTTTTGAAGACCCGATCTTAAAAAAGAGAAATTGTTAGCACGACTACTGTAAGCATCGTCCGAATGATTGCTTCGATTACATGCTTTGTCAACTCTGCGATTCTTTGTGATTATTGCGTAAGCATATTTTCTGAAACAGTTTATACAAATTAATTTACTTTTATAAACATATTAATTAACATATCAAAGATAAATTTATACCTGTATATCAACATGGATAACAATACCACGGATGCTAAAAGTACTACCAGCACTGCCACTGCTGTTACTAGTCCATAATATTCGTTAGGAGTTATACAGACATTCTCCATTATAGTAGTTTGTTTTTCGACCACAGTTTCTTCATCAATATCCATCCTCGAGTCCAAAACCTGCAACTCGTTTATACACATTTTTCTTTTATTTTTGAAACGTGCTTATATTAAATTTCTTGTTTTAATTTATTTCATTAGTGGGAAGAAAGAAGAAAATATATATATTCAAGGTTTCCAAGATTTATAACAAATGATTTGAAATATAAAGTTAAATATTGTATAATTTAAAAATAATTATTTTCATTTCATTTAATTTAGAAATAGGACAATGAAGAAAAAAATTTCCATTATAATAATCGTCTCAATTATTCTAATGATAATTTAAAAGGAATTATTTTTTTAATATCGTTATAAATTTAATATTGTTTGCTTTCTTTTTATTTCTTTTTCTTTTTTACCTCGATCATTTCTCTCACGTGCTCCTCCTCCTCCTCTTCCTCCTCCGCCTCTTCTTCTTTGGCGACAGTGTCTTCGACGAGGAACGTCGAATTCGAGGATGTGTCATTTGTATTATTCTCTGTTATAATGCTTATTTCGTTTTCCTCAGCGATCGTGTCATTTTGCGACAGGTCTCTTCGACGCCTTCCAAAGGATGGTTCGCTCCTTCCGGTACCACCCGAGCAATAAGCTGGTTGACAACCGTCTCGACATGTTCGCACTGTCGCCTCGAATACCAAGAAATTGGATTCAGGGATTTTGAAAGCGTTGAAACGTGCTTCGAGGCTGTCACCATCTCGCAAACGGTCTAATCCAGGGAACACGTAATTGTCTACTGGGCAACTGTGTGAACAAATTGAATATTTTATTTTTGAAAAGATTTTTGATTATTTTTAAATATTTGTTGGAGTAAATTATTAAATTTAAATGAATCAAGTTTCTCAAATTGAATTAAATAGATTAGGTAAATAACTTTGGTTTATCAAGATGGATAATTTTATTAGATAAATTAAATAGATCAAGAAGAAAAAATACATATAAGCTTAAGTAAATAAATTAGATAAGTTTAAGTAAATAGTAGGATGGCAAATTATAATAGTAAACTAAATTAAAATGTTTATGTGAATAAATAGTGAACAAATCAATTTCAAGATGATTTAAAAATACAACACAAAAAAAAATTTGATACCATTTAATAAAATTTGACAAATAATAATAATTTACAATAATATAACACTTACCCATATCTATCTATAAGTTGAACACTTCTTCCTGAATATGGATCCCTTGCTATGACATTAGTAGCAAAAATGTCAGTTACATAATTGTATCTATAAAAAATATTATCAAAGAATTACATTTAATTTTTTTAAAATAAATCAATTGATATTAAAAGAAAAATAAATGTTACGTACCCATCTTGTGCTTCTAGCCTAAATGTGAGTGGATCTCCAACAGCAATAGTCGTCGTAGGCCTGCCCTGATATAAAATCAGCAAACGCACTCGAGAACTCAGAGTATTTTCTGCTGGAAGGTACTCGATTGGGATTGGAGACCCTGATCTACACAAGATAAATATTTTTTCTTATTTCAAGCAGTAATGATATTATTTTTCTTATTGAAAATTTTTAAAAAAATTATTTAGATATTATACAATTATCTTATAATTATCAATACTTAAAATATCATTTAGCATTTCTAATTTTAACATTGTAATATAAGTTCTAACATAACAAAATCTACAAATCATTGAAATATATTTTTTAAAAATTATTATTCCCATTTGTTTCAAACAAATCAATTATAGGATATTTTCTAAATTTTCTCATAAACAATCTTTATATTCAGGATCAAATGATTTTCAACGAGGAAATTCCAGAGGTATTAAAATAAATTAATCAAGTGTGCTTGCACCAGGATTCATGCGGTAAAGGAATGCGGTACATTTTGCATTCCAAATTAGTTGACCGTCGGTCGGACTGTTTAATTAAGTGTACCGGGTGCAAGACACGGTTTCTCAATCGATATGACCTGGCATACCCGGCACCGATGTAGCCGGATGTGACGACAGCTTCGCCAGGGCCTCGAAATAGACAGGTGAGATTGAAACGTTTATCCCTTCCGGTTTGCACGTAGTCTGAGAATTGTACTACGACGATGTTCGTCATTGTATCACCGTACTGCAATTGCAAGTCGAATTTATTAAAAAAATAAAAGATATAAGATAAAAATTTTGATTCTTTTTAAATAAAATATCTAAAAATTTTAATTCAATTAATTGTAAATGAGAGATCTCAAAAATTGTTTGATTTCTCAAAAAAAAAAAAGAAGAAGAAGAAGAAGAAGAGGAAATGAGATCTTTTCAAGAATGTTTTTTGAAAAAGCAGCGATAAAACAAGCTTCTTACTCTTTGAGTGCCGCATTCGGGATAACCCTGGGGACCACTGATTCGAAGAACGTTCACAGTTCCTCCATTTCCACGGAAGAAGCAGCGATCGTAATAGCCATAAGTGTAAATCCGACCAATGAATCCTTCCGGTGTCCTTAAAGTAAATTCCATCCCGTCTTCGCTACACACTTGACTCACTAAAACGACCAGAAACATAATTTACTTGTCCTTCATCGATTTTTATTCAACAAATCGTAAATATTAATTAAATGTAACACACAGAAGGGAAACAATCTCATGGAGACCTACAATTTGATTTCTGAAAACTCAAACTATAATTATACATCTTTCTATTAAAATTGAGAATTAAAAGAAAAAGAAAAATAAAGTTGATCAATTTTAAAATCAAATCAAAAAATCAATTTTTCATTCTTCTCATTTCTAATTTTCAGAAGAAATATTCAAGAGTCTTCCACATTGATCAGAAATCAAAGGAGAATCGATATCAACGGATGTGACCAAGCAACAAAAAGTAAAAAAAAAGTTGATCTTGGAAATAACAGACGGTTTATTTGATTAAACACAGTCCAGGTGACAATAACTGTACAATAATTCAAAGGTGTCGTATCAATAACGCCTGTAATATGGATCAGCTGCGTAAAGATCGCTCCACGTGATCCACGTAGATGTCGTCCAGGGTCTCCTACGACGCTTACCGTCGAGACACTCCGTATCGGCTCCCTGTCTCCCGTTGTTCCTCTCGTAGAAGTCGTAATCGGACCCCGTGTCATAGTACACAGGATTGCCCATGTCCATGTCTCTGGAGTCGCGGTCGCTCAGCTCGCAGTTGTCTCTTTCGGCCCCGTAGGGCGCCGCGTAAGGCCGATAATTGAAAGATCTGCACACGAAGTCCCTGGCGTCCGCGCACTCCCTTTCACACTGGGCCAGCGAGGAAGCTGTCGTGTATCGTCTGACGAATGGTTTACGGACCCTGGTGTGGGGACCAACTTGGCGAAAGTTGTCCTGTTCGTCGCATCTGGACACCAATGGCGGCCGACCGATGATGGGGCCACCACTGGTCCCGAAAGGTCGTGAATTGTACACCCCACCCTCGCCTATGTAACCACCACCGATTATTCCACCTTCGTTGCTGTAACCACCGTAGCCCAGAGGACGTGTGGGCCCTCCATACGGATTACGGTCTGGATGAGCCTGGGGATGAGCCTGGGGACCATATACGTCGTCCACAGGGTAAGTTGGGGAGTATCCTCCGTGTGACGAAGGTGGAAATCTGCGTGAAATTGTAGGTGAATTAGGTGGTTAGAAAGATTGAACGTATGATAGTTGATTTCTCATGAGAAAGTAGAATATTTGTAGCTTGGAAGATAGAATTGAAGTTATAATATATGTTTTGTAGTTGAGTAGAAAGTTTTGTGGAGAAACAAGTTGCTTGTAATTTGGATTTAATAAGATTGGAAGTGTATATATTTTATATTATATATATAGATTATTATATAGTAATATAAATGTATATAGTAATTAGTATATAATTATTATATTATATATTATATATATAATAATTATAGACAGATTTTGTGCAGATGTAAATTATTACTTGTAACACAAGCTGGATTAATTAATTGGAATAATTGAAAGAATACATTGGAGCAAAGATTTTGTGAAGTAAGTGAATAGGAATTGAAAATGAGAGGTAAATTAATTGAGATAGTTTAAAAATGCGTGTATTGAAACATTATATAAATCATCTTCACTTAATTTCAACAATTGTTCCTCTTTAAAAAAAATCAATAAAAGCGTTTCCTCCATTAACTTACCGATTAGGGTAAATATCCTTGTCAGGATACCTTTCACTAACGGGATACCGGTCAAGAGAAGGTCTGGCACCTCCCAGACCCGATGGATATCGATCCAAGGGATCCTCAGGAATAGGATATCTGTCTATGGTGTTGGGATACCGATCATTGTCGGTTGGATAACGACCCGGAGATATTGGATATCGACTACCAATCCCACTAGGATATCTGCTACCACTTGTTGGATATCTGTCTATTCCGGGATCAGAAATAGGGTATCGGTCGGGGTGAATAGGACGGCGATCGCCACCTCTGTTTGGATATCGATCAGGAATTGGATACCTGTCCGAAGATGGATACCGATCTATTGTTGGATAACGATCGTTAACAGGGAAACGATCACTGATCGGATATCGATCAATAGGATCTGGAAACGTATCACCTGCTGCTCCAATTGGATATTGCCCATTCAGAGGATACCTGTCTGGATATCTATCTCCTGGATAACGATCGGGATAACGATCTGGATATTTATCGGCAAATTTGTCAGGATATTTAGAGGGATAACGGTCTGGATATTTGTCAGGATATTTGTCAGGATATTTGTCGGGATATTGGTCCGGATATCTGTTAGGATATCGGTCTGGATAACGTTCTGGATAACGATCCGGATATCGGTCTGGATATCTGCTTGGATATCGATCCGGATAACGATCCGGATAACGATCCGGATATCGATCTGGCTTCACGCTGCTGCTGAATCCTTTGTCGTAATCTTCTGGATAACCTGCGTTGGAGATAGGAAATTTATTTCTATTCGAATGTCTGATAATTTTTAGATCGTATTTTTTAATTAAATGTGACAAAGAAGTTGTTGTATAAATTGAATCATAACAAGAGTATTAAATTTGTCATTAGTTTACCGGGTCTTCCTAGAGAAGGTCGACCAAAATTCGTGTCCTGTCCCAAAGGATCTGGCCTGTACCCTGGACTGTCTCGATCTCCATCCAAATATTGATCTATTCATATATAATCATTAATATTATGAAAATATACGAACAATTCTTGTTCTATCCGATAATCTATCATTTTTATCTTGACAAATATTTTATTCTCTTAATAGTCAGAGACGAAATTACATTTAGATGAAGAAAGATCACTCACGCATAAGATTCTCGTAATAATCGTATTCCGCATCGTAGATGATCCTGCGCCCGTCTCGTTGGTTGAACCGACTCAATTGACACGTGTGAAGATGTTCCGAGTACACGGCGCTTCGACATTGGAAGCTGGTCTGTCGAAGACACTCGTCGAGGCACTCGCTCAGGCTACGCCCAGTTATCTCAGAATGAAATTCAGTGCTCAAACGAGAATTTCGATAACGCTGGAACGCCGTATCTGGTCGTCGCCCATCGGAGAAAAGATGCGACGAGGGGCTGCTGTCCGGATATTCGGAGCCACGTGCTATGGATGGATCTACGCTTCGTAAGTGGATATTGGTAAAGTGTCGTGAAGTATTAATCGATCGTTTCACTGTTACTTTACTTTGGACTTTGTCAGAAAAATAGTCAGACGCTCTCATCTTTTGTAAAATCCTTTCTTCTCAAAGTTTGGATTTAGATATTATTGTTTTTGTTAAAATGTAAAAATGTTTTGATCTTCTAGATTGATATTTAGAATTTTATATTTTTGTGCTTAGATTGTAGCATTTAGTAGCTTTCATTGTAACATAAATGTTTGTTATAAATAACATTTGATTTGTATAATTCTAATGGTTAAATTTTTGGTGTAAATTAATCGATGAAAAATTTTGAATGAAATTAGTGATTGTATAATATACTTACGATTATCTAAGCAAACAAGATCATAGAAATGGTGGCTGGGGCTGCTGCTTATTCCTATATCGTCTTTTTGAGAAACGGAATCTTCTTCAGAAATGACACATTGCCTCGTTTGCTCGTCGAATTCGACGCTACGACAGAAGTATTTCTCCGCTCTGAGACAAAGGGCTTGACACTCGTCTAAGGTAAGATTCGTATAAATGTCGACTTCGAATGGTCCTCGAAGGCGTTTGTTCTCTTCTTTGACGAATACAGTTAACCCATCGCAACGGCGTTCCGCTGAAGAAGAAATTTACAAAATTATTCGGTGAAAAGTGATAGATTGTAAATATTCAATATTTAAATAATTTGAATATTTTTTTTTATCAATTATAAAATCATTAATTTTCAGAAAGAAATATAATAATATTAATTGTAAGCACCATTCAGACAAGTGTTTTCAAGGTAATCAGAATTTGGATCATCCTCTAATAATTCAGGATGCGTTCTTCTAGTAAAACGGCTCAGAGCACAGCTTCTTAGAGCAGTGTCGTAGGTTGCAGATCGACAAATGAAACTGAATTCATTCAGACATCTTCAAAATGTAAGGAAAAATTTTTATTTATATTAAATTTAATATAAATTTAATCATATATACATATATTTTAATTTTATTGTACCTATCCTCACAGTCTGTTCTATTTGCTGCACTAACTTCCTTGATGTCTGTTAATGGTAATTTCAGTTTCTTCCTGGGATGTCTCTCGTAAACGTAACGCCGATTTGGACATTCTCTTTCTATCCTATCAGCTTCACAAAAGAATACGAATTGAAATATTTGATCAGAAAAAGATACAAGGTTTTTTCCTTAATTAAAAGAAATAATAAATTTAATTTAATTCATATGATTTCATCAATGAGTTAATTGATTCTTTTTCTATAGAGTTAAAAATTATTGAGAAAGGAGATGAAAAGTTAAAATGATGGTCTGTTTCATAATATTCAGAGAATCATTGAGGAAATACTCTTACAGCCAAGACAAACTTCTGTAAAATGAACGCTGTTTGGAACCAGCATTAGATTTCCAATTCCTTCTGGTTGCGCCTGTTCCCTCGTTAAATAGCAAGTGCTTTCTTCATATTCAGCAGCTCCGCTGAAAGAAGCTATTCTGCTACCCGGTTGAAAATCGAAGCTCGTGCAAGCACGAACTAAATTGTTTGTTGCTGTTCTATCCCGTAGACATAATTCTTGACATTTTTCCAAGACTCTAAATGGTGGTGCAGAATCTCGTACCTAAGATAAATTAATTATTAGCAGGAATAATATTTTTAGATAATTTATTATAATTATTATTTTTATGAAAGATACAATATTAAAATAATTCTTCCTTTAGAAAAAAAAAAATTTTATTGTAAAAGAGAAATACTATTTTTTGAAAAATTTTATTAATTTTAATTACAAATAAGAAAAACTTTTAAAAATTTCTTCATCCACATTCAAGCTTCTTTGTTTCAAATTTTAATTTTAATGTTTATTAAAGAAAATCCATCATTTTTAGTTGCAAGGTAACTATTTCAAACAAAGATCATGCAATTACAATAAACCAAAGTATAATTCCAAAATTCTTTCATCCTTCTAGATCCATCAGATTTTACCGCTACACAAAAACTGTGTTTCAAGCTTTTAGAATAGTTTTCTCGAGCTAGGTTGAATATTTGAAAACCGGCGTCGACGCGGGAGGCCAGAGAGATAGGTAAATATTTCGCGAAACATTTTATATACCACATCATCGTCGAAACCCTGAAGCTGTTGGTCCGGAAGTCTCTCGTAAACGACTCGACCCAAACCGCCATTACACGTTGTTTGCCCTGAAAACACATCAATTCTTTCGTTATTTCATCTATTCACCGTTCGACCATTTTCCTTCCTCTTTTTATTCTTTCTAGTTATTTTCTCGTATAATGGATATTATTTATTTCCTCTTCTCTCCCGTGCAATAAAAATCAGGTTACTTCCTTTGGCCACCGATTGGCAGTCCGATTTTATCATTTTTTTTTCCTCCTTTTTTAAGTGGCACGTATATGGCGATACAATGGGACGAAACGCAATTTCACAAGTGACATCACTCTTTTTTGCGCCGCGTTCCATCATTAATTTCCGCGACCGCGATTCTCGCGAGCATGATTCAAAGACTTTTTTTTTCGGAACATGCTGGATGAGCTCATTAAATTGGAATTTTTCGCTTTGCTCGTTAAATTGGGATTTTTCTTTCTTTTCTTCTTCTTCTTCTTTTATTTTTACAATCAAATTTGCAAAGTAGAGAATGTAATAGATGGAATAATTTGTTAATTTTTGTTTAAGGATTGTTGAATAATTACCATTGACGACCACTCTCAACGTGGCGAGGACGGAGATGGATTGCAGAAGATTAGATATATTGGTTTTCTTCATTTTTAGTTATTTGGGCTCGGTATCAAGTAGTCATCCCAACGATTATACCCTAAAATCATTAATAAATCAAAGATATTTATTATTAACTTAGAAATCAATCTTATAAGGTATAATTTTTCATTCAATAATAATTTTGCTACATAAGACAAAATAATGTAATTTTGTAAAATTTCTTTATACCAAAATCTCAATAATTCATGTAATTAACATATTTTTTTTTTTTCAGAAAAAAGTCTATATTACACGGGATAACAATAATCGAAAAGATACCAGGCAACTAATAATGTAATGCTCGAAAGTTGGAAGCACGGTTGGTTGGGTTTACGGGCGTGTGCTGGCCCCTTGCCGCGTGCACGCGAGTAATCGTGGAAAAGGTTGACGGGGGTGCGAGAGTGTGGTGGTGTTCAGGGTGAGTGCAGCTCAGGAATTCCATAAAACCTTCTAGTGTCTCTGCGCGCTTTGAATAGATGTATCGAAACATCCAGGTGAAAATGTGTCTTCTGAGCCATGCTTACCTTTTCATAAGGAGAGATGTTTTACACCGATATCTTTCACGGGGGATATCTTCGATTTGCTCGTGTTCTAATGCTGAAAGAAGCTTTTTAAGTCTTTGATAAGATGTCAGGATATATGTGATCATATGTAAAAAAGATGGTATTAAAGGGAGAGACGATTTGATATTTTAATTTATATTTAATTTTTATATTTATATTTAATTTATATTTATTTTATTTATATTTAATTTATATTTAATTTATATTTATTTT
The DNA here is from genome assembly GCF_003254395.2 of Apis mellifera. Lineage (NCBI taxonomy): Eukaryota > Metazoa > Arthropoda > Insecta > Hymenoptera > Apidae > Apis > Apis mellifera. The sequence continues at coordinate 6,099,596 of NC_037646.1, forward strand.
ATTTATATTTAATTTATATTTAATTATTATTTAATTTTTCTTTAATTCAAATTTTTAGTATAAAATAAAAGAAATAAAAAAATGAGACTGAGAAAAGAAAAAGAGTTTTAAGAAAAGACAAGTGCAGTATACTTCAATTAAGAAAATATCTTATTGTAATATTTTATTCTGTTAACTAAAAATCTATATAATTTTCAGCAACGGTAAATTATTATTCGTGTATATCTGCAAATGAAATACTATAATTGTACAAATTGCCAACCGCGGTGCACGTGTTTCTCCATTAAATGTACCAAACTTTGCACATGCACCACACAGAAACAGTACTTATTAATAATGTTACGGTTTATCACCTCCTATAATTATAGTTCTCTGGCCAAAGAGAATGAATGCTCGTTCGGTGGTTACAGTCGATGAGAGAAAATTATAGATTCGAGCCATTCATATGTAGATTGTAATACCACGTTGAAATAATATCGTTATAAATTGAATTTCGCGCAATCGTATTCACGTTTTAACAAACATATAGTACTTCTACAATTATTATAATAATAAAAGTTTGAAGTGGAACACGAAACGTCTATTGAAATCGATTGATTTATTAAACACATTATTATTATGTTTCATTAAAAAGTAAATACATATTAATGCGTATTTGTTATAGAATAAAGTAATGTTAATATATAGAATAAAGTAAAGAAGTGTATTTTTTAAAAGTAATCTCGTTAATAACTACAAAACAGAGATTTTTATCGCGATACCTTGAATAATAGATGATACGCAGATAACATTGTTGCGTGAGTGAAACAATATTCCTCAATTTGCGATATTAATTCTCATAGGATGTTGGATATTATAATTTCATTGTTGATTTTGTTGGGTTCTTTTTTGGAAGTAGTTAGTCAATTTTTGAAAATCCTTACAAATATATAAATTTTTTATTTAGTCTATTATTTTTAGATTTAAGAAATCATCTAATCTGTTTAATTCTTTAATTAAATTTACTAATTCTATCTCGACTTTTTACTAAAATTTTCATATTCTCTGTTTTCAGATCTCAGGACTTTTAGATTTCAAAACTCAATAAGCCCTGCTAAATCTACTACATATTGTCTAACATTTTAACTCAAGTTTTCAATTAAAAACTTTTTTTCTGGAATGTCTACACCTTCAAATAAACCACAATCTTCAATCAAACAATTATACTTACCCAGAGCAACAATAAACTCCACTTGAAGAGCAAACCGTATCGCGCAAGAATAATTTTCTTCTAATAATCTCTGATCTCGACTACAAAACGGACAAAACCGGTAACAAAATACATCTGAACGCGTCCATCCACCGCGAATGGCACCTGTAATCAAACTGACGGTCAAAATCAGTGCAAACCGTGGAAATAATGGATAACACCTGACCGGTCGCGGAGGGGAAGGGACGGCGTAGGAAGAATTGTTTCGATGAATGATTCTCTGGGCATAGACGATCCATAGGGGGCAGAATAGTGGAGGAGAGATAACACACAGGTGGTACACAGGCGCGGTGGGATCCCCACGTCCGATTTCTGGCCTTGTGCTCACCGGAAGCGGCTCCATTGTGTCCGGTTTCCGTGGGGCCATCCGGGAAAACGTTCGACGTGCGTGTAAACGGCGGGACCGTGGGTTCTCAAGCATCGTCATATCGTATTATTCCACGAGATATCACCATTATTTTCTCATTTATCTGAAATTAAAAGGATACTTTGAATATTATGAAATAAATCTTCAAGGGGATGAAGAAATATTCTCTATTTTATATTTGGAGTTTTAAGCTTAGGATTTATATGATTGTGGAATTATTCTAAATGGTGTATTCGCAAATGGACGACTCCCTCCCCTCCCCTTCCAGGGTTCTATGATTTTTCGTTTGAGAATCGATGCATTGGAGCATCGCTATGTCGGGTTGATTGTGTCGATGGACGATCGCCCGGTCGTTCGTAGCGGAATCATGGATTAGAGATTTCTACCTGAGGTCAACTAGGATGAATAACGAGCTGGGATACGTGATTTTTCGTGATCTGCCCACGCGGAGAAATTCGTTTGTTCTTTATTACTTCGCTATTTTTAGTCTGATTTTATTTTCATTCAAATCGTATCGAGAGCACAAAGAAAATAATTTGTTTTCCATGATTTTTAGATCGGTTTTCAATGGCAATAGTAATTCTCCAGTATTTAATCTTGTTGGTTAAATTAATTTTTGTTAATAGGTAAATTAGAAACAATTTTTTCGTGAAATTAGATAGCTTGTAATTATGTTTATATATTTGTTATAAAATACATTTAATTGTATTGGAATTAGAATATAGTTAGTTATGAAAAACTATGAATAGATAATTTATACTGATAGCAATATGCATGAATGATATAATCTATCGTGGTTTTTCCTAAGTGCAAGTTGTATTTTTTTCATAATTAAGACGTAACAATAATTCTTTTGTTTATAATGAAAAAACAATAAAATGAAAAATATTATTATTACGGTAGGTATTAATTCTTTATGATATTATTTTTATATTTAATTATTTCTTCATTCATATTTCTTTCCAGTTTATATTTATTATATTTTATTTAAACAATTATTAAACATTTTTTTTATTTTATTGTAAATATTATCTTGTTAAAATGTAAGAAAATAATTTTTTTACTACATAATTTTACATAAAATTATATCAATAAGTCATTTCAATAAAATGTATAATAATAGATATTTAAATTTGCCGCGCTTCGCGCACAGTAATGGTAGATCGCATCTCATTGGTGGAATCATTTTATTCTCTCTTCGTAAGAAGACCTGTCAAGTACTCGTTAGTTTGGCTCGTTAGTCAGCTGATGGCAAAATGCAATTAAACGTTTCCTGTAATATTTCACGAAATCTGTTGTAATTTTTGTGCGTGATCGTGAAATTTGTTGAGAATAATCTGTTCTTAATCTACTAACCTTCTATTTCAAGTTTCCAAAGGAATATAGGTAAGAGAAATCATAGTTATATTAATATTTAAAAGTTATGTGGTCACGTATTGATTTACGATAAATTCATGATACAGTTAATATTAACAATAGTTAATATAATGATATCATGATTCTCCATTTTAATTATTAAGTTGGACAAAAAAGTTCATAAATTTTAGTCATTTCTTTTCGATACTTGTCTGTTATAGAGGTTAAGATATATTTTATTTGTACAATTTTATTTTGTTAAATAAAATATATAGAATATGTAAAATATAAAATATAAATAATATATTATGCATATATATGTATTTAGAATATATGTTTCTTTTTTTACAGAGGGATTTATAAGATTTTTTACAATTATTTACCTGAAACAAATCTACCAAAAACAAAATGCCTTTAAGTGCAGGTAATTAAATATATTATAATTTATAATTTATAATCTGAAATCAATTATCCATTTTACATAAAATTTGTTATATTAATTCATGTTTTAATACTATTTTTTTCAGATATATCTACAGCTCTTCATTTATTAGAGCATGTGCAAGAAAGAGTAGAAGATTGTAACGATCCGAAGCTACAAATGCATACTACTCAAGACATAAAATCTTTAATTTCTCTTCTGGAAGATCCAGTATTTCGTAGCATAGTGACCATTCAAGATTCTCTGATCGAATTAAACACTCAACTAGGCCAGCATCCATCTATTATCCCTGGGGATTTTGATATAAACATCAGTGGACAACTTGAACTTTCTGTTCCTAGTACACCGGTACAACCACTTGGATCAAATGTATATCAAGATCTATATCAAGATAGCAGCGAACTAGAAGATCAAAGAGTTCCAGTTGTTCCATTGGTGCATAGTAGCAGCGAAGATACTAGTGCACAGGTAAAATTTTGTTTAAAGTATACCTAAAATAAATGTCTGAATTTTTCTTACATTTAATACTTTTACTAATATTTTTATTTTGTTGCAGGTTACAAGTCCAAGTCTTGTATCTGAAGTTATGGGAATGCCTCCAATTACAACAACGACATATGTTAAAGAATTTAAGAAGGTAATTGAAGCTGCAGCAAGAGGTCGTCAAGTGTTTACTGTGCAGGTTGGTAAAATATATTTTATTTATATTTTAATTCAACAATCAAAGAGAGAAAGAGAGAGATTTAATACAATAATTTTTTTTTAAAGTTGTATAAACCAGAGGGTACAAGTTTGGGATTTAGTGTGGTTGGTCTTCGCAGTAAGGATAAAGGAGAATTGGGTATATTCTTGCAGGAGATACAACCAAATGGCATAGCTGGTTGGTAAGTCAATTTTTAATTCATATAACATAATCAATTAAATAACAAAAAGAATTATTTCAATTATTTAATTAAAATATTCGTAAATAATATCAAGTTTCGATAGAAAGTCTTTTTACTTTCGCGATATATATTTTCGAATAGTAATTTGAATTACATTTAGATATTTTATAAAACATTGAATTTTTTTGTGCTTATATAATAAATATATTACTATTTACTAAATAGATGGTATCATAGCACGATATCATAAATTATATAAGCAGTGATGGAATCGTACAATGTTTCGTAATACGATCCTATAATTTATTATTGTTATATACATCTATTTTATTTTAACTTATAATTTTAACAGATCATCAAAAAATTTTCACTACTAACCAAAAATATTTAATCATAATTCAATAATTCAGCTCTTAGTTAAACTCTTAGTTAAGCTTTTCAATTCTTACATTTCAACATATATTATATCAATATCAAAAAATTTAGAATCATTATTATAATTTATAGAACTTTTAATATTTAAAGGAAATATTTATTATATTTTTCTTTTTGACTATTTCTTCTTAAATTCACAGCCTAAATATAAAATAATTTCATAATATATATTCATCAAATAGATCAAGGATCTAATTGTTCTTAAATTTTGAATAACTCTTTTCCAAATTTTAATTAAAGTTTCCAAGTTAAATCAACTAAATCCTGTAAATTTAAATTTTATATCATGATGACAATTTTAATCATCTCTCATCAAATGATTCTAAATTTTTAAACGATATTGTATATCGTTCGAAAATTAATCATTCCATATTATGAAAGAGGGAGAGATAATTCTATACTTTCAAGTAACACTCGAGTATTCGGTCTCGTTAAAACACGCAAATGTAGTTAGATTATTCGATATTCGTGCCGAACAGCGAATATTATTCCGGTACCAGTCGATAAATTAATGCGAATCAAGCCATGAATATTCGTTTGTTTTATGCCACGTAAGCTCGACGTATATAGAGAATATGAATATCGACATCGAAGGACGGACGTGTGGAGATAACGTTTGTCGAATATCGTATGTGGATATTTGTAAAAAAAAAAAAAAAAAAAAAAAAAAAATCGAATATTTGACACGTTTTATTTAATGTGGGTCATCGGTGATCCATAAGTCTATTAATAAATGTTTATCCTTTTTTTTCACAATAAATAAATATTTTTTCATGATATACGGTTTAATAAAACAAATTAATTAAATTAGTTTAAAGCAATTGCTATTCTTTTTGGTGTTTTTTTGTTTCATTCCAATTTATCATTTCAATATTTAGTATAATAGATATTTCTTTTCAATTAGACTTTCTTTTCAATTAAAATTCTAATGCAATTTCTTTCATTTTGATTTATAGGTTAAAAATTTCCCCAAAATTGACAATATTTTAATATTAAAATTGTTATTTAAACGCATGAGATTTACTATAAATCATATTAAATTTCACAATTTCCTATTTATGTTAAACGTATATTTATCGAATTGTGTATCAAACATTCTCGTGAAAATTAAATTGAAAATTTAATCGAAAAAAAATTATTGAAAGTCATAGATATATATCTTCATATTATTTTCCTATATATATATATATATATATATATATACATTGTATATCTGCTGAGAGTACATTTTTGTCCCCTATGGATAGTGGAGGGAAATATAGTGCCGTCGTAAAATCAGTAGGGGTATCAAAAGATACATATAGTTTGAAATAAAAAATCTGACGGATAGATGGGATTGAAGATCGTTCTATATATATCTTCACTCTATTTTGTTGTCTTCGATGCAATATATATCCTTATAATATATTAGAATTTTATTTTTTTTTTTTCTGATATAATTTTTCATTTTCTTACCGATTTAAAAGGCCATCAATCATGCTGCCAATTCATATCAAAATTTTCAATCGATTTTATATGATCCATATAAAAATCAAATTCACCACCTTTCTCCAAGATTAAACGTTAAATTTCTTATAAAAAAGTTAATCATTAAATCATTATCTCTAAATCGTATCTTAGAAAAATATCTTCTTCTAAGATTATCGATATTTATAGTATCATTCCGAAATAAAATCGTGTTACAAAATTTCTCTTACTCGTGTCAAACTATTTAAAATTTCATCGTGTCAATATCAAAAAATTTAGGACCATTATTACAATTTATAGAACTTTTAATATTTAAAGGAAATATTTATTATATTTTTCATTTTTTAAATTCACAACCTAAATTAAAAGAACCCTAAATTAGAAGAAACCATGTTCATTCAGACTCTATAATCTATAAAACTATAAAAAATTCGTTAATCTTTAAAATTTTCCTCACAGAAGGAGAAAAAAAGGATAAATCTCAGTATCAAAAAATAGGGATCGTAATTCAGAAAACTCAGTTTCATCTATCCTTTCACAACGAGACAAACCGTTACGTTACTCTTCTCAAATTTCTCGCGCCTTATCCACGATACAATCAATTCGAGCAAATCAAAGAACAAAGGATGACGATGAAAAAAAAAAAAAAAAAAAAAGAAAAGAAATTCACCCTTTCTCGTTTCCACGTTTCCACGATCGAGGCGACTCGGGGCTTGCTTGTCGGCACACCCTGTGTGTACGGTGCGTTGATCGGGCGGCTCGTTGCACGCATGCCCGGTTACCTCTGTCCGGAAGCCTCGCCACCGTGGAGAAAACGGTGGATGCTTTCGAAAAAGAGGCCTCCCAGTCTTTCGGCCGACCAGTCTTCGACTGATCCTCGACCGAGAAAGGTCGTCCGTTGCTCCGTTGGCGCGCGCGCGCGTTATCAATCGAAACACATTGTGCGTGTGAGGCCTCCCGTGCCCTCCTCCCTCCCCCCCTTCCCCTTCAACGGGTATCCATCGTCACCATTTGCCACCTTCTCCGTCCCTCCCGCTCGCTTGATCCAGCACCAAGCACCAGCTCGCCGAATTTCATCCCGCGTTTCCTGTTCTTTTCCTTTCCTTTCCTTTTCCTTTCCCTCCTCCACCTTTCTTCTTTCATCCACCCCCTTTAACCGTCGGGGTCGACGAAGAAACAAAGAACACCCTCGCTTCCTGTTTCGCGCGAGTTCGATGTTCTTCCGGTTCAACGATTCCTCGGTGGTGCAGCTTCCTCGACACGGTATGCTTCGTCTTGGATCCGCTCTTATTCCGTCGTTTCGTCGTTTGTTTTCGTTTCGCGCCACGTAGACTCCTCCTCCTCCTCCCCCTTCCTTCCTCCCTTCCCGTGGCTTTTCTCGCCCTTCTGGCCCTTTGATGTTCGGTGATTCCTTTTTTTTTGCGGTGGAAGGATGAGTGAATAGAGAGAGAGAGAGAGGGAGAGAAAGGGAGAGAGAGAGGGAGAGAGAGAACGGTGACCAGGTATTTACACTATGAAGCTGAGTGAGGTCACCATCCGTGGGAAATATCTGTGAAATCTTGGTATGGTACGTGTTTTTGTTTTCATTTCTTTTTCTTCTTAGAAGTTCAGGAATTCGTTAGACTTTTGCGTTAGAGTTCATTATCGGGAGTGGTTGGTGCGCACATCGTGTTTTTGTTTTTTGGGTCGCGTGATTTGCGAGCACGTACGTAAATAACATTGGAACCATTGATTTGCATTAATATTTAAATTGTGTGTAGTACGAACAATTGCGACGTCGCGTTATTTAAATATTAAGTTCGGTTCTTAGATTAGTGTTTAGGTTAAATTTATATCTAGAATTATTAGTTCTTACGATTTTTCGCGTGGAATAGACATATTAGTTAGTCGATCGTTTCCAACGATGAGAGATATATTGGAAGCGTTGGAAACGCGGTTCCTCTTCATTTCTCTTAGACCGATATTTAGCTATCGTTATTTATTAACAGAACATTTCGATATATCTGGAATATTTAAATTAAAATAGTTAGAGATATAGCATAGTATTGTAGATTTTTTAAAAGTTTAAGCTTGGATATTTTTAATTTGTTCTTTTTCTCTGTAATAATCTGCATCTGTACCAGAATAAATTTAATGAAATAGTATGTAATTCTGGATGTAACGTTTATCAACATTTATCTTAATTTAATCCATCCAATATAAAATAGTTGATAAACTTGGAAATTATTAAATTCACATTAATTTAAAAAAAATAAAGAGAAATTCTCGTACATTCGAGAATTTCTCGTACATATCGCTCTCATTTTCAAATAGCAAAGTGATGTACAGATGTATTTCCTTATATTCATCGCGTGAAACATTAGTCGCAAGGGACGTATGAGGATCAAAGTAGGTTTATGTCACGATCTTGAAATAAAATGCGTAGTAAATATATAATTTAATATACTTTATGATAAACAAAATTATTAAGAATTTCAATTTCCTATATTAATTTCTTTTTTTTTTTTTTTTTTACGTATATTCTAAATCGATTAACTTTTCAATTAATTTTTAGTTGCCAGGTGTTTTGTATACACATCATTTTACGCTTTATACACAATCTATGGTATTAATAAATTAATAGGAAAGATAAGGGTGACATCCATGAGATAGAGTATACAATAGGAAGGTATTAACACAGGTTGATAAATATTCATTGTTATACGTGTTAACAATTTGATAAAATTCATTCCCTTATTTTCACCATTGTGTTCACCTTTCATTCAAGCAAATTTACTTGATTTTTAAATTAAATTTCGCGAAATGGCGAGGTTCGTTTCATTCAAGCGTGAATAAACGTCACATAAAAATCACCTCGATAATGGCCAATGATTTAATTATTAATACCACTTCGTTAAGGTTCGATTAAGCATTCAAATCCTGATTAAGTCATTGTCGTGTATTTGTAGTACGTGCACGTTGCCCGCCTCATTCATGAATGATAGATTAACGATCAGTTTTCGGTAAAATGTGTGGGAATTTAATTCGAAGGCAATCTTTTAAAATGTGGAACCGTCGTTTCCGTTAAAAATGCGAAATAATTCGAAATCTATAATGCAAATATTCATATCTGTTATTTCTACTGAAAAAAAAAAGGATTATATAAAAAAAAGAAATATATACGTATCGAATATTTCGAATAAAAGTTCATTCATAATTCTCCACTGCTTTTTCTTTTTCTTTTTTTTTTTTTTTTAAACAGAATTATTAATGAACCAAAGTTTTTTAAATTTTATCCCAAGTCGAGTCATAAATTTTATTCTATCCTCCATCTCTTATTTCGAATTCATCCAGATAATCCTAAGCTTCTTTGATATGTTATTTATGGATTGCAATGAGAGAAAGTATCTTTGGTTCTTTATCATCGTATGGAATTTTCAGATTTAAAAATTTTTCAGAAGATTAATTTTGGAGGAAGAGGGTATTGTATTCCATAGAAATATTTATTCGTGACGTTAGAATTTTAATTACATTTTAATTATATGCGATAGAATTTTCGAGTATCTCTAAAATTTCTATTGTAAAAATTAGATGATTGAGGATTAGATTCATCTATCTTGTGGAAGATTATAGGAATGATGACAAACATTTTATTTTTTTCTTTCTATTATTTTAGACAAAGAGATTTAATATATTTTATTCTAAAGATTATCGAGAGTTAATGAGAAAAATATAAATTTTTTTCGTTATTTTATAACATTTTTGAATACAATCTTTAAAAGTAGGAATTTTTTATCTGAAGTAAAGAAAGGGGATATTTGTCAGACTTCCTAAAATATTCCATTGTTTTTAAAATGAGATGGTATAGGATGTGAAAGAATAGTTCGAACGAGAAACTGCTCCATGTAACGCGTTTGAAAGACAGAAAGTGTCAGATCGATCAGAATTTACGTAAATAGAATTCTCTTGTTCGTATTCATGCCTCGAAGAATTGGAATTCCGTTAAGATATTCATTTTTGTAAAAATATTTCAAATATTTTTCTTTGCGTCCAGTAACTTTTATGAAAATTAACTTTTACATCCTGCATTTTATTATTAAAATGAAAAAAACATAATTTTTAGTTTTTCCTCAATGTTATGATATTATTTATATTTTTAGAATTACTAGATTTTTAGGTTAATAAATTAAACTAGATTAAACAAATAACAGGAAATGATAAGAAGTAGTTGTATAAAAAGCAAATTTTTATCCTTTATCAATCTAGACAATAGTTTAACAAAGAAAGTTATAAAGAGTTAAGTATTATTTGATATATAATTCATAGGTATAAATTGATAAAAGAGTTGTTTAGTTAAGAAATGATTGAACAAATTCATAAATCTAACAGGATAAGTTAATTAATAATTTTCGGTTTTAATTTAATTAATGGATAGTGACATTTTCATAGTAAAAAAAATGTTAATACCAAGTTAAGTTGTAAGGTGATTTATTCAGATTAAGTAATTAATTATAGTTATCAGGGAGGAAAATATAGCATAGTTTTCTTTCTTTTTTCGTATAATATCATGGTACGAGATTTGAGGTTTAATTTTAAGAACTTATGCTTCTCTCTTGCAAGTCAAGATAAAAAGCAGACATTCATGCAAGTGGCTAAAAAAAGAAAATCAAAGCATGCCAGATAAGTTCAGGGTTAGGTATATCGTGAAAAAATAATGTCTCGATGTTAAGTTAAATTTCATAAAGTTTGTAAATTTTTTTTTCTTCTCCAAAAATTGATTCCGAAAACAATATAATTCCTCTCTTGTATTAAATTTTCTTATCTCGTCTCTTGATAAATAAAATATCGAACAGTAATTTATTAAACGAAAATCGTGTTTCAAGATTAAAATGATTGATGAATTTATTTTTCGATGTAAATAATATTTAAAATTATATTCAAATCTTCGATTCTTAATTTCGCAAATATCGTGTACGAATAATAAATGATCATTATAATTTTTTCCATTTTATTAGTTATAAATTTTTTGATATTATTCTAAAATTGATAAAATAGAATAGAATGGAAATTAAGTAATTTTCAAAACGCCATTTTGATTTAATCACTCAATTATTTTGATCACTGTTATTCATGTTGCTTTTTTTTTTAAAACGTATATTATATAAAAGCAATAAAATATCTGAAAATAAAAAAAGGAAGAGGCGTAGGAAAATTTTAATTCGAAACGAATTATATTCGTAAATAAAAATTTGTTAGATAAAATATTATTGCTTCACATATTTGTCCAATATCTATTTATTTTATTTATATTAACGATTTAATACATTACGTTAGATGAAAGTTATTAAACGATAAAATATCCATACAGTTTATTTTATATTTTATTATAAAGGATAGGGAAATGTAGAATTCATTTTTCATCGAATAATTGTTTTCCAATTCTTACAAATTCCTTCTTTCATTTTCAGAAATATATAAATATTTTTATATTCTAACTTTCCCACAAATTAGTATACATTCCTCAATATCTTGAACATTCTTCCTTTTCATCTCTTTATAAAAATTTATAAAAATTTATTTTCCAACCATTGAAATAAAAATTGAATCCTAGAATTCATCCTTCCATTATAAATATTTTATCCATCTCGAAAAAAAATTCACTTTCACCTATATTCCTTTTCAAACCTCCAATTTATCTTTCCTCGTCCAAACCAATTAATTATAAATAAATTCATTATTAATAACAACAATTTCATTAGAATTCACTTCTCGCTCTTTGGGAAGAAATTCCTTAAAAAAAAAAAAAAAAGAGGAAAAGACTCGAAACACATTCGAGGCGCAGCAGAAATATACGGATAAGTGGAGAAAGGTGTAAAATCGTGTGTTTTTTATCGACCTGGCTCGGTTCTGCGGGAAAACTGGTGGCTTGAAACACGCCTCGAAGGTGAAACTGGGTTAGATCGTCCATAGGTGTAGTCGTGATCGATCTCAGATTCGAATTCAACGCGAAATTATTCCGCTTTCTGGATTATTCATGGCTCGACAGTCGGCGGCCGGTCGCCGATTCAATCCGATGTTGTTCGATCGATGTCCAGACATTAAATAGACAAATCTCCTTTCCTTTTCCTCTCCCCTTCTTCCCTTTATTTTATTCTCTTTCACTTGTTTCTTTTTTTTTCTCTCTTTCCTCCTCCTCCTCCCTTTCCTCCTTCTCCTCCCTTTCCTCCTCTTCTGTTTTTAATCGTCGTCGTTGAACGAGGAAACTTAAGCGAAGCGTTAAACGATATCGGTGCAATTATTTTTCTGCTAGATTTCGTTGCGGTATCGTGCTTCCTCTGAGGGCTGGTTTTTATCGTTATGATTTTTCCCGAGTGCCTTCTACTTTTTGTTTCAATAGATCCCGATCCCGCGGAGATTGTCGAGTTATATTTTCCCTCTCCGTAAAAATGTAAATATATTTGGAATAAATTGGATTTATAATTGTTTTCAGATGTAATTGGTAATAAAAATTCGTGTTGCTTCGATGAATTGGTTTTCGATTTTCTTGGAAGATTGTCCTTTAATTTTTTTTTTTTAAGGATAGGATTACAAAATTGATACTTTGAATAAATGTAATTGGTATAATTTATCGATTATGAAAAATTGGAAATTATTGTTTTCTGTATCTGACAGAGAAGAAAGAATTATTTTGAATCCCTTCTAATTCTATTACACCGTCAAATAAATGTTTAAGGTATACAAAATAGGGTATCTAATTGAACGTAGAATTTTCAAATTTAAAAAATTTTTTTGTTAGGTAAAAAATTCATCAAATATTCAATGTATAATTAAGTAATATTACTTCGAAATTTCGAGTCGACTTTCTGAGAAATATCATTCGTTATTACTTCGAAATTACAAGTTTAATAAGATAGATGTACAGTTTTCGCGAAATAATCCTCAAGAAACACGTCTGACCAGCAATTATCTGTTTCTACTTACGACTTGGCCTCATTTACATTTATCTTCCTCACTTTTTCTCCCTCCCTCATTTCTTATTCGTTTTATCATCATCATCATTATCAAAAGAAAAAATAAGGATGAAATTAATATCGTCTCGTTATGTAATTATTATTTATTATTTATACAAGTATATAAGATCGTTGTCGTCGAGAATTTATCGTTTCATTCCCCCCCCCCCCCCCGAATATGAAACTTCATAAAAGTTTTGGAATTGCAAATGGGTTGTCAGAGTGCTCTATTTATATCAGAAATTGAATATTCGGCAAAAATTTTCGCCCATTAAAATTCCAATAAAATCGAAGGAAAGAAAATATTGCGTTATAATACGAAATTTCTCAGAGATTCTAAAAATTCTCGAATTTTATTAAACGATACGCGTTTCGATACCACCCTCCTCCCCTCGATACACGCAATTCATTCGCGCGATATATATTTAAATTATCGAAACGGTCGGCTGGGTTCCAATATCGATACATACGGAGCGGCAACTACGAATTAAAATAATCATTTTCGAATTCAATAAAAATCTTCGAGCCAGGGAACAATCAAGTTTATCGAAACGATTTCTTCTCTTCGTCAATTCAATTCCATTCGTTACATTATTTTTAGTTAAAATCGTTTTCGTAATAGATTTTGACCATTTTTTAAAAATCCATTTATCCCAAAAAAATTATTATTTTCAATTTTTCGAAGGGAAATGAATTATAAATGTCAAAATAATTTTATTTACAAAAAAAAAAAAATTAAATTCGTTTAAGATGTTTAAAATGATCAATGAGAGAAATTTTATTACGAGATTATAGAATTTTAGAGAGTGGAGTTTTGGCAAGCTTGTTATAAAGTACATTAGAACTCCATCTATCTAAACGTATCAATTGGGATAAATGGATCGTTGGAATAATAGGAGTTCATATGATAATAGCTGATCCTCCATATCTGTCATTTTTCTTTCTCAATAATCGAACTTCATTCCTGAATCAACGCACACATTTGCCCATTATCTTAATTATCGATTCGGAGATCAATAATTAAATTCTAAAGATATTATTCGTGTAATATGAATATATTCGTGAATAATTCTCATAATGAGAAATTGATAAAATTCATTCTTTCATAAACGAAGATTTTTTTCTTCTAATCACAATTATTTAATTTTCGAATTAAATAATTTTCTCAGGATTCTTAAGAAAATTCTAAAATAATTTCCTGTATTTATCAAAAACATTCAATTCGTGATTCAATCATTCGAATCAAAAATCCGTTTCCTAGTAAGGAAATAAAGAAATAATATTTCTTTGTAAGCAAAATTCAGAGAATCGGAGTTAATTGGAATTACAAAGGTTTGAGCCAACTTCTGAGAAGAACTAGCGAGGTCGATTAGTTGCACACAGAGACGGTTTAGTTTGCTTTACGATTGAGAGCAAGTGTTTCGTGGGAGGACTTAATGTCGACGAGTAAGTACATGGGTTAAGCACAATGGAGATCGGTATCCGTGATGGCCAAGTCTGTACGAAGTCAGCACGATTCTACTTCGTTCGTTCGAATGCATCAACGAACGAATTTCTCGAGCAGTAATAATCCTCGAGAATTCTTGTTCTTCAGAATTTAATGCATTTCGATACGAATTAAATTGATTTAAAATAAATGTGATTTTTTTTTTTTGCGTTATTAAATGGAAAATTCGTAAAATTCTTTTCTAATGAATTTTCGAATGCTATTTTCGAATCACGATGATTCTTACATTTTAAAATATTTATTTATAAATCGCATCAAATAAGAAATCGATTCCACCGCATTATTTTATTTATATCAAGAGGATTGAATAAATATTCGAGCGAGTCACATAAACGAAAAATTTTCGTTTCATATAATTCAAAGATCATCAAAGTCCAAACATTTCAAGCTACTTCAAATATTCAGATATAAAAATTCGAGATATTATAAATATCAATCCTAGTAAAAAATTGAAGGTGTTTATTGTTTAAATTTTATCAAGCACTACGATAATATCAACAACTTTAAATATTTCTCCAGAAATTTTATTTTTGCTGTTCGTACATGGGACGAAAATTTAAACGAGCAATTATATCTCGATTAAGGCAAGAAATAATAAATAAAATTCGACTCCAATATCGAAATCAAATCATGCTCGTCTCGATTAAATCAAGATCATAAAATCAAGATCACGATAAATGCATGAAACTACAGCACAAACCATCATCGCATCCATCATAAAGCTCGATCAAGAAAAAAACGAGAGAGAAGAGAAAAGGCGGAAAATTGACGAACGTCTTCTTTTACACTTTCAGAATCGGGGATAAATGGTCGAACGAAATAAAAAAAAAAGATAAAAACCACCCCCGAAGAGGCAATAGCAGCTGTATTTCTGTTTCTATCCAACTTAACAAGCCAAGAGACCAAGAGAATTATCGCAACATTGTGTTTTCTGACAACGCCATCAAGTTAACCACCAAGTTCTATTAACTTGAAATTGATTAACCCTTTAACCGATCGCGTATTCACTCTGGGATGAATCGATACAAATTTCATTCGTTCGATCGAAATCTTTCCTCTTTTCTTTTTCTTCCTTTCTTTCTTTCTTGAAGAATGGGACAATTACTGTCGTCTACTCAGAAGTTCTCCCTTAGAAACTCGTGCCTCGCTTGGGACTCTCGATCGACCGGGTCGAAGACTTTTTAATGTCTTCTCTTTACTTTCTTTTCTCTATGGGATGGGATGTTTCGAATGGAATATCGATTGGGGATCGAGCAAGTTGGAGATGGAATTATTTTGGAGAATAGATAATATGCATTGGATTTTTTAACAATGTAGTAATGAATAATTATTTGACGATGACAATTTTGAAGAAGGAATTGAGGAGACGAGGATGGAATTATTTTATAGAGCATAATTAAATTAATAATTTTAATAATGATTTAGAATAGTAATAAGCAAGAAGTAAACGGAGATTTTTTTAATATTTTAGAGTCGTTTAATTGTTAGTTAAGAATTGATCGAGGATTGTGTGTCTTTCAAGGGAATATTGATTCGAATGAATGATTCTTTTTTTTTTAATTTGGACAATTTTCTACAAAGAATAGAATTTTGAATAAAAACAGGATAAATTAATCAATAGTACAATTAACTATGAGTTATAGAATTTTATTCAAAATTATTGATAAACACAGAA
The DNA here is from genome assembly GCF_003254395.2 of Apis mellifera. Taxonomy (NCBI): domain Eukaryota; kingdom Metazoa; phylum Arthropoda; class Insecta; order Hymenoptera; family Apidae; genus Apis; species Apis mellifera. Next base: position 6,115,967 of record NC_037646.1, read on the forward strand.
TATTTTTCTAAAAAACTTTGACGTGATGCAAAATTTCTGATAATAACCAAAATTGTTGAAGATTAAATTGTTTATCATACAATGTAGCTGTAATGAAGCTATAGAAATACTTGACAAATAAGTCCTAACATTTTCAACATTTTCTTTGTAGAATCTAACTCGTCACAGAAGAACTATTAGAATTAACAATTCAAATGACAATTTAATAACACACAATTATAAAAGTGATATATATTTATTCGTCACGAAACAACTTACTCGCATGCACAATTCCATTTACGCGTTTCGAGAAGTTTGAACCACGATTAAACGTATCGAAAACTAACTTTCCATATAGATAAAATAAATGAAGGATAAATTTATGTATATCAAGTATCCGAAAGATTTTTTTAAACGGCCATAGTCGTTATTTTCTCGAGCATACTCCCGAGTTGTGGAACTCGAACGTGTCGACGAGCACTCGAACTTGAAGCGGAGGATTTCCATGATCCGGATAATCCGTGGAAATGTGACGGACTCGAAGCTTGCTGCAGTTCCAGATCGGACTAACGGATCTCTCTCTCTCTCTCTGAATCGCGGCCCATCTTTTTTCTCTCTTCATTTTTTCTCCTTTTTTTTTTTCACTTCATGCGTGAATTATTTTCGTTTATTTTTTTTCACGTGGCCTGAAAGAGAGAGGGAGAGAAGTCTGAATTTAGGAATGGCTGTATTTCCAGGTCGTTGACAATGAGAGAATTGATCTATCGAGCGCGTGCCAACCCAGTATTCGATGCAGTTGTCTTCTCGAGTAGTTTTCTTCTCTTTTCTTTTCTTTCTTCTTCTTTTTTGTGTGTGCACACGTTGCAGTGCAAAAGGAAGAGAAAGAGGAGAAGAGTTTGGGGCTTGTGATGCCTTTTTTGCGGTAAAAAGTGCACAGCGGTTGCCAAAAATTTTTGTTTTTAAGATGATTGGATCTTTCATGTCGAATTTCGGTACGCGTGATAGGATAGTTGGATTTGGAATGGTTCTTTTTCAAGATGTTATAGTTAGAACGAAACCACATATGGTTGAGAATTTTTAAATAGCCATATATATTTTGATTCATATATTGAGGAGCGAGTTTCTTGAGAGTTTTATGTTGTATTTTGTGAAATTTTCTTGCGAATTTAGTTAGAAATAATAACATGTAGATTCCAAAATTGGTGTATATCATTTATCAGTTTATCAGAAATAGAATATCGAAATGTATATGTATTTTAAACAGGATGGAAAAAATTTATATCACTTCATCCATCTATCTACTTCATCCATTTCATCTATAATAAAATTTAGATTAATCATATGTCTGATGTTTGTCTGATGTCCCAATTAATTCCTTAAAAAAAGAAAAAAGATCTCTTCATTTCTTCTTCATCTTCAAATTTTCAATCATTATCTCACAACAATACAATTTATGTGCAGGGCAAAAAATATATATAATATAACGAATAATTAAATTCCTCGAAATGTTTCACATTCTTTATTGAAAAATGAGGAAAGTCAAAATATAAGAAGAAATATCCAAACCACATATATCCCTCATACATCATACAATCTTCCTCAATCTTCTTCACATGTTCATACAAATTTAATTTCTCTTCTTTTCCAAATCGAATCATCCTTCAAACTCGGAAAAAGAAAAAAAGATCTTCCAACCCTCCAATTCCCCCTCCAAATCCTGGCCCACGTAAAAGTAAAAATTCCCCCCGGATTATACAGTTGGCGATTCGCCATACGATTCGCGAAGGTGATCCATCTTCGAGACCGGATTCCCCTTCGAGACCCAATTCGTCTTGCGGTAATGCCGGAACCCGTAAAAATGTCCGGGCGCCGATTGAAAATCTCGTCACGTTATTGGCCGGTGATTCGTATATTTTTTGGAACGGAATGCACGGCATGATACGAAACGTATGTATCGGATCGAGGAAGAGAAAGATCGTGGACAATTACGCGTGGCCCTCGTCCATCTTTCGCAGCGATCGACGTCGGATAAATCAAAGAGAACGATTGGAAAGGAGGGCTTAAAAGATCATTTCCGGTGGCGTACTGATTCTTCGAGCAATTGTTTAAAATTTCGAGTTATTGAGAATGGAAATTCGTGTAATTCGAGTTTGTTTAAATTAATTTAATAATTAATTCGAGGTAATGGAGATTGTTGAAAGAGCAAATTATTTTTGAAATTTGGAAAATTTGTGGATCATTGTTGGTAGAATAAAAAATTTCGAGTTTAATATAGGATGAAGTAATTAGAAAAATATTTGGCAATACTTCGAGATTGTTGAAAGAGTTTGAGTAGATTATTTTTGAAATTTGGAAAATTTGTGGATCATTGTTGGTAGAATAAAAAATTTCGAGTTTAATATAGAGTGAGGTAATTAGAAAAGTATTTGGCAATACTTCGTGATTCGAGATTGTTTGAGTAGATTATTTGTGAAATTTGGAAAATTTGTGGATCATTGTTGATGGAATAAAAAATTTCGAGTTTAATATAGGGTGAAGTAATTGGAAAAGTATTTGGCAATACTTCGAGATTGTTGGAAAAGTTTGAGTAGATTATTTTTGAAATTTGGAAAATTTGTGGATCATTGTTGGTAGAGTAAAAAATTTCGAGTTTAATATAGGGTGAAGTAATTAGAAAAGTATTTGGCAATACTTCGTGATTCGAGATTGTTGGAAGAGTTTGAGTAGATTATTTTTGAAATTTGGAAAATTTGTGGATCATTGTTGGTAGAATAAAAAATTTCGAGTTTAATATAGGGTGAAGTAATTGGAAAAGTATTTGGGAATACTTCGTGATTGCTAATGGAGATTGTTGAAAGAGTTTGAGTAGATTATTTTTGAAATTTGGAAAATTTGTGGATCATTGTTAGAGTAAAAAATTTCGAGTTTAATATAGGGTGAAGTAATTGGAAAAGTATTTGGGAATACTTCGTGATTGGTAATGGAGATTATTGAAAGAGTTTGAGTAGATTATTTTTGAAATTTGGAAAATTTGTGGATCATTGTTGGTAGAGTAAAAAATTTCGAGTTTAATATAGGGTGAAGTAATTGGAAAAATATTTGGGAATACTTCGTGATTTTGTATCGCGTGAATTTTTTAATATTGCGAATGATTATTAATGAAAATTAATTGGAAATTAATTGACAAAAGATTAGTGTGTGAGGAATGATTGGAAATGTTTGAGGATTCTTCGATACATAAATTTTGTAATATTTCTAAATTTTTGAAATATTGCGGGAAATGATTCGGGAAGCGCTCGAGGAAAAATTTTATTTTCAGCTTTTCTAGTTATAGTTGTAAAACTAATTATAAAGTTACAAATTTTGACAGGCGCTTGTTTGATGGATAGATCAAAGGGGATGATAAGATGATAAGCCCTGTGATTGCTTCCGGTTGATCCTTTGTCGAGAGGGTTGTATTTTCTAATAACTTACGATATACGATTTCTAAAATCTCTCGTAATTTTAGTTTACCTTCGAACCCCTAATTCAACCCCTAATTCAACCCCTAATTCAACCCTTATAATTATAAAGCTCGTACGAAAAATTTCAAGTACCAAACTTGAAATTTCATTGAATGACGAATGTGTCAAAAGGGATGATTCGAAACTCTTCCAGAATTTTTTTTACTATTTCTTGATGTTTATTTATTATCTTTTTTTTTAATTAGAGAAACTAATTTTCAAAATATCAAACTTGACTAATAATAAACGAAAGAACACGATCGAAAATACGTACGTAGAAGCTGATCCTTTGATACGCGAATTCTTTTTAATAATCTTTGACGTTGCTTGTCAATTTTCCTCTGTCATTTTTACCTTTGACGTTAAAAAAAATTAACATTTCGCGTAATCACAAAGTTCCGCGAATTTTTAATACGCAGTTGATTAAACTATACCACGCTATACGAGACGATTATTATTTCCTTTTGTTTCAAAAATGAATATTTCCCTTTACATTTAATATTTACGCGTGATTAGAGTTAATAACACATTTTTCCTCTTCTTTTCTTCATTCAAAAGATAATCCTTGTAATTACCTCTACCAAACCTCATCTTCCCCACCGATTCTCATTTTAATTTTCTAATTATCCTACTTCTTCTTTCCCCCCTCGTTTCTTCTTCTTCATCCTGTAAAATAAATCAGCATTTTCTTTTAGTCACAAAATATCATGGAAGAAATTAATAAGTCCAACGAAATCTTGAACGATAAATTGTAAAATATCCCTTCCAAAAACAAGATTGTAAAATCGTTTTACAATTTCCAAGAAAAATTCGTTTCTTCGAAATTACCTCCCCTCCTTTTTTTTTTCATTATAACACACGCTGTATCGTGACACACACACACACACAACCTTAACCACAAGTTCTCATCAGTATCTGACGATCCTCCAGCCCAACGAGGAAACGTTGTTTATACGCAATTATGGCGTCTCTCCCCTTGTCTAGGCGGAGAGGTATCGATGTCGGGTTATTTTCTTAATGAGTCAAAGGGCCCTCCTCGGCCCTTGTTCATCAAGATTGAGCGGAGGTAATGCAGTTTGCCGAAGGCATCTCCTTCGTTACTTCCTCTCTCTCTATTTCGCGTGGCAAAATATTTGGCCATGAAGGGGGTGGATTGCGAGTAGTACGCCGATTATTTGTTTCCGTTCGAAATTCTGCGCAAGTTTCAGACATCCGGTGCGCGTGTATGTTTCTTGACTTTGCCAGATTGCTGGTCCATATCCCTCTGGATTGGATGATCCAGAATCGATGAGGGTGGTGGATGTAAAATCGTATTTTGCATTAATTATCTTGAGTTTATTCCATGTTTTCTTGATTCTTATTTTTCTGATCAATTCTAATCTCTATTTTCCTTTCTTTTTTCCTTTTATCTCTGATGAAGATTTACGACGTGTTTCTTAAATTTGTAAATGTTTAAAAATATAGATAAAAATGTAGATGGAAACTTTTTTATCCCGTTCATCTATTTATCTTCAATTTGGAAAAGGATTTGTGACAATAGTTTTCCATATTTTCCAAAAAGAGAAAAATTATAATTTGGAAATAATCTTCCATTTCTTTTCATCATCCACTATATTTCATTTTCTAAATTTCTCGCTTCGCACACGTCGATGCGATATTTCACAAACGATCTCGCAACACCACGAGAAAGATCAACGACCCAAGGGGTTGCAAAAGGTCACGCAATGCAGAACAACGTGGAAAAACGCGGAAAACAAGTCGCATTCACACACCCACACACCTCCACCCACTCCAACGAACCTTCTAATTAGATCACCAGTGGAAAACTTTCGGTTAACTCGTAAGCTCGAGCTTTGCCATTCCCGAAAATTTCATCCAACGTTTCTTCCCTTCGTTGCAACCCCCTATATTCCGCATCGAACAACTTTCTTTCTTTTTTTCTTTCACGATTCTACATACAAACTCTTTATGTATATATATACACAACGCCAGGTTTAATAATTCCGCGTGTGACTCAATATTCTTCCCTTCCTCCTCCCATCCCCTAATTAATTCAACGACCAAGGTGTAATGGCTGGATATACGAGCCAATATAGTGCATAGTACGCGTGTTGAAGATTTAGGAGACAACGTTGAAACTCACGAGTTGTATTTTTCTTTGGATTCTTTTTTTTCGAATTTGAAATTTGATTCGATAAAACATTATGAAGGAAGAAGAAAAAGACTTGGAGTAATTCGGAGTAAAAAATATATTCATTGTTTGCAGAAATTAAATTTGTAACTGGAAATGTGAAAGAAAGCCACCCTAGCTAGAATTTTAAAAGTATTTGATTTGTAAAGAAAAGCAGAGGAAAAATTTGAAGAAGAGTGGAATTTAGATAATAACCAAACAAATATTTGGTCTTAAAAAAAAAAGAAAAAAAATGAATAATGACAAGTTCAAGGTAAAAAATTCGAAGAAGAGTGAAATTTAGATAGTAATCAAACAAATGAATTTGGATAAATATTTGGTCTTAAAAAAAAAAAGAAAAAAAATGAATAATGACAAGTTCAAGGTAAAAAATTCGAAGAAGAGTGGAATTTAGATAATAACCAAACAAATGAATTTGGATAAATATTTGGTCTTAAAAAAAAAAAGAAAAAAAATGAATAATGACAAGTTCAAAATTTTATCTTTACATCTCACCACACAGGCAGCCTGTATATAACATTATTAAAACGATTCAATTATCGTGCAATAATCGAAAAGACACGTTGTTCCCTTTAATGGTAATTTGAATAATAATTTTCATCGATAGGATTTCTCTAGCTGTGTAATTATCGTGTTTATTGCGTTGTAACGTGGGCGGAGAACGATATATAGATCCGGATCTCCAGTATTGTCCATCTGTTAGGGTCACAAAGCATGAAACGGTTGTTGTATCGTTATACTTGCGAGTTTACGATGCATCGGTCGTTATTGGAAACGAAGTAGCAAAATGTTGCGGCCGTAAGCAGAATCGTAAAATTTTATCGTAATCGAAGAGCCTTATGATAAAAACCTTTCCACCTCCGTTTCTCTGCACGTTTCTCGATTGACCATAAAGATCTCGTTTTATCGATCAAATTACATCGTACCTTATAATTAATTTATTACTGCTCCCCCTTTCCATCTTCGATTCTTATTCGTCGTAACTCTCAGACACGTCGAAGATAAGAATTAAATCGAATCGATATTCCAATGTTTAAATATTTTACGGTTCTCTTTTCGAAAAAAAAAAAAAAGAAAATCTATAATCATCTTTCATTTCGTTCGATCGATCTTATTTAATTTTATAAATTCAATTCGATTCTTTCTTGTAATAATTCATCGAAATGATGAAAAAAAAAAGAAAATCGAAGTTTCACCGCGAATCATCGATTTCTGGGAAGGAGGAAGGAGGGGAGGGTGAATCGGTTCTCTCGATGACGAAGCGCTGTCATCGCGATTCCACGGATCGTTGAAACGTTTCTCGACCGTGTTTTCACCCGTCTTTCGATCCTATCCACCGTCTAATGCAATTTTAACAAGGCACAAACTCGGTCATATCGTGTTACCCGATGCTTGACGGCTTGCACAAGGGTCGGTCCCTTTAAACGCGCTCCCTACGCTCGATAGTCTCTACAAGTCGACGCCGATCGATTCTTGTCACTTCCGCTCGGCGAAATCGACACCCTACGTTATGCCGCTCATGGACAGAGGAAGAAGGAGGGGATCGTCGCGTTTTGCTACATTGGGCTTGCTTTCTTTTTACCTTCGAGTCAAAGAGCAACCGAGGTTTGCGTAGGATCAATGAGGAAAAGAGATTTTGATTGAAAGAATGGGACGAGGTTGGATAAATTATTGTTATTGTTCTAATTATCTTTTGAATTAAATTAGTTCAGAATGTTAGACTGAAATTCTGATTGCGATGAATTGGGTGAATTATTTGCTGCTTGATGGCAGCATGTAAATTTTGGGAGGATTGGATGAAATTGCGAGTGCAAGTTACTGTTGCATTGTTTTTTGGTATTTTGCGAAGGTGGATAAATTTTGGTCGAGTTGCGAATTGAATTTATTATTTGTTTTAGCATCGTTGGAAAATTTATTCGTAATTTAAATCGTAATTGGAATATCGAGTTTCTTTTTAATGGAATTATTTGAAAATCTAAATTGAAATCTGGATTGAAGAACAATTTGGAAAAACATTTTACATTTGTGTTTCAAATTTCTATAAATAACTGTGTAAAATGTTACGCTTTATTTAAAAAAAAAATTTCAATCGAACAGTAAAGTTAAGTAACGTTGAAATATCGAAAGATTTTTTTGATATTCGTATCGGAAGCATCCGTGCAAGACAATTTTTCGCGATTCAATATATGAAAAGGTCGCCTTTTCGCTCTCGTTTCACGTTTCATTAATTCGGTTGCAAAGAGCAACCCACGTCACTTCATAACCAGAGCTTGAAAACAGAGCTGTTGAATATCGTATAGAATTATGCAACGCGAACGAATTTAGAGAGAATTTAGGGAGAAACCGATGTTTCACCTTCCTTTCGAAAGAATGGATTCGTACGTCTTTCCTTAATTTTCCTCGAATTTAAAATTGTGTGGAAATTTACTCGATCCTCGAGTTATTTTGTTCTTCGTGGAAATTTGTAGAAAATTGATTTTTTTCTTTCTTCTTTAATTCAATTAACAATGCTCGAATTTTTGCTCAAGTTTAACTTAACTATAGTTGTTGAGTCAATAGTAATTTGAATTTAAACTTTGATATGGAGGTATTTAAACTTTGCAGTTATGTTGAATTATTATCGATCTTATTATCTTTTCTCAAATTTCAAAGTTTAGTGATAGAGTAAAGAAGACTAAGGGATTTATTTTTGGATATAATGGAAATTAATTAAATTAAACAAATTTGCACGTCTATTTATAATAAATCCTGATTATTATAATCTTCGAACCTCAGAAATTTTCCAATTTCGTTAAACTTTGATCGATATTAAAAGTTATTTTAGATATTGAAACTTGATCGAAAGTTACATCTAATAACTAATATTTAAAACTTGAATTAAATTAAATTTAAATTATTTAAAAATTTTATAAAAATTCCAAAAGATTATCGTGTTTTAATTTTTATCTTTTTTTTTATCCAATAAAATGAAACCAGCATCCTCCACAAATGGCACAATCTAAAATTGATCATCAAGCTTAATAATCTTTCCTACTTTGCTCTCTTGCCGGAAGTCTCTTCAGGAGAATTAACCACTTTCCTTTCTTTGATTCAACGTTTAATTTTTAAGAATAAAATTCGCGAGAAATATGAATCTCTTCGAAAATTACGATCCATAAAATCTTGAAAATTTTTTTTATTTCAAATCCTTCTATTTATTTTCAATAACTTTCAGAAATTTAATTCCATTCAGAATACTCGATGCAAAAGTTTATAGCTTCTGTGCAAGAAATGTAGGGAAGGAAAAACGATCTAAATGTTAGATTTACGATAAAGGACACCTTATTCGATTTTACACACACAAACACACACACGACGTGAAGGAGTTACGAGTTTCGAGCTGCACCCAATACGTGTACGTCTATTTTAAATATTAACCCGCTGCAGTTAACGATGGTCATTTTAAAAATATCACGGGTACCAACCTTGTTGACGTCAATCCTATTAACTTTCATTACTTTACGGTGCTCCATCAACGTAAAATTTCTATACCAACGGAGATAATATATTATACAAAATTTTAAATTAAAGCTTTTCAGCTAATGATTCATATGCAGTAATTGCAAACATCAAATTTTACGTTTGATGAAGATGCATCGGTATTTTATTTAAATTTCAAGATCTTATCTATTTGATAATCGATACCTCTTCTTGTAAAGAAATATTTTTAATGTTTCTGGGATGTAAAAATTTTATTCGATCTGCTGTTTCCTATCTTATTTTTACACTCCCTCATTTTTATTTTGAATATTCTCATTCTGAAACTTTACAGCTTCAAGTTCAAAGCCAGTTTGAAATTGCACTAGAACTTGAATTTCATACGAAACCACTAAAATAGTTGGTAATCGAAGTCTGAGAAAAGAAACTTCTATATCGGAATTGGCTTGGATTCAATTGAAAATGTCGAATCACTGAAGTACCCCGCAGCCTCTTGTTCCTTCATTCTTCTTCTCCTTCTTCCCTTTCATCACGAAATCATTATTTTTTCCCCCAACCGTGTTAAACATCTTCGTATTGTAAAACTGAAATTATCACGTTAAATAATAATCGAAACGCGCCAATTCCTCATTTATTAATCCTTCAACCGAGACAAGAATGTACAAGAAATAATTTTTAGATTTCGGTTCAAACATCTTCCAATCACCTTTCATCAACTTTCCCTTATTTCAAAGCAACGAAAAGAACGGGAGAAATCGTCGAAAAGATCGGATAAACGGCAATTATTCAATCCATATCTGTTTATTTCCGGGCGAAGCGGTCTCTCGAGGATCGAGCATTGCGTAATAATCGATCATCCTTTCAAGGACATTGGAGGAAAGCGGTTGCGGTTCATGGAAATCGTGCCATTCAATAGAATTGCGTAATCGAGCATGGTTGTTCAACCATGCAGGATTGCAGGTTGCGCAACCGGTTCGTTTCGATCGATCTTTCCGACCTTTCTTTTTTTTCTCTCTTTCTCTCTTTCTCTCACGCACGTTGGAAACACGCTTCCTCCTCCACGCTTGACTCGTGAATTCGAAACCTCGATATTGCTCCTCCTCAAGGCGTTATCGCCGAATTGCCTCGATATTGCCGATCCACTCTTCTCATTATTCCCTCACACGGATTGGAATTGGAAAAGATGAGCCGATCCATCCATTTTTCCTCGATGAGGTTCTTTTAAGCGAGATCTTTGTGGGATTTTTGGAAATTTTTCTCTTCGGATGGAGTTTCCTGTATTATAATTTTTTAGATTTTTTTCTCAGTCTCGACGAAATATGGTCGGGTTTGTTGGCCGGAACGAGATGATAGCGTTCCAATGTTCGAGGCAGTGTGTGAATGTGTGTTCGCGTTGGGATCGATTGAACGAGGTGATACGAGGTTATGAACGTTTTTTCCACTGTGTTTTTAACCAGAAATACCAGTATATTCGTCGGAGAATATAGTCGAGGGAAGATACAACGCGGTTTTGAAAATTTTTCGTCGACAGGACAAATTATTTTCACGAATACCCCGTTTCGAGATAATTGGAGATACGAGATGATACGCATAAATGAAAATTTTTTTTCATACCAATCTTTCTGAAAAGGATACGTTTCTTCTTTCTTTTTCCTTGAATCGAGTCGTTCAATTTGATTGTAAAAGTTTAATAATTAATTAGTTGACGCAATTATTTGACGAAACGAAAACGATTATCTTCAAAATTTATGCTCTGTTTGAATTCTGATTGGACAAGCTCGTCCCATTTAGATTATCATTCGCGTTATCTGGCGCCCCGTAATATGCCAACAACGCGTATGATGCAACATTAACACAAATCATTTTGTAACTGTTCCCTTTTGCGGTTGAACGTAATAGGCAGAACGTAGTAGAAAACGAAAGCTGTTTAGAAGCGTGTTTGCTTCCACTGTTCTCGAGCGAGCGTGAGATCGATATATCGCAACGCCCCTTCAGACTAATTACAACTACCAACTTTTCTTCGTTTGCTTTCGCAGCGTGTCCGATTTCCCTGTGTGTAATTACTTTTTCATACCACGCGAAAAAAAGTTGCTTTTGCAAAAAAAAAAAAAAGAAAGAAAGAAAGAAAAAGAAAAAAAAGACGCGGTTGGAAAAGGAAATGGAATCGCCGATATCGATCCTCCTAAAATGGAACTTTTTTTTCGTCGTTAATCCCATTTTAATGCACGACTTGGATCGAATTTAATGAGGATCGTTGGAATATTTGAAATTCCAAGATTGGAACTGGCGATTGGACTGATGAAATCCCACGCTTTTTCTAGAAGGAGCCAATTGTTGTTATTTTCTTGCTCGAATCGATTGAAGTCGATTAGATATATGATTAGGATATTTCGAGACTGTATGGAATTTTCTAGAAATAACTTAAGACAAAACGTCAATCGTAATAATTATTCGTGTGAAAATGTCTTCTGATGAACACATTTCTATGTAAATTTGAAAAATTCACGAATCATCTATTAATTTCTATTAAAATCCAATCATTTTCGAGAAATTTAAAGTTAGAAGGGGTTAAGTTCTTCTTATCTCATCCCTGGTTTCAATGTAATTTACTTAGAATTAAGTACGAATTAAGTATGACAAATTTTGAGGTTATGAATTAGGTTAGGATTATCAGAAAGACGCCGAAAGATTAATGGCGTCTGTCACGTGATCGAAACCACCACCGCCATCTATCTTTACTTTCGAGCAACCAAAGATATTCTCCACAAAGACATTCGGCGTGTCCTTATGGCGGATTCGTTAAAAAAAATATCCGCTTTATCCATTACGAATGTGAACGAAGAGGACGTTTCTCTTTTTTTTTTTCTTTCTCTCTCTCTGTTTCGAGCAAAGTATGAAAAGCTTTTGTCGACCGTTCGAGTCTTACTTTTCCAAGTTTCACTTTGTGCCGCTGGTGAACTCCCATCCGACTCCCTCGGGTTCATTGTAGATACGGTTATGGACGGTAAGAGAAACGCGGTCGACGAGACGTTAACCGTAAAATTTAACCAAAGAAACTTCTTGCATCGTGTTTTTATTTAAAAGAAATACCTGTTTCGCCGATATTTTTTTTTCCCCTTTCTTTTGTTTCTTCTTCTTCTTCCGTGGAAAATATGGTTCACGGATAAGAATCCAAAAAAAAAGGAAAATGGAATGAATATTGGAGACGTAGAAATTTATATCTTTCTTGTTTCCATGATTATACAGTTGTAATAATAATAAGAGATATGTTGTACGATGATTGATGTTGAGATTCTTTTTTTTTTGTAGAATTTAATATTGGTGAAATTTTAATGATGAGTTATAAATATTATTTAGGAAAGATAAATTGTAGAGTTCTTAACATTTTTTTAATTTTCAAAATTAATTACTTCATAAAAAAAATATATGCCTTATAATTATTTTAAAGGTTAAAATATAATTTTTTTATAATCTGTTCACAGAGTTTTAATTCGCGTAATTGAAAGGTATTAATTTTCTCGTATTTACAAAATTTCACAAATATTTTTATGATATTTCATTATTCAAATTTTTATCAAAGCATTAATATTTTAATAAATGAAGAGAACAAATTTAATATATATATTTATAACGTGTTTGTTTCATCGCTCGCAAATCTCGTTTCACCGTTATTTTTTTTTCCAATTTCAAAAATTATTCCACTTCGTTATTTTCAGGAATGCTCGAAAAAGCATTTCCCCTCCTAAATTTCACGGCCTGTTCTCGATCGTGTTCTCGTTACCCGTGCTCCTACACAATTAAGTTTCCGCGAGTATCTGCAAAATTTTCACGTATCCCGCATTTTTCTCCGATGCAATTAATCCCGTATGCCCCAGGGAAACGTACGATTCAGCCTGAAGTATTTTCAACCTGTTTTCTCTTGGTAGAAGTAAGGGAAAGTACGTTTCAAATTGCAATTTATTCCTTTAAGAGGTCTATATACCTCCCATCTGTATATCTCTCCATCCAATTTCTCTTTTTATTTACTCATTGAAAATACCTCGAGTCTGGTGCTTCCAGAAGAATATATTTGTTCACAAAAATAAAAAAAAAAAATCTTCGAACGAATATATATTTATTTAAAAGTAATTTACAACGAGCACGAATTTTTTAAATATTATCATTAAATTTTTATTATTCATCGTAGTTCAGGGATACACTTTTGGCTAATCCTCTCTTGAATTTTTTCGAATCAATCATTAAAATTTCCAAGTTGGATTAAAATCGGAGAATACATGTATTTCATGTTATCGTGAACTTACGCAATTAATTAAGCCTAAGAGATAGTTTCGAAACTATCAGATTATCGATACAATTTCCCCTTCGTTTTAGATAATTAGATTCAATAGTCGTGAGAGGAATGAATTATAGGTGTAGGTCTATGAAAATAAAGGGTGAAGGTGAATTTTTTTCTTCTCGATTCGATTAGGATCGCCTCTTCCTTCCATTATATATCCCTTGAATTAATAATTAATCGTGTTAATCGTGTTAATTGTCGCGTTCACTCATTCGAGATATATCAATTTTTTTTTCTTTTTTCTTTCACGATTCAATTCAACAAACAATTTAGTTAAATCGCATTAAAATTTTGTTATTCCACGTCAGTATTAAATTTCGGCCAATCGATAAACGGTAAAATGATAATAATAAGTTTTAAATTTCGCACATTATGCACAACTCGAATTTAATTTCGCCCCGTGTCGTCTTTTTCTCTCCGTGTGTGTGTATTTTAATTATTTTAATACCGTGGCTTTTGTGGGCCAGAACCCAGTCAAAGCTCTCGAAGCTTCGGTTAAAATGTTAAATATCGTTTCAATGTTTAATTCAAAATAATCGGAACGATTACGAAATATGATAATTTAATCCGATCTGAAAACAAAATTTTTTCATCAAACTGGGGATAAATTTCGTCACGTGGAGGGAACAAAGAATTTTCTTCTTTAAATTTCCAAATTCTATAACTATAAATCCTGATTTAAAATAAACTCGAATAATAAATCTCGAATTATTAGAAAAATACAATTCTAGAAATCACCCCCGAAAATTAATACAAATAAATTATTCTCGAATCCCAATTAATCCTGAGAAATAATCATTTTTGAACAGCATTATCTTTCTCAAAATGCGGATAATATTCTTGTTAGAATATCGGATCATTTGAAGAACAAAAACCTCGATACAAACGCAGACTCGATAAGTTCTGATGAATTGCAAAAAAAAAAGAGAGAGAGAAAGAGAGAAGTGGAAGATGAAGCCTGGTACGGTTGGTGGAACGCTTGTACTTTCGTCTTGAAAGTGCTTGAAACCGCGCGGACTGAGCGTTTTAACGAAACGGACGTTTGGAGAAAAAAAAGAGAGAAAGAGAGAGAGTGAGAGAGAGAGAAAGTCAAGTGGGGTTTCGGTGCACGATAAAATTGAATTTTCAGCGATGGTTACATCCTCGACGGAACATGCAACCGGCCCGATACAAATTTATACGCCGGAGTCTTGACCCAGAAATACGATGTCGTTCTGTGCTGCGCTGCACGCTGATAAATCGCGCGAGAACTTGCTCGCGAGAAAGGTAAATTTTAAAAGTTGTGCACGCGTTCGAAAGGAACCTTCCTTCGGGATTGAATTTAAATTTGGCGGAAGTTCAGAGATAAAAATGATTCTGAAACTGTGTAATTTTTGTATAATTATATATAATAGTGTTTGAGTTCTGATGGATGGAAAGAGTGTGAGGGAAAAAGGAAGCATGGAAAGTGATAACGATATAACAATTTAAATGAAACAATAAAATAAAAATAATAGACTTTAAAATTTTAAAAATAATAGACTTATATTTCTCTATTTGTAAATTACAAGTATTTAAAAGTATGATTTATTTCATTTTGGTGAATATATGGTAAATATTTAAAAAAAAATTTGTTTCGAGGCAATTATTCAAATTACCTTTTCTTTCTCTCTCTATCTTTTTTTCCAACAAAAATTCAATTCAATCCTCCTAGGCGATCCTACCTAATTGCTCGATGCAAATTCATTTTTAACGAGGCTAATTGAACTTGAATAATATATTAACGCCTGGTGGATACGTTTTGATCTTGAAACTTTCCTCCTTCCATCGAGATTTCCCGCGGAATTTCATTATTTAACCAAACTTGGGAACCGAGTTAGCGATACACTTGCGCCATCTTGAACAGCCTAAACCTCGCCTTTACCTCACTAGCCGTTCTGTCCTACACAATTAGCGCGCTCCCGGGAAATCAGCGGTGCTAATGCGCCGCCTTTAACGAGTTTATCTCTCGTTAAGCCCCCCTTTTTCCCTGCCTTTGCATCGATTTAATCCGTCACCCAGTTTCCCCTTTTCGGGAATTTCTTAAGTTTTCCCGAGTTTCAAATTGAAAAAAAGATTAAAAGGAAAATTAAAATCGTCGCAATTTTTGGCAATTTCCTTTTTTAAGCGGAATTCACGAAATTTTCGAAAGTGGTTCGTTTCAATTTCAGAGAATTTTTGCGCGAATTGACAGTTGAAACGATTACGGAGGAAAAAAGATTAGGAATTATGAAAAAATTATAAATATCTTCTAATTAATATCATTAACCCTGCTTTTTTTTTTAGAAAATTTTTAGAAAAATTCTTCGTTTCAAAGAGATCTTGTATTTCATAGAGTACAATCATTGTATTATGATTAATTTAATAATTAATTCACTGAATTAAAACGATCATTTTAACTATATGGTTGCAGTTCTGGGATTGTAACCGTTTATTTTTCTTTTTTCATTTTTTTATTCGAAAAAAGAACCTCTCTTATACATCCTCTCGCGAGTGATACGTGGAATACGCGTGACACGATTCAAAAATTTCCCGTCACGAACTCGTTGGCGCGAAACAAACCGTGAAAGTAGGAGGGGTGGGTTGGCCGAGGGCGTGATTCGACATATTCTTCCCCCTCGATCGCGAGGTGAAATATCTCGTCGATTTACGACGCTGGGTTGAACAGGTTATATGCAAACGACGAATCGATGAGAGATCAATCTTAACGAAACGAATTTACGAGGCTACAGGCAACCGGGGAGGAAATATTTCATTTTTTTATCGTTTTCTTTTCATTCTCTGTCTATCCTCCTTTAATGATCATCGCGACGTTTCGCACGTGTGTTCAAATTTTATTTTTCTCTCTTCTTTTCTTTTCATCTATATTTTTTATTATTTTCGATCGTTCTAATTTATTCTTTTCTTCTTTTCATTTTTTTTGCTTCCAAATTCGATCTCCGTTGTTTCAACTATTGTTCTTCTTTCTTCTCATCTTTATTTTTCGTTTTAGATTCTTTTTTTGTTACATTTAAACTTAGCTTGAATCATGTATTTCATTTACAGATAATTTTCTATAAGGAAAATCTAGAGAATTAAATTTCCATCTGATTTATACATCTTGAGGGATACAGGGATGAAGAAAAATTTAAAAATAGGGTGGTTTCAGGACATTAAAGAGTTGTAGGAGCGAAGAAAGTCGATGGTTCGGAGGGTGGTGTGTTTCGTGGCACTGATAAATTTACAACGTGAGCCACTATTTGATACAAGCAATTTCACGATGGAGGAAATGGGGTTGAAATACTTTAAGCCTCGTCCCGTTTCGAACGGTGAAAAATTGTAGCCGAAAAGAGTATCTATCGCGTGTTAAATCTTTCACTTGTTTGTTTCTTTTTGTTAAAGAAATATTTTTTTCTTCATCTCCTTCTCCGTCTTTTTGTTTTTGCCTTTTCTTTCTTGAAATTCCTTAATCAGAATTGTTTCTTGAAATTGAATAATTAATAGAGAGATTCTTTTAAATCGAAAAATTAAAGATGAAATAGATTAGCTGGAATTATTTCTGAAACTTGTATTATTTTTAAAATGTAATTGACAATTACATCATTTTTTTTTAGTTTTACTTCTTCTACTAAAATTTAATATAATCAATTTTCTTCCATAATTTCTGTCTTTTGGAAAAAAAAAAATTAAGAAAAGTAAATTACTTAGAGATAAAATTTCAGACTAATTTTATTCGTGTTTTAAAGTACACAAATCCAACGTGGAATACCTAAAAATAATTTCATACGTACTTTCTTTTCTTTTTGTTTTTTTTTTCTTTTTTTTAGTTCCCCAAGACTGGAAGAAAATTTCCATGATACTTCTCCATTGTATGCAACCAATTTACCCGCAGACACTGTTATTTAATAAATTTCCCTATTATTCTCCGTATTTCCGCCTTCATAAATATCCACCCCCATAATTTCATTTTATCTCTTCATTTACCGCAGTGCAAAAATTCATTTTCTCCGTGGAAAGGAAGATCACTGAGATTTGATACTTCGTAAACCTGTCTGATACATTCTTCTTTGTGAACGAAAGTAAGCAAATCGCGAATTCTCTTGAAGGAAAAAAAAAAAAAAAAAAGAAAGAAATTTAAAACTTCTCGCTTTCGACGAGATTCATTTTTCTGCTTTATGTTGAGTAATTTTTTTCCCTCTTTCTCTCTCTCTCTCTCTCTGCACTAAAGTTGTACGACTCTTGAACAATTCTTTCTTTCTTTTTTTTTTTTCGTCACTTCGTACATGGATGACGAAGCGAGAACTCGCGAAAACAGATCTCGTTGGAAAATTTTTCGACACCAACGAATGTCTTCTTCATTTCGTTCCTTTGAAAATTTATTCGAGATGAAGTTCGGATTTTCAGACAATAATTTTAGCGAATATTCAAGTTTTTCTTATATTTTTTTTTTTTTTTCAAAATTATTACATTCCATACTTTCAAAATATAGAACAGAATATAAAGATTAAAAAGAAAGAGGATAAAGTATAGTATTTTTTTCTTGCTTTTATCAAATAAAGAAATAATCATTGATATTTTATTTATTTTGAATGTCTCGAAGAAAATTAAGTTAACGATTAAAAACTTGAAAATTATTTAAAAAAAAATTGAACTCAAATAAATCGGGGGAAAAAATTAAATAGATAAATTTTGTTTTATAATTCTTTTTGATTATAATTTCGAAGGAACAGATATATATTATCGCGAGTTATTTGCATATTGGATTATCGATTAATGAACGTAATTAAATGGGGTTTGTACGAGTGTGGTCTAGCGAATGCGCATTGGCATATTGATGCAGGTACGAAGATTCGATTATTTGGAACAGAAACAAAAACAGAACAATTCACGAGTATTCGCGATCAATAATTTATAATATATTTTTCTTTTAAACTTTTTTTTTTTTCCCCATCATCAAAGCGGCATTAATAAGGAAACAAACTCGACAAATTTATATTACAAATTGTTTTTATCCATTCAAGAAGATCGATCGATATTTTTAATGCAAAAAGCTCAAATTTTCGTGTAAACCTAATTGTTTCGATACTAAATTTAATTGCATCGATCTCTGGCCAGACCTACTGACCCGGTCGACTAATGGAACCGAAAAAGTACAGCTGTCACTTGAAAACACGCAAATTTAACGCTTCGACGATTCGCGAGAAATTCCGTAAAAAATTCACACCGGGCGAAAATATTATACAAATCTAGAGAAAGAAACAGAATTAAAAACTTGCCCCTTAAAAACTCGAAATTAATAACAATCCACTAATCCACTAATTTAAATAAATACTAATTTTCCAAAAAGAAAGAGATTCTCCCAAAAAAACACGAAACCACCACGAAACTCAAAAAATTCCTCTATAATACACACGAAAAAGAATCTAAAAAACTCCTCGACCACCATATTTCAATTATCGAATCTCCTCCCTCCCTCCCTCTATTTCCTCCCAAGAATACGTTCTTTCAAATCTACTTCCACTACCTCCTTTCCTCCCTCGAATCGACCTATAATTCCTACAAACAACCCCCTTCTCCCCCCTGTCCATTCTTCTCCCGTCCCATTTATACCCGAACCGAGCAAGAAGGAAACAGAGTAAGAACACGTTCCAACATGTGTGCACGCGTATGTGCGACGGAAGTAAAAAAAGATAGGAACTGTACGTAAAGTGTGGGTGGAAGGGAGAGAGAGAGAGAGAGATAGAGAGGGACAGAGAGATTCGTTATTGATTCGAACTCGACACAGGTTGGGGTACCGACGCGGTGTGTATCGACGATGCATGGAATCGGGCACAAACATGGTTGGGAACGTGCCCTCGCTACGAATGATAGATGATCGCGGACGTTTGTATCGGCAAACAATCTGGAAATCCCGTTATGGAGGCGGAAGCAACAGTATCTGGTGGAATGGAGAAAGTAAAGCAGGGAGGAAGGGGAGGTTTTTTTGCCAGTTGGGCCAGTTTTGAACGTGCGGTTGTTGGAGGGATGTTGAGGGGAAGATTATTATTTTTCTTTCGAATTGAGATCGAATTTTTTTTTTTCTATTGGATTACTTTCGAGTTTAGTTGGAAATATTTCATTGTTAATTACGTGTTTCTGAAAAATTTCTTCTTTTTTTTTTATGAATCATAATTTGATCTTTATCTTTATCTTTATTTCGTTTCTCTAGCAACAGCTGCCTTGCGAATCGTAAATGAGACAAGTCAAAGAAAAATGGGAGCTGTGCTCTGCTTTTCTTTTGACTCGATAATTAAATATTAACAAAGTATTATCTTCTTTGGGGAGGAGGGGGATTAAAGTCTATCCTTGTTAAAAACGTCTCGTCAGAGGAAACGTTATTTCTTCTTCAACGTCTTATCAGTTTCTCTTAGAGGTGTAACATTTAAATTTCTTGTTCTTAGAGAAATTAAAATTTCATGCTCGAGCTAATGTTTCGAACTAATTATACAGTTCGATTAAAATTTATTTCAAAAGTTTGAATTTCAATTTTCCGATATTATTTTTTTTTTTTATAATCTTCCATTTTTAACAAATTATTTGAATTTTCATTCTTCAAAATCTTGCGAAATTTGTATTATTTTATCCGCGCAATTTCAGCGAATCGTGGAAAATCCAGATTGGACATTTCTTGGAATATACAAGAATGAGGGATTAATGGATTTCTATTTACGCGATCATGATTTACGTAAGGCTGTTTACAAGTTCTATCTTGGACGGGATTACGAGGGGAAAATAGGATCGGAAACGGTATCGGTTTGCATCATTGTTTAAATCCAGTTTCATTCGAGAATAGGCGTTCTTTGAAATCGAATAAATCGGATAAATCTGACTTTGATCAAATTTAAATATTCATTAACGAGAAAAACGAGAGTGGTTACCGATAAATCTATCAAACTTACGAATTTTTTATTTTTATAATTATCGATAGAGAAAGCATTTATATTTTTCCAAATTTATTTTTTTAATTAATCTTCTCTTCCTCAGGAAAAATATCACAATCGAATAATCCTCATTGCGAATAATTCCTTGAAATGAAATTTTCTCAAATAAAATTTTATTCTTTTAAACACTTGAAATAAATATAAACCTTTAATCTTTCATACAAATTTTATTTTCCCATCAAGTATCCTTTTAAAAAGTATAGAACGAAATTTCATCCATAAAGATTTCACAAATAATGAAAGATCATTAGAAATTTCGTTGGTCAAATTTCGCCAAGAAGAGAACGAAATTTTCAAAAAATTCACAGCTCCTTCCATCCTCCACTCGGCCGATGATGGAACCAGAAACTTATCTTACCTCCATGTTCCCAATATTCGAGGCAAATTTTCGAAGGCTCCATTCACCCGAATAATTTCCATGCCGGCCCATTGTTCCACCCTTAGTACACACGAGCCGCAACCCCATTCTGCGCCCGGCAATAAATCTTCTTTCTCTTCCTTTATTCATTCGGCCACGCTCTCTTTTCCTCTTCCCTCCACCCTCGCATCCCCTTTAAATATTCCATATTCTTTTCTTCCTTCTTCGTCGTCTTTGCTCACACGTCGTGTTCCTTCCTCCCCTCTCTTTCTTCTTCTTGTATCAACGTGCGCCTCCCCCGTAGGCGAGTCGAGCATTCTGGACAAGGGTGGCTCGAGATAAAAATCTTTTGATTCGACGTGGCTGTAACAACAATAAAGGATTATCATTTATTCGTGAACGATGATCGCGAGATGTTGGAGATCGATTCGAAAGGGAAATCATGTTGTTTTATGTGTTAATTTATCATTATATTTCCATATTCGATAATTCAGTTTTAGATTTTTTCTGGATTGTTGTTGAAAATTGAAACTTATTTTGAGAATTATGGTGATAATTTGTGTGATGAAATTGTGTATTTGTATTTATTTTAGAAGGTAGAATGTTTTAAATATAGTTGAAAGATGATTGGAACACGATTTTTGAAGTAGAAGAGACTTATGATGACGTTGATAATTTATAACGAAATTTACTCCTCCGTATTTATATTTTATTGATTATTGGCGTCGAGAAATGGAAGTTTGTTTTTCGTCTAATTAATTTTTGTACCTTGTTTTTCTTTTTTTTTAACTTTACATCGTTCGTAATTTTGATCGAATTTCAATAATTGGACGCTTTTTATACTTTTTCGTTGGTGTAATATTTCTTCACTCAATTTCACTAATTGGAAAATTAATATAGAAGAGGCTCCCTTAAAATTGATCTCTGATCTCGTTAAATCTAAAAAATAAATTGTAATCATAATCCACCTTTTCGATAAAATAATCTTATTAAATTCAATCTCGTTATCTTATATCAACATACAATATCTACACCCTTTCTTAACTTATCCAAATATTGAATCGATCAAAAAAAAAAAAAAAAAATACCTAATAAAAAGAAAAAAATGAACGTCACGTCACTGTGCAGGGAACGAACTCAATTAAAAGTGATCGGTACATCGATCTTTGTTTAACAACCGACTGATATCCCAGAATTGGTTTGATTGACTTACACGCAGGTGTATAATGTATGGGGGAATGCGGCAGATATCGTACTGCGGCGCGATTAATTATTTCCATGATCGGTTTCGTACTAATTATTTCCAAACCGGCTGTGTAAACCAATCGAGTATGCTTCTGTACTCGATATATCGATCGTGTTTACGTCTAATCCAGCGCAAATTGATCATCCCTACGCCTACACAGATAACATTTAACCATTAGTTCATTAGGGAGAGGATAAATTTCTTCGTGATATCATTTTTACTTATATTCGATTATTTTTTTTCTAACTCTTCTCAGTTTTTGAATTAAAGAATATAACAAATTATCTTTCTTCTGATTTTCTTCTTTTTCATTTTTCAAAATATCAAAATTACTTGATATTCTCATTTTATTCTCGCGAAAACTCTAATCGAGAATACAGGGGGATATTGGTGAAAACTTGGGCCGAGATAAACACTGTTGATCTCTTACCCTCGGCGTCTCTTGGGGCAAAGCTAACCAACTTACCAGACACTTTAATCTTTGCTCTTGTGGGACGAAGGCAAGAAATGGGAACAGGCATCAACGATTTCCACGTCTGAAAGTATAGACGATGGTGGTGTTCGTGTCAGCGGAGCAGTTTATGCATCGTTGAATTAAACGCACGACACTCATCACTTTGTTTTCCCTAGTTTTCCTAGCTACTTCGTTCCAGAAAATCGATCGTTTCACGATTTAGTGTAGATAAATTAAGATTCCGTCGTGTACACGTGCAAATCTTTCCGTGTAAATATTTGTGTTAACGTTAGTGACGAATTTCTATTTATTTATTTGAATGAGAATCTGTATTAAAGAATCTGTTTTATTTTAATCTAGTTTAAACATCGTATTTTACTCATTTTACGTAAACACTTCAGAAATTGCGACTTGGTAATTTCTATCGATTTGAACGAGAATCTTGTTTTCAAGCGTTATAGTTATGTGTCCTAGTTTTATTATTTATCTAGTTACTCTAGTTACTTACGATTGAAATTATCTTATTACCGTCTGTTGGTAAAAGAACCGTCGTTCCTTTTTTAAAAATAGATAGTTTAGTTTAGTTGACAAATCGTTACAATTATTATTTAGTGTTTGTAATAAAATTAAACGTTCTAAAATATAGTTTAAAAAATCTAGTATATAAATCTTTGCGCATTTGAGATTATCAGTGACGAAATTTCCGTTGAATATCGGTCCGCTTTCAAGCGTTCCAATTTAGTTTAGTTTAAATGTCGTCGGTTTTCGCGGATACACAGAGAGCGATAGTCTTAAGTTTACGCGTACAAACAATGAACCTCGTTTTGATGTTAGTAAACGCAGTAACAAATATCAACGAATATCCCTGTTTTCATCGGATGGTTCACAAACATTTGACAATCCTTTTACATGGATAGTGAACTATTTGTCTCTTTGATTCGCAAGTGAAAAAGCGAATACGAAGCAACGAATTTCTATTAGATTAAGATTAGTCAGAAATTCAAATTATTATAGAAATTTAAATATAAGACAGGCTGATCCCTTCATACAAATTACACTTTCATTGCAAAATTTTAATCTCGAAGTTATCTTTCCTTTTTCCATTAAAAAAATGGAATAATAAAATTAATATCATAGATCAATAATTATAAAAAAAAAAAAGAAAAAATATAATAAATCCATTCAACATTCTGTCTTACGTTTCGATTTCCCCCATGTAAATTCAGAAATCTCGATGAGAAATGGCCGTCGTAGATACGAAACGAAGTTCACGGGGATGATTTATCGGAAAAACGATATTCATCGAAGGAGCAGTGTCGCTCGAGAAGGATTAAGGACAGACGTTTCGTAGTTTGATATCACTATAAGCGGTGCATTATGTTGTCATATTAAATTATGGACGATGATGGATCATCCTGGCACAATATCGAGCGCCCCGTTGTTTCTGGGTAGCGTAATTCCTGTTTTGCCTCTCTCGAGGGATATGACGTTTCATTCTTTCTCAAAGTGTTAAGAAAAAGTTATAATATTTTGTTATAGCGAGTAAAATTTATGATACTCGTCGTGTCGAGCGATTTATCACGTTAGTTTTACGTATCAGAGATTAAATTATGGAATTTTAATATGTCGAAAAGATATTTATTTCATTTATTCGATGATAATCGCAGAATTTTTCATAAAGGTTAAATTATAAAGGGTGTAGTATCGAAAGTTTTCAATAATTTTCGAAACGAAAGTTCAAGGAATCGCTCGAATCGAGTAAAAGTACTTTAATATTCGACATACGCGGACAAATCGATACCGCAAACGTTTTACGATCAGAAAGAATTTTCGATTAAATTGAACTCTCGCCGGTAATAGCAGATCGGTTTTGATGAGTGAAGATTAAATTTGATTGCGAAATCAAATTCATATTCATCGATCATTCCTTTTTTTTTTTTAATTGCATCAACAACTAACATCATACATATATTTCATTTTATAATTCTTATTTCAAATCTAATTAATATTGTGAATTTAATAAACAGAAGTTTTTTTTTAGAAAATTTGAAAGAAAACTGGAAAATATACATACATACACAATTCAGAAAAGGAATATTTTGAATCTTAAAATTTTAAAATAATTCTTTTAGCAAGATTTTGTAAAATATATAAATTAATGATGAAACACTTCATGTTTCATAAAATTTATATATCATATTTGTCTGTGTAAACATTTTCCTTCCATATTTTTTTCGAAAAATATTCTTTGATAATCAAACAATGATTGGACAATACTGTCAGATTATTTTAAACTCGTGTATATAATTATATTTATAATTGATACAGACAATCTTCTTATTAATATTAAATAATTATAATTGATGAAATATTTCATAAAAATAATAATTCTCTCTCAACTGTACAAATGGATGGATTCAACGAGCAGAAAGTTCTTAATCGGAAACTGAAATTTCTTCTTTTTTTCTCTCTTTTTCAACTGCTCGCACGTCCATCCTGTGGTCACTCGACCACACGAGAGCTATTGCTGATAACTAGCAGTCAAATTCTCGAAAATTGTTTCCAGTTGAGCACTGGACGTTTCTGAAGCTTTCCTTCCGGTTTCTACTTTGCGGTGGTGGAACAGAATTCGGGCTGAATCATTGGCGGGAAATAATTTATCACGAACGAAGAGCTTCCATAGTGGAATGTTTTCTTAAGGATATATATATATATAAAGATATTTAATGGAATTGAACAATTTTTCAAGTAAATAATCGTCTTTATTCTGGAAATAGAAGAAATTGATCGAGAAAGTGAAATTTGAGAATAAAAAGAAATTTTTAAACTCGAATTATAAATTTTGTTTTCCTTTTCCAAGGAAATGCTTGGGAATAATTAAAATTTTAACAAATTTCTTGGTTCCTGAAAAATGTAATTTTTACGTTTTGTCTTCTTCCATACAACCTTTTTAATAATTGATCTGACATCTCGTTTAAAATTAGTTCAAGTAAAGTTTAAACCAGAATTATTATCGTCACACAAAGATAATAATAGTAATGGTATAAAAAGAAAATAAATACAGGAGGAAACGTGGAATTTTCCCAAGTGACAATGTGAAAGAAATGTACGGATAAATGGACAAATGCCAACGTATCTTCCTCGAGGAGGAAGACGTTCATCAAATTCTCAGAATATTCCAAAGGAATCAGAAATCCGCAAGTGGTAGCTTTAGATGGAGTTGTCAGTGTGAAAACGTCGTACAATGCTATATTTGAATCGACCATTTCAAAGCTTCGCTTATCCAAGCTTTAACATCCAAATATGTGTGAAAATAGACACGAGATTTTTTTTTTACACGATGGAATAGAGATCTTAAAATGAAATTTTCGTAGAAAATTTAAAATTAAAATTTTTATCAATTATATCTTGGAAATTTTTCTCAATCTTTCAAAAAATTGAAATAATATAATATAAATGATTAAACATTTCTCTCGTTAACAATAATTCAACTGCACAGTAATTAAACTTAGTATGTATGATCCATATACATCATATATCAACACGTCAAGTCCATATAATCAATGTTCACGTTTGGATTAGGTTGGGACGTTGACTAGTTAACATATGAATGATTATACGTACATTGTTTGGCCACCATATGTCTCGATTAAAACGTGACGAATACGTAATTGAATTGACACACAAGTGTTGGGATATATAAGTTTCTGGGATGACCCTCGATTTAACTCGATCGTTCCAAATGTTTCCAAATTGCGCGTTTCGTGACGAGAGTTGTTAAGGGTGGAACTGTTTCAAGGTAAAGAAGGGTTGTTCGATGTTTCAAGATCACTCGAAGCAATGTTTTAAAAGTTGATGCGTGTAAAAATAAAATCGAAGAGAACAGATGAGCAATTATCGATTCTGAAAAGTTTCTCAATTATGTGTATTTATCTAGGATTTTTGGGTTTATTTAGAGTATCAGAAGTGAAAATACTTTATTTTTTTTTTAAATTGTGCGATCTCCAATTTCAATATTTCTCTGGAAAAAAAGGATTTAATCATCCGATGCATTGTTACCTCTCTCAATATTGGGATTGATTTAAATCAATCACTTCGTTGAAATTCGTCGTTGAATTCTTCTCGATGATGTCATTTACGTAATTGGCGGTTTCGAGGCGTGGATAGTGATATATTTCTCTCGGAGGAAAATGCACAATTATTCATTTGTCATGTAAAACTCGATACAATATTTACGCTCGTCATAAAATTTATGATCAATAAGAATCATCGGATGAAATTGACACGGAACATAAAATTTTGTAATAATAAATTCGTCGTTCATTTGAATTTTTAATCGATTTTATTTCATTAGTTGATTCGATTCAACAATGTGTCTTCAAATTTTTGATCGGCAATTTTTCGAACCAACTTTTGATCAAATAAAAATTGTATCAAAAATTAAAAAATTAACAATATAATTTTTTTTTTAACGAGTTGAAATTTTAATCCAAATCAGAATAATTACAGTTCAATTGTATCGAAAATCGATCGTATAAATTTCCTATAATCAGTCAAGCTTTAAAGTTTTCAGTAAGATTCCAAGTAGAACTACCCTATGCTCGGTCAGCCCTAGTCTTCAGTATATCGTCCACTCGTTTCTCTGCACCGTTGAAAGCACCCTTCACGGTCGAAAAAAAAAACTTGTCTCGCAATATTCCTGGTATTCATAATTTACGTGTCTCGACCGAAGGGTCGCGCATTAGTCTCCCTTCTTTCTCTCTCTCATCCTTGTTGCGACACAAAGAAGGATTCTCTCTTTCTCTCTCTCTCTTTCTACTTACAAGAAAATGAAATATCTTCGTTACGTCAATTTTCTTCACTTTTGATCGTCCACATGATTTCGATCATCGTTTACGATAATTTTTGATGATGTGGGGAAAGGATTTGTAAAAAAAAAAAAAAATGACGTGGTTTTTTTTTAAATTTATTTCGAAAGATTGCTTTCGATGGTAGGATTTTCTCTTTCTACTTACAAGAAAATGAAATATCTTCGTTACGTCAATTTTCTTCACTTTTGATCGTCCACATGATTTTGATCAACAATAATTTTTGATGACGTGGGGAAAGGTTTGTAAAAAAAAAAACGTGGTTTTTTTAAATTTATTTCGAAAGATTACTTTCGATGGTAGTATTTTGCATCCGATTTGATTCTTTGAAAACGAAACGAAAGCAAGCGTGATCGCCTTTGATGTGGATGTATTTATTTTCACATCCAGAGAGTGGATCAGGCAGCAGAGTAGTTGACTTGAAAGAGGGTCTCTCAAATTTGGGTTTTTGATCTTTTTCGATTCGCTTTGGAGAAGAGAATTTTCGATGTCAAGAGCGTTAAGCCCGGCCATTTTCGCCTATTTATTTCGTAAACACGCGCGTGGGTTGTGAATACGTATTATCTCTCGTTGAATCGAAAGAGAGTGATGAACTTTGAAATATTTCTCTAGAAATTTATTATTGCAAAATTCTCTCTTACAATTTCTCGGAATAGAACGATAATTTCTTTAACTTTAAACATTAATTTTCTTCTTCTAAACTTTATCTCAAGTTTAGAAAGAAGCTAAGGAACAAGAGGATTGAATATATCAAGAATATATCTTGTTAAAATTCTCTTCATCTTTTTTTTCTTATATTTCAAAATTCCAAAGTTCGAAGAAAGATCAAGTATCGAAATAAATTCCTCCAAGATCACATCTATCTAGTCTACTTTCGATTCATCATAATTTTACACGTCGAACTTACGAAATAATTCGAATTAAAATTACGATAGACAAAAGTTTCCCCGTTTCGAAAATTGGAATTAATTGGAATTAAATTGTGGAAGCCTAACGGCATTAATGGCCTCGACAGGATGCACCTGAAAGCAGGCATGGAATGCAAATCTGTGACACAAGGAAGGGGGGAATCGTGTCACGGATCGTTGTCCCTTTGATCCGTACCAAAATTCGGAGCATCGGTTTAACGATGATCGCGTTGGAGTGGTGTGTCGTTACCAGACCTGGTGGAAATTTGCTTTGGCGGAAATTAGGTAACGCAACCGCTATCTGGCCTACTAAATAGCCCTTTACCAGCTTTCAACCCCCATCCTCCCTCCCTCCTACCCCCCGCGAGAATCCTCCACCAACCGTTTATCACGATGGACGATCAGGATTTGTATAAATTTAACTCCAAAGTGTTGAATTCTTGATCACAACGTTCTCTCGTTATAAGTTTCTCTACTGGAATGATTCTGATAGAAATCACGTAGTTATTACGTTTTTTTAAATAAAATATTAGGACAAGGAAGGAGAATCGAACAATCATTTTTAAGATAAAATGTGCTCGAATTAAAAGAATATAGATATTGAAGGATGATATAAATTATTTAATATAAAATGAAATTATATTATAATCTTCGTTTAATTACCATTTCACCCGAATTATTATAATTGCATCATTTCATTCTCCACCAACGTCACTCCATATTTTCCAATAATCTTATTACCCTGCCCTGCCAAAAGTGAATTACCGTGACCACGTAGGTAGACAGGTAGGGGAGAGAAGGCGCAGTGTGCACGCCGCGTGTGCGTTTTCCATTTCAAAGAGGAAGGGACAAAAGGGAGAGAATAAAAAAAAAAGAGGAGGAACGTTTAGATAACAGAATGTTTGGACAGTGAAGGATTCCGATAACAGAGATCCCAGTGTGTGCCTGCTCTCTGTCACGCGGTCGGTCGCAATCTGTCATGAGATCTGAAGCTCAAAAGCGAAAATCAACGTGACAAGACGGACCGTCAGGTGATTTCTGACAGTGTACGAGTTTTTTGGAACTCGGCCAAAAACCGCGTACAGGTGCCTTCCCGAATATAAATCCTGTAATATATAAAATTATCCCAGTTAAGGGATAATTAACGAATCTTGCTTCGTTTTTTGTTTTATTATTCGAAATTTAAAATACGCGGCCCCCACAATCGTGGAAAATTAAAAATAGAAATATCAAGATGAAATATTGGATGGATGAAAAGAAATAATCTTCGCTTAAAATAAAAAATAATTCGAAAGAAATAGTTAGAAAGAAAATGGAAGCAGAAGATGATGATTCTTCCTCTATGATTTACTTAAAAAAATAGAATTAAAATTATTTCAAAATGAATAATGAAAATCAGTACTTTTTTTCTAGTTCCTCGAATTTGATAAATAAATAAAGAGCACATCGATGTGACATCGAGTTCAATAAAAAACTATATGATAAAAATAATAAAATGATTTTTTTTATTGGAAGATTTAAACGAAGTTATTGCGACGATTGCGGAGGAATTCAAAGGGGCCATACATCGAGAGAGATAGAGAGAGAGAGAGAAATTTAATATCACTCTCAGCGTCCGGTTTTCTATTAAATAGAATTTCATCGAATCGAACCACTAATACATGCCCCGGATCCATTAGATTCTATTAAACCGAGCTAATTGAGATAGTCACGGTTTAAACCTGCCGCATTTACATACCATTTCTTCTCTGCAATGCAAATTGATCGAGATTAGTTGAAACACGTTTCAATTAAAAATATTAAGAGGCAAAAAGAAAAAATTATTAAGTACTCGAAGGAATAATTTCTCGAAATATGGAGAAATTCTTATGAAAATTTATTTTAATTCCTTCCTTTTTTTATTCGTATATTACTTTTCTTCCTTTTAATTAAAAAATAATCACGAAGTGAAAAAAAATAATTCCTAAACTCTCGTAGAAATATTATTATTAAAAGTGTACGAAATCTTCGTGAAAATTTAATAATAAACGAAAAGAGAAAAAATATGTGTATTTTACTGACAATTTTAAATTGTTCTGTTTCAGCGATGGCCGATTGGTAGAGGGAGATCAGATATTGGCGATAGATGGACAACCACTAGATTCGAATATCTCTCATGAGCAGGCAATCTCGATCCTCCAGAAGGCACGTGGTCTGGTCGAATTGGTCGTAGCAAGAAGCACTCAAGGTAATTTGAATTCAACTTTTTACTCCTCATTGGTCTTTTTTCGATCTTATCCTCCAATCTAATTTTTTTTATCGCTAAATCTGCACTGTGCACAGTTCTTTTTTTTTTTAGAAAAAATGGAAATTTCCTTCTCTCAAGTTTTGAATAAAATTTTATTTTACAAATTTGAATTGCAAAAAAAAAAAGGATTGTAATATCGATATTTTCAGGTGTACAGTTCGTCAAAATTTTCTCATGCAGAATTTTTGCACGGATGATCATTTTTTTCTCCCAAAAATTTCCATCAAATTCTTCGTTCGTTAAAAAAAAAACGAAATTTAGTACGAAATATTTTGTCCAGATTTTCAAAAAGATGCAATATATTTCCAAAAATTGTTGATTATGTCAAAAAATAAAATCCCTCTAGTCTATTTCCTTTCCCTCTCCCCCCAAAAAAAAAACTATTATATCAATTACAATTTAGTGAAAATGTATAACTTTCAATGCAAATTTCAATCCTCCATCAAAAAGTATAACTATTCTTGATATATCGAGTCTCGTTTATCTTTTATCTATACTACTGCACATTCTTCCAAACATCTGTCATTCTATCCAATACAACTTTCCATCACTGCAGTTCCACCACTTCAATTTTTATTTTCTCCCTTCATACCATAATTCTTCGAAATATCTGTCTACCACATATATATCGTTCAATAATTCATTTAAAATTATTTACAATTAAAAATCTTTATCTGTTTTATCATCAAATACAACTTTATACCACTTTTATCTCCCCACTATTGATTCTATTACTACAATCTGTTTAGTCATTGCTCTTCCATTCTTTGAAACATCTGTCACTACTCATTTAATTAATTTAAATCTCGTTTATCTCCTTTTACAATTACAAAATTCTTTCAACCATCTGTCAATTCTTCAAACATTCGTCGATTGCGTTTGTTCGCCTCATTGTTTCCTTGATTAATGTTAAATTAGTCCGGCAAACGATGGTAATTAAATTATCCATTAACTTTCGAATATGATACACGGTGTCCAAAGTATCAAGCCAGGGCTCCAGAGTACGTAGAAGTTTCGAATAACTAGGCGATGGAGAAACGACACGTGCACCAGCCAGTAAATTAGATTAACTCGTGATGTGTACGAGGGCAAATTTTTATAAACAACGAAATGGAGTGTGGATGGAAATTGGCCTCGATGTCGTTAAATAATTAATCGCATTTTAATTCGATTAAAAGTTTTTAAAATCTTTTCTCTTATGGTTCTACTTTTTTCTTCTTCTTTTTTCTTTTTTCATTAAAATGGCTTGTAATCGAATAAATTGACGGAATGGTAGATTATTTTAATAGTATTTTAATTGTATTTCAATTAGATTAAAATTTATAATTTCTTTCTCTTTTTTAATTAAATCGTGACAGATTGTGATCGATGGGAGTGACATTAAAATTTTTAACAATTATTATCAATTATGATTGGATCAAATTAAGGAAAGAAAGTAGAATCATATTTTTTCTTTCAAATAAATTATATTAATCGAATAAATAGAGTGTGAGGAAAAAAAACAAATAAAATTAATCGATTCATAATTCGAATTAAAATATATCACATTTTAATTTAACGAATCAATGGTTGAGCAAAGAACAAAATTGATTAAAATTTCTACCTTTTTCAATTCGATTAAAGATCTTTCGTTCTCCCTCCTTTTATTTTCCAATCAATTTTAATTACATGATCGATCTAATAAATCGATAGAGAAGTAAGATAAAATCGAGTGGAAAATTTTTTCGTCCCCATTATCGAGGGGTAAAATCGTGGTGCGCCGGTAATGGAACAAACAGAATGACGAAAGATAGAGATAAAATCGAAGAATAAATACAGTCGAGACCGATCGATTAATTGATCGAAAGTATGCAGTATCTCGGTACGTTTCTGACAAGAGTATGTTGAGAAACGTACGTACGTTTCAATTAATTAAGCCATTTTATGCCATTAATTTACTTTGCTCTTCGCTTTTAGTTTATCCGAGGTTCGTTTGAAATTTTTCACTCGACCGTGGATGTACAAAAAAAAAAGAAGAGAAGAGAGAGAAAGAAAACAAAAAAGACTTGGAAAAGAAAGAAGAAACCAACCAACTTTCCGCGACTTTGTTTCCTTTTTCTTCCCTCGTTTCAAAAACTTCTTGTTTGCTCTTCTGTTTTCCCTTTTCCTTTTTTTTTATTCTGCCCCCCCTCTTTGTTCCTTTTCTCGTGTTGCAATCAGTCTCGAGAGAGGATAAATAAAAGAGAGTCAATTTTCGTTATTTGTTAATTCATTCTCGATTGGAACGAATATCGAGTAGAGCATATAAAAGAATGGAATATGTGTATACAGAGAAACGAATGTTTGTTCGTTTTCTGGTAATAGTTTCCATTTTCTCCGACTCGCTATTGGATTCGATTCTTTAATTTCAAGTGGTAGTAGTGTTTTTTGATTTATTTATTGACGGATATTTTTTTCATACGCAGAATAAACTTTACTTTTTTTTCTTCAAATTATCTTAAGAAAAAGATGAATCAAATAGGAATTACTTGTTCGATATTTTTATCTTGCTCGTTGATATAAATATATTTATTAGCATCAATTATTCATCAAATGTGTCAAAATCGAGAGAATCTTTTTTAATTTTTACAAAAAAAGAAAATAATTTAGAAATTAAAAACGAAGAAGAAAAATGTTAAGAGAAATTACGAAACTTTTTTGATTTTTAATCCGCCATTTTCTTCCGCGTTGAATAATTTCGATTTAACGAATTTCATCGCGATTTGTCTTGTTCTTTTTTTTTTTTTTTAACGAACGTTAATCAGTTATTTAAAGTTTCCCAGTTCGACGAGTTCCTTAAATTATTGCAAAGAAAATTTACAAAGTTTTTCCAACTCGTCCACCACGTTTTTCCTTCGTGTCTTGGTGGAGAAGTTTCGAGAATCGAAATCACGTTCCTTTTATTATCATCGGGCAATCTCCCGGGTAATTTTTCGCCGGGAAAGTTGGCTTGCGGAAAAAAAATTACAAAACTCTTCAAAACTTCTTTTCACTTTTTCCCACCTTTCCTCGTATCCTCGAGCTGCGAGCATCTAATACCTGTTGCCCCAAGATTCCTCCAACCCCTCCCATTAGAAAATCTCATAAAATGTGTACACACATATCCTCCTTATCTCACATAAATCGCTTGCCAGACAAAGATTTAATAATTCGAATTAAACCTTCCTCGCTTCTCCCTCTTCTTAATTTCCAATAATAAATAAAATTTTCGTTTCAAAATTTAGAAATCTTTTCATCTCCTCCATAATAAATTTCACTCAAACTTATTCAACTTACTTTTAATTAAAAACGCAACAACAATTTTTAAAATATTAAATTCATCGATCTTCTTCTTCTTCTTATTATTGTTATTGAACGAGAAGACGTTGGGAGCTCTTTGCCGACGGATGAGTTGTCCGGAGCATCGAGTTCGACAGCGGCCGCGGGAGCAGGTGTGTCCATCATCGGCGGCGTTGTCGGCGGGACAACGAACCAGGCCAGCTCCGACAAGGATCAATCGGTGTCCACGTCGTCCGTCGTCACACCGGCACCGACCCCCAAGTCCAGCCAACCGGCGAGCACCGCCTCGGCGGCAACGCCGACACCGACACCGCCGACCTCCACCCCGGTACCTGGAGGCCTCGTTGTCGAAAGGAGCCCCTCCGCCGTCAGCGACGCCTCCAAGAGTGGCTCTGACATGGTGGTAAGTCTCCTTCTCCAGTATCGAATAATTTGACAATTCGGGGTGCAGTGATTGTTTAAAAATAATTTTAGAATTTTGAGAACGATGTGAGGAGTTCTTAAAAGTTTTGATTTGATTAATCATTTGCTCGAATTTAATTTCAGTATTCAGGTTAGATGTAGAATTAAGGGAAACAGTATAATTTATGGAAGAGAAGGATTCATAGCTTTTGAAAAATTCCAGACAAATTTCTTCAAACGAATAATTCCTCGAATTATTATTATATATATATTAATTATAATTAATATATATAATCGAATTATAATTATATATATATATAACAACAGACAGAATTGTGAATGTGGAATAGGGGAAGGATCTTGGGCAGTTTTGCTCTACCATTTTGCACCTCGTTTCAACCACTATCATCACCATTCTCCTGGCTACTAATAACTTCGCTATTACTCTCGCTAATATCACCTATCATCATCGCAACTATTGCTATCGTTTCACTCCACCCTGTGGGAATGGCAACGAGGGATATTATCGTAGAGGTATCACGTTATCACGCTGGAAGATTTACTCGATCGTTAAACTCGCTCACGAGTAATTTTGCAATCGATTAACGCGGAACTGGCCGTGATGAAGGGAATTGCGCGGAATTTCTTAATGGCGTATGCAAGTTTCTTAATTTTCGGAATGCGCAGAGGATTGGTGGAAACGGTTGCTCGTTATTAAGAGCACCATTCGTCTTGAAATACTTTCACGCCGCGTACTACGAATTCCGTTTCCTTCTTGGAAGAGGGAAATTTGTAATACAAGATTGTGGAATTTAATTGTTTTTGTCTTCAATCTCCTTTGTAGTAAAATAGGAAAGAAAGGAATTTTGAAATATAGATAAATTTGAAGGAAAAATTTTTAAGAATTGAAGAATATTATAGATGTTGAAAATTATGAGAAATTTTTAAATATTATCAAAATCTTGGATAATATAAGATATCTGAGTGAATATCGTTAAAAATTGTGAACCTTGAAATAACACAGAATAATATGATCAATTTGAGATGAAAAAAGAAGAAAAAAAAAAAAAAAGAAAAGGAAAACGAATAAAATGAAAATTTTATTGAAATGAAAAGTCATATAATGACATGGAAATGTTATCGCATGAATAAAAGAACAACATTATTATGAAAATTAGATTGGGATGGATCAATATTTATTTCGACATGCGACGAGATTCATTTGTAACGATATCGATGAATAATGTAAATTACATCGAGATTGCGTCTTGCTCGTTACATCGATTCTCGTTTACCGGAAGCGGTTCCAGGTAGGGGTGTTCCAGTTAATTGCGTCATTCGAGTTGTTTTTAGAAAAAAAAAAAAAAAAAAAAAATGTATAATTACTTCTTCCCCCTTAGCTGTTAATTTTATATCATCGATATTTTCGTTCGAGAGAAAGGAAATTGTTATTCATTAATATTTTATATTTTCGTATCGTATTATATTTGTATCATATTTAATTCTCTTCTCTTATTTCTTAAATTTTTTTTTTTTCTAAATTCTAATTTCTTAACGATCGTAATAATTCATACGAAGAAGAATAAGGAAATATGAATATTCTGAGAAAAAAAATGGGACGCATTAGGTTTTAAATAATTTTAATTTTCAAAATGTATATAGATAGGGGAGCTTTATAACGTTGTAGTATCGCATGTCTGAATATACTATTTGCATTCTGAGAACAGTGGCAGAATGAGGTGTAGCGATCGAAACAGATGCCTTGATTAGCATTGGCGGATACCTGATAATCGTGTAATAGCATTACGATGAGAATGCTTCTCACTATGTTTGTCATGTATCTGCATAATCATGTTGTTCTCCCAAACCGATATTACTGAATAGCTGAAGATTTCCACGAAAACAAGCCACTTGGGAAGTTTCCATTCAATTTTCGTAGAACAGATATTTTGGAATTCAATTTAAACTTGTAGAAATCTATCAAAGATATCGTTACAAGAAATTCTATCTTTTATGAGATAAAAGATATCTATTATCCTTCAATGAGAGAATTTCTTTAAATAGAATTATTTATCGACGATTGAAAATTGACTAAAATACCCGAGTACGAGTAAAATCCTATTAAAAACATGTTAAAATTAGAATAACTTTGCACCGCTATAAGTCCGAAGATAGTAACTTCCGGTCAACGAATGAAATCCCATTAGAAGCGTGAAATCTTCCCCTTTAAAATGCTTTTTGATTTATCTCGATACGACTTCCGGTTTCCAAGATATCGTCCTATAAAGAAAAGATAATTTTTAAATCCGATTAGACTCGATTAAAATTTGGAAAACTTTGAACCGCCATAACTTCGAAGATAATGATTTACGGTAAACGAATGAAAGACCATTAGAAGCGTGAAATCTTCTCCTTTAAAATGCTTTTTGATTTATCTCGATACGACTTCCGGTTTAGGAGATATCGTCCTATAAACAAAAGATAATTTTTAAATCTGATTAGACTCGATTAAAATTTGGAAAACTTTGAACCGCCATAACTCCGAAGATAATGACTTCCGGTAAACGAATGAAATCCCATTAGAAGCGTGAAATCTTGTTCTTTAAAATGCTTTTTGATTTATCTCGATACGATTTCCGGTTTCCGAGATATCGTCCTATAAAAGAAAGATAATTTTTAAATCCGATTAGAATCGATTAAAATTTGGAAAACTTTGAACCGCCATAACTCCGAAGATAATGACTTCCGGTCAACGAATGAAATCTCATTAGAAGCGTGAAATCTTCCCCTTTGAAACGTTGTTTTATTTATCTCGACATGACTTCCGGTTCCCAAGATATCGTCGTGTAAAGGAAAGAGTGATTTTTTAATCGTTTACCATCTCCATCCTTGTCCCTTATTCTCGCCTCTCGCTTTTACCTTGTCTCACTAACCTATTCCAAATTGCAGACAAGCGACAGACGCGATTCCTGGAAAAATATAGTACACGGATTCCTGGAAAGGACTAATATGCATTTCCAAGAAAATATTCCATTCATAATCTGCGTTAAACGCTATGGACATTTTGAGCTCTTATATCTCGGCAACCGATTGAGATATCGAATTGAAACAAAAAAGGATTTAAAGAAGATAGTTTCCTCTATCTTTTGAATAGGTTTTAATGTTATTTGTATCATGTTTTCTTTTAATATATTACTTGAATACGTTTTAGCTGCATAAAAATCTATAATCTAATTATCTATCAATTGTTTGTAATAGTTTTCAATGATCATTCAGTATTATTCTAAATTATTATTATCGTCATTTCTTATTTATTTATTATTTGCATTTATATTAACCTAATTAGTTATAGATAAAAAGAATCGTTTATCAGTTGCCGCTAAATTATCCTTTAACGCGAAGAAAAATGTTCACCGTGAAAGAAAAGTTTCACTAATAAAAATGAACGGCGAATATTTTTCTTAATAGAGATAAATTGAACGAAAAAGAAATCTCTGTAATTTGCTAAGAGCAGAAGGCGTTGCTTCTAGCCGACACGAGAAATATGATAATGTACATCCCAAAATGATGGAAGACATTCGTTCAGAAATGGGTGCGTGTTCTTTTACCACGCTTTTTCTTCATCCTCTAAGAGATCCATCTTCCAAGAAAATCGGTCTCGCAAGACCTTCTATTTTCTCCCCTTTCTACCAACTATATATATATATATATATTTTTTTTTTTTATCTCACGACGATCCCATGACCTTCTTCCAGTTATGGCTTAAATCGATTAGTACCATTAATATTGTGATAAACAAAATATTTCTCATTAAATATTTTTCTTATGTACCAGCCTTCATTACTTTTTCCATTACTTCCCTGAAATGTGTATAGACATATACTAAGACGAATTTCCAAATATTCATCACATTTCTATCAAATGTCAACGAATCTAAGCCAACCAAAACACTTCATCCCTTCACTTTCCTCGATCATACGTGCATAATTCAATGCATCGTTTCTTCATCGTGTTCCAACTTATAATATAATCCTCTTCGTAAACAATAGCCCATAATTCACTGCATCGCGTTTCCTCATCGCGTTCCAGTTCCATTAAATTTCCATCGAGAAGCAACGCGATCTAAGAGGCGAAGTTTCGAATCTATTCAAATCACTCTCTCTCTCGATAATCTCCATCCCCCTTTCCAAAACGCATACATACGTATCCATACAATTTTCTCGTTCCTATCCAATCTCTATCTCTAAATTTCTATCGAAAGGCGATCTCTCCTTTTTTTCCCCTCTCCCTCTTCCTCCTAACCTAATTCCACCTTCTCTTCGCTCGCCTTATCGAAAAGACGCGTGACAAAAGAAAGAAGAAGAAGAAGAAGAAAAAAATTGCAATATTTACACGAGGGACGAGAATGCTCGACGAGGACGTGAAAGGCGGCCAAACCGCCCCTTCCCAACCTTCGCAAGGTTAACGATATTCTCGTTTCGATAGCGTGATCCATGAGAAGAAGATCCGCCGGATGCACGCGATGTGTCTGCATCCGTGGTATCCGAGTTCTCGACCTCTCGAGTGACGCTCTCCTCCCCTTTTCTCTCTCCTCTCCTTTGTGCCCCCCCCCCCTTCCGAACGATCGAGGAAAGATATACCCGGTATCGCGACAAAACCATCCTCCATCAACCCCTGTAATTAGCCTAATTTGGAATAATAATAATAATAATAATAATAGTAATAGTATAGTAATAGTATAATAATAATAATAGTAATACCGCGAAATTTCTTTTCTCCTTTTTTTTCTTTCGTTTCATTTTCAATCTACTCTCTCCCTTTTCTCTTTCCTCTCCTTTGTGCCCTCTTTTCGAACGATCGAGGAAAGATATACCCTGTGTCGCGATAAAACCATCCTCCATCAACCCTTGCTTTTTCTGTAATTGGCCTAATTTGAAATACGAAATAATAATAATAATAGTATAATAATAATAGTAATGGAATACGAAATAATAATAATAATAGTAATACCGAGGAATTTCTCCTCTCCTTTTTTTTCTTTCGTTTCCTTTTCAGTCTGCTCTCTCCCTTTTCTCTCTCCTCTCTTTTGTACCCCCTTTTCGAACGATCGAGGAAAGATATACCCTGTGTCGCAATAAAACCATCTTCCATCAATTCCCGTCTCTCCTGTAATTGGCCTAATTTCGAATAATAATAATAAAAATATACCCTGTGTCGCGATAAAACTATCCTCCATCAACCCCTGCCTCTTCTGTAATTGGCCTAATTTAGAATAATAATAATAATAATAATAATAATAATAATAATAATAATAGTAATACCGCGGAATTTCTCCTCTCCTTTTTTTTCTTTCGTTTCATTTTCAATCTACTCTCTCCCTTTTCTCTTTCCTCTCCTTTGTGCCCCCTTTTCGAACGATCGAGGAAAGATATACCCGGTGTCGCGATAAAACCATCCTCCATCAATCCCCGCCTCTCTTGTAATTGGTCTAATTTAATAATATAACAATAATAATAATAGTAATACCGATCGCGGAATTTCTCCTCTCCTTTTTTTTCTTTCGTTTCCTTTTCAGTCTGCTCGGTTTTTTTTTTCTTTGGCGAGGTCAATAAAACGATTGGGGGATGGAAATGGAGTTATCGAATCGGGATGTTCCCTGCCATTTGGATGGAGATGGATAGTGGTGGTGGTTTCCTTGAGTTGAGAAGGATTTGTTGAAAGTTGCTTGTTGTTGTTGTTGGTTTGGGTATTCGACCTGATTGAGGAAGTTTGATGGATTTTGTAGGATTTCTTAGGGTAGTTGGATATTGTGATAATATTATTATAATATTACGAAGAAAAATTTAATTTTTTTTTTTTTTAATTGTTCACACGTGAGAGTAGAATTTCTTTCTCGATCATGATTATAAAAAAATGAGGATGATAAAAAAATTTTTATTCCAATGTTATATGATATTGTGATTTCGATAAGGGAATAATTTTTTTCGATGCCTTTGTATATTATTAGTAGTGTATCTGGAGAAAATTTTATGGATAAACAGAAATGACAGGTGTAAGTTTCATAATTAGGAAGGAAGAGGTTAAAATTGGAAGCACAGGGTCGATAAAGCCAAGTTCTCCAGGTTTCTGGAAAATTGTTGAAAGCAAAAACCGGAATTCTAATTTAATAGAGAGCAAATATGAGGAGAGGGGGAGGGGTGAGATTTCATGCATGTGGCTTGACTTTTTGTCGCGCCGACACGAGGAAGATGGTCGCTAATTACGATAGATTGTCTCGTTAAACGTCTTATTTACACGTCTTGGCTTTGTTTTCAGCGTAATTAGGTCCCGACTGAAATTTCAAATATTTAAGCTGAGGGACAGAATGATTTAATTAAGCAGAAACGGACATTAACGAGGCAGAAGTTAATTTCTAACACAATTTTTAACTTTAATAATTTCTCAAAGAAATTTTTATTTTATCTATAAATTTTATATTTTGTTATCTTTTGTTTTTTGCGTAAATTTATTTGTTAATTCGAATTTTTTCGTTTAAAGAAAATGAATAGTCCTGATTTTATTTTAATTTTACTTGAAATAAATATAATTTTTTCACGATTTGTTAAAAATATGGCAATTTGTATTTCATATATGTTATCACTATCCATAAATTATATATATATTTGCAAGATATATTATTTAAGATAAAGTAATACAAAATAAAAATAAATAAATAAAACTTTCGCAATATTCAACAATTCTGGAAATGGAATGAAATCAGAAAAGCATTTAAGAATCAAGAATCTTGCTTTACATCTTTATCATGTCTTTAATTATCCAACTCGATTCAAATTCCACAAAAGAAACGCTCACCATTTGAAACTTCCAGTATGAAAGATTATAAAGTTTCCTTGGAAAATCGTATTAACGATTCTTGTTTTGAAATTATTAATACATATTCATGCTACACAAAGGAAACAGCTAGAAAAGTGGGATGAAGTTTATTTCAAATTGGAAAAAAAAAAAAAAAGGAAAAAGAAAACGAATGAAACGGAGCTCTGTAGTTTGCCTTGTTGATAAGGTGCCTTAAGGTTGAAAGAGAGTTGTGCAAACTCGGCGAAAAGTTGCTTTTCCAACTGATAAGTTGGGATTCAATTATCGACCGAGCGAAATCGCGTCGAATTTCTAAGCTGCTTACTTGACGTTCGATGGTAATTGAAAAAAGCGGCGGATGCAATCCAACTTTCTTTAATCCTCGACTCTTGTCAATATGTTCCTACGAATTCGGTTGCGATTCAG
The DNA here is from genome assembly GCF_003254395.2 of Apis mellifera. Taxonomy (NCBI): domain Eukaryota; kingdom Metazoa; phylum Arthropoda; class Insecta; order Hymenoptera; family Apidae; genus Apis; species Apis mellifera. Next base: position 6,157,528 of record NC_037646.1, read on the forward strand.
AGAGGATCTTGGATAATCCTAATAAAAGAGGTATATAATGGAAACGAGAAGAAGAAGATCATCTTTAATTATTTATAAATTCGAATTAATTAAATAATTTATTTTTCTCAAGTGATTTATAAAAATAGTTTTTACTCTAATCTTGACCTAGTATTAATAGAGAGTTTAAATTTAATTGAAATTGGTTCAGTGGCTTGGCACGGAATATGTTACAAAGTCTGAAACTTCTCCCTAAGGACACAACACGTTTGTGGCTTCCTTTAAACTGCTACCAAACTGTTTGTCATATCGAGAACCTTTTTAAACAAATCTTCTTCTTTAAATGTTATCAATATTAATTATATACAGTTATTAAAAGAAATTATGAAGTAAGATTTGATAAGTAAAATTGTTATGATTTTATCTTATTTTTACAATTGTAAATTAATTAAAAAACCAATTGTGTGTAAGCACAAGGAGATCGAACATTTTTTTCAAAAACTAGGGCGCTTCTGTAATTGTTTTTTTTTTTTTTTTTTTTTTTTAAATAAAGATAGAAACACGAAAGAAAGTAATTGTTAACTTCTCGTATATATTTTTTCTTCTTCTTTTTTTCCACTCCCAAAAAGTAGGTCGGCGTATACAGAAACTAGTAGTAGTAAAATCACATCTCTAGAGTACATTTTTCTGCATAAAAAATTATTTTGAGACACGAATTCTACATTAATAATTCAAATACTATACAAATAATATACTCTGTGAAATTAAATTTCGAAGAACAACATAATTAGGAATTCAATTTCGTGATAATCCTCTTTTATAATCCAACTTTATTTTATTTAATTTTCATCCCGATATTAATTATATTCGTCTTTCTAATTTAATTTGAACTTAGTATTAATGTTTATGTATTAATAATACCTTGATGGCCGCTGCGAGTAGTAATATCAACGCAAAGGCCGCCGGTGGCCGGAATTAACTATTAAGTTGCAACATATGGAAATGCTGCTCTCTCAAATGAAACCTTGAACACACGTAATTTCTTTGGATTATACATTTTATTAATTATTGGAATAATTTATTGACTTTTGACTTTTCATTTTCATTTTCCAAATGATTCGTTTATTTCAAAATTTTAGATTTTACAATTACATTATCATAGAATTATAGATCTCGATTTTTAGAACGTTAAAATTTTCCAATTTTGAAGTTATTTTAAAGAAATTAAGAATCATTTCAAAATCATCTCTCTTTCTTTCAACAAAAAATCAATCTCTCTCAAATTCCTTACTCTTGTAATAACAATAAAGAAAGAGAAAGAGAGAGAAACAATTAATGAAAAATAAAATCTTATCTATATAATTCAGTGAAATAACTCCACTCAATAACTTTATTTATTAAGATAGAGAACAATTTAATACAATACAATAAAATGAAAAAGAAAAAGAAAATATTAGAGATAAGTGGTAATAAATTTCCAAAAAGAAAGAGTATAAACAAATCTATCTGTAAGGGAAGATCACATCAGAGCCATCTGATGTTTTAACGTAGTAAATCTTTGTCATTAAGTCTGGAACACATATTGATTCTCAACAGCAACAATTTCACTGTGACTCGTGAAAAATTTCTCTCTCTTTCTCCCTTTGAAACAATTGAAAGTCGAAATAAGAAATCGTGGAGATACGAAAGAACAATTCCATCCCCCCCAGGGACCATTTCGATGCTCGTTGTTAAAACATTTCCTCTCCGGTCACCGAAATATCACGGCCATTACAATTTCAACGAACGATTCGAACGCCATTTTTGAATATTAACGAGGCCGTCGCATCGTCAATTTTAATCGCGTTCAATCGCGTGAATACACGTGTTTGAAAATCGTTTTTTGTTGGTAGTTCTGTGAATACAGATACAGGTGTTCCCATTTTCTCGCCACTTTCAAAATGGGTGGAATCACGTTCGATTATTGGCCAAGTTGAATGCGGTTAATCGAGGTGGCTCTGATCTCGGTTTTGGATGATTTTGGAGGAATTTTTTTCACTGATATTAATTTCCACTGAGAAGTTATGGAGCTAATTTGGAACGAGATAATCAAGATCTGAGAATTTCAATTGGAAAATTTTAATTTGATTAAATTTTATTCAATTTATTATATAATTTCTCTGGAGTGAAAAATATTAATGATTTTAATGAAAACTTTCGACATTATTTCTTGAGTTATTATTAATGAAGATCTTTGGAATTACTTCAGTTAAAAAGGAATTGAAAATAACGAAGATTAATATGTTGGAATTTGAAAAACATAGAATTGAAGTTTTCGAAGAAGAGAAACACGAGACACGCAATCTTCGAGGTAAGAATAGAAAAAATCTCGGGAATAAAATATTCAATATCAAATGTAAAATATGAGAGTTGAAAAATTTCTTTGGCACAAGCTCCTAGAATTCAAATTCTGAGAAACTTCGTACGACAGAACAAAGGGAAAAGAATCTCGATCCTCGTCGCAAAGCTCTCCTTGTTTCTCGTTCAATTTTCATTTCGTTCAACCAGCGCACTACTATCGCAAAATATTTCAAATAATATCTACCAACCATTCCCTCTCATCGATTTCTCCTGCTTTAAAAGTTGCACGATAAAGGAAAGTACAACATCGTTTCGAAAGAAATTTTATTATCAGCACAGTTTCCTATTTGCCGTCTTGGCTGTATTACTCGGCGTTTAACTCACTTTGATAAAGTCAATCGTCAGAAGAAGAACCGTCCAGAAACTGTGTAGAAAAAGAAGAAGAAGAAGAAAAAGAAAGAGATGAGAAAGAAAAAGAAAAAAATACTTCCTCGAGAGGGAACGATTTATCGAAACTTTAAAAAAAAATGTCCTTGTCACGATAAAGTTGCGTTGAGTTGCAATTGTCTTGATAAGCGATAAGGATTCCTGTGCAGTTGAAATCATTCTAAATTCGTTAATAATTCGTTCATTACGAGGAGAAGAGTCGATAAAAATTTAAAGTTCTGAATAATTGCTTCCGGTTGGTGAGATATGACTGTTAAAATAGTACGAAACGAGCCTTCTTTCTTTAAATTGATTAATAGGGGCTGCTCCTTCGAGAAAGTTAAACGAAAGTAAGGAGGTTCTGCTTTGAGTAATATTTCTTTCTTGATGAAAGTAGAGAAAGATTGAAAATTGAATTCTGACGTGTAATTGTAGTTTAACAATGTGGAGACGTTGGAAATTTCGGATTTTCTAATGAGATTTGTATATATATAAAGTTATTAAAACATAAAAGATAAAAAAAAAGAAAATGTATTTATTTGTAATTCATAAATATGTTTCTTTTTAAGTTTAGAAAAATTTTAGTATCATGAGAAACATTTGAAATTCCATTAAGAATATTTAATTATTTTATTTTAAATTTTTATTTAAAAAAGAAAAAATATTCAAAAGTTTCTTTCTTTTCAAAAGAGAAAAATTATTTTTTATGGTGATTTTTTCCTTTATTCTTCTTGTTTTCGATAGGGAAATCATGGTATATCATTTTAAAAATATTTTTTCAATGGATATATTCCATTGACAAAAAAGAAACAATGCGAGTTTTTCTTTAGACTTTTCTTTCCTTCGTTCTTTCATTCTCTTGTTTTTTCGTATATTTTTCCTTGTAACGAGAACTATTGACCTATATCCCTCATTCTTGTGATCTTCTTCCATCTTACCTCGTTCCTAGCTCAAGCGATAATTAGAAAATTTCATCACGTTAATTGCGATATTTACACGCTTTCTTGGGAGAATTTAAATTTTGTTTGTCGGAAACACGAGTCAGAATACGTTTATAAACATTATCTATGTTTTGTGGATTAACTTCAAAACGTGGAATAATAAAGAATGCATGACAAAAAAATAATAATAATTAAAAAAAAATATGTAATTCATATATATATTTTTATAGATCAGTATATCTAAAAAATATTCTTCAAATATTATTCTTTAGATAAATTAATGAATATATAAAATATATTTATTATTTTAAAAAGTTCAGTTATTTGTACCTAAATTTGTACCTATAATATGTTTAAAAGAACAAATTTTTCTAATTTCTGAAATAGAATTTACAATACAATAAAATAAGCAAATATAAAAAATAAAAAAGAAAATGATGTCCAAGGAAATAGAATTTCTTTATAGAATAATTATTTGTATTTTTTCTGAAAGAATTGTGATATACGATACAACATCTATTTCTTATCTCTTTCTCTTTTTTTCACTTCTTTTTAAAAAATATCTACTCGATATACGTATAATAAATGATAAGTGTTGTGAATCGATGAAAGGTTTCAGAGAATAGCTTGAAGCAACGACAATGTATCAAGCTTCTTTTTCTTTTTTCTTTGCAATTTTAACACATCTTGTTATCTGACAGAAGAGGCAATGTACATACCCGAGGCAATGAAATTGAAAGAGAGAAAATGTAACACGAGTTTTTTGTCGACCCTTGTGAGGCTAATTATTTTACTTCTTCTGGTATCTATAATAGTTTTTTAACGAAGAAGAATCTTTTAAATGAATAAAGTAATTTTAATAAAAAATGGAAATTATAAAAGTTTAAAATTGAAAATTCTCATATTTTTTCATATTTCATAAAAATTTATAGTATTATTATCTTCAGAATAATTTTGATTAAAAATTATTCGAAACAAAAATTTGAATAAACTTAAATTTTTGTATTAATAATTTTTAAAAAAATTTTTTTTAATTATTTCAATTAAATTGAGAATTTTAATTAAAAATTTCAAGTTTTATACAAAGAGTTTTTGATTTAACATTATTTATAATCGTTTTAGAAAATTTTTGTCCATTATTGGAGAAGGTTTGAACATATTAAATATCACATGAATTGTTTTAATATCGTTTTCACACATTGGAAAAATCTCGACGCAAATATATCGTGTAAAAGAGTCGCTCTTTATTTTGTTCAGTTACCAGGATTCAACAATTACGCATAACGCGCTTTTTTTATTCGAATTTTGGCAACCTCGACGCCTGATTCATTTTAAAATTGCGACATAATTATTATTAAAAATGAAACAATGTGATTTTATACATGTTAAATGATCGTTTATGAAATATTATTTTTGCAATTTATTCGTTGTTTCATTTTAATGACATAAAGAGAAAAAATACGAGTGAAAATTGAAGGATTGGAATAATAACGAATATATATCATTAGTTATTATTTTAATGAATTTTGTATTATAATGAAATAAATCTGAAAGTTGAAATTCAAATATTGAAACTTGTAATATCAAGTTGTACGAGTTTAAAGTTTCCCTAGTTTGAATTCCAAGAGTCAAATTGTAGATTTCAAATTAGAGATTTCAAATTGGAAGTTCCAAGTTCGAAATTATAGATTCGAAATTGTATATTCTTAGTTGCTAGTTTCTACATCGAAATTTTGAATTCGAATTTCCCAATTGGAAGATGAGAATATACGTAATTCTATTTTTCATTTATGTGTTTTCCATTATTCAAATTTCAGATTTAGATTAAAAATTCCAATTTTTTAGATTTTAAATGATCATAAATATCGTATTTTATGATTTCCTAGTTTCTAGTAACTTTTTAAATAGGGACCAGAACAAAACCTAACCTAAATTAGTTTAAATTTATAGTTCTAGTAATTTCTAGTAAATTGAAAAATCTAGATTCCAAATTCAAATCGAAATTTTACAATATTTCCAAATTTTATTTCGTATACATTTGAAATTTCTATTCTATTTCTCTCCATAATTTTTCACCGATTTCTTTGTTAACTGTTAAGAGATAAGATAAGCTTGATGATAAATGGCGGATCGATCAGATACATCATATTGAATTTATGTATTGTATGTACTGTTGTAGCTGAACACGGAATGGGCACAAGTTGAGGTAATAAATCTAATCAATGATGGCAGCGGTCTTGGATTCGGAATCGTGGGTGGACGAAGCAGCGGTGTTGTCGTCAAGACAATCCTTCCAGGGGGTGTCGCCGATCGAGTAAGTAAATTTGTCAAAAATAATACGAAATCGTCAAATAATATCAAAATCCATTTATTTCCAAATTATTTCCATATATACAAAAAAAAATCAAAAATATGTATATAAAAATCTTTCATTCGATACTTTATAATTTTATTTCTTTTTAATTTAACATTTTCTAAATTTCCTTTCATATAATAAATTCATCTTTTCTTATGAAAGAAATTTCGTGTATGATATTCGATAAAATACATAAATCGAATTAGCCGGGATATCGTGATATTTTGGCATCGAATTTCGAAATAAGATTCCATAAATAATAATAATAGAAATATAATGACACAAAATTAAACGAGGCAGAAATATTTAATGGTAATCGATCGGGGAATTAAACACGGTGTTTTCTCGATACAAATTTCAGGATAATCGGTTGCAGAGCGGGGACCATATATTACAAATCGGCGATGTCAATTTGCGGGGAATGGGAAGTGAACAGGTTGCGGCAGTCCTGCGACAATCCGGCACGCACGTGCGTCTCGTTGTCGCGCGACCTGTCGAACCAACCTCGCCGGATTACCAGGTATTTTTCTTAATTTTCATAATCTTTCAATTGCATCATATGATGGAAACTTTTGAATATATTGAGATGTTTGAAAATCGAGAAACTTTGCAAAAATTCGAATTAAAGATATTTAGGAAATTTGAGAAGTTGAAAAGAAGAATTGAAGAATTTGAAGCTTCCATAATGTATTGATGAAAAGTTTGAAAGGAAGTTTGAGATAATTTTCTATTTGGAAATTGGAAAGATTTCGAAGATTCTCGAAGATAATTTGGAAATCGTAAAGATTGCAAGAAAATGTAATGAAATTTATTTTAAAAGTTTGAGAAGCTGAAAGCTTGATACTTTGAATGTTCAAACTTGTTGTAAAAAAAAATTGGAAATTGCGTTGTTGGAGATATTTTATTTTTCTTTCGTTAAAATTACTTTTCTTGGTAAAATTCTTGGTTTCTTTCCCCCCTTGAAAAGTCTGATGAAATGGTTCAATCGGAATTCTCATTAATTAAATGGCGGCGAGGCGTTTTCATTAAATCATTGGATCGGTCTGTTTGCACGGTAAATAGTGTCATAATTGATCTGGAAGGCATTATATAAGTTGAAAGCACTTTAACTCTTCGGCTTTCCTCATTTTCGTGGTAGCTAATGTCATTTTTATTCATATTTTATAATACAACTTATTTACGACTCCACTTAAACAAATTTATTTATAACAGAAAAAAGTATCTATTAACTTAATGGACAAGAATATAAAAAATATGTTAATTTTACAAGTTTAAAAAGCAACTCGAATATGTAAAGATAAAAGGAAGATATGGATTCATAATGATATCAATTTCTTGATAATATCTCAATATTTTCATTCATTTTTATGATCAAGAAGGATATGAATTAAATTAGAAACTTATTAAACGTTATATATGAATATATGCAATAATGTTAATAGGATTACATATTATTGATCACAACTACTAATGGAATATATAATGCAATCATATTTAAAATATGCTAAATAAACGATAAAATTTTCCACAAAAATAATTACCAACTAAAAATAACCAAAATTAATCGTATGAATATATATATATATTTCCATAATACAAAATTATTTAAAAAATTTATTGTCATATGCGATAGAATTTTCTACAAACAATAAAGTAACACGATTATCTTTTAATAATTTTTATAGAAAATTTGCTACGTGACAATATTCTATAATTACCAAGATCAATAATATAAATCTATACTATATTTTCTTTGAAAATATATCTTTTTTAAATGTACATTATATACATTACTCGATAATCGAACAATAATAATGAAAACCTTACCAAATCAGCCATTACAATAGATAATATTTATAAATAGAAAATAAAACGGATCGTCCTCGATACGAATTTCGAGGCAGAGATTCCAATGGAATACCACGTTTCAGGCACTCGGCAGCCACGCTCCGATCGTACCAACCAAGATTCTGGGTGACCCGGAGGAGTTGGATCGTCACCTGGTGCACAGCGTGCCGGAGACGTACAACATGCGCCACGTGCAGCCCGACAGCGCGTACGACAACGGCTTCATGTACTCTCAAGAATCTGACGTCGAGATGCACGTGAGTCGGTTACAGCTTTATGAGATTTCATCCTTCCTCCATTTTGTTCTTTGTACCTCTCCGACACGTTTGTGTCAAGGTAATCCGTATTCCAAAATAGATTTCCACCTTTCTTTCTATATCTTCCTCAAGGATATAGAAAGTGTTAGTTGAAAATAATTGTGATAAAGAAAATCCCATGTTTCAATCATCTTTCAAGAATTAATTTGTTCAAATCTCTTCCTTAATAATAATAATAATAATTCTTAATTAATATTTTAATTATAAATTAATTTGAGAATCTATACAAATATATAATTATATTAATATTTTAATTATCTATAAATTAATTTGAGAATCTAATACAAATATATAATCATAATTTCAAGTAAATTGAAATGTAGAATTCCTTCTCCGTTCTATTTTCTTCTCTACCGCCATCTTTTCATTCCTCTGTTGATTCCTCCAATATTTCCCGCATTTGCATATCATTCCTCGTTATTATGGCCGGGCTATTATCTCGAAAGGATGGGTTATTCGGTAGGCAAGGCCAGGTCTCATCATGGACGTAGTACGCAACCCAATGCCAATTGGAGCGATGCCAGTGATACCGACGGTTCCGGTGCAGATCCCGGAACTTCCGGTCCTCACCATGGACACCATTGATGTTAACTCACTGCCAGAAATGGAACGATTCACCGTCGAGCTTAAGAAAGATATTTACGGCCTCGGGATTACCATCGCTGGATACGTGTGCGAGAAAGGTAATCTCTCAAGAGAAACTCAACAAGAATTATTTCTGGAGAATTCGAAGTTGAAGGAAAATAAAAATCTTGGAGATATTAGGCCATGAAGAAATAAATATTGAGATGTTTGAAAATTCGAATTTGGAATTAAAGATATTTAGGGAATTTGATTATCTTTGTATTCGTGGAAAGTATGAATATTTAAAAATCAAAGTTTGGAGATGAAAGAAATTTTTCTTTTTCTTTGGAATCTCGAAAATCGACGAGCTTTTCGTTTGAAAAAAATTACAACAATTGATATCGTTCAATTTCATTGAAGTATAGTAATTTTTAATACACGTTTTTTGATTCTGAATTGCAGAAGAGTTATCTGGCATTTTCGTGAAGAGCATCAGCGAGGGAAGCGCGGCAGACTTGAGCAACAAGATTCAAATAAACGATAGAATAGTGGAGGTGGACGGCCATTCTTTACAGGGTTACTCAAATCACGAGGCTGTGGAGGTGTTACGGCGTACAGGGCAAACGGTAGTCCTTTGCCTGGAGAGATATCTACGTGGACCAAAGTACGACCAGCTTCAACAGGCAATAGCGGCCAGTGAACTGAGACTACCTCAACCGAGCTCTCCATCCATCACCAGTTTGCCAAGCTTCCCGATTAGCGCGGTATTTTCTTTAAAATTCCTAATGAAATCAATATTTTTGTACAACAAGGTATACATATAATATGAAAAAAGATTGTTTCTGTTGTATCGTACAGATAATTATTAATATTATTGAATTTTACTTTTATTTTTATATAAATGTGTAATCGTGGTTTAGAGACTTGGTGTTATTATATTCAATATTTTTCAACGATATTCTTAATGCACGGCAAAATGTGTATAAAATATTCCATTGCAGGATGGGGAAACCACTACTGAAATAGAACCTGAAGGAGAGTCGCATACGACCGTGGACAGCGCGATTCTGCAGGATGGTGATCGCGAAAGATCGTCGGATGAATTAGATGACGCCGCCAATGTGGAAGCATTGCTGAGCGATCCATCCAGCGAGCTTACGCCTCAAATTCGTGCCGCCATTAAGTCGAAATGGCAGAAGATCGTCGGCCCAGACACGGAAATTGTGGTGTGTAAATATTCAATCATTGAAACCATTGACGATCCATCTTCGTCAATTTTATAAAATTTAAATCGATTAAAAAATAATTTCCACGGAAATTCTGTCGATTATTAACGTCTCGAGAAGTTAAAGTTTCTACTAAATAAAAAATAAAAAAAAAAGGAATTTTTCTTTTCCACGTTTCAAATAGGTGGCACAATTGAAGAAATTCGCGGAAGGCAGTGGTCTTGGGATAAGTCTGGAAGGGACTGTGGATGTGGAGAACGGGCAGGAAGTGAGACCGCATCATTACATAAGATCGATCCTTCCGGAAGGGCCTGTAGGACAAAATGGAACGCTTCGTTCCGGGGACGAATTGCTCGAGGTAACGCAACACTTTGATCCAACAAAGTCCAAAATCTTGCCTCGCCTTTAAATCTAATTAACAGGAAGGATTAACAAAGCCTGTGGCAGAATATTGTAGTAATTGGTTTAATAATTTGCAAATCCATCCATGGTTTATTTAACAAATTGATAAATATATCATTGTTTAATGATGGACGTAATTTTATATATTTTATCAGCTCTTGTATATTGTTATCGTTGCAAGTTATAAATATTTATTAAGATAAATTGATAATTAAATTAATAATAATTATATTATATTATAATTAATAAATTAATAAGCATAGAATAATAAATTATCGAGTAAACAACAATGTAATAATGTAAAATATGCCGTCAATCAATTTCATCAGTGTTAAAATTGTTTTTTATTCCATTTTTAAAATTATTATTTTCGTTATTGTATAATTTTTTTAAAAAATTATTTATTCCCTATATTATTTATACATTATCTTTCATGTCTATTTTTTTTATTTTTTCTTGCATTTATTGATTATTATTTAAAAATATTTATTTAAAAGATTAGTAATATAATGATTTAGATTTCTGATTTGAAGTATAATTTTTGTATCAATATTCGTGAGTAGAATATTTTGGTGATTAAAGAATATATATATTGATAATAATTTATTTCAGTGCATTAATTAGTGTTAGATATTATAAGATATAGAATGTTTCAAAACACACAAGCATAAAGATAAATTTTCCAAATTAAGAAGCTTACGATTAGTATAGATAGTATAGATGATATAGACAAATAGTCTTAGATAACCAGCCATTTAATCGTAAATAAGCTTAACTTTGATAATTAGAATTGTTTCTCTGAGGTGGAATAATTAGATCAGTATAATTCTCACAAATCCATTATATGCATTCTTGCAATACATTTTAATGGATCTGAAAAGTTTTTAAAATACTTCAAACTTTTACATACAATTTTTCAAATTTTTATCTATTTTTTTTAGTAGAGAAAAAAAACACAACATTAACATTAAAGAGCCCTTTAAATTATAACTAATAGCATTAAATATCATAAATCTTTCTTTACCAATAGTAATAAAAAAAAATCATAAATTAAATATCCAATTTCAACATTGTCAACAGGTGAACGGATATCGATTATTAGGTATCAACCACATGGAAGTAGTTAGCGTGCTAAAAGAATTACCCATACACGTTCGAATGGTTTGCGGAAGAAACATCGCCTCTCAGGATCCTCTTTGCCCTATCGACACTGCTCAACACCAAGCCGCTTTCCAAACCAGAGTAAGAATATCTAACATCTTCCAAAAAAAAAGAGAAAAAAGAAAAAAAAACAATAATCCAATTTCTGACATATTATTGACAATTGGAGCGTAACCAGATAAAACCTGTTTTATAGAGTATCCTTGGAGGATCTCTGCAAAATTTGTTACCAACGATGGACCGTCTGGTGAAAGCAAAGTCTGACGGCTCGTTGGCGTCGACGACGACCACAGCTACGGTGACGGATGCCAGTTTGAACAAGATGAAATCGCGATCTTTGGAACCGTTAACTGGTTTGGCGATGTGGAGCTCTGAACCGCAGATCATCGAATTGGTAAAGGGAGAACGGGGCCTTGGGTTCTCCATTTTGGATTATCAGGTATGGGCGTGATTCAATTGTATCAATTTAATTTATTCAAATATTCTGGAAAGCTTGATCTGAGCTAGAAATATATTTATTTTAATGAAAAATTTAGGGAAAAAGATGAAATAAAATTCCTAAATTGTGAATAATATTAACTTCTAAATGAATTGTTTAATTTATTCTTAAATTAAAAATAAAAAAAAAACATTATATGATTACTTGGTATTTTTCATTATCAAAGAATATATTATTACTATCATTTATAGTTTGTGACCAAGAGAGAAATATTGAATTAATATATTACGTAATTGAAAACTTGTACAATGGAGGAAACCATAAAATCGAGGCAGATTGATCTAAACCTTATTGTATTACTATATATTTAAATGCTTATGATTTAGTAAGTTACGTTAGAAATTAGATTATCCTATAACCAGATCTATAATTCAATTTGTGATAAAATCTTTAATTCTTTGTATCAATGAATATTCGATCCAACCACCAAAAAAAAAAAATCACACTAACAAATTCACGTCTGTTTGTTTCAGGATCCAATGAACCCCAACGAAACTGTGATAGTAATAAGATCACTGGTGCCAGGTGGCGTGGCTCAGGTCGACGGGCAGCTGATACCAGGAGATCGTCTTCTATTCGTCAACGACATCGCCCTGGAGAACGCGACGCTGGATCAGGCGGTGCAGGCGCTCAAAGGCGCCCCCAAGGGCACCGTGAGGATCGGTGTGGCCAAGCCGTTGCCCATTCCAGACAGTATTGTCCAGGTGAGCGATCAGGAGGATCGAATTGAACCGACCGCCGATAGGGATAGCGAGGCGGCCACGTGCTCGATCATGGATAGCCACAAACAGAGGCGAGAATATTTCAGGGAGCGTAAAGTGAACGTAATCGAGCCACCCCATCATATGGATTTGATCGAGGGTTTGAAGCATCAGCACAATCTTGTCAAATCTGAGAGTTTCTGAGAGCAATGATTTAGAATGGATTTAAACTTATTCAAGCCTAGATTATGAGCCTCTTCTACTCCTGGATATTATCCTATCTGTTTTGAGACAAAGATAGAATCAGAATGGTAAGCAAGAATAAAAAATATATATATTTTTTTTTGATTCTGAAGAAAATTAATTTTAACTTTGCAATCATTTTATAAGTTGTATATTTGTTATAAGGTATACGTGCATTATAGATGAAAGGGATGAAGGATAACTCTTTCATGTAAATAGCATTGATGCACATATTGTATTGTCAAGAATCTTTTATTTTTCTTTTCGTTTATTCGAAGATGTGAAAGGAGTAGGAGAAGACCACGATGCTCGTTCTGGTTTGGATATTGATTTACATATACAATTTGATCAAAATAGCGTTACTATAATTTAAATATATTTCTTAACATTAAAATCAATTAAGTAAAATTAATCCATTAAAAAATTGACAGAATCATTTTTACAGATACAAATAATAATTGTTTACAAGCTTCTTATTTTAAAGAAAGATTTCAATAATTTTCTGTATGTTTAAAGAAATAGCAGATTAATTTTTCTATATATATTTTTTTTTAATAATATATAACATCAAGGATAAGAGAAGCATAAGAAGCATGAATTAAAAATATAATTTTATATAATCATTCTATTGTTATTATTCAGTTAAATGATAAAGCTAACTTGATCAAATTACATATTGCAGATTATAGAATATTTGTTTGTGCGTTTGCTCAATCCCTTCGTTACTTTTTCGAGAGATTATTCAGCCTCTGTTTCCGCGACTATCGAATCTGGATTCGCCTCGCGACTCGCGTGTCTTCGAGACGACCGATTTTTCCACCGAGATTTGTATCGATCATTCAATTGGACTTTTTTTCGGTTTTTTCTGGATATCTTTTTTTATCTTGTTTTATCTTGTTGGAACTTGAATCAGAGAATATGAGCTTGAAATGTCTTTCCCCAGTGTCATCCTTAAGGATAATCGCGATTGTGCAATAATTCCTACGAGTGTTTCCGCAGAATTTCCGTCCAAAGGCGATCTCTAGCACGTTCCATGTCGTGTGATTCAATATTTAAATAAAATTCAAATAAATATAATACTTAATCAAGGATTAAAATTCCAAAAAAATTTAGTAAAAATAATTTTGCTGTATAGTTAGATTTAAGGTCGTTCAAGCTCATTTCCCCCACTAATATTGAATTTCATTATTTATATTTTTCAAATTTTTATCTTTACAATTATATCCATAAAAAATGATTTAATAGTTCAATTATCATTATGATACATTAATAATTTCGAATGAGATAATCTTATATCAAGTTTATACGAATTTAGTTTGGATTAAAAACAAATAATACCAAAGAAATAGTAGATTTAAATTGAAGTGGTGGGGGAAGCGATCTTATGTGACCTTGAATGGCAAGAATTAATTTCGAACGAATTATACCAAGCAGTAAAAGCAGTCAAAGTTATGCAACAAATTTCACACGGCGTTCAATGTGTCAGATACTTGTTTAACATTTCAAACAGTACTTAATTCAACTTTATGATTAAAAGTGTTGTTTAACTCGCACAAGTACTTTTAACTTGTTGAACAGCGATGCATCACACATCGTGCTGTTATTAGAAAATCAAATTTGTCTCGTGCAATTTAACGAAACAAACTTTGAACAAAATGACAAATCTACGAATTGATGACCATTCTTTTTTTTTTTTTTGTTTTTAAATGCAATGTTATTACGTATATCAATTAATATTAATATTCATTATCAATATTAATAATAAGAAATAATTAGAAAATTATTATTATTATTACCAAATGGAATGAAGTTTCTCTCATTAGCTTCTCTTCTATATATTTTTGAAGAGTTTTCACAGATTTATCATTCACTTTATACACATTTATAGAAATTTTCTTTAATATCATGGATTTAATGATATTTTTTATTTTAGAAAAGCATATATATATAATATATATATATATATATATATAAGACTGCCTATTATTGACCAATGTAATATATTACGTGGATTTATTTGTGTTTAGATATACCATATATTTTGCAAATGGTATTTTTAAATGAATATTATTGCAAAAATAAAAGTTAATGATATAAACGAGAATAATATTCGTTTGCATTTTTTAAATAAAGATTTTACAGCGTGTATGAATTATCGATAATAAATAGGGTGCTATACAGGGTTGTTTTTATTTTTTTTTTAACATTATTCATCCTAACCCTATTCCATTCCTGTTTTTTCTTTTGTTAGCATATTTCTTTATAAATATATATTTTTCATTTACCTTGTTAATTTTTTGTTCTCTAAACCTTTTCGTTTTTTTTTAATAGTTTTTGTTCAGTTTTATTTCTATATTATAATTGAATATAATGTATTATATTTTTAAAAAAAATTTTCGAATAAAAACAATAATAAATATTTTTACAATTTTATTAGAAGAAATAAATTTTTAAATTAATTCTCTCTAAAATGTATTGAGAGATTTACTATATTTTTTAGCTCAACGATTTGAAAATTCGGTCTAATATTTTCATATATTTTATTCAAAAAGGAAAGGAAAACAGAAAATCTAGTTGAACGTGAAATGTTTCGTGCAATCAATTTTTGATCTAATATTTTCTATTATTTTAAATAAAGTAAATAAAATATCAAAGATGTAAAATGTATAAAAATTAATATTTTATTACATTATTATAAAATAAAAAATCAAATATTTTAAAATTAAATTTTGTTGTTGAACTAACAATACCAATTGAGGATTAATAATAAAAATATTAAATAAATTAATAATTAAAAATAAAAATATATACAACGGGAAATGTATAATATCTAGAATGAAACATAAAAGCGAATTGCCAATAAATTGTTTACACGAAGCAATCAAAAACAGTTTCACTGAAACGACGAGCAATAAAACTTGCAACTCGTTTAACAAAACGAGCGTTTCTCGTGTCGTATAATTGGGCCACAATGGATCCCAGTTATTCGATCGTAGAAACGAAGATTTTTAACTCTGCATCTCAACTTGGACAATTCTGTTGCAATTGCGGTGCAATATATTATTGCCGAAAAGAAAAAAATCGATAAATCAATAAACAAATAATAAATAAAAAAATATAAAGTACGAAAATTTCTTGTACGTTCGTAAAAAGAGTGAAATAAAAAAAGTTAATGCCAGTTCGAAAGAAAACGAAAATGCGCGTGCTTGTGAAGAAAAAAAAAGGGGTGGCGCGAGAAAGAAAGAAAAAAAAAAAGGGTGAAACGATGAGAAAATTGACCGTTTGTTATTCAGTATGGTTGTGCAATTACCGCGGATGGGTATATAGAATGACCAGCCATCGAGAATTGCTGAGTAAGTACTGAACAAAACGATTGTAATAGTGAATGAAAGTTGCCTGGTAGAGTAGCTGAACAGAACGAACAAATAATATAATTATTCATTCTTTTTTTTTTTTGTTTTTTTTTGTTTCCTTTTTTTTTTTTTTTTTTTTTTGCATTCGAGTGATTTTTCACTGTCCTTCGAACGAGGCTCACTTAATATACACACGTGCACACCAGACACACGCATATACACCAACCACGTGTAATACAACAACAAAACCTTAAACCTATATATAGCGATAATCTTCCATACTTTATTTCCTTTTAGAGAATTATTTTTTTTTTTTGTTCTTTCTAATATTTTTTTTTCTTCTTTCTCTTCCTTTTTTTTTTATTCTTGAGATTTCATTTAGAATTTATGTTAGTTATTTTGTATGTTCACGTAATTCGGTGGGTAGGATATAGAAGAGGAGGTTGAAAAGGGGGAGGAGAAGAGTAGTAGATGGAAAACAAGAAGGGGTAGTTTTAGATGAATTGTAATATACTTTTAATGGATGGATGAAACAAGAAGTGAAATTGATTGGTGTAGAGATAATTTTCGTTTGAATATTAATTAAATTTATTAAATTTAATTTTTTATATGACCAGATCATGAGACAATTATAATTAATTTATATTACACAATAATGTGACTCGCTCATGTAATATTTATGATTTGAGAAAGATAAAATTGATAAATGATAAATAAAGATTACGATATAGAAACAACGATTATGATATTAAAATAATCAATATTTAATATTGAAATTATTTATATAGAATAAATTATTCAATTTATTATTGATTATAGTTAAAGAATTAATTTATATTTATATTTTATTACAAAAATGAAATTTGATGTTTTTAAATTTGCAAAAAATTATCAATCATTAGTAATTATTAATTTCTAGAATTTAAAATATTATTTTTAATAGTTTTTATTTTTTTAAATAAAATAATTTGAAATAAAGGAAAGAAAGAAAGTTAGATTTTACTAATTTTTCCTTTTTACTCTATAAATAATAAAGAAATGCAGTAGAAAAATAGAAAATAATAATCTTATAGGAAAATAAATTGATATAAATTGATTTATTCAAACAATTTTATTCCTTCAAAAATTTATTCATTCTCTTTGGAGAAGTAAACGAGATTTCATTATCTGTACACCAATCTAACGCAGTTTAACAAGATCAAAAAGATCATCGTAAAAGTCAAAGCACTAAAGAGAAAAAGAGAGAGAGAGAGAGAAAAAGAAAGGAAAATGGTTATTCGCGTGAGCTCATCGAGGAGTCTTCGGAAGGCTTCTCGACAAAAAAAGGGACAAAAGACCACAGTGTAATGGAATTAAACTGTAAAATGGCAAAGACATTAACTCACACATACACTTTAACCATAGTCTAAAAGGAAGGACTCATTCTTATAGTCTCTTTCTATCTCCTTCTACTCGTCTCAAACTCTTAACAATTCTGTTGCACTAAAATTTTCTCTCTTTCTCTCCACATTCGCACGGAGAGTTTTATGGTGTTATCCTTATTTTTAAAACATCCCTTAGTTTTTAGAAGCGATACAATGTATTTTATGATTAAATGTTTCTCGTAAATAATTTTTTAATCAGAAATAAATATTAGAATTGGGGATAATTGAAATTAAATGATATTCTGTGCATAAGGAATTTATAAGATATTAATGAATCAAATTTCTATTCTGAATGTGAGCAGAAATGTTAGAATAAATAGTAGCTTTTGGAAAGCAAAGAGATTTTATGGAATATTAACAGTAAATATTTTATTTATTGAAAATATATAGAATATTAATAATTTTTATATATTTAGAGATAATTATATCATCAAATTCTCAAAATTAATAATACTTAAAAAAAAAACTTTTCAGAATAATAATACTTTTCTTTTGGAAATAAATAATTCATGTAAAATTATAGTATAGGATCTTCTATGATCATATAAATAAGGAATATAACAAAGAGAAAGTAAGAAGATACCATGGCGTAAAGAATAGAGATCCAGTTTTTTAATCAAAGGAACTCGAGTTCGAATCCCGTTAATATCCTTTTCATTTTTTTCTTCGGTTCCTACATTATAATATAAAAATAAATAATATATGATCATACAATTAACAATATTAAAAATATTAACAATTAAACTCTACAAAAAAATAACAAAAAAACTATCAATTTCCAAAATAATAACAATTATATCTAAAACAATAGTAAAAAAAAAAAAAAAAAAAAAAAAAAAAAGACAAGAAATTCCATTAAAATGAATTCAATTCGACAATTTCCAAAAATACTAACAATCACACTTTACATAACATAAATCATCTACATAACATAAAAATAAAAGTGAGGATAACACCTAAAAATCTCTTCATCGAATCGTCTCCATTCCTTCGATCCTCGAGCGTGTATACGATCGATCACCGCTAATATGCGACAAAATTCCTGTTCTCACCTATTCTCTTTTTTTTTTTTCTTTTTCGTAGAAGTCTACTAGTGCATTCCACTATTGTCTAACTACTCACTGGCACCTTTCTTCACTATTATCAGCAGGCTCTCCTCGTTGGCCGGGGATGGACACGTGTTACCACTAAACACAGGGGACACGCATTATCCCCCCTGGACTACACTCTTCTCAACTAACCTAATCGAATCGAATATAGTAACGTGGTATACGACGTGTTGGATTATAAATATTCTATTCGTAAATCTTACGCGATACAATCGATTTACTCCTCGCTGACTTCCTTATCTTATTCTTATTCTTCGTTATTTTTTTCTTTTTTTATATTCATTTTTTTCTATTTTTTTTTCTCATTTATTCTATTATTATTCTTAGTCCTGTTCTCTCGGATCACTTCCAAATATACATGTGATACGCACGAAAGATTTGGATCGTAGATCGTAGACGCGTGTACACGCGAACTACGTTCAATAATTGAGTCTCGAAGGCACGCGATAATCATTCGTTAGTATTCGATCATTCGTTTTATCATTGTCATTTTGTCATTTTCATTCTTAACCCTGCTATAGTGTTAAAATTTTTATAATTGCGTGATTTAGAAAGATTTTGAACGTTTTTTTACCATAAGCTCGAAGAAATTATTTCTAATTTTTCTTCAAAGTATGAAATGATTCAAGCAAATAGCAGAGTTAAGTTTGACTTACACACATCGAATATATTACGATGCATGCATCGATTTCTAAGTTTCACGAAACTTGTGCATCAAATGATGAATTTGGATGGTTATATTTATCGATAATTTTCGTATAAATATATAATTATAAATATAAATTATACTATATAATTTTTTCAGACTTTTTTCTTTACTGATATATATAGTTTTGAACAAAATATATCAAATATCTAACGTTGCAGAATTTCTTATCTGATCTGTCTGCAAAAATATGAATTTGCATAAGCATATTATGTAGTCAAGTGATGATAACACACATGATATGATTTACATTATGAAATTTTGAAGTCGATGCATTTCAGTGTGCCATATTATTATTTGGTCGTGTCGATGCAGCATTTACGACAGGATTTCAGAATTAAGCAAAACGAGAGCGTGGGATTATACGATGATGGTTTGCTGGTTTTGATATAGGTCAGCTGTTTGCGGTTTGTCTTGGCTTGGATGAAAAGGCGTAGTAGAGATGAATTGATTAAAAATGGCTAAGAGTATGAGATGACTGGAATTATTTCTGGAGAAATAATAATCTTAATATCGAATTAGTAATCTAATTATCGAATTAGTAAATTGCATCGATACGATCAAATATAAAACAAACAATTAAAAAAAAAGAAAAGGAATAAAAAATTGAAGACATATAAGAATTCAAGTTAAATAAAATGGACGAGGAAAGTTTCCAAGTTTCTTTCGAATTTAAAAATCCTTTAGATAAAATTCATGGCGAGCCATTTATTCATAGAATCTAGAAAATAGCGGAAGCTCGATTTCGATAATCGATTCGTTTCAGAAGTTTCGAAACTTTTCCTTCGCCAAACAGATCCTCGCAAGGCAAAAATTTCCATCGAAATAGATCCGAATAGCGTTTCTTCGTGATTTCTTCGAATTTATTTTGATTTATTAAACGCCTTTTCCTTCTCGTGAAAATTGTGAAAAATGAAAATAAATGCGAATATTTGCCTTGTCGCGATACATCCATTCTGAGCTTTCGTTGCAACATTAGTTATACTTACACGAGCATGAATCGTTTCTTATAATAGAAGGATATTGTAGATATATTTTCTTTTTTTCTTTTTTTTTTTTTTTTTCATATTTTCTTAGTTCGATTAGAAATTATAAATAGAAGGATTCGTTTTTGATGAGATGATTTTCAACTCTTAGCTGAAGGAATAAAATTTCTTATACGTTTCAATTTTTTTTAATCTTTCAAATTTTAACAAATTTTAAAAATATAACAATAGAAATATTTTATACGAAAAGAGATGATATCGTCAATTAAAATTTTTATTATTTATCGATGAATCATTCATTTTATTTTTCTTTTTTCTTTTTTTTTCAATATTTCATCCTGATATTAAGAGTTGAATTAAATCAATAACAAATTTCGTACGAAATTTCATCCTTCTATTGTTAAATAGATCTATTTTTCGATAGAAAGTTCGTGATAGATATACTTATACAGGGTGATTTTAAAATTCGATTTTAAAAATCAAAAATATACTTAAAAGAGAACCGTCTAAATATCCATCGTACAATTTTTAACTTCTAAAAACTCATTTACTCTGCAATTGGAAATATCATACGTAAAATTGATTTTACTGAAAAATCACCCTGTATATTTTTATAACAACGTTGATCCGCTTTACTTCTCTGCTCCGAAATTAGAAGGAATGCTCGCGTGGAATGGCGTAATACAAGATCGATCGCGACTCAGCTCAACATCCATCATCATATTCTTCTTTTTCTTTCTCCATTTCTTTCTTTTCCTTTATTTTCTCTCTCTCTCTCTCTCTCTCTCTCTTCTTCTTCTTCTTCGAATATATCTTTAATAATTGTTCTCGCGCGCAATTCGCACGCGTTCCCGCTACTAATTCGGCTATTTCATTTTTCATTTTCAGGGCAATGCTTAAACGTCCAGACCGGAAGTTGCGAAGTTTGATCAGTTTTGCCGCAAGTTAACCGACCAAAGAAACCGAACGAACCGAAATATTAAGAAAACGAAAAAATAGGAAAAAGAGAGAAAAAAAAAATGAATTAATGAAATACTATATATAGTATTTATATATAGTATATCTATATATATTATATATATATATATATATATATATATATATATACATACACAATGTGCTCGTCTAATGACCGTTTTAATAATAACAATGATATTCATATCGGAGAGCAATGACCAATCATGATGTAACATTATACATGGATGTTTTTTCCCTTTGCTTTCACATGTTCTTCGTGCAACCCTTTTCAAAGTATTCCTCTAATTCCTTCGTTTCAGTTACGTCTGTATTTATTATTCGTTTATCTGTTTATTATTTTAATAATAATTGTATATAGGGTGTATATCTTTATTCGGAATGTATTGGTTTGAAAGGAAAATGAAAGTTTTGATTTTTTTCTCTTATTACTGTTATTGTTATTATTTTCCATTTTTAATGGTTTTTTATTATTATACGTCGAATTTTCGCGGCTTGGAATTTCTTTTTTTTCTTTTATATTGCATCGGGAAGGTATCGTTGTGTATCATAAATTTCACAGTGCATTCGATGTTTGGTAAGTTTGAAAAATTATCTTAAAACTTTACTCGATGTGCTTCTTTCTTTCATTCTTTTATTAATCGTGATGTATTGGCAAAATTTTTTTAGAAAAGTTTTTTAGAAACACCCTGTATACCATGTTCACTTGAAACAACGATAATTCAAACATTAAGATATGACGATTAATTTATGAAAAAAAGCTTTGTTTATTTTTTTATTCAATATTATCACGTCCAAGATTTTTTAACTTTAAATTTAATCTTAAAATTATATTTTTTTACATCTAAAAACTATATTTTAAGTATAGGTAAGTCTCTCTCAAACATTGATCGAAACGAAACTAAAAAAAATCTTCAATAAAAGAGAAAAAAAAATATACAAAATAAAACGAGTTCAAATCGATTTTTTCAATTTCACCTTCGATCTCAATTTTATGGTTTAATGGCGCTCCAATCGAGGTGCAGCCTTTTTATTTTGATCATAAAAAAATCTACGGATAAAATCGCGAAAAGTGTGTGCACGTGTGTGTGAAATCTATTTTACGAATAACTCGTTGAATTTAATATTTTTTGAAAAAAAAAAAAGGAAAGAAAGAAATTAATTTATATCTCGAACAAATACAAATAGGAAGCACGCAAGAATAGAAAAAAAAAAAAAAGGTGAGGAACGATCGAATTATCAATTCGTGATTTTTCGTATATTTTCTATATAATAAAAAAATAATTTTCTTTTTGCATTGTCAAATGGCGGCTTCAACGAAGACAAAGCGCCATCTATCGAGAGATACATTATCGTATTTAAGTAGGTGATACCCCTTTGAACTTGCTTTCTTCTCGCTAAAAATTCTTTTCAATTCTTTATTCAACCCTTTGTCTCGTTACAATTAATTTTTTATTAATTTCAACTTATCTTATCTAACAATTACTTTAATTGTTAATTTGTTAATAAGATGGATTAATCGAATTCGAAATTAATGATTTGCTTTGCAATTTCAAAATCAAAGTTTTTTTTTTTTAATTATTCTATATCTACACTGTTATTCTATGTCTTGTTTAAATTTTCATTTCTGAAATTGATGATTTCTCCATTTTTCTAATTACAAATTTTTCCATCAAAGGGTTGAAAAATAAAGTACTTCGATTCCAAGTACTTTTGTAAGTGTACAATTTGTAAATAAAAATATCGTATCGCTTTTAACATTTTCTATTTTCTCCTCTCTGTGAAGTAATTCTCTTTAAGCAATTTCTCTTTGATCAACGATCGAGAACTCGATCGAGAAACTATTTTATTAGATGGACAAACATTGTTGAAAAATTCGTTCAACGTCAAAGTATTATAGTCGGTTGTCCTTTCGGGAAAACCATTCCAGTATTTCACTAGCATCGCAATTAATCTCTAACAGGATTAACGAGATCTATACATCCCAATATAAATTTTTAAATAGCTCCAATATTTTCCATTTTTATTTTGGTGGAAATTAATCGCAATGCTGGTCAATATATCTGAATATCTTTTTTTTTTTTAAATTTATAATAGCAGGATCTCGATTATCCGTTTGAAATAAAGATTATGATTCAGAATAAATTGATTGCTTATAGAAAATAATCGAATGGTAAAAAGATAAAGAATCCTGATTGACGTTGTTGACTGTCAATTTTGGATCATTCACTTTACTGAGAAATAATCTTATCTGAAAGTAAGTTGTATATATCTGAGTAGAAAAAAAAAGAGTGTACATTGTCTCATCTCAAAAAAAAAGCAATTTTAAATTATTATGTTGCATTAATGTTAAAAATAATAACGAGGAATAATGTAGTAGGAAAATAGCGATGTAAATAGTAGCTAGTAATTACTCATAAGTAATTTTTGTTCAAGTTGTTGCTTTACTCTGATTCTCTTCACACTGCGTAAATTAATTACCCAGAAACTTCTTCTGTATTATAATTTCCAGATCTACTTGCTCGTTGACTTCGTATTTTCTTGTGCTTTCGATTCGAGATGCTGCCAATAATTCTATATCAATTAATTAAAATTAATCAATTCATTCACCGTTTCGCCTGTCTGACCATGCACGATCGTTTCCACTTACAGTATATCTTCTTTTCAAACACTTTTTCAAAATTTTTATCACAATAACTCGTAATATCCTTCACATTTCTTTCTCAACGGAAATATTGAAGATTGTTCTCGAAAATATCGTAATAAAAAAAGAGAAATATCAAATTATTGGCAACAGTTCGACATCCAAACTTCTTTCTCGTTCCATCTAGAAAACGATCACGTGTTTCGTGCCAGCTCGATTGTACATTTATACATCATTCTCGAAGTAGCACTTGTCTAAAATCGCTTCTCTTGGTATCCATCGCGATTCGTTATTCCTTTATTATCGTGAAACCGCGTACGATGGAGGAATTCGCCTTGGTTCCGCGCGAATTAATTGTCTGATTATTTTCTCGGTTCTTTTATGTCCTGCGATGGTCGATTCCACGGCAGAGGGTGCCGCCAATTTGCCCCGTGAGACGCAGCAAAAGCTTCCCAAACGAGAGCGAAACGACCGATCACGCAGCCGAGCTCGAGGACTTCCTCTCCTCCAGATCAGGTATTCCAACAATGTGTCGATCTGTTCTTCCTTTATGATTTCCATCGAATTATTATTTTATTAATTCAATATTTCGGCAAAAATACTCGATTTTCCTATTACGATCCTCCATATTTTCATTTCCATGAAAGTTAAATTGCGAACGATATTCCATTTTTAAAAATTCTTTTGCAATAAAATAAAATGTTTCTTTGCTACAAAAATATTTGAAATAAATTTTCCTAATATTTGTACTTCTGTATAAAAAGACCTTCAACAATTTTACAAAATTCTCCACTATTCCATCGATTCCAAAAATTCCTAAAACCCTATCCTAATTTGCATCCAAATTTCAGGAGTGACGGAGCTCTCGATGGACAAACCAAATGGAATAGAATCCGAAGAAGAAGAGGAGGAGGAGGAGGAGGATCACTGGAAAGACGCATCGCCCATCACGCCCACTTGCAGTCCCACCAAACACCCGTCCAAAACTATCGAAGCAAGGACGAAAACGGTGGAAGTGGAGGTGCACGACTTCCAGCCCACCAGTCCCCTGGAAGGAAAGGACGTGATCATCATCGACAGCGGCTCCACTCCCCCTAGCAAGAAGATGGCGATGAAGCGAGAATCGACAGGCGTGGAGAAAGTAGCTCCGAAAGTGAAATTAAAGAGAGAGCAGGTGGTGGAGGTAACGGACGACCTGGGATCGCAGAGAAAAGTGCCTGGGATCGTGGCTGGACCATCGACGCAGGTGGAGAAACCTCGAGAGAAGAAAAGAGTATCGACGAGCGACTCGTTGCCGGACAGAGGCGCCAAGAAGAAGACGTTGAGCAGGGAACAAGACAGAAGATCCTCGAGAAGAAAGATCGAGGAGGTGGACGAATCTTTGGTGACGGATATCGTATCGAGGGGAGGTGAGTTGGACAAGGTATCCAGGAGAAAAAAGGGAGATGGGGAGGAGACGACGATAATGAGAAGCAGGGAGGAGAGGAAGAGCCTGAGGGAGCAGGAGTGCATCGAGAGAGTGACGGAATTCCTGACCAAGCACAGCGTGTTGACCTATCCAGAGCTAGCTCTAACAGGTGATCAGGAGGAGGAGGAGGAGGAGCGAGCCACGAAGCCACCGCCAGATGGCGACGAGCAACGTGTCGTCTCTCGTTGCCCGTCCAATCTCCAGGAGATCCAGGAAGCAACCGAGAGCTCGAGAGAGGAGCCTCCCCTTGCGAGGACGAGAAGCGTGAAGAGAAGCGAGGATGGAACCGCGAGAACTCTTCCATCCCCGTCCACGGAGAGAGCAGTTTCCACGCGGACAGTTGGCAAGGAAGCGGCCGTGACACCTGGCAAGCCTCCAGAAACTCGGGAGGAGGTTGTCAAAACAACGATCCAACGGACGGAGGCAGACGTGCCGGCGACGAAACGTCGAAGCTCGATGAGAAAGAGACCCGGAACATTTTCCAGGGAATCGTCGAGGGAGTCTCTGTTGGACGACACGAAGAAAGAGGTGAGGATACAGGAGAACGTGGAAGAGTTCTTTTTCGAGGACACCAGCGAGCAGATGACGGGTATCGTCCCGGAAGTACAGTTGGTCAAGGCTAGGATAATCACTGCGGAGGAGGCGGCGGCGAATAGGATTGAGGAGGCGATGAGGATCGAGGTCCACTCGCCACCGGAAGTGGCGGTGGTCAACGCCGACTCGGTCAGAGTGAAGAGCGGAAGGGTACCGTCCCCGGAAACGGTGGACATGTCCCAGTTGCAATTGATCAGTTTGGCGAAATCCACGTCGGAGAATACGTTGATCGATACGGTCGGCGATGCGGAGGAGAACAAAGTTTCCGAGAGGAATATCAAGGCTGAGATTTTGTTGGATCTGTCCAAGGTGACGGACGTCGGGGGCGAGGGGGAGGAGTCGGTGGACGGGGAGAAGAAGGACAGAAGGTTGAGCAGAACAGGGAGCGAGGGGTCGAAGAGGAGCGGGTTGAAAGGTCAGGGGAGGCTGAGGGAGAGGGACGGTTTTAAAATCGGCAGTTTGGCGCAGCCGGATGAACCGGAACTCACGATATTGCTGGAGAACGAGAGGAGGAGGAACGTGGACGACGACAGAGACAGTTTGGTGGATTTCGGTGTGGAGAAAGTAATTAGGAGGTAAGTGGAGAGATAAGTTTATGATGTTAATGTAATATATATTTTTAAGTTAATTTCAATCGAATGTCTAATTTAATGAAATTTCTGATTGGATAAAGTTTAAAGATCTCAAGCATTTAGGAATTCAATGAATTTGTTTACATTGTGCATAAATAATTTTTGAAAAAATTATAAATTCAAATTTATTAATAATTTTTGCCAAGAAAAAGCTGCTAATACAATTTCAAATCTTTGAATCAATAGTCATTAAATCAGTTAGTTCCGTCAATAATATTAACTAGATGAATACATTTCAATTATAATTAGTTCGATTATATATGCATCACGTTAGAATTAATCAAAAGATAAAAGAGATTAATCATATCGATAATGATTGATATCTGTCTCCAACTAACAGGCAAAAGAAAAGGAGACAAAAAAAAAAATAAAAAATTGCATCATCAGATTAAATCATCGTTATGATCGATAAATTGAATATTTTATGCTCGTTAGCAGATCGATTAAAGAGATTGGCAACTAATTAAATGCAACAAAATTATAAATGGAATAGTCTGGTGGCACAGCATAGGAAAGGGCTTCGAATGTCGATTAATGTGCAATGTTATTTTCCAATGTGCAACCAATCCGATGGATTACACCGGTGACCGTAGAAATGCGCACAATTAGTTAGAAATCTAGGTCGTCTGGAATACCACACAGTGTTTCGCCGACCCGAAAATTCTATAGCCCTTTCCCCTCGTTTGCTATTTTTTTCTTTCTTTCCTCCCTCTGCCATTTCAGCTGATCAATTATTTCTTCCCTGCTCGGCATCACCGAGTTCCTTGGAACATTTTTTGCCAATCGAACAATCTTTGCCAGAGATTCGCTTCTTCCAGACAAAAGATTATTATTTTTATAAATTGTATAATAACTTAATAAATGGGGAGGAGTTATAGAAAAAAGAAAAATAGAAGAATACAATTAAAAACATGGACTCTCGTCGAATCGTCGAAAGAAAGGATTTAATATTATTATTTCAAGGGGGAAAGCAATCTCGAAAGAAGAAAATACAAGTAAATCCCATTAAACAAAAAGAATTGACCATTATCATTTCACAAAGGAGAAGATTTAAAAAAATCAGGATTAACAAAAACATGATTAAACAAATCAACATAATAATTTATATATTTCGTAATAAACATAATAATTTAGTCAACAAATCTCGTTGTCAATATCAAAAAAAAAAAAAAATTAACATAATTCCTAGGAAAAAGAAAACTTTCAAAACTCACAATTTGAATCTCTATTAAAAATTTCATAACAAGATTCAACCAACTTGCATCGAACAAGCCAAGGTTTGAAATTCCTATTATCAACGTACCGACAAAGTTCCAAATTTCTTTGCAACCCTTGTGAATCCACCCCTCACCCCTCACCCCTTCTCATTCGCGAGAAACTCGACGAAGCCAAAACGAAACGTCACAAAGAGGCTGGTGTTGGAAAGGCAGGAAAAGTGGGTTAAAAGAGTAGAACAATCTGTGTGTTGGTGCGGCAACCGAACGCGAATACAAATGCGAAAAAATGAAGGGGGAAGGGAGGGGAGGGAGTGGGGGAAACCAGAGAATCGTAGAACGAAACTGGATGATAAGAGATAAGGAGAGGAGTTGAATAGGAAATGCGGGAAAAGGAAGAGGCGAGACGTCACCGCAGGGGGGGGCAAAACAGAGAAGAAGAATAAAGAGAAATCTTTCCTTGTTTTCTCGTACACTGCGATTCGGCGGTTGATATACAGGGTGTTCCTCTTGATTTTATCAAAAGGAATATCTGGTGGAAGACATATTGTCTTTTTTTTTTTGTTTTTTAATTCTTTAATTTTAAAGTTCGTTTAAGATGACGAATAAATAAACAGAAATTTTGAAAATTTGTAATCTATATAGGGTGTCTTGGATATAATAATCAAAATTGTATCGTCTATTTGCTTTTATAATTATTATTGTTATTATTATTCATTTCGTTTTAGCGGTATTTGAATATTGAAAGAATTCGAAGAGAGATTCAGAAACGTGGAATAAAATATTTGTTATGGAAGAATACCAATACGTGTATATAAATTCTATTTTATTCCAGTTTTACGAGAATCTTCTTGAGAAAACAGGTCGAGGAATATCTTTTTTTTTTTTTTTTTTTGGTCTATGAATATTTTACCTTGGATTCTTATCGTGGATCACTGATAGCTCGGTATTAATATTGTACGAATTCTGCTTGCCTTGAAAAAAGAAGGCATTATCTGTTATTAGTATCTTCTCGAGTTCTGTAGTATCTTTTAATACTTAGGATTATTCGGAAAGTTTGAAATCAGATAACACTATAGATATTCATCTATATAATAATGGGTCAATCTATATAATGGGTGAATTTATTATTAAATCGTTCGACGAATTACACAACGAAAGAAATAAATTATTTAGTTTAAAATTTTTGCAAGAAAATTAAAATTAGTTCAATAATGTATGAAAAATTAGAAAGTTTATAAAAATTAAATTTTCGATATATATGATTTATTTTTATACGTAATTCGTTGGTCGAAGCGTGTCGAAAAGTATTATCTTTCTTTTACGAGGATTTTATCTCAGATTTTCATCGTTCGTGAAAAATCTATGCGGCATGGCACGTATAAATATTATACAAGAATTCCATTTTAGTTTCAAAAAGAGAAATTTATATATTATTCAACGCTATACAAGATTTGTCCATCATTGCTATTATTATTCTCTAGCATTTTTGTTAAACAAAAAAAAAGGTAAAATATATTTTTTTTAATCATCTTTCTTTTAAACGACAGAAATAATTAAGTCAACAAATCGGAATGATTTGTACGCAATTAAAACAGATTCCCAGATTGAGCCTTTGATTTAAGATTCTCTTTGTAACGAGATTTTTATTCGAGGTTTTTCTGATTGAAATATCTAAATTCTTTTCAATTCGTCCCCTCTCTCGTCAACCATTCAATCCGCCAAAAAATGTATTTATTCAACGATCGACGTATAAATGTGCTTTTATCGTTTAGACATTATCATATCAATTGGGAACGAATTCCTTTTCATTCTTCCCCTATTGTCGCCTATTGATTTTTCGATCCGATATCCTCCTTACTGTCTCTGAAACGTTCACTTATTTATCAAGTGAAGGGAAGAAAAAAAAACTTTCCTACAAACTTCATCCTAAATATTTCTATTAAAATATTATTTCCAAGAACCAACCAAAACCCTCAAATTACACAATTTACCTCATCTCTCTCCTCCTAACCCCCAAAAAAAACACTCTCAAACATTCACACAAACGACAACAACATTCCAATATTCTCCAAACAACAAGTTCAAAAAAAAAGAAACCCCAAACCTCCAAAAAAACCACCCTGTGTGTACACCCTTCATCTCTCGTTGAAACGAAAAGAGACGGAAAGAGACAGGGGAGAAGGAAAAAGAGACGGAGGAAGCTCTGCGGCAACCCGAAGCTGCTCCTCACTTCCTCCCACGCGGTTGCAAAGCCTCGCCGCGCTCTCACGCACACACACACACGCACGCACATCCAGAAGCGAGAGTAACGAGCCTGCGTGTGCATGCACTCGCAGGAGAACGCTCCTGGAGGTGGTTGCTCGCGATTAGTCACGATTCTGGCCGCCTCGGCATCGCTCCGCGTTAACGCTCCACTCCCGGTGGCGGATAACGGCGGCGGAGATAGAAGGAGGAGGAGGAGGAGGAGGCAGCCTGGTGAAGTTTGTGCACGTGTAACAACGCGTTCGCGTGTCTGTCTCTACGGGAGATTGTGTACGAGGATTGTGTATGAGGGCGTTTGAGGGAGAGGCGCGCGCGTGTGCGACGCCACGTTTTCGACACACGGAGAGGAGCGTGTTGTTTATTAGATCAGTGTAAGCCAGTTTGCAGTGACGCAGCGGGACGCGACAGTGGACACCTTGGCTTCGTGGAGGAACGTGAAAGGTAGATTTCTTCTTCTTCTTTCTTTTGTAAAATTGCTTTTTAAATTCGTTTCTTTGGCTTTTATTTTTTGAAGAGATGGTGCGGGTTTGAAAAATGCGCGTTGAGGAAAGAAAGATTTTTGTTTTGTTTCGAAGAGGTTTGTTTTAGATTTACATTTGTGTTTTGTTAAATTTCAATGTTTGAAAAATTGATTTAATTCGATGCTTCGGTTTTTGTTAGTTGTTTGTAAGAAAGATTAATTTGTTTTTTTTTTTTTAGATTGGAGAGATTTTAGGTATTATTTTTGTTTTTTTGTTACTTCGTAATTGTTGTTTTTGTTTACGAAGTGTAAGAAGAATTAATTCTTTTGGAGGAATGATTCGGTATTTTTTTATAAATTTTAAACAATTCCGTAAATTCAAATGATCTTTTGAAATATTTCCAATTAATTGTCAGCTTATAGAAGTGGAAATTAATAGTAAAGTGAACGTTTATCAAGAGAGAATTTCCTACAACGGAGAATAAGGTAATTATGATAAATTCAAGTGCTCGATACTGCTCTGTGAATTTTCTTATTTTCCTTCTTTTCGATTTATTCTTAAGGATTCATTTGGAATATTTTAAGAATAATAAATCGACGATAAGAGTGGAACTGATTGCTGGAATCGTTTTTCTAAGAAATTCGCAAAGTGGTGATTTCTAAGAATATGAAAGTTTCGAAACATTTAAATGTTTTCAAATTATTAATGTTTGAAATGTATAAATACTTTGTATTTACTCTCTATTTAGAAATTATTGTTTTCATCTAACAAGAGTGTAAAATTTATTTATTATATAAAAAGGATTTTAAATTCTCAAGATTTAAATATTTTTATTATTTTCTCAAGCATTAATTCAAATTACCTTAAATTATTCTTCATTGTAAAAAATTCTCTGTTCAATAGATATTCACATCACTATTAATTCTACTTTTATAAAATTTTAAATAATTAGCAAAGATTGTAGAAAATTTAACAAATATTTTTATTTTTTTTAATTTTCTCAATTAGATCGTTAAAAATTATTCGAATAATTATGAATTTTTATTCAAAAAACAATCTAGCATAAAGAATCTGTTATTAACTGGAATAATGATTGGATAATAGGAAAGCCACGAGAATACCTTTGTAAGTATTCATTTAGCTTCTTCCGTGTTTAAGTTTACTTTTGGTTTTATATTCAAATCACGTACACGTGAAGGGAAATTTTAAATTGTTTCGAAAGGGGTGGGACAAAGGAGAGTTGGTTGATTTTTGCGACGTGATTAGTTTCCAGGGTGAAACACGCGAAAGGTATATAATAGAGGGGGTGATACGATTTAGGGTATTTATCAAAGGGGTTGTTGATAAATTGACTGGTATTATATATATATATCTGAGGGTTGGTTCTAAATTTAATTAACCTTCATTTCAAATAAACACGAAAGTAAATTTGGAAGAACTTTTAAATCGAAACTTTTCTTGGAATCGATTTATAAATTAATCCTTCAATATTTACAATATTCTAATCCTTTTTTAATCATAATATTCTATGATATAATTAATTTTTTTATTGTCATCCATATTTTATTTATATATATCAATCCATCTTTTTCTTTATATCTTGTTTCTTTAAATTTTCTAATTATTTTGATTGTAAATTGAATTGTTTGTACTTGTAATTATTTCTATTTTTGGAATGGGAATCAATTTTAAGAGAAATCAAAATATAACGATATAAAAATAAACGTGGGTGATGCAATTTTTCTTGGTATTAAAAATCGATCGTGACCTATTTTCACAATATGACTAAACATCATCGATAAATCCATAATCGTGAAATTTGAACTTTGCTTTCAATTCATCTACATGATGATGAATCTTTTTTTCTTCCGTTTAAATTCACTGAATTATCCATGTATATAATAATCATAATCAAAATTTGTACGCAATTTTTACAATATATTTATAATATTTATTTTGTTAGATGATTTGTGAAAAAGTAAAAATTGATATAGTAGTATGTTTGATTTAAAATTGAAGTAATCTACTTGAAAAAGAATTTAATGATTAGGGAAAAAATGTTTTATCATGTCTAAAATTTATTCGACAAAATTTTACGATTCTATGCTATAAATAAAGCACTTGTATCATAAAACTCAAGCATAAAATACGAGATCTAAACAAGCTAATTCCAATATATTCAAACTCAAGGAGATTTTTCGAAAAACATATACATATATATATATATATAATAACAACATAAAAAATCAAATATACAATATCCAATGACAGTTACTTTTCCATTATTCAATTTTTAATACCTCCAGTAAAATTTGAAAGATACATATTCAAAAGGATACATACACCTATAAAGTTTATTGATTACACGCAAAAGAACCATTTCCATACACCAAATGTCACTCAATTCTACCGTATATATATCTCATCTCATAAAAATGGAAGTAAAAAAAAAAAAAAAGAAGAACATTTCCTCTTCCCCAACATAAACATAAGCACATTGCTGACGATAATAGCGACATAATCTAAACTATGTGTCGATTTTTCATACGAAACTATCAAGACCACGTGCATGCACCCAACCATCAACTTCTTTTTTTAGCTCGTTTATCATCTGTCGCATTGTCCAAGACGGAACTTTTCCCTCCTCGAAACTTTTTACATCTTCCACAAGATGTACAAGATGTCTCAAAAGTTGAGATTTAACTGGTGATTTCCTTTTCCCTTCGCAAAAATTTTCATTTCACGAATTTTATTAACGAAAAATAGCTGAAGAGCGTTGCATCGCAGTTTCATCAGTGTTGGGTATCTGCCGCCAGTAAAATACTGGACTCAAACAAATCGAGGCAACATGTATCAAAACTGAATAATTTATACATGTTGTTCGTCGAATAAGGTATACATCAACGTAACTTTTCCCTGATAAATTATTCGACACGTTTGCTTCCGCGACACGTTTGTTCGTTGTTCGAACGATTCGCTAGACGCTCATACCCAACACTACCGAGTATATGCGATTGCCCGATATATTTTTCGCCGTAATGACGAAAACTTTTGCTTGATGGAAAAATCTCTGCCCGTTGTAATTGTAATCTCGAGAATCTCATCGGTTAAGCGTTTTATCGACTTCTCGAACTTCCTGTACACCGAAATCGACACAGGAAGGAACTCATACGACGACCTAATGTTATTGTTAGAACACGTCCACCGCATTGAGACGCTATTATATAAGAATTATATACACACGGGTACAAACGTGACCGATATACATTCGCGAGGAATATAAAGCCGGGTTCTTGTTCGTGTGAATCGGGTGTTCGAAGTCGTAGCAAGACGGAGTCGTAACGAGGAATTATACGACCGGTCACGGGCTCTTTTGTCGCGAATTTACGACACGCCAGGGGCTACGGAGGTTCTGGTATATTTAATGAGGCGGCGGCGAGATGTTTCTTGAACCCTTCCAGTTTTAAATGTTAGGGGAAAATTTTTCTGCCCCCTTTGTAATAATTTGGAAAAGAAGGAAGATAGGAAGAGAAAGTAAGTTTTTTTTTTCTAAATTAGTTAAAAATCTCTCGATATCGAACGATGATACTAAAAACTTGAAAGTTTTTTTTAAATTTACGAAAAATATTCGAAGATTTGAAGCGAAACGAAATTCACGCTTCGATCGACGATCAAGATGTTATTTATTATCATTGAGGATAAGATCTCTCTCTCTCTCTGAGAGAAACGTTTGAAAAACGTTTGACGACTCGTAAAAAAATATACTGTTTGCAGTTTATTTATTCATGGACAGGATGGAAAAAAACGAATGACCAACGAAACTTTTTAATTTAACTTCGAGCGTACAACTTCCCCTTCCCCCCCTGGATATAGAACTGTATTTTTATCAATCCATAAATTTCGTTAATAACGAGAACTTCTCTTTGGACGCTCTTTTTATTCATTTGCACACGTTTCCTATGTACAAAACATATCGCGTTGGGATATAATTTCACGCGACATTGTTACGTCGTTTCAGGAAATAATTGCGAACGCTTGTCGTACGAAATTAATATAATTGCTTCAATAATTTCATCGAGAACTTTATTTTGTAGTTTCTCTAGTTTTTATACTTCTTCATCATTTATTATTATTATTTCCATCGATTAATTCTAATTAATCGACGAACAGTATATATTTCTTTCATTAAATTCAAAATTTTTTCGTTCAATCTCCATGATACGCCAATATCTCGTTATTTCCTCCTCAAATCCTTCAAAAATACTAATCTCTCTCCATTCCAAATATAATCACCTTCTCTCTGCATTATCAAAATTCACTCGACTCGATAATTGGGCCAACTTTCACCCTCCTTCATCCCCCTTCGTCATCCGATTAATTCAATTAAATTAAAAAAAAAAAGAAAATTACTTCGATCA
The DNA here is from genome assembly GCF_003254395.2 of Apis mellifera. Taxonomy (NCBI): domain Eukaryota; kingdom Metazoa; phylum Arthropoda; class Insecta; order Hymenoptera; family Apidae; genus Apis; species Apis mellifera. The sequence goes on from NC_037646.1 coordinate 6,192,780, forward strand.
TCAGGTGATCCAATCTCACTTGACCAATCGTACAAATCATCGTTCAATCCATTAATGGGTCACCACCGAAGACCCGAGCGTTCCGCAAAATTCCTCCGGGTTCTTCAACCGCGAATAAGAGAAGAAGCCCGAGCCGCTCAAAGCGGATAAAACCATCCGCTTCGTTAGCGGCAAGCCTACCCTCCTGCTCCTCCTCCTCCTCCTTATTATCTTCTTTCTTTTCTTCTCTCACTTCCTGTTTGCCCCGAAGGGAGCCTGACCAACAACAACAACAACAACCACCAGTCGAGGAGGTTCCATCGTCGTCGAGGAGGCCGACGATTCTTCAAACATCGACAAGAAGGCGGGAGGAACGCGACGAGGAGGGAGGGCGAGACAGGACCCGTTTAGAATCGAGGGATTATGAATCGAGATCCAGCCGGGAGCAGAGGCGTCAGCTGGTCGAGGAAACGGTCACCTTCAAGCCTCAGGAGGAGGACAACAGTTTGATCAGCAAGGAACACTCGTTGGAGTATCAGAGCCAGACGCTCGAGAGTCAGTCGGAGAGTCATCTGTTGCTCTCCGCCTCGTTGGAAAGTCTCCTGAGATCGGCACCCGACAGTTGGCCAGGCAGCCAACACTTGGACAGAAACGAGGGATCCGAGCGCAGCTTCAAAGGGACCCAGTACTCGCCCAAGGAGAGGCAGGACGCCCAGACCCAGACCGAGCAGGAGACAAAGAGCACCCAGTGCAGCCCGGAGCAGACGGGCAGTCCTACGCGCGAGGAGGAGATCCCCACTGGTGAAAGCCCGTCCCGGGTTGCGAGGAGATATCATCAGAGCCCGAGGCGAGAGGTCGAGACCCAGACCCAGGGGGAGAGCAAGAGCGTGCAGTGTTGCCTGGACGAGTTGGGCGATTTGTCGAGGGTGCCGCAGGAATCTGAATACGACAGCCCGTCCAGGTCGGAGAGGAAGGAGTCGAAGAGCGTCCAGTGCCTTCCCGGTGACATTCCAATACCCGTGGTCGGTGTCTCGAGATCGGTGAACGGTGGCCAATCGTCGTTGAATCGAAAAGAGGCGAAGATCCGCAAGGAGGCCGAGGTTCAAACTTATCAGGAGTCGAAGGCCATCCAGTGCAGCGATGACGAGCTTCTAGACGGCAAATCGTTGGACGGTGTAGAAGAGGGTTTCAAGGGGAGGAAGAGGGGAGGAGGTAGTTCCGGGTCGTCGAGCTGCGGCTCGGTTTGCGAGCTTCCTACGCTGGTGTTCGTTGACGAGAGGATAGACATGACGGTCACGCACAGGGATCACGACGGAAACGTGAGCTGGTCGAAGCATTGGGGCCCCGAGAGATTGGTGGAGATCTACAGGGAGCCGAAAACTAGTCTTGGGCTGAGCATCGTCGGCGGAAAGGTGCGTGGATACGTTCCGTTGGTTAAAAATAAATAGTCTCTCTGTCTTCTCAGATGAATGTGTGTATACGTGTGTGGGGATAGGATGGAAGAAGCGTGTGTTTGGTGAATGGATTCTCGTGACCGTGAATATGATTCATCTTCCTCCTATTTTTTCCCCTCCTCTGTATATATATATTTTTTCTTCTTCTTCTTTTCCTTTTCCTCTCGTCTTCTCGTTGGAACAGAAGCTTGGAAGTAGGTTAATTGACGACGAGGTTGCGAGAGATGGAAATTTATATTAACGATATATATTATAACATTTTATTTCTTCTTTAATTTTACGTACGTGTACGTAATTTTTCTTCTCTCGTTTCGTATCGCGTGTTTTTCTTTGCTTACGGCGTGAATATTGCGTTACGAACGTAACGAGCGTAATTCTTTCGCCTTTATTAATTGGCCGTGTCGTGCTAATGGTACCATGTCGCCGGCATTGATAATTTCAATCGAGCTTCCACGAGCTTCTACGCTTCTGTGCACGTTGATACGTTGTCCATTAGCGTATCGTGAGCAGAAGCTTCGAAGATACCGCTTTCGATCGAAATTACTCACTTTCAATTATTTCAATTATTCCGAATATTCGGTTTACGTCACAGAATCGATTTTAAGGCAACGTGGAGGGCAATTTCGAGATCTTTGGATCGACGATGATAATTTTTTTAAAAACTAATATTTATCGTTCTTCACATTCGGTAAATTGGATTTTTTCGAGGGAAATTAAGGTTGTCTGGACGCGTCCCGATGGTATTCCAGTGATAACAAGGAAAATGGTAACAGTCTAGTAATCTTCTTAAAAGTTCTCTTGGGACTTGTAGTCAACGTAGAGGGAATTATATAGATTTAACGAAAGAAGAGAAAGAAGTAGGAAGAGCAAACGAGGTTTCCCTTTCCAACAGATAAATTTGTTGGACCTCTCTTTGGAAAAACAAATTTATTTAATTCCGCCATTCATTTTTAAATTTGTCTCCTTCGATAAAAAGTATTTACGAGCCGACTCTTTATTTGCGACTCTTATTTCGAATTTTATTTAAAGATTTATTTGATCCCCAAAGTTCAACGTTCGAGCAATGTCCAAATTTCTAATAAACCGAGAATTCTTCGCTGGATTTATTTGCAACGAGCCAGGAGGATTTGATAAATGTTCGATTCTCTCTCTCTCTCTCTTTCTCCCTCGTAATTTATGAAAGTTTACGCTTCTCGTGAATTATGTAACGAATTACGTAAACACGAAACGGAAGAAGATGCACGAAACAGAAGATATCACAGGATTACGATCTATTCGATAATTTTAGAGAAGGAATCGAGAGAGAAGTCGATTTTATTCGAGATCCCCCACGTGCGTGCATGTGACAAAGTGCAGGCTTGCTGCTCACCACGAGGAAGGCCGAGATGTTTCAAGGCCGTGTCTTCGAGGAAGATTGCATCAAGTATAATCTTTCCTTCGTAACGAACACCTGTCCTACTGTGACGTAACTTTCAACTCTTTCTAGCCGTTATTCCCATTATTTATACGAATTAAAAAGGAAAAAACACACAACATTGTTATTAAAAGACGTGAGAAAATTGAATTAAAAAGACTGTAATTACAAGATTCAAAGTAAAAGAATAGAGAGAATAATAATAATTACAGGGTTTTGAAATCATCGATTCAATATTTCCGCTCTCAAAATTCTTCGTTCTAGGTCGATCTGCACAATGGCAGCTCCAGCAAGTCACAGAACATATCCGGGATATTCATAAAGAATGTGTTGCCGAACAGTCCAGCCGGAAGGACCGGCGAGCTGAAGGTAACGTATGCGACATGAATTTCTATCCGTTCTAACACACGTGTATCGACGAGCGAGAAAACGAGGAAATCGTTTTGTATTCCGTTCGAATCGAGAACATTGAACTTGAAATTTCGTGGATACCTTGATGAAGTGGCGACCTTGACACGTATCGTTATTGTCATCCATCGAGATGACGGAGATCGCGAAGAATTTTTCTCTTTTTTTTTCTCTCTTCGTAATTCGATCGTACATTTTTGGAAAATATTTACAAAGTTGATGATAATTGATTCTAGCAATAGTCGAAAACGGAAAGTAGAAAGAATATCGGACCGAATGAATTTTTGTTACCAATTCTCGTCACGCGCCAACAAAACTTTCTCGATTAACCTAATAATGAAAACTGAAACTGGTCGAGCAATAAATCCTTCGTTCCTCGCTGTCTTATACAAAATATCAATTATATCTCTCTTCATATTATTCGATATTTTTTTATAAATAACAATTGCGCAAAAAGAAGAAAGAGAAATTATGATTAATTGAAATTGTACCATTGTTACTAATACTTTCATCATCAAGAAATTTATATATTATATATTATTTATATTCATTATATATTATTATATGTACTACAGTCGAAAATGAAAAGTTATAGTAATATTCATATTTTTATGTAACAAAAAGAAGAAAAGACAATTAATTCGAAATTCAAATTTTATCATTATTACTAATACTTTCATTACTAAGAAATTTACACATTATATATTTTATATTCATTATATGTTATTATATATATTGTAGAGAGTATATAAAAATGAAAAGTTATATATAATTATCCTTCAGGAGAATCAATTGCAAAAGAGACAATTGTCTTAGTATTCATATTTTTATGTAACAAAAAGAAGAGAAAGAAGTGACAATTCGAAATTCAAATTTTACCATTATTACTAATACTTTCATCACCAGAAAGAAATTTATATATTTTACATTTATTATACATTATTGTATATATAATAGAAAATGAAAAGTTATACCGATATATAATTATCTCTCAAGAGAATCAATTGCAAAAGAGACAATTCTCTTAGTATTCATATTTTTATATAACAAAAAGAAGAGAAAGAAGTGACAATTAACAATTTTTACAATTAACCATTATTACTAATACTTTCATCATGAAGAAATCCATTGCAGAGTCGAGAATGAAATATCATACTGATTTGTTTGAATTACCTTTCACGATTGCAAAAACGAGATTGCATAAATCAAAAAAAAAAAAAAAAAAAAAGACAAAAGATGGATTTAATAAACGGCCCTGCCCCCTTTTTCCTCGTTTACTTTCAGATCGGGGATCGAATAATCGAGGTCGATGGCGTGGACCTGCGACACAGCACGCATGAGCGGGCGGTTGAGGTCATCCAAGCCGCCGGAAATCCTGTCTGCCTTCTCGTCCAGTCTCTGGTGCACCTGGTGAGACCTCCCCACGACCAGGAAAATATCGATGTTACAACCCTTCCCCTCCCCATCCAAATCCATTGTCATCGATTAACTTAGTCATTTGAAATCTCTCCTTCACGTTTGTACATATATACATGTTGTATGCGTAGTTGCTCGAGTATTTAAAAAATTTTTTTTCGCATTTTGCAATGTTATCGTTGTTGTTGTTGTTGTTGTAATAGTACTTCTTGTCATTTTTTATTGGTACGAAAGGTTCTGTCTGTTCTGAATTGTCCATTAATTTTTCGACGAATTTTTTTTCTTCCCCCTTTCGAATATTTATAGCATTTACATTTTTAAAATATTGATATTTATTTATTATTAGTTGAAATATATGTTAAATTATATTCCTGTATCGTAATAAAGATCATTTGTGCAGAGTCACGAATAAAATCTTTTTCTTTTGAAATAGTGAAAAATTAAAAACTTGTCATTCAGAAAATAGAGGAAACTATGGTATTTTAAAGTGGTTTCTTCTTTCATCCCGATTATCGAGATATAAAAACGCAAAAACGCTTGATAACACAGTGCAGGGGATCATGAATGAACTTACATTTTTCTTGGAAACCGCGTCTATCGTTTGTCTGGAGTTTGAGATATTGATCAGTGAATAAGCTATGGGGATGAAAAGATAAATAAACGATTAAAAGTTTAAAACATTACTCTTTCTTTACGCGATGATATCCCAGAAATCAAAAATCGGGATAAATCAAAAAGCATTTCAAAGGAGAAGATCTCACGCTTCCAATGATCTTTCATTTCACTAAAAAATTACTATCTTTCTAAGTTATATTTTTAAACGTTTTCTAATTTTTAATGGAGTTTAATTTCAATAATTTTATTAATAATTGCACGGATTGATCTGATTATAATATTTTAATTTAACTTTTTCACAATTTCGAGAGAAACTTGAAAAGACAAACGATAAATACCTATCACGTTGGATTATTCGATGACTTCGTACAAAAGGTTCTCATTAAAAAAAAAAAAAAAATGGCAGACAGAACCCACTTTATTTTTATCTCCTCCCGATACAATAGCCTCCTTTCAATTCTACAATTTCCTCTGTACTTCCGCCGCTAATTTATCGATTCTTCTGCTCCATCGATGCTTCCATTCTACACACATCTTTTATTTAATTAATAACCACTCCACCGCGCTTGTTACCCGTTTTCGAAAGTAGCTCTCGTTTGCTTTCCGTGTTTCGAGCACCGTGTTTCGAGAACGTTCGATGACGTTTGCCAAGCGGGCCCTCGTAAAAGAAAAATAAAATTGCATCCACGGTGTTGTACACTTTGTAGCGACGCCTCTTCGCCCTATTCCGGCACGTGTATGCAAATGCCCACGGAAATTGCGACCGCGTGCTCGATTTTCTCTTTTCTTTCTTTCTTTCTCTCTTTCTTTCTTGCTATCGCGGAATCGTAGATTAAAATTTAAACTTTAGTTTTCTTTGCGAAAGAAATATGCGCGATTCAAATTAATTTAAATATAATCTTCAGAGATGCTTGTAATTTTCTTTCTTTTTTTTTTTTTTGAATTTCAATTAAAAAGTACTCGAGTTAAAATTTGATTTGATTTTTTTTTTTTAGTATCAACTTGAAACGTTCGAGTATTTTTTTTTTAACTGTGAAAGGATTGAAATTTTAATAATGTTTCGGTCGAAAATATCTAAAATTTAAATGTCGATTTTTTTTTTTATAATCGCGTATATTTCATCCTTGCATTTATAAATTCAATGAATAGAAATTTATTGCTTGAAAAACTAGGTCGTTTGTATGCTCATTGTTCACCAATAGTTGCAAATTCGAACACTTTTGGCAGGAGGGAATCGCAAAAATTTGCAGAAAGAACGATCAAATTTTCCGCCATGTTTTCGCATGTAATCTGCCGGATTGCTTCGATACACGTAAAATGAACGATTCTCTTTTAATTCCTCTTGTTACGAATATTGGGACGAACGTGTACGTACACTAATACGTGTGTGGAAAAAAAAAAAAATAACGATTATATTCTTTGTTCTCTCGACAACGAAAACGTTTAATTCGTTATAAAAATATTTTACTTTGCGTAAGAAAAAAAAAAAGTGTTTATTACTCGAAACTATAACGGATAATTTTATTTCTTTGGCTTTTGAAAAAAAAAAAAAGATTTAACAATTTTAATAATATCATTAAATCTCTAAAGAGAAGAAACTCTTGCAATTTCTTCATTTTCCAATAAACGTACCAATTGCAATTCTCAATTTATAAATTGCATTCTTTCATTATTGTAAAATAAAAATCGATAAAATATAAAAATAAAAAATATAGGATGGATGAAATTTGATTCAAAGGTTGTTATGCTACGCCTATTTTTTTAATAATTATTTTTTAGATAATCTCTAATTATCCAATCATTTTGAATTTAGTGCATTTATCTGAATTTTATAGAGGAGAAATAACTCATGGCATGGATAATATAATCAATGGAGGATAGAAAAAATTAATTTTTTTTTTACACTTTACGAGTCTTAAAAGTTATCATTGTCTCTGTCATTTTATTTTTACGACTTGCTTAGATAATCACAATTTTTTTATCAAATCTTTAAATGATATAAAAAAAAAAAAGAAGCTATTGATTTTTTAAATTAATTTTTAATAGAATTGTAAAACACGAAACGTAGAATTTTGATTTTTTTAATTTAATAGTTTGATATTATTGATTTTTCTTTTTGTCTAGATTCAATCTTAGATTTAATCTTTCCTTTACAGATTTTTGTTGCATACAATTTTTATAATCTAATTAATAACAACTCGTGATAAATATAAACGTAATTTTTGAATTTTCACAATTATTTCATTAATATGTTAATTAGTAAATAGAAAAATTTAAAAATTAGAACTTGGAACGAATTGAATTAAGAAAGAAAATATTCCACATGCCGAAGAAAATTGTAATTGTGAGAAACATATACAATTTGCTATTTTTACTTTAGAATCATGTTGTGTAGAAAACAGAAGAACAGTCATATTTTCGTCGAATAGCATTCTAAACACGCGTTTCGAAATGCCAGATAAATTTGAAACATCCTTGATTCTTTTGTATCTAAAGATCTATTATCTTCCAATGATAAAAGAATCTTACTCGTTGGCTACAAGAATTATCGAAAAGTTTTATTTTTCGAAGATCTAAAAGTAAGTTCTAGAGATTTTGATTCGAAGAATTTAATTTTTGATTAATCTTTTCTAAATTAAAAAAAAAAATTAATTCAAATATAAAAAGTTATGAAGTAAATTTATAAATTATAGAATATTTAAATCGTGAATTATACCGATTTTAGGATATTTAAATTGTGAAAAATTTAAATTGTAGAATATTCAAATCGCACAAGATGGAATTTACGAAATTTAATACAAAATATTTTACATGTAAAGAATATTTAAATTACACGAGAAATTGAAGTTTGAGGAACATAGAATCTTTTAATATCGAAGCATAAAATATTTAAATCCTAAAATGAATATTTGAATCTAAACAAAAAGTATAAGAAAACATAACGAAACGAAGATCACTAAATTATTAAACAATTTTACAAAATACAGTGGTTATTAAAATTTACCCATATCTTTGTCTAATGAAATATCTTTCATCATCGAAACTCATTACTCATTCGTATCAAAATTTTAAATAATCGCGCCTAAAACTTTAAGTACGATACTTTTTATAGCCACTGTACAAAATTCTCCAATACCTATCAATCCATCAACATGGTAGCCGAGTGTTTCGATTCACATGGTTCACAGAGGTTCACTTGTGAACCGGTATGAAATTAAACCTCCTGAACGACATATAGAACTATCCAGCCTAGAAAGAGCGAGAGAGAGAGAGAGAGAGAGAGAGAGAGAGAGAGAGAGAGAGAGAGAGAGAGAGAGAGAGAGAGAGAAACAGGGAAACGGACAGACGTGGAGGGTCGAGCGAGACGGAAAGAGGGTGCAGAGGACAAAAAAGCGAAAAAAAAAAAGGGAAAAGAGAAAAATATCGAAAGAGGAAGAGAGTGTAGGCAGAGGCCATTATAGGGCATCCCTTGTACGTGTACGGTGCATCGAGGTCGAACTTTCCAATAAACCAACTGACGAGGGGATGACAGGAGGAGGGTGAAACGGTGCGAAAGGCGGGAACAGAACGAGAATCATGCAAATCAGAGCGGACGATATCGAAGATAGGCTGGTGTAGCCGGGGGATCGAAAGAAAACGCTTTTGTTTCGACGAAATTTCCAAGAAAAATGATTTCTTCTTCTTTTTTTTTTTTTTTATAGAAGAAAAATCCGAGAATTCATTCGAGAAGACATCTCCTTTATATATATATAATTTAATTCGCCTCTTCATCGAGCCTATTCCTTTCTTTTTTTTTTAATTAGAATAAAAACAAACTACCACATCTCTCCCAAAATCCAAAAGCACGCCCAATACTCGAAAACTCGGAACGCCTACGCAAACTGCAATCAAAAGAAGAGTAATATAAAATAAAAACCGCGCTTGAAACGAAAATTTGAAACTCGACAAAATTCTCCCAGAGACTCGTATGAACAGATCCAGAAGGCAAGAACGAACTAATTATGGAAAGACCAAAAAAATGAGAGAAGGATAGAAAAGGATGGAAAGAGAACGTTCGTAACAAAGGTTGAAAAAAAAAAAAAAGAGGGAAGGGTTGGATGATTGGGCCAATGAGCGAAGGTATATAGTAGGTGCGCGAGGAAAGGATGCGGATTACATGGTCGCAACGAACCGTCCATCATCTGTGCACACCATGGACCGTAGCCACCCCTTCCCATCCGCGGCAGCAACCCCCTCTGGTCCAACCGTCCCCTCTCGCTCCGTGCCACGATATATCGACGCGAGGCAGTTCCATGCACGAAACCGGCTGGTAGACGTTGCCTTCTCGGAACGACGAGCAGAGCGTCGCGATGCACCGCCTCTTCGGACGCAAACGCGTCTCGTTCGGTGTACGTTCAACGAATACACGCACACGTGACTCCCCCCCTCCCCCGGTGGTTGTTGTTACTACTGACCCCCTTTTTCGAGGATGGGTAGATTCGATGGATACGAGAGCTCGAGAGTTTTCGCTCAGGGATCTTTTTTTCCCTTCCTTTTTTTTCTTTTTATCCGTTTCGTCGAGCTTCTTTTTTTTTAGAGTTACGTGCAATTAGGTATCCTTCAGGGGATTATTTATTTTTTTTTTTACTTTGGATTTTATTCTTTCGAATCTTTTTGGGGGAGAATTGTGTCAGATATATTTTAGTTTTGGGAGATAGATATTTATTTCTTTTTTAGTATGAAATGTGAAGAACGTTTAGAATTTTAGAGGGAAAAAGTGTATATTAACGTTTTTATGGTGGATTTAAAGTAATAGAATATAGAAACAATGAGTGTAAATATAATATATATATATACTATATACATATATATAGTGAGTGAGTATTAAAATCGTTTCTCAATAAGTAAATTGTGGATTTGAAATCTGAGAAAATGATTTTTGCTATCCATTATTAATTTAGAAATAATTCGTTCAATTTACATTTCGATTGAAATTTCGTGGAAAAGGAAAATCTTTAATTTCTGAATAAATTGCGTGTGATATTTGATAATTGATGAAAGTCGTTCATTTTATTTAATTCGACGATTCGTTTATATATTCTGGTCTAACCTCTGTCAAACAAAATCTTCCGGTTTTTCCAATGTTATCGATCGATAATTTTAAGAATAGAACACGGCGATATCTCGCAATCACCTTTCCTTTAATTCTAAATCTCAATTCATCGAGTCGAATCGACGTTATCATCACTATCGAGCAATACACGGAACATTGATTCCCTTCAACGTATCGACATTATTGACATTATTGCCATTGCATCGATATTATCGCTGATTCATTAGGGACGTCGTATCAATACTGTGACAATACATTATGTATATCATGTGCTCTGCTAATATATATAATGAAATTAATACATTTATAAACCATTTTAACAACCATTTTGTTGTTGACGGGTATTATATTTTGCTTATAAATTATATACGAGCTTGTCTTTGATTTCTATTGTAAAAGTTAAAATATTAATTCTCTGAAAATTCAATATATATCGGATCTTAAATTATTCGAATATTATTAAGTAGAATTTATTCGACAAAACCTTCGATTTTCTTCAAACAAATTCAGTTTTACGAATAAATACATCACAGATGTGAATCTACAGATCCAGAATTGGATTCATACACATATTCGATTTAAATATAATGTTACATACATAAATATACATATAAATCAAAGTGTGAATCTGCACATGATTATATATATGTATATATATATACATGTAATATTTATTCTTGATCGTAGCTATAGATTCGTAGATAAATTCATCCATAGATAAATATATCTACAACCTATATGTAAATACACGGATCTGATCCATCTCTGGATGTAGATGTTCCATCACTGGCAAACCGAAGGATAGACATTGATTAGTTGGGGCCAAAGCCGACCCAACCAGTCGACCATCCTAAGGATATTGGGCTATCTCGAGCCCATAAATTTACAACGAATCCCTAAAAGTTTGTAGTGAATTCTTGATCAACTGATCAAATCTGATGTACAAAAAAGCTGGGACCAAGTAACTTTTATTTCCTGAATTTTGAAGACTTTGAGATAAGATATTGGATCTTATAATAAATCTAAAGGAATCTCATCCATAGACTTGAGCAATTTAAAATTAGTTAATAACGTTGCATAACTCGTTGTAACAATTAATTCGAAATTAATCTAATATATCAATTTGAATGAAGAAATGAATTAATTTCCAAAAAAATAGAGGAGATATTAAATGGAATATTTAAAATTGTGATTATGAATACACTCGATGGAATACTTGAGATAACTCATACATAAATTCATAACAGGATTATATTAACCCCGAAAGAAAGAAATTAATTCACAGCTCAGCCAAGAAGACAAGATGCTTTGAAATATTATTTACGTTGAGTAGAAAATACAATTTTCACAAAAATTCATGAAAGATAGGTCAAAAACACAAATCCATAAATACATATACACTTGATAAACTTTCACACACCCTCGTCTAATTCTAAATTCATGAAAAAAAAAAAAAAAAAATACAGGATTCCATAAATTTTACACAAAAAGATAGAACGAATGATTGAAACCACATTGACATATTGGCCACGAACAAACATAGAAAGCCACGTGAATCAAGATAATCGTTATTTCGTGGATCCTTGAGCCCAGTCAGTGGAATGTGTCTCGTGCGTGGCCGAAATCTAATAACACGCATTAATCAAATTCTGGGGTAGCGGTGTAACGCGGTGGGCCTCGCTGTTATCGGCGATCGTGATCGAACACACGCGCTCTAAATCACCTCGAGTCTGGCAACAATTCAAGACGATGTCGCGCCGAATATTTCAGCGTAGAAACATTGCGCTCCGCCATTGAAACAGCTCGCGCCCAATCGATTCCATTCCCTTCCTTTTTCCCCATTTTTTCCCCCCTTTTTTCTTCTAATTTATTATCGCGTTGCTCTTCGATTTTCGTCCTCCCTATTTCGTTCCATTTCTTTTTATCATCCTTATTTTCTCTCTTTCTTCTTTCTTCCCCTATTCTATTCTAATTTCCATTTTCTTCTTTTCGTTTTCTTCTTTCCCTCACTTTATCATCTCTCTTTTCTTATCTTTATTTCCCCTCTTTCTTCTTTTTTTTTATTTCTTTCTATAATTTTTCGTCCATTACTCTTCTCTTCGCTCTATTTCTTCTTTTCCTCTTTCTTTTTCTTACTCTATTCTATTTTAATTTTGTTTCGTTCCATTTTCTTCTTTTCGTTTTCCTCTTTCATCTCTACTCTTTTCCTTATTTTATTATTTTTCTTTTCTTATCTTTATTTCCTCTCTTCCTTCTTTCTTCATATTTCTTTCTATAATTTTTCGCCCATTACTCTTCCCTTCGCTCTATTTCTTCTTTTCCTCTTTCTTTATCTTACTCCTCATTTTCGCTATTTCTTCCTCCCCTTCCACAATATTTCTCCCAACTTCTTATCCTCTCCTCATCGTAATATCTTTTCCATTTTCTTTTCCACTATCCATTACAACGCAATTTGAAACTCGAGACGCAATCCACTAATCAATATCCTGATTATCACATCCGGAAATCGCCTCTCACTTCATCCTCGCCCGTGTCAGTTAATCAGCGAGTCCCACAAGCGGCCGTTCACCACTGATTCATTCGAAAACCAGCCACGATTATTACGATGTCTCGCTCATGTCTCTCCCTTTTTTTTTTCCCGTGAAATTTGCAGAACAACGAGCACGGAGGGGAGGGGGAGGAGAGAAGGCAGAACGTTACAAGCCCGAGATTGGCCGGAACACCCACGGCGCCCTATTCTTCCTTAGAGAAGGGAGGACCAGTCTCGCCTGTTAGGTCCATCACGCCGGAAGTAATACAGGTGGGTCGTTTCTTTACCGTCCTTCATTCCGTTCTCGCGCGTCAAGCATCGAACAACGCGCTATTTCTGAGATCTCGATATTTCGCCTTTGCTCGACGTCGTTCGAGAATCGAGAAATATCGAAGAGGAGAGAAATTTATTTATTTTTTTTTTTTTAAGTACAATCGCCAAGTTTGGAAGTTTTCGTATATCGAATATTTCGTAGCTCGAGGATTGAAGAATCGGAGAACTTTTTTTGTTAAGATTTTTGGTGCGAAGAAGAAGAAGAAGAAGAAGAAGAGACGAAAGTTTCCAAGTGATATTTTGAAGGTTGGAAAATTAGGAAATTGGAGATTTTATAAGAAGAGTGAAGCGAGGAAAGTTTCCAAGCGATTTATTCTTCGAGTAAGTTGTTATTTGAAAAGAGAAAAAAAATAGGAGGGATTGGTGTTCGAGGAAAAATTAAGGATTCCCAAGCAATATTTCATGTGAGGAGAAAGTGACGAGTGGAAATTGAAGTGAAGTAACGAGAAGTGTTTATTTTAAGGTGGAATATTATAAAAAGAAAAATGAAATGAGAAACGTTTGAAAGTATAAGGATGTTGGCGATCGTTGAAAGGAATAATGGTCCGGTCCGTTTCATAATGGTAATGGTAATTTTGCAATTTTTCCCCCCTTTTTGTTCCATCCGATACTTTGCGTTTTGAAAGCGATGGTAAAAATTCGCGATTTCTCTCTTATTTAAGTTGGAAAAGAAAAGAAGAGAAAACGATTAATCCAGTTCAGAAAGAACGGAAACTCGAAACGGACTCATTCTTAAATTCAATTCGATCTAATTAGATCGACCTTAACAATTAGCTAATGGCTCTTCCGATCGTAACAATTATTACGTATTAACCCTTCCATTATTGGACACAGTTAACCACCATTACATACAATACAATTGTTTTAAAGCTTAAAATTTAAGCTTAATTTAATTTAATTTTTTTTAAAGCTTTAAATTTATTAAGCTCCCAATTTTTAAATTATCAAATTATTAAATTAAAGTGAAATATTGAACGAATATTGACAAACCAACTTTTTGATAAGATTTTTGAAAGATAATTAATCGATCCATTTGTTAATCCATTTATTATCCATCCAATTTGTTACAAATATTTAATTTGTACTTGAACGAAAAGCAAAATTGTCACCACAGCCGTCATTTTCTGGTCAATGATAAATCTACAACATTTGCAGGAAGATAATATGGACTGGAAGACTAACTAATGGAAAGCAATTTCCATTCGTAGCATAGGATACACAGTAGATTAATGCAACAGTTACTCGAACAAAGACAGATTTACACGAGATCATTATAATGGACATTCATGCACATAGAGAAGTTTGCAGGAACTAATTAAACGGAGCCAGGAGTATTACTACAGTGACTGTTCGTACATAGAAATTAGTCTACGAAAGGTCACAATAGGGATCGTTATTCGTACGAGTTGGAAAAATATTACTCCGACTTGTTTCAATGCCCGATTCACACGTGGAAAAGAAAAATTTTATACATACGTATAAAAACAAATCCGGAGAAACTTAATAATCTTAATAATGGTTATCCATGCATAAAGGCGAATCTACGGAAACCATTATGCAAATAATAAAAATATAATGGAAGATTACAGCAGGAAGTATTTATATTCACAGATAAATTAAATTATTCGGCTCTTTATTCGAATACAATAGAAAATTATACTGGGGAAATTAGTAAGAATTAGAGTAGACAATATTCATCCATACACGAAACAAATTTTACGGGAATATTATACTACTATGATATGTATTCTTGAAGAAAGTTATTAATAAGTTCATATATATTTATATATAAAAGAAAAACTCATAATCTATTCAAATATAAAAATCTAAAGCTTGTAGAATATGCACTAATTATCAACAAATTTCCAAACGATGGCCACAGTGACAATTTTCGTTCACAGATATTAGTACGCGAAAAAAATAGTCATCATCATGTGATTATCAAGGAGAAGAATTGAAAAAGAAAAAGAAAATGTCGATGTAGGAGGAAAAAGATTGGATTGCGCCGGATGCAAATTAAATCGGTCAACGGGATCGATTGTGTGATAACTTGAGGCGATGAGGGGGCGTGTGAAAACGAGAGAAAATCCGTCGTCAATCTATTTCGCGATGCGTCCTATTCGAAATATTACGATCGAACGCGCGTGTACTCGGGATACCAATTTTAGACAATCTCTCTCTCTCCATCTACCGCGACGTTGTTTGATCGTTTCTTGGAATTAATATACAGTCTGTAACAAAAGTGTTCGACTAGCCATTCGTCTTATTGGAATCATCGAAAATTGTGTTTCTCAGTGGAAGTGTACATAAGAATACAGTGAATTTCGTGTGGACAATTTTCTTTTATTCGAAATATTCGAAAAAGTGGAATTAAATGTTGAAATTAATATACAGTCTGTCGCAAAAGTATTCTATTAATGATTAATCCTATTGGAATCATCGAAAATTGTGTTCTCAGTGAATATAGAATAATATAGTTGTGTGTGAACAATTTTCTTTTATTTGAAATATTTGAAAAAGTGAAAATGTTGAAATTAATATACAGTCTGTAACAAAAGTGTTCGACTAGCCATTCGTCTTTATGGAATCATAAAAAATTCTCAGTGAATATAGAATAATATAGTTGTGCGTGAACAATTTTCTTTTATTCGAAATATTCGAAAAAGTGGAAATGTTGAAATTAATGTATAGTCTATCGCAAAAGTGTTCAACTAAAAACTAATCTTAATGGAATTATCAAAAATTGTGTTCTCAATGAATATAAAATAATATAGTTGTGTGTGAACAATTTTCTTTTATTTGAAATATTCGAAAAAATGGAATTAAATGTTGAAATTAATGTACAGTCTATCGCAAAAAGTGTTCGAAAAAACTAGTCTTAATGGAATCATCAAAACTTGTATTCTTAGTGAATATAATAAAATATAGTTGTGTGTGAACAATTTTCTTTTATTCTAAATATTCGAAAAAGTGGAAGTTTTTGGAATGATAGAATACAATCAATCGCAAAAGTATTCGACTAACAATTCATATTATTAAAACGTTTCTTCTAATTTCACAATAATCGTATTTTCAATGGAACTTTGAAATCACTATACAGTCAGCTATGAAAGTTTTCGTAATTTCTTAGAATTGTCGTGAAATTTATATTTTTACTGAAACTTTTTATTCGCCTACAGATACAGATTTATTATAAACTTTCAAATTTCTATAATTATCATTCGTGTACTGTCATAAAGAAATTATTTCAAAGAGAAACTCCATTCAAGATGATTTAAAATTTTCAAATTGGATGAATTTTTTATCAAGACGGCGTTAAGAACAACACTTTTTGTAACCGACTGTATATATAAATACAATGTATTCTCTGTTTAGCGATTCGATTGATGAAACGGTGTTTATAATTGATAGGGAAATTGATAGCAGATTCTAAGTTTGTTCTGTTTTACCAGTATAGCTTTTTAGATCGTGGCGAGTTTGAAACGATCGAAACGCGTATAGTTCCCCGAAAGTTTATAATTTCGGATTGCGGTTTGTTTGAAGAGCAATGATGATCGAGATCGTGAATTTTCCTACATGTTCACGAGAATTTCCAAATTGTTTCAACGAAAGTTTTATTCTGATAAGAAGAAGAAGAAGAAGAAGAAATACATTTTCTTCAATCTTCGCCGATTTTTCTATTATTCGAACGAAATTTATAAATTTGTTCTCATTCGAAATCTATCAAATTTGAAAAAATTCGATAGATTGGAAATAAAAATTCTACTTTTACATTTTTACTATTCAATTTTATTGGTTTTTTTTTTTTAATTGTCTTTGATAATGACGAGATAGGGGAGGAGGGAATATATTTTTCTTCTGACAATTTGCGTTTCTATTTGTTTTGCAGGGAGGAATCGAAGACGGGGAAAAAAAATTTGAAAAAATTCGATAGATTGGAAATAAAAATTCTACTTTTACATTTTCACTATTCAATTTTATTGATTTTTTTTTTAAATTGTCTTTGGTAATGACAAGATAGAGGAGGAGGGAATATATTTTTCTTCTGGCAATTTGCGTTTCTATTTGTTTTGCAGGGAGGAATCGAAGACGGGGAAAGGCAAAGTAGCTCAAGATCAGATTTCAAAAGGCAGAGTACAAAAGCTTCAGATGGCGCGGGATCCAGCACGCGAAGGTACTTCAACAATTTAAAAGCTTCGTCAACTTGTTTCTCCGTCTCACCTCCTATTTACCTAAAATTTCTCAAAGATCCTCGGCAAACTTTCCCTCCATTTGCTCATCGCTTCGACATTTAATAAAATATTTTCTTTCAATTTTTCCATCTTTTTTTTTCTCTTCTTTTAATATACTCGCAACGCAAACTCGTTGCATTAAAAATATGCTTTTGCTCAATCCTTTTTTTTTTTTCCTTCCCACTTATCCTTTTCCTTCTCGATCGATTTCGAAAACCAGAAGATTAACACGCCATCATCGTTTGATTTATAATATTTAATTTTACACCGTGTTATAAATGTTACGCACGAACGAAGCAGATTACGGGTTTGTTGTTTATTAATAATACAAGCGTCGTGTAGTTCGATGAATTACAGGTAACATTCACCTGTAAACACAGAAACTGTAAACTCAACTTTTCGTTCGTTTCGTGCGCCATTGTACGAGCGGCATCGTAACGCGTAGTATCTCCGTCCGTGCGTTCTCTTTTCATCGATAAAATCTCTCTCGTTTCTCTTCTTTTTCCTTTCTTCTTTTTTAAATAATTAAAAAAAAAAGGATCTTTTCAAGGAGCGAAACAATTTA
Organism: Apis mellifera; assembly: GCF_003254395.2. Taxonomy (NCBI): domain Eukaryota; kingdom Metazoa; phylum Arthropoda; class Insecta; order Hymenoptera; family Apidae; genus Apis; species Apis mellifera. Next base: position 6,210,818 of record NC_037646.1, read on the forward strand.
ATTTGTTAAAAAAAAAAAATCCTAGATCCTCCATGAAAAAGTCTATGCGCAAGAAGGCGCCATCACCGCCTTCCAATCCGGGAATATTGCGAGAGGTGAGCGAGGAGAAAGAGGATAATGCGTCGAGACCGGAAAATCCACCAAGACGGAAGTATTCCTCGGACGAGAGCTCCGAAGAGGAGGATGTGCGCGAGCTCGAGGGTAACGTTTACACGAAAGCTGGTATGGAGGTAATGATTGGAAAAATTGTTCTCTTAAGTCCTTTCTTAAAGAGATTTCTACCGAAATAAAAATCAATTTGGGATTAATTGTAATTATGGCAGATTTCGAGGAAAAGCGCTGGAAATGTGAAGCGTAGCAAAGCGGAAATTGAAGCGGATCCGGAGAAGGAGGACGAGTTCGGTTACACGAATAGTACGTAAATTCGTGTGAAATTTGTAAATTTTTTTGCTCTTCCTTTCATTTTTATTCTCCTTCCTTTTTCCTATACTCTTTTCTTATACTCTTCCTCTTCTTTTTTCTTGATGACGTCTGTTTCCATCCACAGTGAAAATACAGAAGAAGTATCAATCGTTGGGGCACAAGGTGATACTGGTTCAAGTGGAGAAAGACAGGCGTGGTCTCGGCATCTCATTGGCCGGGCACAAGGATCGAAATCGGATGGCAGTGTTCGTTTGTGGCCTTAATCCAAAAGGGGCAGCTCACAAAACTGGCGAGATTTCAGTCGGCGACGAGATACTCGAGGTAAATTTTTCTATTTTTTTTTCCCCCCCTTTATATTTAAAAATGTTTTTTCCTGGTTTTATTTTTAAAAAATTTTCTACTCTTTTAACATCAAAATCTTATTTGGAAATAGAAGCGATATTTAACTCATTGTTAAATTCATAGTTTTAAACGTTGTTTTAGTAATTTATTAATTGTTGAGGGACGTATTCATATTTTTATTGAAAATTATTATTCAATATACGATATTAATTATTTTGTTAATTTTAAATTAGCAATTCTGAGCGATTCGATTAATTTGAATAACGTGAAAAAAAAAAGAAATTTCTCAGAATCTCGTTAAATCAATATCTGCTTTTCATTGAAATGGGGGAGAGAGAAAGAAACGAAAAATGAAAATATATTCTTCGAGATTGTTTTCATTATATTTTTCTCTGCATGGAATATGAATGTTAAGAAAAGAACGAAAGGAACTATTTTAAAATTTTTGTAAAATATTTTTACAATCTAAATATTAAATGATCTCTAATTTTGTTAATTTTTTAATTGTGTTTAAAAATCTAATAAATTGATTCCATTTTACATGTATATTCGACGAGAATCAACAATTGCAATTCAAATATTTAAATTTTTCGAATATAATCGATATTTCTCAACATTGTCAAAAAATATCTTTACCACTAAACCAGTCAATGAAAAGTCACAATTGGATCAAGATCAGCTGGCATCGGCCGTTAATGGCCCAACAAGTGTTCCTTTGAGGAATTTCCGCCTGTCATCGTCAAACGTATACAAACGGTGCCGCGTTTGAAATTGATAAATCGTGAAAAGACAAGTTTAAAGCGAATTTTTAGTCGGCACACGTGTACCTGGCAAACGTTCAAACCCGATTATCTCAAAAACGAGAAACCTGGAAACCTAGTTTTGCGAGGGTGAATCACCTTGCTCGCTATTCTTTCTCGAGAGAATACTATCTTGATCCATGCCGCTCGCACGATCCATAAATATTCTTTTCCCAACGTCGAATATTTATTAATTAGTACAATAAATAAATTAGAATGAACGATAAAAACGATTTATTCTTCGTTGTGTCTTGGAAAAAATTAAAAAGAAAAATATGTATATTCTGATTAATAAATAACGAAGTAAATATTGAATAAAAATATTTTTTTTCGTTATATCATAATAATTGATTTTTAAATTTTAATGCACGTATAAAAAAAAATTTTAGAATTTTCTTAATTTATCGACAAGGGATTTTTTCCTTTCTTTCTTTTTTTTTTTTTCCTCCATATTTTTCTTTGAATCATAATTAAATTGTATTTCCAGGTAAATGGCTGTGTTCTGCAAGGGCGATGCCACTTGAACGCATCTGCCTTAATTAAAGGAATGGCTGGCACGTCTTTCAAAATCATCGTTTTACGGTAATTATGCACACATAACGTGCATGCGTTCTTTTTTTTTTTTTTGCGTGTTCATATTAGAGGAAGAAAAGAAAAAAAAAAACAAATGAAAGTATAAATTGAAATTCCAATTCTCTTTTACACAGTCATTTCTACTTTTTCAATTTCAACGTATGCTTATAATAATTATCAATATTCTCACTTACCTTTTCTTCATCTATCTAGAAGAAAATTTGGCTGTAATAAAATTTATTTAATAACGATTACGAGTTTAAAAATTTTATTAAATCAACGATATCAATTAAATCGATAAAATTAATCGGTTCAACAGGAGGTCTGCTGCCCTTAACGACATCGCTGTCAAGCCCATTGTTCAATTCCCCCCGACATTAGACGATGTAAGTTCAATATTTCATTTCAAATGTGATGCAATAATAAATATTCCAACTATCGAGAAACTTTTTTTCTAAAAAAAAAAAAAAAAAAATTACTAGATCGTTACATCTTGAACACGAAATTTTTAATTTCTTTTCCTTCTTTTTTTTTTTTAATCAAAATAAAATTTAATCAAAATATTCTTCTCTACGTAATAATAATTCTTATTATTATTATTTTGCAAAATTTTGCAAAGAAAAAAAATTACTAAATCGTTACATCTTGAACATCTTGAAATTTCTAATTTCTTTTCCTTCTTTTTTTTTTTTTTTTGCAAAATTTAATCAAAATATTCTTCTTTACGTAATAATAATTCTTATTATAATTATTTTACAAAATTTTGCAAAGAAAAAAAAATTACTAGATCGTTACATCTTGAACACGAAATTTCTAATTTCTTTTCCTTCTTTTTTTTTTTTTGCAAAATTTAATCAAAATATTCTTCTCTATATAATAATAATTCTTATTATTATTATTTTGCAAAATTTTGCAAAGAAAAAAAAAATTACTAGATCGTTACATCTTGAACACGAAATTTCTAATTTCTTTTCCTTCTTTTTTTTTTTTTTGGAACATTTAATCAAAATATTCTTCTCTACGTAATAATAATAATTCTTATTATTATTATTATTATTTTGCAAAATTTATTCGTATAATATATCGTATCCTATTCTATCTTCCTCACCCACAGCACCCATTCTATTTTCACCTCTCTTCACCTCTCTAATGCAAACTTAAATTCATAATTCAATAAACCTCAACCGATATTTCTGTCTCGGCAACCACTTTTGTGTTTATTTTGGCCACCAAAATCAATCCCACCAAGAATGTCTCGCGAATATATTATTACTCTGAGTGTATCGATATTAAAATTTGAAAATTCCTCCACGAAACGAAGAATAAGAATATATATTATCTTCTATTCCATTTATTATTCTTATTATTATTCTTCTTCTTTTTACAGTCTGACATGTTCAACCAGTACAAAGGAGTTCGAAATATACCAGTGAAAAAGGTAAAAGTTTAAGTTAAATATTCGAAGGGAGAAAAAAAAAATAGAATTTAAAAAGAAAAAGAAAATAAGAGTATAATAATGATCGACGTATTGTATTTTTCCAATATGAAGGGCCAATACGGACTTGGAATAATGATCATCGAGGGAAAACACGCGGAAGTCGGTCAGGGTATATTCATTTCGGACATTCAGGAAGGCAGCGCCGCTGAGCAGGTAATAACAACCAATTTTGCTCTCACAATTTTTCGAACGATCGTCATTGCGTCACGATGTCGATTAGAATGTTAATTATTAATTATCGCAATTAGAATTATTACGTATTTCATCTTCCTTCCTCCGCGATAAAGAATGGGATGATTCCGTGCCAGCTGCAATGCAATATTAATTTCTATTTTGCATATTGCAGGCCGGTTTGCAAGTGGGTGACATGATCCTTGCTGTCAATATGGATTGTCTGTTGGGCTCGACTTACGACGAGGTAAAGATCCCTCCCCTTTTTTTTTATCAATAAAAGAAGAAGAAGATTGTTCGAAGAGATTTGATTAATCTTTGGAAAATATTTTTTATAAAACGTGAAACTTTTAAGCAATAAATTTTAACAAATTTTGCGATCGAATAATAAATAAGAGTTTTCATGTAATTTCATTTCGAGGAAATTTATAATTCAACAAAGGAAATAAATTAAGCAATTAAATTCTCGATAGAATAAAATTTTTTTTAAAACAACGAATAATAAATTCGAGAAAATTAAAGTTTTTGACGAAATTAACGAAAAACTTGCTAATACATAATTACTGATAATATTAATTGTAGAAATTCAAAGTACATCAGAATAATTTTTTAAAGAGGAAAAATATTATTTAATATCTCTCTCTAATCGTTTTTCTAATCATTCTAATTGCCTGTTTCGCAGGCCACGAGCCTTTTGAAGAAGGCAGAGGGTGTGGTGACACTCACAGTGTGCAATCCTAATCAAAGCAAAGTCGCTAAGGAGGAGGAGGACAGGGCAAAAGGCATTCTACCGCCAGAATCTGAACGTAATTATTCCGAATATCGATATCAATGTCGATCGTATTCTCTGTAACTTTCATTTGTTTTAATATAAAAATTGTAATATGTACGTGAAGAGAAAAAAGAGCCGGAGAAACCACCGGAACCGGAACCACCGCAGGATCCGAAAGATTGTAAGATAGCGTCTGGAAGGGATACGACGATAGAGTTCCAGAAGGATAAGGACAAAGGCATCGGGTTCATCATAGCTGGTGGATCTGACACGCCGTTGGTAAGTTTAATAAAATTATAGAATAAAGAAAAAGCAGTAATGAGCACGATGTATGTGCAACAATTTTCTGCTAACAATAAAAAATATTATGTAGTATATTAACGAGACTAGTTCTTAATTGGAGAGTTAATTAAAAATCTTTCCAATAAAAGATTACTTTAAGAATAATTAGGAAATTAGAATTTAACATGTTATTGTGATGAATTTTATTTTACAGAATTGTGGTAAAAGAGGATAAACCTTTAAAATAATCTCGTCCATTCCATCATTCTTTCCAATAAAAGATTAGTTTAAGAATAATTAAGAAACAGATTTGTTTAATTCAACAGAATTATGGTAAAAAGAGGATAAATAAACCATTAAAATAATGTCGAGAATTAAGAAACAGATCTATTTAATTCAACAGAATTGTGGTAAAAAGAGGATAAATAAAGTTAAAATAATGTCGAGACTCGTTCATCATTCTTTCCAATAAAAGATTAGTTTAAGAATAATTAAGAAACAGATTTGTTTAATTCAACAGAACATTGTGATAAAAAGAGGATAAATCATTAAAATAATGTAATCATCGCTCGAAACTCGTTCATCATTCTTTCCAATCAAAAGATTAGTTTAAAAGTGAATTAATAGAAAAATGGATAATTAAGAAATAGATTAGTTTAAGAGTGAATTAATAGAAGAATGGATAATTAAGAAATGGATCTGACAAGCTGTTTGATTAAACAGAACATTATGATAAAAAGAGGATAAATAAACACATTCCTAACTCTTCTTAACTCCCTCGACCGCGAACACAAATATTTAATAAAAGAATCAATTTGAAAACTGACTGAGAATCATTTTTCTAACAAAAATATCATTTCAGAAAGGGGTGTTCATCGTCGAAGTGTTCCCGGACGGTGCTGCCCATAAGGACGGACGATTGCAAGCTGGAGACCAGATACTTGAAATATGCAGTCAGAGCTTCAAAGAGATAGAGCACGACGAGGCACATGCCGCCGTGATGAAAGTTTCAGGAACTGTACGTTTTATCGTAATAAAAAAATTTTCAAGATTATCTTTAACGATCTTTCTCTCAACTCGATAACATTTCCCATCTCTTGTTTGCAGATCACGATGGTGGTGCACCGACAAGAGAAAGGGGAGGAAGAGATCGAGGTAGAATTGCAGAAGAAGTCGGGGAAAGGGGCTGGTCTTTGCTTGACGGGATACAAAAGTGGGAAAGGGGCGTATGTATCTGATCTGGTACGTTTCCAACCAACTAATTTTCCTTTAATTTTCTTCAAAGCCAACAGGAGAATTTCCTATTTCCTAATTCATATCGTTCGCCCAGTTGCCTGGCGGTAGCGCCTTGGAAAGCGGAAAGATCTGCAAAGGCGATCGCGTGGTGGCAGTCGGTGGCCAGGATGTTCGCGAAGCTCCGGTAGAGGACATAGCGGTCCACGTGAAAGTTTCTAACCCGGTGCAATTGAAGCTGGCCAGGTTCAAATCCGCTAAGAAATGACAGGTATTCTATTCCTTCTTTATCCAACGATATCATTGTTACGTTACAATGATATCAATTTGATTTCCTGATCAATTTCATTTTTCATTCTACCTTCTCTTAAATTTTCGAGTTGGTGTGTACATATAGTCGAATAAAAATTATTTAAATTATTCTAAAAGGGAAATTATATATGGTCGAATAAAAATTATTTAAATTATTCTAAAAAGGAAATTATACATAGTCGAATAAAAATTATTTAAATTATTCTAAAAATTATTCCTTTTTAGAATAATTTAAATAATTTTTATAAAATTATATATATATAATTTTTATTCGACTATATATAATTTCCTTTTTAGAATAATTTAAATAATTTTTATTCGACTATGTATAATTTCCTTTTTAGAATAATTTAAATAATTTTTATTCGACCATATATAATTTCCCTTTTAGAATAATTTAAATAATTTTTATTCGACTATATGAAAAGAATTTATATATATTATATATTCTAAAAAGAAAATTATACATAGTCGAATAAAAATTATTTAAATTATTCTAAAAAGGAAATTTAACAATTTAAATCTGTGCAGGGTTCCGCAGGCGGAACTCGAAAGGCGAGAATTCGGGCGGCGATCCCCATCAGACACCACGGACTCTAGTGTGATATAACTGACTATATCAAAGTAATTATAAATACTGTTTATTAAGTAATGCTAGAAGAGAGAGCGAGCGAGAGAGAGAGAGTGAATGAGCGAAAGAGAGAAAGAGAGAGAGAATCAAAGGACGCGAATCTAAAAATGCAATCGTGAAAAAAAGAAAAAACTCTTTACAACTATTCTTAGGAAACTCGAATAATTTCGGATCTTGTTTAGCAAGAAAGAAATATAAATAATTAAAAAAAGAAGAAAAAAAAAACTTCGAAATTTCGAGTCTCACGCGATTTTATAGCAAAAGAAAAAAAAGGAGAAAAAAAAAAGAAAAGGAAAGGAGAAAAAAAAATACGCTGTCTCGAATACCAAATATCGATACGACATTGTTATTATTATCAGACGATTTTCACTGTCTGTCACGTTGAACATGTGTGGTAATCGATAAGGATATTCGCGACACCCGTTATATACACTTATTAGAATTAACGACACAGAGTATTTATGCAGTTAGAGCGATATTATATATTATATACTATACATATATATATATTGTAATAGCCACGTGGACGTATATCACGGTGATACGTTTCGTGAAAGAGGTAGAAACTTGCATGAAAAAGTGTGCATTGTTGTTGATAATAATTTGATTTAATTATGAAAATCGAGTCGGATCTTTTCTCTCGAGAGCTTCGTTCTCTTCTCAAGAAGAATAAAAAAAAAGGAGAAGAAAATCGAGAGTAATTCGATAGATTGTTTTTCGAGAAATTTAAGAAAAAAAAAGAATTCAAACGATTTTAAAATAAATTTAGATCGAAAGTAAATTTAATCGGATTAAAATCATTTTCTATCTCACTTTGGAACAGATGGAAATTGTCAAGTGAATTGAAAATTAGAACAAATTAAAGAAAATTCAATCAGTTTGATCGATCTGTTTCTCGAATCGCTCCTCGTTCAATATTTAATTATCTTGGGAAGAGAATTTTTTATTTCCAAGGAATGGAACGAATGAAAGATCAACTATCGATCTAAATCGATCGAAATTTAATTAATTTCTTCCTATCTTTGGAGAAGTTCCGGGCGGAAAGGTCCAGAAAAAGGATAAATTAAACCAAGGATATATCGAAATTCGAGTTTCTCCCTCTTTCAAAACTAATCAAACCGTGTCTTCATACGAACTCAGAGATACTCTGGCTTGTACGTTTCGTATCACTTACTTTTTAAGTTTAGGCGACATTAGAGACCTTAGAGTAGATCGCACGACACCGGACTGTCCGAAACCATTTCCGCTGAATTTTCATACCGCTAGGGAAGACGAAGATAGAGAGACAAAGGGAGAGAAAACTGATAGGCAAATTTTTTTTTTTTTTCCTTGATTCTCTTCGAGAAATCGTTTCTCGTCGAGAAACTTTCGAGCGAAAACACAGAGAAAATTCGAAAGTTTTATTACGAAGAAGCCGCGTTCACACTCGATGCTTTCTTTTCAATTAAAATGTTAAGGATTATTTTCAAAATAAACGCGTATATAATTAAAATTTAAGGCTTGTGTACTTGAAGCTTTATTAGAGGATTAGAAGATGTTTTAGGATATAGTTACGATCCCAAAGAGGCTATACATATTGTATATACAAAATATTCGATAAATTATCGGTTGCAATAGAGATATCGAGTTACCATTCCAATAAAAATTATTGGATAATTAATGAAGCAATAACTGCAATGATTGTTCCACGATAATTTCGAGAGTTTCAATAGTAATAGAAAAAAAGGATTGTTATTTATGAATAATTCTTTTTACTCTGTATATATGATATCGGTATTATATTGAATATATCTCTACTCAACTCACGATGTTCATTAATTTTCTTTTCTTTCATTTACTCGCTTATATTTAATTCGCTTGGTGTGAACGCGGCTTAAGACGAGATACGAAACCTCATTGCGTTTTTGTCAATATACGAATATCGTAGCAATCTTTTTTTCCAATCAAAAGAAAAAAGAAAAAAGAAAAAAAAGGCGAAGAGATTTAATGAAAATGACTAATGTCGAGAGGGGTAGACTGGCTTGTTGATAGTTCAATTTATCCTATTATCCTAGTCGTTAGCGTAGAGATCTTTCGAGGATCGAGAAAAGCGAGGTTGAAAAGGAAGAAGAATTTTCAAGCATTAATATCGAGTTCGAGATCGTGTTCGATTTCGATATTCGTGTTATTGAAAATTTTACGACCGTGGTGGAATTTGAATTGCCTCGTGAAGCGTGCAACGGTTTAGAAGTATGGATCCATCGAAGAATATATATACCGGGTGGCCCGTTTCGACGTAATGGAAGAAATTTTTATTTTTTTAATTCGATTGTTTATTAATTAAGGTATGTTAATTTTGAAGTGGGCTCGAATGATAAATGTAGTTAGAATATAGATTTCGTGCAATAATATTTATTTAATTTTTTTCATTTAATTTATGTTGCGCATCGATGATCCGAGCATTTATATTATTCGACTCGAAATATGGATTACCAATGTAAATATCCACCGTTAAAACTGTCGATTGCGTTTCGTGCCGCTTTTGATTTCGATACATCGCATCGAATTGAGATATCGAGGTCACGTTCTAATAAAATAGTCGTTATATGAAATAGCAAAAAACTGGAAGGAATGTTGGTCGGGACACAATTCGCTTCGCTTAATTTGATCATATACCGATTAGTTTCTTTTTCTTCCCGCCAAAATTGGAAATTTAAAACACAAAAATTTCGAAAATTCTAATTCTAATTCCAAACCTACGAGTTTTCCAATTGAAAAAAATTGAAAATTTTAATTTAAAAATCGTACAAAATTTAAAATCAAAGATTCGGAAGAAACTCGAAAATTCTAAAATTAAAATATTCTTACAAACGTTCTATTAAAAATTTCTCTGATCAATAATAATTCCAAGTTTCTGACCAAATACTCATATTCCCTTTTCTTTTGTCGAGGATGGATCGAAATCGAAGGTAAATCAACAACCATTGCACCAAGCATTCGTGATGAAGCGTTGCAAAACTACGTCGCGACGATGAGGCATCGATTGTAAAAAAAAAAAAAAGAAAAAAAAGAAAAAAAAATTAGAAAAAGAGGCGAGAAAAAAATACATAGTATATTATATAAATATAGAAAAGAGAGAGTGAGAGAGAAAAAGATGTCGCAAGCATTATGAAAAAAAGCGTGTATTATTTAAAAGAAAGGAAGGAAAAAAGGAAGAGCGTAAAAGGAGCATGAGAATGAGAGACTTATTAGAAGAAGCTTAGCGCTAATTATATTTGCAAATTGAATAGAATCGGGGTATTATATTCGTATATATACTCTTGTACACGCCTTCGAAATTCGAGGAGCAATACCGATCGAGCCACTTTTACAATCAACGACTCGAATTATTATCATTATGATTATATTCTCGCCATTATTCTCGCCATTATTAATTACCACGAGTTATTATTATCATTATTAATTATTACGAGTGAATTATAATTATAATTCCTGTTATCGCATACACCGATCATTGTAGCGCGGCACTCTATCAGAAGATCACAACAAGGAGGAGCGTCACAGAAACGAGGAGACGAAAATAAAGAAAAAAAAAAATAAATAAATAAAAAAATGAAAAATTTCGTTTTATTATCGATCGAGTATAGTTAAAAGTTTGAAGTCGTTATGTTAAGCCGAGCTTGTGCGCGCGTTGAAATCTCTCTGTATTCTGCCTAAGTCATCAACAAGGTAAGTAAACATTTACACAGAGAAAAAGAAATAATTAAATAAAATTTTTCCTTTTCTTTCTCCTTTCGAAATTAAAAATTTTTAATTTCTAAGAATTCGATGAATTTGATTTAAAAAAAAAAGATATCAGGTTTTCAGACAAAGGAAATATATAAATTTATATATGAAAAATATTTAAATACACGAAACTATTTAAATATTATCACGAAAGGAAAAGTTTTATCGAAAAATTTATTTACAATTCTTTAATTTTCCTTTACTTTTTATCAAAAATTTTTTTAAAAACTTCGATTCTTGTCAAATTCGATTCAAATCAATTTAGGATGATAAAGTAAAATTGACGTACAATCGTACGATACACGATACAACGCGTTCACTGTTTATTTTACTATCGAAGTACCTATTTCAACGTTGCTCTTCTTTCACGAGCGCGCGCGCCTGCCTTCTAAGTGGACCAAAGAAATCGTTTTATTGGCCAGAAAAGTGGGTTACCGGCACGGGTCTTCGCAAAGTGTACGATTAATTAATTAAAAAAAAAAAAAAAGAAAGAAAGAAAGAAAAAAGCGAACGTGTGTTATAATTAGCATGCGTACAAAAGAGCGTATCGTGCGTATTCACTGATAATCTTGATGAATTTTAAGCTTGCTCGATGGATAAACTTTTGCATCTCGCGTATTATACACGCGCCAGATTACGATACGACGGTATAGAGAACACTTTCTTTCATGTATTTTTCATGACATTCTTTCAACTTTTGAAGACGACTCGGTATAAAAGTAAGCACGGGAGAAAGAATTTGATAAAGTTGTTTGCTCTTATCTCGATGCTCTACATATCTTTACATCTCTCCAACGACAATGCACGCGAAATCTCGAGAAAATCATATTCATTTTCTTCGATCATGGAACAATTATAAAATATTCCACCGCATCCGTTATTCTTCTTTATCGCGCAATTTTCTCAAAATTTACTGTACAAATCTTTCACGACGAATTTACACAGAAGACAATATAATTTAAAGAAGCGAAATAAATGAAAATCGTACAAAAGCGGTTCGCACGATTAAAATCTATCCATCGCGAAACCTTCTCTAACGCAACAAAAATTCCACGTTCGGTTTAAGGAATCCTCGTTGCACAATGTTTGCACAATCGCCCCGGCCAAACCGCGCATAATCGAGAAAATACAATCCCGGCCGGCTCCGTCCATAAATCTATCGCAACTCGCGTTTCCTCCGTTTTAAAACTAAAACAACCCTTGCGAAATTCTTCCCGTTTCCGTCCCCGATCTGATCTGTCTTGTTCCCAGATCCACCTGGATCGCTGCTCCTCGCCCTCTCTCCCCCTCCTTCCCATCGCGCAACGTGATCGCTGTTCGAATGCGACATCGACATTCGAGAAACGTGGAAAGAACACGGAATATTCGAGTAATACTGGATATGGAACGAAACGAATCGTTGTTTTATCGCCGTTTCATGCAAACACGCAGATCCCTTTTATTGAACTGAAAGATATTTTATCGGGCGAAATTGTTGAAAATGTGTACAAGTGTATTTCAACTGTTCGGCATATTGAGACTTTTTATTGGCCTAATGGGGATATTTATTTTTATTACTGTTGCAAACTTGTCGCAATAAAATATAAAACTCGTGTAAGGATATTGTGCAACAAATGATATAGTATTTTATTATCCCAGTGGAATTTTTATTTTCCTTATTTCGATAAATAAAACTTGTGTATATATATTTTCAAAAAGTATATTATTTCTGATTAACTGTTTCAGAATTAGAAGAAACGAATCTGTGATTTGCCAATCAAAGGAAAAATAATTAAAATATTTTAGAATTACATTTTTCCTTTACAAAGAGAAAAAAGAAAATTGAATTCGAAGAAAAAGAAGAATCGAATTCACGATTATAGTTCATCCAATTTCAAAATTTTCCTGAATTTTGTTAAATGAATGTAATAATGATTTCATGAAGGATTTGGATAAAAATATCCACTCTGAGCTTCTGAACCAACCTGTACACCGATACTCTAACCTTCAAGATTCACTAGAACATCAAGGCGAATAAGAAAGTATTCAAAGTAACAAATTACGACGCTTCTCTCCGAGATCGAATCCACGGGGAGAGCCGTGATCCATGTCTCTTCCGCGGACAATCGATTCATCTGGTCGCTTGATCTTCCTCTCCTCTTGAAAGGAAGAGAGTTAATCGAAATGGAACGTCGCTTTCACGACGATTTCGCCGAATTTATCCCCGATATCGCGCGAATACGGCCGAGCCATCGATTATCCTCGGCAATAATCGGCAGAGGCATGAAAAACACGGATTGCGTGGCTTTGATCGATCATGATTTTCGCAACGTTATGTTTAAGCGCCTTTCTTCCGCGTAAAAAGTCCGAGGAAAGAAGGAAACGATTTTATCGAACGATTTTTTCGAAATGGAATGGAGATTGATCGATCGATCGATCGATTGGTGAAAAATGCAAGTAAAATTTTATGGAGTTTTCGTTTTTTTATGAAAGACGTTTCGAAAGAATCAAGAGCATTGATTTTGATGACGAAAATATGGAGGAAAATTTTCGAGGAATTAAAGATATCAAGAGATTAATGTGCGTTTATGTGAAAAATTTGGAATTTTTTATTCCGGTGAAAGTGTATACGGTTTCCTTTTGAAGTTGAAAATTACTTTTATAATAATTCAAAAAACGATCTCTATAATGAATAATTTCTTAATATGGATTCACCGTGTAGAAAATGAATCGCGAAATTGATCGTTTTGATGAAGAGGTTGTAAATTGATAGAAGATCTCCCAACGTCTTTCTCCAATCTGAGCGAAATCTCGAGAGCAACCAGGATGTTATAGACGATCGTAACGAATGATATGTACAAGTCGTCTCAAAAGAGATGCAAAAATACCGTGATCGTGTATTTCATCCAATATTATTTGAATTATTTAACTTTCAAAAAAAATATCTCAAATAATGATTAAAATATAAAAAAGTAATCATCATATTTTAAGGAAATTCGTGATCAACCTACAAGATCAATCTTTTTTAAGTAAGACAGATATTGTTATCCTAATAAATTTATGAATGGAAGGGTATATATAATCAAGAAACTGATTTTGTATGCAGAGATAAATTGAGAAGAGACATAAGAAAATAAACCATCGAGGGGATGGATTTTTAAAATTCATCCAATATACAGTTGATTAAGCTTTATAATAAATCTTTTAGGGGAGGAAGGAATATTGTGCGATGCCACGATTTCTGAGATTAAAGTAATTTTTTATTTCTCTATTATGCTTTTATTTTTTTAAGCAAACATTTTTTGCTCCGTTAGTCGAATATTTTTCAGCTCGACTGTTTGCAGGCTGAAAAAAATCTGAATTCTAATTAGGGGTTGAAGGGCTCTTGCCGGAACTTTGGGGTCCAGTCAAACATTTGTATTGCAATATGCAGGATGAAGCTAACTGAATTTTGAATTTAATATCCAGAATTTTTATATACTTATGAGAAAAAAAATTACAAATGATTAGAAATTTTGGTTTTCAATAAATTGAAGAGATATTTAATAATGAATTGTTAATAAATTTTTCTCTATCTTACAGAAAATTACAAAGTTTGTAATTATATAGAATTATTAGGAATTAATTCATTTTGAATTGCTCATAAGAGTTTTAATTAAATAAATATTTATATTGTAATTAAATTATAGTATATTAATGAAATCATACTAATAAAAATTTATTGATTGCATTCTAAATTTAAGAAATAAAAAATTACTAGGAAGATAGTTAGAAACAATACCATATTTTGATTAAATATTTTCCATAATAACAATAATAGACTGATGTTACGACATAAAGGAAATTATCTGCAATTAGAGAAGTGAAAGAGAACTATTCTAATGTTAATTATAAAAGCTGTTCTAACATCTAATTTAAAACAAACGATAATGTTTTCCTACTGAAGCTAAACAGAATGTATAATGCACTTGTTCCTTATATACTTTACATTACAAACGATTGAAATCATAAATCAAAGATCTATTAATCAATTGCATTACAATGGCCAGCGAAAGTTTCAACGATTATTCTATTATATATTATGTATATTATATAATATAGTAATTATATATTATCGATAATATAAAGCAATTTTTATCCGTTATACATTAAAAATGTATATTAAAATTGTTTCAACGAGAAGAAAAATGCAATAAATAAGTACTTACATCATTGTTGCAATAAATCAAACATAACCCATAATGCTGCATGAAGACTCATCTCATTCGCCATTAATCATCGTAGCGTCAAAAATGCATAACGCTCATTCCTTCAAATCGATCAATGATCTGTACATAATGAAATTATAGATTTAAATTAAATACCCGAAATTGAAATCAAATATAGTAAAATGATACAATAATATCGAATCGAACTCTACCTTAAAAGAATAAATAACGTGAGATACCGGCAACTTCAACGGTCGAATAATCGATCAACGAAAACAAGCAAAGAAAATTCACAATATCACTTAATTCTATCATAACAATTTCTTATGAAACGAACACACATTGAACAAAAACAAAACTAATAACAATTTAAACCGTAAATTAACAAAATAATAACAGAAATATCTATTACGTAATTGAGGTTATATATATCGAGCGGTATCACACGTCCTGCCACGATGATTTTCGGCAGCCGAATGACGTCGCGCGCAGCAGGTACGCTTCCAAGCTTTCTGATTGGCTGGCGCGGCATGGTTCCTTTTCCACTCAAACCGCGCCGAAAATTGAAATTTTTGAAAATCCTTTCTCGATTAACGAACCACGAAAACATTCCGATCTTTATGTTCGGGTAAAATAATCGTTTTTTTACTAAATGGAACATACAAGCATGGCCACGAATAAATTATTTCCTGAAAAAATAAAGTATTCTAATTAATATTTTCACAAATAAACATAATAAATAATTATATATATATACAAATATATAGTATACTTGAAAAATTTATTTATTCGTTGTTATTCGATTCAATCGGAACAAAGTAAAAATTATTAATGAATGAAATAATTAAGAATGATACTTTTACAAAATTATCCTATTCTTTTCACGAAAGAATTTACAAATTTGTCTCTCTCTTCATATCGTATTGATATTCTACAATTTTATATATTATTAATATTATATATTAATAATATATAAAATATATAATTATAATAATATTATATATTAATATTATTATAATTTTATATTCTACAACTATATAATATCGCAAGATTAAATATGTGTCACGAAAATAAGAGAGAGACTTTTCAGCACGTTCATACGGATCATGGAAGTGTAAAGGGTCAAATATCACTGTAATTATGATGCGATCTCGTTTCTCCGAATGGAAACAAAAGATAAAAGAATAATCTAGAATAGAATAACGTATTCATAAGCAGGATATAAGCATGGCAGTCATTCAGCTACTACCTTCATGGACGACTTAAGCGAAATGCGCGTGAACTACTTACATTCTAGCTGTGTATTCGCATTCCAAACTTTCTTAAGCAATTATGTCATAACCGGTGCCCCCCTTTTTCCCATCTCCATTCTCCATATGTCGCTCTACCCTTCCTATTCCTCTTTCTCACTCTCCATGGTACAAAGTTCCCAAAGAAACTTGTAAGGTGGCGGGCGCCAAACTTTGATGTACACGATCGATTCGCGAAACAATTCGCGATACGGCTAGACGGTTCAGCGTATATAGGGTATTTCATAAATTCGAAGAAGAAAAATAAAAATAATAGGATTTCTATACATTTCTACGCGTGGTGAATTTATAAAAATTATTGGAAGATAAAATTTTTAAGTGGAAACTCGGATCTGAAAATTTTGATTCGAAAAAGAAAATTGTAATTGACAGATTATTTTATAATCGATTAGAAGAATTTGTAATATAATAATTGACTATGTAAAAAATAGTGACAAAGAAATAGTCAATCGAAAAGAAAATTCGTGATATTATGAATAAATATTTCAATATACCGGGTGTCTTAAATCGGTTAATTTATTAGAAAACAATATTTTTGGAAATATTTCTTTTAAACTTTTCATCAGATTATCCATTATTCTACTCTTTTTAAATATTAAATTATAAAAGGTATCATAAAATTTTAAGCGAGTTATTCCAGTCGAGAGATTAAAAAATTAATATCACTGAGCAAAAAAAAAAAAAAAAAAGAAAGAAAATTCGAACAATCAGCAAAAGCTCGATAATTTTCGACCAAATATTAATGCAGACGATTGAACATCTGGAGCATAACTATGCATAATTAATTTTCATCGAATCGAGTCGAGTTTCATATTGGAGATTACAATGAACAAAATTAAACGGATATCGCGGATAGTGAATCTCTTTGAATGCATGTAGGACGATGCTTAGTGGCGTGTGCAATGCCCGATCAGGAAAGTATTCAAAGGTATTATGCGTGTTAAGTTTTGCTCCTTCGTATGGAAAGTACATTTGGCACAGATATTAATTTCGAACGCCAATATCGAACTTGTTTCGCGATTGAATATTGCGATCAGCTTTATTATCTGTGAATATTTTATTAATCGGACTTATATGTACATCGACAATCGAATATCGCTCGTAGATATTTAAAAAAGATTATTTAAAAAATGGTTGAATAAAAATAAATTTATATCGATGAACGAAAGAGAGACAATTCGTTATTTTAAATAAAACAGAATAATCATTAAACTCTTTTTACACTCATATTGCCGAAGAAAAAGTTTTCGAGAGTGAAAAATGAAAATAACGATTTGCATATAAAGTATAATAATTCGATGAAAAAGTAAGCTGTTGAATATTTATATTTAGATTTATAATAATATATTCCATCTCGAAAAATATTTTGAAAAATTCTGACGTTTCTCTATTTCACGTTCGATATTTTTTTTTCTTTCTTTTTTTTTTTTTTTTTTTTTTACGATAAAACATTATGGGCATTCCATTTAACGAAAGTTAAAATTTCGACCTTCATACTCGGACAAAAAAACATGGCTAATTACCACCTCACCGTATCACATGTCCACCCAGCGTGCAACTTTCGTTTTTCCAGCGAGCGAACACTTCTTTTGCCACAACGACCTCGATGTAATTAACTCTGGAACGATAAATCACCTTCCCTCCTCCCCCTTCCTTCATTAGGAAAACTGAAAAAATTGAAAAATTTCGTTTGTACCAAGACACCAATCTGATAAATTCGATGGACGAATGAAACCGTGATCAAAATTCATTGATTGAACATCTCTTAATGATTCCTTTTTTTCTTAATAAATAGATCGATTGTTATCCGCAAAAAGAAGTATATCGGAGAGATACGAAGGGAAAAGAAGATTATGCGAATCATTAGTTTTTTCAAATGCGAGTTAAAAATAATCCTTATTTAATGGATAAATTTTTCTATTTTCAAAAAAACATATAAATAATTTAACCGAGAGTGAAACACACATTAATTCCACGTCTAATTAAATCGTGAATGAAATTAATTTACATTTTCATTACGATTCAATCCTTTTAAATTATGTTATATCTTTTTCATATATTTGAATAAATTTAAGTAAATCATATTATTCCAAAATTTCATCCACGAGTTAAGAAAATCGACAAAGAAAATCATGCTTAACCAAATATAAAACGATATATTAATTTCAAATTCTACGTGAAAAAAAGAAATTCGAAATTACATGTTCAAGAAGACATTTTCTTCATCTCCAGATCGAATAAAGGAAAATAAATTACACTCGTGTTCGGAAGAGATTAAAAGCGTCTCAAGTTAAAATGAAAGGGTGTTATTCCTAATTATTCAACGAATCATTGGACCGTTAACCGCGATCAGGCTTAACTCGTTATTTTTCGTAATAGAAATCGTAATGATAAACCGTTCTTTTCCGGCAGATTGGTAATTATGTCAGCCCATCTCGACCAGCCGCCACCCGGTGGAACAGGAAGAAAGAGCTATGACCGAGGGAATGGCAAAAACTATGGAACCAGTTCGATAGGAAATTCACTTCTATCGCGGTTACCGAACGGAATCCGACACCGAATACGAGAAATGGCAACCGGAAATTATTTTTCCAGAGGCGTACATTAATTAATGAACGCCGGAGGAGCGATCAGGATTTCGTTTCGAAGGTAAAAAAAAAAATGTTGAAATATTGAAACGAATGATTTCGATATTAATTAATTATGCTAATTATTTTATCTCCTTAAGTAGAGTGTTAATAATTATCTTGAAAAAGGAGAAAGCACTAAGAAGATTAATAGAGAAAGGGATGGATAGTTTTATATTTCTTATCAAATTTGTAAATTTAAGATCTATGCTTCAATGTAAATTAATAAAGGGAAGATTGATAAATATAAAAATCACGCTACGAGTCACGTCGATCGAGGAATCTAAAAAGATTTGAAAGGCACATCGATTAAACGAAGCTCTTTCCTTCTGACAAAATTAGCTTGTTAACCGGATTAATTACACTTTTATCATGGAACTTCTTTGAAGAACTGATGCGAAATGAAAAATTAAGTTAAGGTAAGTTAATATACCATTTTTTTTTTTTTTTATTAATTTACTTTCGGTTAGAGGTCGCTTTTGATCCTCGCACGTCTTTCTTTGTAATTTCTTCTTTGAGGCGAGATTTAAAAATTAATGAAGATGAATGATCTTTTTGAATAAATTTTGAAATAGGAAATCGATTATTATTAGATCGAAAAAGCAGATTAATTAAAATATATTCGAACTTCTCCCAGAAAAATAATTATACAAAGAATAAACAAAATTTTTATTTCAGGTAGTGTTTCATATATTCTCTTCGTATTTTTCTTTCTATTCCTTTGGAAGGAATAATTTTTCCATCGTAAGATAATACGATACAATAATGATATAAATTAAAAATTGTTTTGGATGATAATGACGAAGGATTAGCAGATAAGATTTAATTCACGAGTGATTAAGTTTTACAACTTTTCGCATTGCGTCAGAGAATACAATAAACCCGCCGATTATTAATTAACCAATTAATTAAAAATCCTCATTCAATACGCGGGAGATATTGTTCTCGATGAATTTTTAATATTATCTTATTCATCCATGATATTTCGTAATAGTTAATCCTCCTGCTGCAACCACATTGTTAAAACTTTATTATTTGACGAAGCATCGTATTCCCATAGCTATCATACAGGTGTAAACCTGGAGAATGCACCGTAAAAGCTGCTTAAAGTATATAATTTAATATTCAAAGAAGTTTATGAGAGTGTTTATGAAGATATTAACGAGAATTACGAACAAGCATAACAAGCAATCGAATTGATAATTTTTTTCAGTGAATAACTCAAGATAAATACTTTTTATTACAAATATTTCATTTATTATTTCAAGATTTTTTAATTTAAGATAATTTTAATTCTTAATAATAAAAAGATGCAATAATTTTCAAGAATTTAAAAAGAAGTGAAGAAAAAAAATCAAGGTATACGAAATACACATATACTCTTTCTTATTTTTTATTTTTGTTTATTCTTTATTACAATCATATTCGAAAAAAATTTACCATTTATCAATCATTATATTTACAGGACGTGAATACATTCGTGGAACGCTTTCGATAATCAAGATTCAAATCCTTATTAAATTACAAGCCATTGAACTTCGTTAGATGAAATAAAATGATAATTTTAATTCTTAATAATAAAAAGATGCAATAATTTTCAAGAATTTAAAAAGAAGTGAAGAAAAAAATAATTGTCTAATTATAAAATATACATACACTCTTTCTTATTTTTTATTTTTGTTTATTCTTTATTATTCGAAAAAAATTTACCATTTATCAACATTATATTTACAGGACGTGAATACATTCGTGGAACGCCTTCGATAATCAAGATTCAAATCCTTATTAAATTACAAGCCATTGAACTTCGTACGTTAGATGAAATAAAATGGAAACAGAGCGAGACTCTCCCGTCTCTGTTACGTCATAGCGCTCTATTCATCCAACTACAAACCTAAATCGATATTTATATACACATATATATAAAACTTTCACGTTTATTCCAGCACAAAGTCGAGCCCTCCACATCCCCGTATGTATCGATAAATCCATCACACGAAATACATACATATATATATATATAAATCCAACGAGTAAATAGAGGTAAATCCAGGTACGATAAATCACAGCAATTCGCGCCATCACCTATCACAAGTTGAACGGACGATCGCCCTCGAGAAGGCCGGTCACGACCCTCGTCACGTCTCATTCGTCCAGCGAACGGAGGAAGCGTGAAGATTCGTTCAATTCCCTTGCAACGTCACTCGTGTCACAACTTTCCACGCACAGCAGGTTGGAAAGCTTGGAACCGGCACGAGGTCCCTCGTTTTTCGTGGCGAGGTAATAGCGAAGTCGATCCACGAAGAAGGGTCACACACGGAGAAGCCTACTTTCTTCCTCTTTGCTCGCTGCTCGAAAGGGGGGAAATGGTATCGTGGCGGGCCCGTGGCCGAGGCAGCACGAGCCAGTCACACGGACCCACTCGACGAATCTCGATGGGCCTCGCTCGCCTCTCTCGCGCCGCGCTCTATAAACTTCCGGTTTAGAAGAGTAACAAGTTGTAATCGAGAATTTTTTCTTCTTTCATCTGTTCCAAGTTTGGAGGACGGATTGTCGTTCTTCCTGGGGGAGGAGATCGATTGTTGGAGGCGGCGGTTCACCGGAAGTGGGCGACCTCGAAGGGGTGAGAGACCTCGAAAGGGGTAAGTAAGTGTTTAATAGTCGACGAGCTATGGAAATTTTCGTGAAGGTGCGATGCAGTTTTGCGGGATATTTTGGAATTTGGAAGAATTGGTGGGATTTTTAAAGGGTATTGTGTTGTGAGTTTAATTATTTTACGACGATTCTGATCTGAATTTTTAACTAAGCGAAAATTGCACCGAAATTGAATTAGCAGAACATCAGAATTCATAAACTTCATAGTCGTCCAGGTCGATAAGCTCGAAACTACCTGTAGCGCGCAGAGTTAAATACTGAATGAACCAAACACGACATCGTGCTCCCTATTAAATATCATACGTTGTAAATATTGGAAAGAATCGTATAATTTTTGGCTAAGATAATTGAAAAGTAACTTCATTTTAATTATTTATTTTACATATTTTAGAAAACATCAGATGATTCTTTGTTACAACAATAACTCGAAGACAGTGTTAAATTATTTTTATTCACGAAAGAGGATTGCAACTCACGTTAAATTTTCTTCGCAGTTTATTCGAGAACAACAAGACGAATGAATAAGAGAAGGGATCTAGAAAAGAAAATTTGATATAATGTACACGTAAATATAAATTCTGAAAATATTCCAGTGAACGAATAATCCAATTCGATTCTCAGAATAAATTTCCCCTAGATTAATCGATTTATTTCATAATTTCGATCGGGATGAAAAAGAAATCGAAAGTCTCGCTCGTTCGATTTATCAATCGACTTACCAATGAATATAATAAACGAATGGAGACGCGTGAAAAATGATCGATTTCGTGGCAAAAATCTACATCGGTTGGTAATAAGGTTGTTTCGATGCGCAATCGTGTTCGTCGATTTGTCATGGTTGCAAGCGTGTCGAAATACTTTCAGAGTACAGAAACAGAGCAATGCAGGTTGGAATGAGAGAGAGAAAGAGAGAGAGAGAAATATTCACGCGTATCTACCTCTTCTAGAGATCTAACACACTTCCAAGAGTTTTCTCTTGGACACGATTAAGAAAAATCGTTCAACGTCGCGGAACTGGATCGACGACGCGCTATTCCTCCACTTCTCGATGGTCGATATTGGAATTTACACTCTTTTCTCACACTCTTCGTTTTACTCGTTCCAACCTGAGACCTTCCGTTTCCGGGCTATTGGAGATAAGTTTCTTTCTCTCTCTCTCTTTTTTTTTTGAAATACCGCTCGTTTAAAATAACGATCCTCCGATCTCGAAGATACAGATTTTTAATTCGAAAAAATTAAATCAATTTTTCAATGAATTAAATTATTATTTTCGAGGATGTTAAAAATAATTAGTTTAAAGAAGAGATATATTAAAATGAATATAGATAAGCAGAAATGGAAATTGGAAAGAAAATGGAGGATGAAGATGGTGGCTAAAAGTGTATAAGTATAAATAATTATGTTATTATTATTATACCTTAACTATAAAGAGAGAAAAATATATATATATATATGTATAGAAAGCATTGCGCGTGACGAGAAAGTAGTATAGTAAAATATGAAAATGTTGATACAATGTAAAGGATTGGGAAAACAAGGGACAAGAATGTATACATATGCAAATGAGAAAATTGCTCTGGGGAAATAACCTGTCAAACAGCGTGTAACATTTCTATTATAAATTTTATTCAATTATATAAGATGGAAGAACGAATACGTGCGCATACGTTGGATACAAAATAGAATAGAAAATTCGATATACAGAAAATTGATAAAATTTAACAACCTCACCTCAAAACTTCGTCAAATTTCCATCCTCGTGTATGTATACTACAACATTCCAATATTTCCACTCTTTCTCTACTCCAATCTGATTCTTTTTTCTTACAGATACGAAAGTAATCGCAAAATAATAAATAACCTCGCTCGTCTTACTCGAGTCCCAAAAATTTGTCTTTCTCCCCCATAAAACTAGAGGCAATAGAGATACGATTTGTTCATCACGATTCACCCGTTCACCCGTCTGTGAAAAAGTGCGCCGTTCAATCTCGAAACTGGCTTCAAATCGCGCCGCGAAACAACGTTTCACGGGCGATAAATTCAAATCTAACGCGATACGGGTATTGAAAGCCTTGCGTAAACGGGGCAAAAATTGGCCACCTACGTTGCGAATTGCTCGCCAGAATATATATATATACATGTATCGTGGACGTCTTCGAGACAATTTCTTTTTCTTCTTTCCTGGGTAGAGGATTACCATCGAATACAGGCGTTATTTGATAGTGGTGGCCTTCGAGGATGACAACGTGAGTTTTGAGGAACGTTTGACGTAAGTGGAACAAGTTGAAGGATTGGTGAAGAATTGGTGGAAAGGATGAGGACTCGATTGTTTTTAATATTTGGAAGGAAGTGAAATTTTGTTGAAGGGGATAATTGTTGGAAGAGGATTCCGTTCGATTTTAGAGGAAATAATTATACTTTCTCAATTTTTTTTATCTTTTTGGGATATTCGACGTGGACGATTGTACTTATAATTTATTCGAACTAAAAGAAAAGATTCATCGTTGAAACATTCAATCGTATAATTATTATCGGTTATTTCGATCGTTGGAGGATTATTTTAGTATCAGAATTTTAATAATCGGAGAAGTAGTATCGTATCGTGCCAATTATTAAGAGGGAAATTATATGGTTGGAATCTTAATAACGATTTAACGAAGAATCGGTTTATCGGTAATTTCGAAATTTTCAATAAATGAACGGGATGAAAGAGATTATAAAAAAAAAAGGAAGAGATGCAAAAGTCGCGTGCATCATCGCGAGCGAGATTATTAATTCATCGAAATTGTTAAACGATATTCGACGTGGAAACACGATTGAAACACGGTTTTAACGGTGATGGAACGAATCTAATATTAAAAATCGAATGCATTTTCAGATAAGAATGAGATCCGCTCTACGTGAAAATTGTTCCTTTAATGCCAAGAGATTTATTAAACTATTCCTATCATTTTTCGAATGAAATGAAATTTGTGGAAGAAAAATTAACAACATCGATATTAAATTTCTTCTCTGAATATAGAAAAAATATTGCAACGATCTTATATCAATAATTCCTCAATAATTCATTAAAATAAAATTATCCACAGCGTAAGAAAAAATAGTAAAAACTATCGAAAGATAACACGAGCACATTTATAAAATAAAAAAAAAAGAATGAACAAAAATTCGTACCAATACAAGTCGAAGAAATCGAATATACGAACATACATCGTTGATAAAACTGAGAGCAGGGCACATCTCGATGTTTACGCGGCCATTTTACTCGAATATCGGCGAATAAGGAAGAAAAATGGTGGAGGAAGTTGAAACGAACGACGCTCGATAATGTTACAGTTTAGAATCGCGAATAACATGGAATGAACGGAAGGATCGTTCCCCCCCGCTTTTGCTTGGTATGGTCATCTAGGTTGCATCGACATTACTGTTACACATTTCGCCTTCTTGCCTGTCGTCGCGTGCTATAATGTATTCGTTTCTATCGCGTGTCACGATTTATTTGCATTCGAATAATGAGGAATACGATTCGAAAAGAAATTTTACTTGATTAAATTAACTTATGATTTCGAGTTAGAAATCATGGATATATAATTTTATCATTGTTAAAGGTAAATGTTATTTGTTATTATAAATATAGAAAGAAGAAAATTGTGGAAAATTGATGGAATAATTTTAGGTATTGATATAATAATATTTATACGAATAATGAAGAAATTAAATTGTAAAGAAAAGAGGAGAAGAAAAAGAGAAGATGAAGAATAAGGATTTGTTAATATATACATTCGTGGAAAGTTTTGAATTTAAAAATATTGTAATTGGAATTGGCATCGAGAAAAGGGATTCGTGATATTGCGAACTAAATACATATAATCCATGTTAAGCTATGGGATTTCTACGATCCCAGAAGCTTTTCATTTTTCATTTCCATTACACTTTGCTATACAAATATTCACCGAGTATTTTAAACAAAGAATACGCATTAATGTGAAGGTAATTACGAAAACGCGTTGACAGAGATTTCTCCACTTCAGAGATTTTATTATCGATAACATTGTCCTCCATAATAGAGAAATTAATAAACGCAAAATAATAAAAGACAATTATATTTTTTTTTTTTTTACATCGAACGAAAGATACGCACGAGAGTAATGGATCGATAAGATAAACAATTTCCCTGTTGTTGTTGATAATATTATCTGAATACATTATAAATTATTAGTAAACGGTAATAGGATAATTAATTTGCTCGTTAAAGTAAATATACTCGTACGAAATGTTATCAAGTAAGCAAGGATGATTGTGAGAAATGATAGCGGAATGAATGAAATTAATTGTGAGAATAATTTTGTCTAATTTGATTTTCACTCGGTAGGAAAAAAATAGTGGAAATTTTTTCTCCAAAGAACATTATAATCCTATTGTCAGGATTGATTCTTCTTTAATACTTCGTGAAATTTACTATATTTTTATAAGACGCTTAACGATTCCTTTAAGATTTCTGCAAAATAAAATTCCAAAAGTGAGGATTAAAAAATTGATTCTGTAAAAAAGAAAAAACAGGTAAGCTTATTCCAAGCAACGTTCATTGACATTTCCTTTACTGCTGAGCGAAACACGAATTGAAATTTTTTTCACTGAGACTAATAATTTCATTTCATTCAGTTTTTATTACTATTCAAACAGAAATAAATCTTGTATCATTCTGTCAAACCTATTATTAAAAATTGAAAAAGTAAACTTTAGTTTCTTCTCAAACACAACAACTTTCGATAATAATTTTCTCACTTTCGATTTTAATTCTTTAAAATTTCTCAATTGGGATAGTCTCAAACAAACATAACCTCAACTACCGATCCAAACTAAGAGATTTACAATCGCCAATCGTTCCAAAAAAAAGAAGAAAACGAAAAACAATAACCATTGATCATCTTTTTCTTCTCACAGAGGTGGATCGTTGTCGATGCAACCGGCATCGAATCCATCGATCGCAAACAACAACATCGGAAACAGGAGGCTTTGAATCGGCACGAACGCATCAGTGGAACCGGTTCGCGTTATTATTAACGCATCGATGGAGGCCGTTCATTCGGAATATACGAATGCCTGGAATCGATAGATGGCTTCCACGTGCATCGTCGTCCGTTCGAGTTTGCGCTCTGACCACGTCACATTTTATTTTATTTTACTTTTATTTTTTTTTCCTATTCTTTGACGGATAACGATAAGGATCGTATTCGATGAATTTCACCGATGGGATCGGAAGTGGAAAGTTTCTCTTCGACGTGACTTATCGGTGAATGGAGATGAAACTGAAATCCGGCACGGATCCGTCCGGTTAATGTGTTTTCTTAAATGGATTTGATGGTCGGTGGATGACGACGACGGTTTATGGCGATGGTATTTCTTTTTAAATACGTGAAAATTCACGGCAAGAAGGAAAAGATGTTATTGAGATAGTGAATTTAAAACGTTATGATTATAAGAATTGTTCTGTTATTTCTTCTTTCGAGTAAAATTGAAAACATGATTGTTGAGAGGACGATGTTTAATAAATATGGAGCGAGATACGCGACATAATTTGTGACAAATGAAGTTCGAAATCAAACGAGTTAAAAGGTTGGCGACATATGATCGTATTATTAAAGTGGAGAACTCGAGTCGAGTTTTCACAGATGTGAATTATCGGTGAATGGAGGTGAAGTTTGAATGGCATACGGTCACGGATTCATTGATGTTATCTTCTTAAGTGGATCTATTCAGAGATTCGTGATTTATTATTCACGTTGAAATTTCTCTTATTAAAGGGTACTTTGGGATCGATTTTATTGACATGTGAATTTTTTTTCTCTTTTCGATACAGAAATAGACAATTGATTTTGACACGTGTAAAGCGTAATCCACAGTCATCAGAATAGAAGAAACTTCATTGAAGCTTCAATTTTTAATGGCTACGCCATTCAGAATGACGAATGAAACGAGAAAATTATGTAAAATCGTCGTAATTATAAATAAACTTTTCTTTTCTGAAGTGGAAAAAATAATGAATAGATTATAAAAAAGTAATTCACAGAATGTGTGGAATAGAAGAAACTTCACTGGAACTTCAATTTTTAAGCTACGCCATTCAGAATGAAAGAACAAAATTATGTAAAATCGTCGAAATTATAAATAAATTTTTTTGGAAAAAATAATGAATAGATTATGAAAAACAAAAACGAATCTTTAACAAATCAATAATCAAGCGAATAAATTAACGATGATTCGATAGTTATTACGAATAACTATTATTTCCATAATATTTTTATTAAAAAAAAACATGGTCCAATATCCGTGAACTAAAACTATCGGAACTATTGATCAACAATTTCCATTATACAAAATTACACTCTACTATCTCATTGTACAAAATTTTCATTCATATCCTTTCTTTCTGGATCAACGTAAATCCGTGTAAATCTGTTCGAACGAAACAAACTAGATATTCAATTAATATTCATTTATATATTTAAGTGAAAACAACAAGTGTTGGAAGATTATTAGTTCCGTTAAAGAAATATAATTTTAATAATTAATTCTCGAGTTACATCCTCGCTTATTAAATGGAATTAGATTATTGTTCATCTAGATCTCTGGCTGGCCGTATTGAAATTAACACGGAGGATGAGCATAGCGTGTGCAACAGTTAGGATATATCAAGTTTATGGAGATTGGAACACCGTATTGCATATTAATACATTTTTCTACGATACAAATTGGAAATATGGAGTTTTGAAAGCCCTCCGAATTGGAAATTTATTATCTATCAACTCGCCTCTTTCTAGTTTTATTCTTTCTTCATCAATTGGATAATAAAATTCATTTATTCAAGGAGAAGAGAAATTTTTATTTCGTAAAGAAGAGAAGGGAAATATGGTTGAAAAATTCCAAATCACTCTTCTAAAACCCTTCAAAAATTTCGAACGAACATTAAGGTTAGAATAAATATCGAGCAGGAAATAAATTTTTGGACACTTTTGTGATAAATTTTCCATTATCTCGTTCGCAAGTTGGAGGGCGAAATCAATTAGGAGACACTTAAAAATGGACGACTTCACTTTATCTTATCCCATCTTCGCGCGAAAAACCAATCCTCCTCTTCCACTTTCCAGGTCAATATCCTCCAATTTCCGCATTCTTCGCACATCGCATATAGGAAGGCGTGAAAAAAATTCAAAAAGAAGAAGAAGGAAAAAACCATTCCATTCCATTCGTTTAATTTAATTTAAACATTTCACACAACTTATTTAAAATATCGCGGATACTTTTTTTCCAGTTCGATTCGAGTTCGATTATCGATCGGTCGGAAAGCGCGGGAAAATTAAATTTCGTTCAGAGTCTCGCCAGTAAATGGTTCGAAATTTTCGCTTCTCTGTGTACGTACGCCCGATAAAAGGATTCGTGGAGCCATTTTTATCGAACAGAGCTCGAGGACCAGGCTGTTATCGAGCAAGTTCACGCCGATATTCATTTGTTCCTCGCGGCCCATTGCGCGCCTTTTGCCACGCGATCAATCGACGCGTACTGTTAATGGTGATAACGATTCCCTGGATTTGTGCATGTATATATATATGTGTTGGAATCGATCGTTTTTTGCAGGTTGGTAAAATTTGGAAAGTTTTAATAGGAATCTTTAAAATTGAAAGAAAGGAATAAATTTCAATCGAACAGGTTCGATGGATTTTCGAAAGCGAGAGAAATTTGAGAGAAAGATATATAAGAATTTGGAAAATTTGACGGTTGAATGCTTCTTAATTAGAATACATATTTCTTTTAATTGGAAATAGTTGAATTAGATTAGAAAATTTGAATATCTTCGATCATCGAACCGGCGTTGGCGACGAATTCGCCTCGACGAGTTGTTCTCCCCATTCATTGCGCGACGAAAACGCTCGAAATAATTAAAAATGTTGCGAATAAAGCATCTCCGTGTCGTGAAAAACGACACAACTGGGAAACCCGAGTCCACGACTTATCCTGTAACGTTCTCTTTCGTCTCGCGTGCTCGTTAACGCGCTTAACGTGCACGCTAGTGCGTTTTTCTTCTCCTCCTCTCTCCATCTTCCTTCGCTACTCCTTCGTTTCCTCTCGTGAAAATATCCACAATACAATTTGCAACCGCGGAATAAGAAATTGCTTTTGCTTCTTTTGAAATTGTGAAACGAAATTTCGAATGAAATTCATCGTCGAAATTTATTAAATTTATTTGTCGAAGCTTGCTATTAGGAATCAGATATTTTGCATTCTGCCTGTCAAATTTTAATCCTAAAATTATTGATTAATTTTTCTTTCTTTATTAACGTCGGTGAGTTCAATGAAATTATTCGTTAGGAGATTTTGTTTCGTGCAAAAATACGTGTGCTGTTTTTTTTTCTTCCATTTTTAAAAAAGGAAGCGTATGCGCGTTCTGTGAACGTACATACGCTTTTGAGAAGGGAGATCGATGCGTATTCGTTCGAAACGGACAACATCCTCGGAGCGCTTCCGGTGCCGCAACCTAGACGCCACACGGCTTCCGGCACGCGCCGTAATCGAAGCTGCTGCATCCGCTGCAGCCATCCAGAAGAAAAAAAACTTGCTTTCCTCCGCGCATGGAAGCAGTTATTGCTTCGTCGATCAACGTTTTCATGGATTTCTCCAACTTTTGAATTTTTTTAGTAGGAGTAGAGGAAATTGTACGAAATTATAATTAATTTGTGGAGATAGCTTTTCGAAGAGAATCGGGGTAATCGTATTTCCTTTATTTTGACTTGAGTTTTTCACGATTTTATATTACTCTTGTAATTTTTATACATTGGATAATTTCAGTCAAAATGTTGCTAAGATTTACTGGAAATCGAATTTATCAGGGTTATACATTTAGGTAATCCATGCGTAATCACGGGATATATTTATAAATTTCGTTAAATGGAAGAATGATATAAATCATAAATGCAAATTACGTGACGGAATTTATGTGGATTTATTTGCGTGGGGCTTCCAGATTGAAATATTTCTCGCACATTAATTTAAAATTGTAAATACAAAATTGCGAAATAATATTTCAAAGGAAAAAAATAAATAAAAACAAAATTCCAATATTTCCTTGTTGTCAATAATTTATAGACAATTTCATTTAATGAGAAAAATAAAAATTATACATTGTTTTATAATTTAATTAATAATTTTCTAGAAAAAATGCATTCTCATTAAAATAAAAATTTCAATTTTCAAAATTCCAATACGAAAACAAAGAAATTTTCGTACAAATCAAACGCATAACTGTTCCTTTATTTGCACCGAGTAATCGATTTTAAAATTATCATTTCAAAAGGACAATAGAAATACACACTCCAAAAATTATTTCCAAAAAAAAACCATCGCTTTATTTATTATAAATCTCGTCCAAAATTATCCATCTCGAATTAGTATCTCGTTAATCGAACGAAAAGATGGAAAAAGTTTTCTCAAAGTTTATTGAACATTCTGAATAAACGACAAGAAAGAAAGAAAGAAAGAAAGAAAGAAAGAAAGAAAGGCTAATCGGATGTCTGAAGAGAGACTGAAAAGTCGTCATAACTTTCCCTTCGTTTTAACGACGTGTATTGCTTTTTCATTCAAAGCGCGCCACTTAAAGGCGATGGAGACTAAGCAACTGTCTGCAGCATTAAGCTATGCATATTAAGATCCACGCACCGTGGTACTTACGTGGCAGTTAGGAGCGAATTATAACGACCCAGATTCGCTACGAAGGGGAAACGGACGCATTGCTCGAAGCGTTTAGAACGTAAGTCAAATGTCCGGCATTTTATCAAATATGAAGATTGGAAGATGTACTCTCACAGGATTTAATCAGATTAAATAATTGTTTAATATTCCATTCGATTCTTTTCTACAAAAATTAATTCCGTGTAATAATTATTAAATAACTGAATCCCCAATTATGAATAATTTTTGTCAAAAATAAACGATCTGTATTGTACATTTAGAATACAAGTCAGAAGAGATACGCAATTTGCCACTTGGAAACAATATTCTCGAGTTCTTCTCTTCCTCACTTTCCGTTATAAATTTCTGTTATAAATTTCCCGGCTAAATCTATTTATCTTCTATCCGCGAAGAGGTCTCGAAATGTCTTCTGGATATTCCCCATGTGGAGCCCGATACAAGTGCCACTAGAAACTTCCGGTATCAAGGGATTATGGAAAGTTTTCAATTAAACGACCAATGCTGAGATTGCACGAAACGAGCAGAAGAAGAGCCTCCTATTTATCGAATCGTTTAGGGAGTGCGATCAAACATTTTTAACAATGTTGGATCTTGAAAATTCGTACGATTATTCAGCTGAATTGTAGAAAAATTTTAAAAATAGAATCCTTTCTTTTTTTTTCTATAAGAAATAAACAATATAAAGATCGTAAAATCGTATGAATCGCAAATTAATTTCCAGAAATTTTAATTTTTTAACTTCATATCGTCTTTCTTCAAACTCATACGAAAATTTTTGTGACATCGCTGTGACATTTAAATTGAACAGATTGTTAAAACGCAAGATTCAACGTAAATTGAAAGTTTCTTAAACAGAGTCTTTCGAAAATAAATAAATAAATAAATAAATAAATAAATGTTAATTGGATAGCTATATACACAAGATGAATTGTTTGGATTTGTTGATTTTATTTCTGGCAAACTTTTGAGATGAATTACCAAGGATTTGTGAGGGATGAAAAATTTGACGTGCTATTTTGCATCAAAAAAAAAAAGAATAAATAAATAAAAAAGAGAAAGAGAGGGAGAAATGAAAAGGAAGCGAAAAAGATCCCCGAGGCGACAAATTAATTCGAGCTCGGTGTATAAATAAAATTACGAGCTAATCTAATACGACCTACTTCGAACGTTTTCCAAGATGACGAAATGATTTGTTAAAATCATTCGAGATATTAAAATAAACACGGATAAATTCTTATTTGGAAGCGAATTGAAGTAAGAAAAGAAAATTCATTCCGAGATGTTCGTTCAAAATTTTCAATTATCAATTCCATTCTATGAATAAGAAAATTCTACAAATATTATTAATAATAAATTATACGTATAAATCATGAATGATTTTTCATTCGAATCAAATTTTCAAATTTTCTTTCTTCTGTTTTAATTGTATTCACAAAAAGTGAGGACGAAAGTTATAGAGAACATGACTCGTCTCGAGTCTCGAATTCACAATCTCCTGATCACGTAAAAATAAAATTTGTACATAAGAATACGTGTCGAATTAATTTACATATCCAATAATACTTTCAATCTTGTAACAAGCGAATCATTCTCAATCAAGGCCGAAACGAAGAAGGAACGATATGCGCGGCGCATCACGCAGAGATATCCATTAATTAAAAAACATCGAAAGAGTTCTCGTAATTATGCTGACAAACATACGAGGTACATTAATTAATGTACTCGGATACATATTTATTTATTCCATGATCGATGGCTAGTTGCCTAATTAAATCAAACCTTCATTACCTGAGAACATAATAAATACGATATTTTTATTTATTTGGAAATATATTTGGAATCTATTGTTGGAAAGATTTTATCCGAATTTTATGGAGAGAGAGAGATTTGTATCTTCGATAAATATTCACATCTTGTTCTTAAAATTGTAAAATGAGTTATCATTTCGATTTTACGGAGCTAATAACTTTCGTTTCTCAAACTTGTAATTAATAGTAAGTAAGAAAAATGATCGTTTTAACTGCGATGAGGTGAATGAAATCGAGGTAATATAATGATAAAATTCCATCGTGAGGTGACGATCGTGAAAACATAATTAATACTTTTTATTTTTAATTTCTAATAATTTCTAGAAATCAATCTCATTAAATATCACTGGATATTCATTAGTAAACTATTCACCAATGTTCAGAGAAAAAGAAAATCACGGGATACTTTTTTAAATTAATTATATTACAAATCTCAATAGATATAGGTATCCCTAGATAACTGTTAGTTATTTATTAATATTCGCTAGGGAGAAAATTGTACGGAAGAAGAATTTTGCAGAATAATTTAAACTTTTAAACTGAATCGCATCAAAAATATGCATAGAGTGTTCAGAAAACACGATTATTGAATATTTATTAATCATTATTTACCGGAAAAGAAGAGATGTCTAACGAAAAGAATTTTCTCGATGCTTTGAAGTCCTTTGCTTGGACGATGTATTAACCAATTGCATCTTAAAAATACGACACTAAGAAAACAAGATGCAAGTAAGATGCACTTTCGATATTTTAATTTTCATATTTCTTGTTATTATTTACTTCCATCGTTTTACAAATATTTACATATCGATTTCGATTGAATTTCCGTTCGCACTTTCTTCCCGAGTGAAAGAATTCGCGTAGAAGACGAAGGATCGTGATCGAAGGTGATTAATTGTTTCTCGCGGAGCATGACACGTCCAGGTGAAACGTGAACAGTGTGTTTAACAATGAGGAGAATAAGAACGAGAGATCTGATGAATACCGAGCACGAAAATTCTATTTACACTTTCTTGAATATGAACGACACGGAACATAGGCCTTGAATGGTCTTGCCTTCCGGTGATCTGGGTCATGAAAGTGGATATTCGAAATCGAAATTGTCTTCGTATCAATGACTTTTTTTCGTTGGATTATTAATTCCATTGAAATTCAAGTCGTCGATTCGCACAGCTATTTGAATTTCGAAACTGCGACGATATCGCAACTTTATTTGACAAGCAATAATATTAAAATACTTGTAAAATGATAGGAAGATAGGAAGGAAATTATAATGATAAGAAATATGAAGATTAAAGTTATGTAAGTATATTTATATTATACTTGCATTAATAAAAGATTAATGACGAAATTTAAAACACTGTAACGAGAGAAAAAACAATTTATAAAATATATATATAGATAAATATTCAGATAAATACAACATTATTATTAAAATGGATATACGTATAATTTAGATAAATAATCACTGACAATAAAAGAAACGACAGTTTAAAATTACAGATAACTAATTATTAATAAATATCTATTAAGAAACTTCCAATGAACATGTAATTATAAAAATATATATAAAATGATCAGATAAGAAGCCAGACACGCATCATATCCGTACAAAAAAAAAATATTAAATTACACGATATTAGAGAGGATCGATTAATGGACATCGTAACGAAATCGTGATCGAGGAAGACGGATCAGGCGCCATATTGCATCCTGTTTCATCAGCCAAGCAATCATTCGAACATGCTTAGATATCTATCGACCATTATTTCTCGCCTCTCGCGTTGTAAATTGAGGGAAACGCTTCTCGATCGCCGGTTTCCCGCGCGATGACGACACACACCTCCTCGACGACGAGGTTAGGCGCACACCACGCGTGTTTCGCGGTCAATGGGGTTGTGAGACGGTTATTAGGCTGTTAAGTAGGCTGTAATTGGACTGGAGAATATGCATGAAAAGTTTCAATTTTCAGACCGTAGATCGAGTCTCATTTTCCACAGAGTTTCTATTATATTGTGTTCGAAATTGTTAAATTTTTGCTCCATATATGGAATTATATAATCGTTCGAATGGAACTATGGATTTATACAAGGAGAATTAATGTTGCATGATATTATATCCAATATTTTTGTTGATAACGATTTCGATAATAATATTCATCTCTGATTAATAACTTTTCGTTATATATAAAAATATTATATTCGTTATATATAAATATTTGTTTCCTTCGAATTTAAATGACAAATATTTTCACAAATCGTAGGTATTACAGAATTTTTAAATAATATCTCGTTTTATAACACGTAATTTTAGAAACGACAGAGAATGTAATTATAAAATAATTCCCTCGCTTTTTTGATATTCACTTCTCGATATTGAAGCATATAATTGTGAACGCGTTTCGTGTAACAGGGATGCAACGTTAAATCGAGTGCTCGACAAGATTTCATCTAGATAAGCAAAGTTTACGAACGAATTCTGGTAATAATTGTCGGATAAATTGCACTAACCTACAAAAGTCGAAGGGAAATATTGTCTATAATGTAAAAACTCAGATTTCTCGTCTGAATAAAAATCTTTTAAAAGGTGATATAACATATAATAACACAAATAAACAATTTGTTCGTTTAAGCATAAAAAGAAAAATAAGAAATTTCAGCATAAATTAAACGTGACGTATTACAACGTCAAAACACTATCACTTTAAGATATCCTGTTTCCAAACTTGTCTAACTCGTTCCAAGAGGAGAACGTTTCCCTCTTAAGTCTATTTAGACCTGTCTGTTTCTGAGAAACAGCACGTATACCGGGTACAAACAACGAGACTTTCCTCGAGCCTTGTAAAACCTTGGCAAAAATTCAGTCACGTTTGTTGTTACGAGTGGTGGGGGGAAAGGTTAAATAATTGAACGTAAATTAATCTCAATCGATTCCATTAACTTGTCACATTTTATTTTCCATATCCTCGCTTCAGAGTATTTATTTATATTCTTTAATTTTCTCGTAAAAATCTTATAAAAATCTCTGGAATTTTTACCAATAATACAAATGTATCAGCTTTCTTTGAGAATCTTCTAAACGAAAAGATAAGTTATACAATTTTTAATAATAGTACAATTTTTGACTGTGTATCATTTTTTTTTTCAGTTAATTCGATGCGAAATTAATAGGCAAAATGGATGTAGTATCGAATATTTATTATATATAACACAAGTAATGGCACTTGACTCACTCTCTACGATATGTGAAATTGCCATTCTTAGATCGGTCTGGTATTTACGTAAGATATACGAAGAATTTGAAGATCGTTTTCACTCGAGGACGTTCTGGATCTGTCCGCCATATTTGCACTTGTTCTTAACCTCACTTTTTCCATTTTCTCTTTCCGTGTATATATACACGTATACATGGTTTCACTCGTTTTCCTTCATCACTTCTTTTGGAATCCGGATATTTATTTTATTTGAACTTGAATTGCACTTGTAAAATATTCGGAAGGATAATTCAAGAAATTAAGCGTGAATTAAGTGAAATTTATCGTTAATTATGGAATTTGATTTCGCTATTAAATTAGACGACGCAACGAAAGAAAGAAATCGTTAACGTGTTATCGATTTACTCCTTCCTCCAGATAATATTTCTCTTATTTCACGGTACAACAATGAACCTCTCTCTCTCGAGCAGCAGCAGTTCCACGGTGTATTAATTTCATAGTTTCCCATTTCACTGAACGTCGAGCATGACTAATAGCTATCAGTTGCTCGTGTTACAACGGTTGGTTAACAGTGGTGAGAAACACACTTGACAAATTCCGAAGTTACGTATTATTACGAAAAATTGATCGAAATTGATATTATCTATTTCTATTTATTCGTATTTATTTTACACGTATTTATTTTAAATAATAATATTTCCAATTATTTGTTAAAAATTATTCCATCATTTTGAATACCAAATTGTATTTGATGATAAATTTAAAAAAATAAAATAAAACAGAAGAATACAAAGAGATAAAGTTTGAAATAATTCTCCGTTCGAGTATATTCGTTTCCATAAGAGATAAATTGCGAAAGCGTACGGTGATCGCGTGATTTTGATCTTCATTTTATGGATCATGGATCTCCTTAGAAGTTTCTAACGTTTTATAAAATAAGATTGAAATTCTACATTAACATTTAAGGTTTTTTTTTTCTTCTATTAAGAAATCAGTTGGAAACATATGTTATGTAAAAATATTCTTTTCTCTTACACAAATTAATCCACTAGTATTTTTCAACTTCTTTTCTATTACAATTATAGCAAATTTTCTTATTATTGGATAATTATTTTTTTAAATTGTAAATATTCTGTAACAAGATTCGTTTCTTCATTTCTTCCATTGAATGGAATTTTTTCAAGCATTTGCGACAATAAAATTTTCAACATTCGACAATACAAAGGTATTTGAGATTAAGAAAAATAAGAGAAGAAAGTATAGAAGAAGAAAAATATCTTGTGAATAGAATATTCTATATTTGAAAAGTCCTGTAGCTCTTAGATTAACCACTGGTATGGACAGATATTCCTATATGAATAATTCATACATCCAATATACGTACATTTTCAATATTCAATCCGAATATCAAGCGATATATAAAACGTAAAAAAAAAAAAGAAAGTAAAAAAAAAAAAATCTTGTAGATAACATTCGTACATCTTCATTTTTTCCAGCACTTTTTTCGGAATCCCCTAAATCTTCGTCCCAATTTCAACGTGAAAATTAAAAATTAAAATACTAAAAAAAAATTGCTGTACACAGGAAATATCGTAAATTTTCTATTACACGTGTGATTTTAATTTAAACAAAAAAAAAAAGAAAGAAAGAAAAAGTATATAAATTACTTCGAATGAAAGTGAATAAAAATTCAATAACAATCATCGTGGAAAGATTTATCGATGCGTTAGAAGCTACGATCGAATTCGAAGAAAAAAAAAGAGGGAAAGAAAGAAAGAAAAAAAAGAAAGTCGAAAAGATTTCGAAAGGAGCAACATTTCAAACACCTTTCAAACTTTTTACATCTAAATTTTACAGGGAAACCTATGCCCAAACTTTTCCACGTTTGTCTAAATTTTCCTCCCTTCTACATGTATATCCATTTCTATCATCTTTTCCTTCCATCTTGCAACATCAAACAATAAGGATTATTTACAAATTTTCGGGATATAAATTTTTTAACTTGATTCTCCCTCTCTCTTTTAAACAACGAATACACCACTTGGAAATACACTCTCGAGAGATAAATTTCAATAAATTTTCCAAGATAAAAATTCCACCATTTTATAAAACGCTCGAAGAAAAATTAAATTCCAATATCTCTCTGTTCACGCAATCCTTCCACGCATTATATACAAATTTAATCATTAAAGAGAAATTACTTTCATATCGAATTACTGGAACAAACATCCCCTAACCCCTCAAATATCCAAACTATCCTCCATCTATACTTAAACTTGGCAAACTTTCCCCATATCTCACCCCATTTCCCCTTCGAATAGAATCGATACTCTGTTATAACAACAATTAGAAAATTAGAAAAACACCTTTTAATCTTTTTTTATGCGTCTCCAACGACGATCGACGACTGTTTTTCAATTACACTGTTAAAATAGAAGAATCGTAGGGAAAGATCGGAGGAGAGCAAACGTTGCAACATTTTTCGGGGCGAGAGGGAAGGGGATCGGTGGGTTGGAAAGGCGGCTTTCGGAAAAGCCGAGCGATAACATTCCACGCGGGGCATGTTTTTTCAACGGGTTTCGCGCTCTGTTTGCGCCGGCCTTTCGCTTTCCACTTTGCGTGCAACAGGATAAAATTTACGCGTTAATTGTCAATTATCGGGCGCAGGGAGTCGTTGCTTTAACGGAAACGAGAACGGTTCACGAACACGAATGGAACGGATTTTTGATCTTGCCTCTTGCTTCTTCTGATTAAGAAGATGATTTGGAAGTATGAAATGTAATTGTTTCGAATAAGATTGGCACGTTTCTTGGGAATGAAAAATTTTTGTACAAAAAAATGGGGATCTGCAGATTGGTCCAAGGAGTTGAGAAGGGATGGAAGAAGAGTGGAAATAAGTAAACTGAGAATGAATGAGAATTAGTAGTTTTTAGATGTGGAAACTAAATTTGATTTGATTAATGGAAAGATATATGATCGTAAAATAATTAGACCATCCGTTTTTATTATATAAATGTACGATTTATCACTGTCTCTCAATACTTACGAGATCGAATCTGGTTTCGGATCCATTTTTTCTCGCATTTCATTTTTCAATCAGCCTCTCATAACTCGAGACTGGAATTTATTCCAGCTCTTCCGCTATCGATAATAGGATAATTTATATGCACATTCGAGAAACACAAAATAAATGAAATATTAAATGAATAAATTTTTATCGTTTCTTAAAATACTCCAAATTTTTTTCAATTGCTAAATAATTAATTATTAAATCATAATTTAAGAAAGAAAAATATAAATCAAATTCATATGTATCGCGATTCGAAAAAGAGAAGGAAAAAGAAAACAGATTACACAATGATTAACAACGTACTAAAATTAAAAGGCTGGATAAATCGTTTCAGTTCAGTTCATATTCAATATTGCCAAACAAGATTAACTATATATACACCTTCTAATAATATACTTAATTCACACTTGTTGTTCAACAAGCTCGAATAAATCATTCGTGCAATTACACTCTCATACTTGATCAGCGATAACTATCTCACGCGTTTCCACGAAAAAATAAGTATTTTCTCTCTCTCTCTTTCTCTCTCTCATTGCATTCACAAACGAACCACTTTACGCTCGAGCGAGAAATAGTCGACTAATAGACGCACGTGACGCAAGTTTTGAAAACTCGCCTCAACGTTTCTCAACACACCTGAACGCGAATCAACTCTTTCGTTTCGTGGGGCGATGTCGCAACGTCATGTTCGATGTCTTATTCGAGATATACCTTGTTGGAATTCGTCGAGAAAGAAAACGTAACAATGAGGTAACGAGTCAAGAGTTCTCGAGACACTAGTGGCCTAGTTCCGATACGATAATTTTTTAATTGGTCCCAATGATCGCAGCGTAGAGATTGATACGATGGAATTAATATAATTTAATTAGAGTGATGCTCGATATATGAATTTTTCTTTTTTCTTTTTTTTTTTTTTTTCATTTCGAGATCGAATTTAAGTTGGTATAGTGGAATTTAAGTTTATTTCAAAAACAAGAATTTTCTAGTTTGAGATACTTGAGAAGAGGAAAAGATTATTTCGAAAGATTGAATGAAAGTGTAATCTAAATCGTTCGAATACTTTAATAAGATTGTAAAATGACTGTCTTCCTCGAGAGATCATCATCGACAATCGGAAGAAATTGCACGCTTTATTTGATAACAGAGAAAATTCTAGGGGAAAATTCACGATGTTGGGAACAATGGGGATGGAGAAGGAAAGTAACGATGAATTAACAAACTGTTTCGAAAATAGTACGAAATTACGAGTAATATAAATGTTTAAAACCTGGCCGGAATTTTTCCTCGAAAATTGCATACTTTCACCTATGTTTAAATGGGGCCCCGTGGTATAAAAATAATATAAACCGCCCCGTTACGGAAAAAGTGAAAGCATGCGAATCACGTGGAGCCATGGGAAAACCGTGTATATCCGTGCTGTTCTGGACGAATTGTGAATGAACGAAAATCGTTGATTAAGATTCGGAGGAAATTGTGAAGAACGAGAATAGAGAAGAAAGTGAAAATAATTTTAGTTTTGTACGAAATAATTATAATTATAATAATTATATAAATTTTGATTTCTCGTATCTCTTACGTTGTCGTTTCAATTGGAAATGCATACTGTAATTGCATAATTTGCAAAAAAGTATCGAATTAATTATTCAAATATGAGAAATTTGAATAAAACAACATTTAATTCACGCGTTTAACTTCATAAATTCTTTTATCTTTGCAGTATAGTTGCTGAACTTTAGTTGCTCTTTCCAACCATCTAAAACCGGAAAGGAATAAAAAATGGACAGGTTTCAAAGAACTTTCCTTCACGTATCATTACTCCTTCTATCACCTCTTATAGGATTATGCAACTTGGAAATTACGTGTATCAAATTTTTTAATTTCAATTCATATCCTCTTTTTCCTTGCTATTCGAGACAATAATTATTTCCTGTATTTATAAATGAATTGTAACCTCTTTTCTTTTTAAACAGATAAATATGAGAATATGAAGGATTAAATATATATACACATCTCTTTGCAACGAGGTAAAAAATGGCTAGGATATTTGCTTATCTGGAAGGGAAAGTTAATTTTAACAGCAAGAAATGTAAGAACTTCCGTTATCGGTGAGTTATGGTGCGTTCGTAATTTTTCTTTTCTTTTCTTTTTTTTTCTTTTTATCAATCTTCTTTATCTCCCTTTCTAATATCAAGCCGTTCGAAGAGATCATTCGAAATGTTAGGCTGATAGACGTCGTGTAGAAAGTTAATGAAGATAATTAAATATATCCGTTCATTGCGGAGAGGAACTCGAGGGATTCTTATTCGATGGATCGAGATACAGAGAGCCTCGACACGCACATTTATCCGTTTTCCCGCGTTGCTATTTCCTCCTCGTTTCTGTTCTTAATTCGATTTTATTGCCTCGTGAGCGAAATTAAGATACAACCTTTTCCTTATTTAGATTGTTCGAAACGAATGTGGTAGAAGAAAATTTTGAACCTCTTTAAAAAGAAAAGAATTAATATTACTCGTTAAAGTTGTAACAATTTTACAATGTTTCTGAGATGTAGAAATCTAGTGATTTTTTTTTAGTTACTAGATGTTTCAAAGTAACGAGGCATTTTGAGAAATTGTGTTTATTTTGGAAATTTTCCTATAGATATTAATTGAAAGAATTTCATTTATATGAATTTTATTTGATTTCAAGATTGAAGAATTAAATTTATTTCAAGATTGAAGATTATAATTAGAAATAAAAGAATTTTTAGTATTTGGATAATAGATATGATATAGCGTATTCGAAGTGGATATACATCCATGAATGGATTTTCGTTAAATGGAGAATAGTAGTCGGTTATTAATTATTACTGCCACAGATAGCTATAATTAATTACATTATTAATTCATTTGCATGTTTGATTACTAATTATTGATTATCAAAAGTAGTTCAATTCAATTTGCGTTGATAAAGCCAATAGAAATTGACATGTTCATACAATTACGAGAATACGTCGATTGAAGATCAGAAATTGATTTTACAATTCAAATATTCATTAACTTAACAAGCTTGTGTGCTGAGTAATTTGTAACAATTTGTTTCAATTGTTTTATAAATAATGCATTTTTTATTCGAATAATTTAATGCACACATTTATTTTCTTTCTTTCTCATAGAGACAAAAAAATTCTTCCCTTTTCAAAGAGCCAAAAACTTGATTCTCATAGTTTATTGTTAATGAGGAACGCCAAGAGAGTGATATAGTGCAAAATTATTTACAAGTTGTGCACTCCTGAGGATTTTATAAATTTAAAAGTTACTAATAATAAATTTCTATCGTGAAATTTGCAATAATGTATTGTAATCAGAATCGTTATTGAATTATAAATAATGGAAAAAAATCAAACGAATTGTTCTCTTATAAAATTAAACAATTCTAGTCATCTAATATTATTATAATCATATTACATATATAATGCAACGAAATATCTTATCCTTACATCATTAATTTTGATATCATAACTTTTTATTTTAATTCGATTTGCTATTATATTTATTAAAATTTTGTATTCACACTTATATTGAACAAAATTTCCATTCGAATACAATTTCTAAAACTTCCAAGCCCAATTTCATGTAAAAATAATAAATTCCAACAAAATTTGATAAAAACTCTGGTAAAAAATGAATTGTACGAATATGTATCAAACTTTTTTATCATTTATTCAAATTCCTTTATTATTCCGTTCTAACCAAATTATTTTCCATTTTAATAAAACGCGATTCGTATAAAAATTTCACCCAGTATATTCCAGAAAATTCCACTGAAAATTTTTGTAAAATGTAAATTCGAATCTCGCTCATCCAAGTACATGGAACTACATGTTCATCTATTTAAATTTTTCTTATTATCTCTTAAATCTCTTTCCTGGATAAAAAAAAAAGATAGAGAAAAGGAACGCAATTTTATATAAAAATTTTGTTTATACAAAATCCAACAAAATTTACTACAATATTTCAAATAAAAGATAAATTTCGAATTTTATATTTCATATATTTGTGATCGAACCATTTAAATCCTCTTATTAAACAGAACATAGCAAAAAGGAAGTTGTATCAAGAGATTCTACATCAAATATATCAAAAATGTGAAATAAAAAAATATTTTCATTTAATCATTTTTATTATTAAATCAAAAATTCTCAAAATAATAAAAATCTTTCGCAGAGAATTGTTGAAAATGAAAATTGTCTAAATAATATTCTCTATTCGTAATTTAATAATCGATCAACAATCATCAATATAAAGATTATACATTTAACAATTTCGAAAAAATTCGAACCAACACTTCACTAAAAAAAAAAAAAAAAAATAATAATAATCTTCGATCTATAAATATTCGAAATCGGTCAGCTTTTATCCTTATTCCCATTCTCCTGAAAAAAATTCTTTCTCAATTAGAAAAAAAAAAAAAAGAAAAGAAAAAAAAAAGAAACGAAGCAAAAATAAAAACTACACGCAAACCCAATTACCCGAAACATCCGGATAGAGAAAGCTTTGCTCTAAATTAGATATTCACGGAACGTGTAACCACGCGCAATCGTTTTTCTCCCTCTGATATTCCTCTTTCGATCCAATGGACCAC
The DNA here is from genome assembly GCF_003254395.2 of Apis mellifera. Lineage (NCBI taxonomy): Eukaryota > Metazoa > Arthropoda > Insecta > Hymenoptera > Apidae > Apis > Apis mellifera. Next base: position 6,254,858 of record NC_037646.1, read on the forward strand.
ATCCAGGAACGTGTTACGATTGGATTGCCTAGCACGCGGGTTAAATTCGAATAGCGCGCGCATTTACGAAGCGGAAATGGTTCGAAGGAAAGTTGGCCGTAGAGCTTGCATCGAGCCCCGTGGGACAGGCTAATGCCGGTAATTAATTCAACCGGGGAATCTGCGTGAAATTTAAATGCACCTGCTCTATTGATTTTGGTAGCTAGGTAATTTTCTGCGCGCAGGTGGCAGCACCTGCTCGCCCAGAGGGAATCCACGCATGCGCGGATATGCTTCGTACGTGGACGGGTTTCGAACAATTCGATTCGGTTGTTCGGTTGTTATTTTAGACGAAAGAAAAAAGGAAAACACGAGGGATAAAAGAGGAAACGTAATTGCGCAATGGGAGAGTAATTGGTGTTTGTCGAGAACTCGAGCATGAACGTAACTTTGGAATAAAATGGATTAAATATCATCTGATGTGGATACGTAGGCAATGTTATTTTTCTTCTCGATGTGCAGGGATTTTTTTTTTTAATTTATTTCTTCAAAATTTGTTGGTGTTGAACCAAAGTGAAAAAATTCTTTTCGATATTTTGATAATGATAGATATTTGACACTTGATGTGGAATGTAAGTAGTGCTGGTTTTTTTCTTTTTCTTTTTTTTTTTTCTTAATTTATAGAATAATTTGGAGAAATTCTTTTTAATAATAGATATTTAATTGGTTATTCTAAATGTAGAGATTAAGCAGATACTTGGATAGGAGATAATGCTGTTCTTTTTTTCTGATTTTCTAGGGAATTTATTTAAAAAATTTGTATTGAATTAGAAAGTGAAGAAATTGTTTTTATTATTTCTAGACTTTATTTATTAGAACAAAGTTTCAATTAGTATTTTATTAATCTTATTAATTATCGTTTGTCGCGATATTTACAAAAATAAAATATATAAAAAATAAAATCTCATATTATGATTTAATATTCGGAATAGCTTCTTGGAAAGGACAAGAAATCATATATTAATAGATAATCTAATAAAACTATTAGATTAGACATCTCAAAGAAACGTAGAATAATTTGTGAAGAAAGTAGTACAAAGAATGGATAAATATTGCAAATATTTCATGAAAAGGATGAAAGATAATTACTACTTTCGATGCATTAAACAAATAGAAATTTTTTAACTTTATAACTTTCCCATTACAAGATAAAACTATGTAATAGTTTAAAACTACTACTTCAAATTACCTCACTTATCATCAGCTGGAAATGTGAAATTTAATAAATTTTGTAATTATAGTAAAATCAATTTAGCTAATGCTCCATTACGTTGAAGAGAAAGAAGAAAATTCTTTCCCCGTATTTTCTTTTTGGAAAAAAATTTATATTGCTACTTTAAAATCTTAAAAATTCGTTTGTTTTTCTACATTAATTTTTTACATTTATTAATCTTCTTCTTTTATTATCATTTTACAATTATATTTGTTGCAATAATTTTCGAATAATTGTAAATGTTTAAATAAAGTTAAGATACAGAACTTTAACTATAATCAACTTATTATACTATCATCTTTTTAAAAATACATGTGACATAATATTATAATCTCGATTATGTAATATATCGTTTCATCAATCGTCATTGTATTTACGAAATCACAAATAAATTTCGATCAGAATACGTACAAAACACTCTCTGTATTACGTTGACTCGAAGCCAGTTCTCTATTTTTCACTCGCCCCTCGTGTGAAAAGTGTACTATTATTTACGTCAGAGTTCAAGCCTAGAAAATTAATAAGAGAAAGTCGAACTTTTTCAAACGATTAATTTATTCCTCGTATTTTCACGCCCTTGAACGTCTAAGTGAAATTATACGCGCGATCATAGTCGTGGTAAAAATTTAATTAATGTTTCTTAAACAATCTTATTAACAAATCGATGAATCAATCGCGTTTGGTCATCAAGAAATTGGTCAAATTATATTTACTGACTTTGTCAATTATGTCAATTACGAAGATTTTAATGTTCTACAATCTAATTCTATTCTGTAACTTTATGATAGAAATTTTACTGTAAATTTCATTATTTAAAAGTTTTTTTTTTAATGAGAATAATAAGAATAAAAGAAAAAAAGACTTAAAGAAATATTCTTAACAAGGAAAGTGTTTTCTTTTCAATTCATTTTTACAAAATTCCAATAATTTGCTTATTTTTTTATCATCTGAGGTAGATTCGTTTCTTGTTTAATCAAAAAATATAAAAATATCCAAGAAAAGAAATGATTAATTTCTAGAAAATTTGTGGATAATCTCAACAACAATTCGATATCGCTTAAATTTGAAAATATTTCAAAAAACCCAATATAAAAATTCCACTGATGAAAAATCTACTGCACCAACCTTCCTCAAATTTATAAATAGAAATAACCAAAACGATATAAATAAAATTCATTTCTAACTAAAAATCTGGCAATATATATCCAGTTGTTGAAAAAGTTTCAACAACAATCACTCGACGAAAGTGGAGGATCGTTTGGAAAACCATCCCGCTTCCGGTTCACACGCGAGGAAAACGAAAGCTCGTGTGGCCGGGCATTAAGTGGGAAATTTCAGAAAATGAGGGGCAGAGCAGGCAACGGCGTCGTAAAAGTCGAGTCAGAGAAATTCTTCCGTCTTCTCCGGCCGAGTTTCACTGTTGCCTTGATTTCAACGAGAAATGACAAAATAGCGGGCGGAAACTGCGCATAAAACCGGACGCTTTCTATACTTCCTTTCTCCTTCCTTTATCGAGCTGCACCTTTCATGCATCTCCTATTACTATCGACGATCGGCTGGCTGATCCCCTTCGCCCTCTCCCTCTCCCCCAGACACTTTCGTAATCGGCCAATTTCGCTTCGCCACGATGCTGAGTTTGTCTAACGATCGACCAATGTTTTTGTTGCAGAACGATCGCGTAAATGGTCCCATGGTCTGTCACGATGCGGTCCGCATTAATGTTCGATTGTAAGTCTATCGATCACTACTCACCTTTTTTTTTTTTTTTTGTTAGTTTTATTCGATCGAAAAACTTGTTTTCCTTTTTTTTTCTATTCGAATAAGAAAGAAAGTAGGATAAAGAAAATTTTGGAATGGAATCAAGATTGCATCATTAGTAAATTATTGGTAGACGTATTAATAACTTGTTTTATTTTAGATTTATAAATTATTTAATATCCATTATTAAAACAATTTCTTTTTTATTCTGTTAATATTCCAAATTGAAATTGCAAGATTAAAAAAGTTGAAATATCACAGTAGGTAAAGAGGTATGTGTTGAAGCATTATAATTTTATAAAAGAGAAAAAAATTTTACGAGTTTAAAATTAATATAAATCAAATTTCAGAAATTTGCAGATATCGCGCACTTTTTCACCGAACCTTTTGAAAAAAAAAAGATAAATAAATAAAGTTCATCTTTTAAAAATTCTCGCAAAATTGTAATGTTTCGTTAAATTCTTTTTTTTTTTTTCCAAGGGATGATTAATATTCTCTTTTCACGCTTGTTACGCAAAATACCACAGGTGTCCTCGCGATGGGCCTCTTCACCTGCATCGGTGCAATCACCGTGTCGATAGACCGTTCCGATAACAAACCGGTAAGTTGAGAATGAATAACGATAACGTAACAAAGGCAATTAATTGTTCTTGCCAGAGGTGGTAAAAGTTGTGGTGGTTCGCCTCGGTTTGTTTGCCAAACGCAGGTGTGGTTAAATTATGTTAAAACGGGGAAAGTGTGAAGAGGAAGTGAACATTTTGACATGTTTGCTATGAAACTTCTTTTGTTCGCGTCGAGTTTGATGGAAAATTATTTCATTTTTTTTTTTTTTTTTTTTACATAAAGCCGAATTAATTGGACGCACTGTCGAGGAAATTAATCACAATTAAATTATCTTAATAAGTTGGTGGTATAATTTTGTATAATTAAGTTAAGTTAAGAATTATTATACCTGGTATTGTATCGGACATTTTTATTCTATAAAATAATTCACTTTGATTAAATAAATAATATTTGATAAAATTAGAAAAAAAGGTAATAATTTTTCTATCGATGATTTTATTTTTGGAAATAATTATCGTTCATTTATTATGAAAAGTTATTTATAGTAATTAATAATTTTTTCATAAAATGGTTTTACGTTTACAATTGTCAATGGAAAAAAAAAGAAGAAGAAGAAAGAAATGTTAATGGAAGCATCAATCTTTCGAGTGCAGCTCTTATATTTAGAAAGAATTTAGAAAGATAAACAATGTCACTTATTGAAACTTGTAAAACCTTTGAAACTATTTTAAGCTAATGTACACGATCCATAACGGCCGATTCATGTACTTTAAACGTCTTTCTGCGGGTTGTTGCGGATGACGTAAATTTTTAGCTAATATTTATCCAATTTCTTTAATCGATACTCGACTCTCCGCGCAGCGTTTTGAATCAAGTCGCTACATTCAAAGCTTTCTGGTTAAAAAATTTCAACTTTTACACGATAAATTGCATTTTAAAATTTTAATTCTTCCATTTGTCAAAATTATACCAGTTGCAACTTTATACAATGCTTTTTGAAACGATAAGTCATCGTTATAAATCCATTCATATATATCTAGATAGTTTATTTATATGTATATTCTATAAAATCAAAAAAAAAAAAAAAGAAAAATAGTTGTACTTTTTAAAATATGTTTATTTCGATTCAAAATTCATTTCTCTATCTCCTTGAAATTCCACGATATTTTTTACAAATAATCAAGAATTATTTTTAAATTAAATTAAACATATAAATGAAATCGTAAAATTGATTGGTCGTTTAATTTGATAAAAATTAAATGATACTTTTAAGTAATCAAAATCAAACTCTTAAAAATAAATCATAAATTATAAACTTTGTTAGAATTTATAGATATTACATCAGAATATACATACATATACCAGCATTTTATCCACTTTTACGAACGGATTGAAAAGAAATCCTTCCTATATTCTCATCTTGATACACGATTCATCACAATACGTAATATCCAAAAATGCATTGCGATAAGAAAAATTCCTCTGGCCAAACAGAAGGTATTCAAGAATAGAGTAGCTAAAGAAACCACATATAATACAGATTACTTCTTCACAGCTTTGAGCCAGGCAATATCCCTAAACTCCATTATATTTTACCACCACATACGATATCCCACGATCTCACTATGTTTCATTCACCAAGTACTATATGGAAAATCCAGAAGCCGATCAATAGTTACGTAATTCAAAAATCTCTCTTTCTTTTACCAAACTTTAATCAAGAAATCAATCCCATAAATCAGAGATTGATAAAGAGAAAAAATTAAATTACAAAATGTTTAATTTTTAAACCTCCGTGAAAAATATCTTCAAAATTGAAAAAAATCCTGAAATTTTTCTCTCTCTTTGGAGAGTAATTTCATAAAAATTTCGACAAAAAATCTACTCCACGTAGTTCCACGTATAAAATATAACAAACATCCGAATAAAAATCAAAATTTATAACGAACGAATATTTTTTCTCTTAATCCGAATCTGAAAGCCACTGATCGCCCTCTAAACTCTCCCGACTCTAACAATATCGCGTTTGCAGCCACCAACGCGGCCGTCGATGATCGCAAACGGGTGGCGCCCTCTGACCAACGCCTACGAGGACGCTCTAGGCACGAACGTGTCGCCATCTAGCAGCCTCGAGCGGAATAATGGCCCGTTGCACCCGGTGCTGGGCAAGCTTCAAGAGCACATGGCCGCCTCGGAGAAGTTGAAACCGCAACGAAAGGGTAAACCGACCTCTCACCAGGACTACAACCCGCCCAGTATATTGGGCAGCTTCACGGTTCTCGGCCACGCGGCGGCCAAGGCTCGTGGCGAGGCGCAGCCCGGCCACAAGAGCGCGAATAATAAACACGCGGCATCCGAGACGAGGGACTACACGTTCCTGATCCCACCGCCGAAGGACGCGTACCGTTTCGACCTGGACCAGCACAGAAAGCCGATTTTACGAGACAGCTCGGCATTCTTGCGTCAGCCGCAGTTCCATCAGGCCCCGGATCCGATAAAGGCGGCCACGTATTTTATCAAAGGCTACACCTCCACCACCAACTCCCCCTCCTCGCCGAGCACCACGAAGAACAGGCACTACGACGCTCCTTACGTCCCGCAATTGCTCCAACCGCCCAGATACCACGTCAAGCCTTTCGAATCCTTGAAAGTGTCCGCCAATCCGAAACCGTACTTCCAACCACCCGGCACGGGGCCGGCCAATGACTTCGGGAAGGACAAACGGTTGACCGATCACAGACAGAATTTCGACAAGTTTCACAACGAGCACGCCAGCATCAATCCAACCGGTAACTTCTTCGGCCAGGTGAATCATCCAGGTTACAAGACGTCGTACGAAAGGGATCCCGCGTTCCTCGTGCACGAGAGCCACGAGATCAGTTACATCACCCCACCTTCCGTCTACAACCCGTTCAACTTCAGGCCCTCGCTCCCCTACGAGACTCTACTGCCTCCTGACGTGTTCTCCTCGTCCACCACGGCCCCCACCACACCCCGCACCGTACAGGAATCGAACAAGTATCGGCAGCAAGCATCGGGGGACGCGATAGACTCGAAGAGGCCGGTCCAGATCTCCGTCGGCAAGCAGGGAGTGGAGACGGGCGTCTCGCAGGAAGTTCTGCCCACGGCTGGGATCGCCAACACGTACTACGTGTCAGAGTCGCAGGACCTGACGCCCCCGCCCTCCGCCTGGCCGATCCCGAAGAGCAAGTATCCGTCAGACATAAACGAGGTGCTGCCCCGCGTCAATCCGCCGTCAGTCAAGTTCAACCAGGGCGAGGTGAACGTGGCGTCGAACCAGATCCCCCAAGCGCCTAAGGTGGTGTTCGTAGGCCCCCAAACTCAACAACCCCAATTCCAAACCCCCGTGCTGCCTATAGACGTGCCTGTTCGACCTGTGAACGGTGACCCGGAATACGAGACGCCGGAAAGTATATCGTTGAAACACTTCAACGAGCAACAATATCTGATCCAGCAACAGTTGCTGCACAGGGACAGGCAGAGATTGGCCGAGCAGGAGAGGCAACAGCAATTGGAGATCGAGAAGCAGCAGCAGGAGGAGTTGAAGAGGAGGCAGCAGGAGTTGAGGCAACTTTTGGAGAGGCAGAAGCAGGAGGAGAAGGAGGAGGAGGAGGAGGCCAGGCTGGCCGTGGAATCCGCGAGGAACCAGACGGAGAAATTGGCCAAAGTCACGGAGGAGGAGGGGGAGGGGAAACAACCCCCTCGTACGATCCAGTTGGCCGGATATGAGATCACGAACGTTAGCACAGACGAGGCGGCGGCGATTACCGAGGAGAGCAGCGTTGGCGAGCAGCCAAAGGTTCAACAGTCTCAGGTAGTTTTTTTCTTGTTTCGGAAGATGAGCGAGGGATGGACTTTGTGAAATATCTGGCCAAACCTCAACTTCCGGATATTCCGATGATTAATTTTCGTTTTACTTTTTGGCTTTGCTCACGAATTGTACGGGATGGTATCGTTGGGAGGAAGAGACTTCCGGAAATATGGAATAGAAGAGGGATATCTTGCTGTTTCTGGGAGGGAAGAGAAGTTTGAGATTGATTTAGCTTCGTAATGGGAGTCCAACTTTTCTCGCGTACCAAAGAGAAATTTATTAAAAGTTAGAATCTTAATAGATGAATTTAATCGTTTGTGTAAATTCTCGATCAATTCTCCATTAAAAATCAAGAATTTACATCGACATTATAACAAACATGACGTTATATTCAGCTTTCTTCGAAGGTACACTCGTCGTCCAAATTTTTCATCGAACTTTCAAAATTCCATTACAGGTAACCCAACCCGAGCCTCTGCCCGTTTTCCAACAGCGTCCTACGGACCACCTCCACGATATCTCGAAGAAGAATCAGGCGGACCAAGCGAATTACCGGGAACAGCAGGCTGCTGATTTACGGCCCCAAAGGCCGCACAAGCCGTCGCGCGATCAATATAGACGGCGGAAACCGAGCACCACCGCCGTGTACGAGCCAACACCGCCTACGGAAGCCCCGCTCCAAGTTCCAGAGACCTCGGTCCCCGTCACGCCTCGCGGGGAGGAAGTGGGATTGCGGCCGACGCCGGAAACCGTGACTCTGGCCGCGCAGCCGAGGCCGAGAACTCGAAGGCCGGGCGCCCCGCTGCGACGAAGAAGGCCGACGACGACCACCGCCCCGTCCGAGCCCACCACGGAGCCGTCCGCGCCGGAGGACTTCCTGAAATTCGAGAGGCAGGAGGAGGAGGAGGAGGCAACGCGCCAGGCGGACGCGGCGAAGAAGAGGCGGATCAAGCCGGTTGCCACGCAGCCCAGTCTCGAGGAGGTGACCGAGAAGAAGACCAACATCAGGAAACGACCCGGGCACAGGAACAGGGTGAACCCTGGGGAGCCGTTCGAGGCCGAGATCGTGACTGAGATCGTTCACGCTCCTCTGAGTACGTACAAGAGTCAGACCGAGTCGTACACGACTTCGAACGAGTACAGTCAACTCGTGGCTAGTGGGCAGCCAACTCCTAATCAGCAGTTCGATTACACGGAGTCGCAGAGGGTGGCAACGGTGGAGGAGAGGCAACGAGGGGGGGATAGCGTGACACCGAGCAACCCGTTCGAGTATCAGACAGATTCTCAAGGTATCAGGGCGAAGGATCCGCACGAGAATCCCAACAACTTGGTGACTTACAACCCGTCGCCCGAGTCCGTGGCCACGAACATTCCTCTCGAGGATCTGTTCGTGAGAACGGAGGGGAATCACTTGGATCGGGGCACGGGTGCGTCGTCCACGGGGCAAAGCAACGTGGTCGCCACGACCACGCAGCCTCCTCCCACCTCGCCTCCTCCCAGCACCCAGCCACCGAGCACCTCGACCGCCAGATCCCACAAGATCAGGCCGATCAGGTACGGGAACGCGACCAGGCCGCGGTTCAGCATCAAGGATTACAAGAGCCGGATGGATTACAAGAGCAGATTAGCTCAGATCTCGAGCACCACCGAGTTGCCCAAGCAGAGGGGCGGCGGCGGCTCTGCTCTCAAGAGTCAACAGAGCCAGCAACAGCAGAGCGGAGGGGAGGGCGGAAGGGAGACGACGGGAAGGTACAAGTACGTCTCGAGGGTGAATTACAGGACGTCCTCCTCGCCCAATCCCCCTTCCAAGGAGGAGTACGCGACGGAGGAGGGGGCGTCCTCCAGCACCACTGAGAGGTCGAACCGTTTCGTGCCGAAGAGGAGGCCTATAAACGGCAACGTGTACAGGAGCAGGGTGAATTCGAGCGCAGCGCCGAGTCGGAATCATTACGACGCGGAGACGGGCGTACAATCGAAACCGGGCACGGCTCGTCCCGAGAACGTGTTCTCGTCGTCGGTACGACGGCGACCGCCGGTGATGAAGGGCAGACCGACGCCCCACCAGAGCTCGACCGCCCCGTATCAGGAAGCCAGGGACGGCGAGGGGACGGAAATGGCGGCGGAGGAGACGAGTTTCTACTCGGCGGTGACCAGCATGGGAGCGGGGAACGAGGTTGGGGAGAAGGAGGGGGCGGCGACGACGAGCGTTGCGACGACGAGATCGAATGATGAAGAAGTTGGGAAGAAGGAGGAAGCGGAAGTGGAGAGCGGGATGATAGGTTACCATTCTCGGGATGGGATGAAGGAGAACGGGGGGGGAAAGGAGGTCGTGGAAGAACCGGTTGCCGTCGTCACCGAGAAAACCGTGGACGAGAGCCAATTGAGGGAAAGTTGGGGGGCGATGACGGAGCAATACTCGACGGCGAGGATCGAGGAAACGACCGAGATCGGGAAGGGGGTGGTGGAGAGCACGACGAAATTCGAGATACGCTCGGAGGAGGAGGAGGAGTTATTCGCGAAAGCGTCGCAAAGCGTCGCGGATCTGACCAGTTCCGCTTCCGCCCTTTACGACAAGCCTGGAATGTTCAAGGCTGTGTCCCCTGAGAGCAGAATAGCCGCATCCCACTTCAAGATCCCCACTGACGAGCCCACTTTACCTATCGAGGCGTTCTTCCAGGAACTGTCGAGGAAGAGTTAAATGGAGAACAGGAAGATCGTTTGAAGATTCTTTTCGTTTCGTTAAAGGAAATTTTGTCAGGCATGAGAAGATTTTTTTCTTTGGGGAAAGTTTCGTCGAGGGATGTGATTTGATTTTGGAGCATGCTTCTCTGTTCTTTTCGAAGGGATGAATGTTTCTTTTTTTTGTTCTACTTTCACTTTTTCGTCACTTTTTACTTCGTACGTGGAATCTTCATGCACCATGTTCACATTTCACAAAGTGTAAATATTTGAATCGAAATATGCCAAAAAAATGGAGAGTTGGAGAAGGATCGTTGTCGAATCGTGAATGGAATGGATGGAGGAGTTGAACAAACCTTGTTTAATTTGAAGAAAAAGAAAAAAAAATTGGAGAACACCGTATATTCGAAAAAACTTTTTCCTTAAATGAAGAAAGCAACGATCTTTTTCTGGATGGAAGAAAAGATGGAAGAAAAAATTCAAGGGGGGATGCAATACGTAGAATATTCACAAACATATTTATAGATCGATATTTTTTATTATTATTATTATTATTATTATTATTATTATTATTATTATTATTATTACGTATCCTGTGATGACATTCGTTTCTTACCATCAGACTTAGTAACTTCGTGGAAAAAACATACCAAATGCACGTGTGTACTCGATTAGATTTAATTTAAAATTACCCTCATCCTAATCTAGATGCGTATCTAAATAAATTATTATTTATTTAAAACCACGCGCCATTCAAATTTCGTTCTCGATTTTCACGCTCAGGCATCCCTTGTTTTCCGTGTTTTTTTTTTCTTTTTTTTTTTTTCTTTTTTTTAACGATGGCGTGCGGTACAATTGTAGAATAACAAAATAACGGATGCTACGGGATCTTTTTGTAAATAATCAAGTAAAACTTAGAACGTTCTCTTCCCTTATCATTTTCACGTTCCGAGCTAATTCGACGCTCGATTCTTTTGAATTAAATTATATTTGATACCCCGATGGATGACGCATTGGAACGAAAAATTTTGTTGTTTAATATATTGATCAATAGATTATGAAATTATATTAAATTGTATTATTCTTCTCGAAAATAAGGGATCAAAATTTTCCACCAAAGAATATATTACATATATCTCTACGAGAATATATAATAAGATCATTGAAAAAAAATACTAATAAAGAAAAAAAAAATTCAAGAGAGCCTCTCGAGAACAATGAGAGGAGAAAAAAAAAAATTTCGAGTCCCATATTTTCGATTTATTTTCATCCATCGTAAACGATACTCTTATATTTTCGAACGAAAATATGAAAAATATTCGTCAATATTTCTTTCCACACGAGACAGTGGAATAGCGAATAAAATCGTGTTATTTATATTAATTAAGCAACTCCATGTATATATATATATGTGTGTGTGTATATATATATATACAATAAATATAGAGTACATAAAATATCTCGTTATTTACATCATTGTAAGTTGTCTGTGTCGAGCAAAGGAATAATAGATCGCAAATTCGTGTCCACGTGTAGACACGTGGTATATATATATATACCATATATATACTGTCGAAGGAAATCATCTATCTATCTATTATTATTATTATATTCGTTCGTTCATATCGTTTTACAACAACACGTTACAAGTTCGAGTAAAATACTAGTTTGAATAATAAAGCTCCCGTTTTTCTTTATGCAATTTTAATTAAACGGAGGATATAACGCCATCAAGTGTCACAGGTATGTAATCATCACACACACTGAACAAGCACAGCATCATATTTCAATTATTATACACAATTTATCACACTCTGACGAAGGCAAAATAGTACTTTACCCGTGCTACGTGCTTACGACATACATATATTACGTACATGTATATATATATATATATGTATACACATATCTATGCATTCGAATGTATCCCTTTACACACATAATCCTCTTGATTGCATACGATATATTCGTTACATAAATATATGTATATATACATATGTATGTATAGGCCTACGGAGATTACTTTGATTGTATCTAATTTAGAATTATGCACAGGCCGTAAATTACACATTGAACGCGCGCAACGAGTATTATATACTATATATAATCATCGATTAATTTTCGATCAATTAATAATTCTTTTTCCTTCCCTCATTCCTCGTGTAAAACTCCTCCTATCTTTCTTTCCTTTTTCCTTTTCCCCCCCTTCTCTTTTCGTAATTGACAATTAGTTTCATGCGATTAAGTTTTTTTCCTCCTTTTCTCTCTTTTTTTCCTTTTTTTTTTTTTTTTTTTAATTTTTTAGCTTTCGCTTAATTCGTTCAGTCATTCAAGGTACCCTTGTATACGTATATATAATGTATATATATATATATATATATATATTTATAATATATATATATATATATATGTGTATGTGTGTATGTATATACATAACAATATTAAACACTATCAGACGAAGTAGGCACACGCATACCAAAGTATTTACAAATCGCACGCACGCGTGAGCGCGAGCAAGAAGTGGACGTTGCGGCTAAACTTCCGGTGTATATAATATGCACATCGAGTATAACACGTTCACGAGCGGAGTACAAAGTTCTCTGTATCAAGAATCCTTTAACCCTCGTGGTCGTTCGATGGTTAGGTCATTTTTGACCTAAATATATATATATACGCGTACTAAGCTAACAGGAATGGAGGATAATTGGATAACGAAAATTACATAAAATTTGAATCTAATTTGGGTCACGTAATTTGATCCAATCATCGTACTTTGGCGTTAATATACCGGAGGGTTAAAAATGGGGAGGGGGGGATCGCAGGTATCTGTAGAACGCAGCAGAAGAGTGGGACGACTATAAAACGAAAAGCAAAAAACCTGAGATTCGCGAATACGCTCGCCTAAATTTCGAGTTTAATTCGTAGTCCAAGGATAATAATTCGAACGTCCAATTTTCTCATTTTCCTTGACAATTGATATTAGTATGATGTATAATTTTATTCTTTTAAAAAATTAACTTTTAATCTCGTATATCAGAATATTTCGAAGCATCTTGTTTGAAAGCTCTTTAAAAATTCGAAACTTCGAACCGAAAATTAGAAGAATTAAGTATTGATTTTTCCGGGAAGAAAGGAAAACGTTCGTGCATGATAAATGTATATAAAACGTACGTGGAAAAGACATTCGAATTTTTACTCTAGGCCATAAATTTCTTCTCACAACTGATATTGCATAACGTTTACGAGGTTTCTCTTCTTTTGGTCTATGAACGAATTGGTCCTTGTACAAAACTACGCAGGGGTAGTTCGACGATCGAAAAACTCGATACACGGCTAGAAAACGATTCTAACATGCTTATCGACGAAATCCGCTCAGAGAGTTTTGCTCTCTCTCGCGATAAAAATAATACAACACGTACAAACGCAGAGGTATTATAATCCCTTTCGCCCAATCATCGATTCCGGACAAAACTACGCTTCGCGAAATTCTAAGCCGGGGCTAAAGTTTGAGCATAACCTATTCAAAAAATGAGAAATAAAATAATCCAAATAATGAGTGATCGAATTGTGCGTACAAATATTATATTTGAGAAATTTTTGAGAATTTTAAAAAGAATTATATAGAGAATATAATAAAAAAATAATTCAGTGATTAACGTTATTATAATAATTGGAAAATAATTATACGTTTTGCTTGGAAGAAATATTCCAAACTCGTATCACGTTCAAGTATTGAATCAATGTCAGAAAAAATCAAATTGGGGGATGAATATCGAGAAGAAAAAAATCAATTATTAGACGATGGAGGCAGAACAACTTGATTTCGATTCGAGAAGAGAAGGAAAGCTATTATATGGAAAATTTTACAATTAAAAATTCTAAAAAGATTAATCTTACGATTAATTGGCGACTAAGGATCTCTCGTTCCTTTTTTTCCTCGCTCTTAAATTTATTCCTAGTTCGACGTAATTATTTCAACGCGGTAAAGTCGAAATCAATATCAAAATACGTGAGTGAGCAGAGTAGAGGGTAGTAGATCCTCCTTCTACTTGCGATTATGTATCCGCTAATGCGCATATCGATTACAAATCGTCGTGTATTCTTTTTCTTTTTTTTCTTCTTTTCTATTTATTTCTTATATTTACAACGAGAATACAAAATGGTTTAGCACTCGGTTAACAATCAGAACTCGGTGTGTAGTTTTTTTAATAAAACGTACTAGAAAAAGGAAGTTGCGCGTTATACCGTGTATGTGTGTATATATATAAATACGACGTACAATGTGTATACATATAATTCACGGAAATACTTGTCCCCTATATATATATATATAAACCTGTTACTCCATTTTTTTTTTCTTAGACAGCGTTTCTTTTCTTTTTTTTTTTTTTTTACGATAATATACGTAATAACTGAAGCTGATAATTAAGGTTCTCGCGCTATGCTTAACTAACAGTCAGTCCTTCGGCTCGCTCGCTGGTTTTCGTATTTACTTTTTTTTTTATTTTATTTTATTTCATTTATCTAGAAACTAGTCTAATGTAGCACACATTGTCGTTGTTACAACGCGAGTAATGATTCTTTTTTTGTTCGTCATACGATATGATCATTAAGAAATTTTAATGATTAAGAGTAAGTGTAACGTGTTGTATAGTTGTATAGTTGTTTATACAGTTAAGAAATTGTTAAAAGGAGATAAAAATTAGAAAAGAAAAAATAAATAATTTGGAAGAGAATATTTATTGTATTATTTAGGTTGGTATTAATAAGCTCGTTCCAATTTTATAAATTTGATTGAATATTTCAAGTTTTGTTATATTCTTTTTCTATAAAGGAGTGATTCTTTAATATACTATGGAAATTCGAAAGTTTGAAAACTCGATACTTTAAAAATTCAAAGCTTTATAAATTTGAAATTTTAAAAATTCGAAAATTTGAGAGTTCAATGCTGTGAGAAAGTTCGCAATTTTGAGAATTCAAAGCTCTCGAAAAATTGAGAAATCAATGTTATAAAAATTCAAAATTCTGGGAATTTAAAAATTACAAATATATTTTGTTTTTAATTAATATATGACACCAAGCATTTCGTTCTAATCTTCAAACAGATTGATTTTTTTGATATTTATTTAATTCCAAATATTTATTTTTAATTATGATAAATATTTTACAAACATTAAAATTAACATTTAAACTTCATCGTAGTAATTAATCAATCACGTGGAACGTAATAAATAAATATAACTCGTCGATATTTATTTCCAATTAATTGGACCACGATTTCAACTTTCGTATATCGCAAATGTGAAAAAAAATTTCGCGAGAAAACTGTTAACAATTGTGTGCAGACACATTTTCGCGAGGAAAGAGAATAAATAATGGTGAATAAATTGCGTTAAAGCGACAGATGTAATAAAAATGGCGGCAGTTGTTGACGCGATTTGTATTCAGAGAAGGTGCTTTTAAGCCGTCAAAGTTTTCAACTTTCAATTCGAGAGTTATTAAACTGGAATAGGAGAGAAAGAAAGGATTACTTTTAAAAGAAATATGACATCTAACCGATCCACAAACAAAATGGAAAAATTATTTTCCTTTCGTCCAAATACGTGTCCACTTAAAATATAATGGGAAATCAATTTTAAAACGTTATAGGGAAGATTTAAATTGTTTTTAATAATTTCAATTATTTCAACAACATATATTATAAATTATAAATAGACACACACCAGAAAAATATAAAATTATACATGCTTTTTGAAAACATGTAGCTTCTGTTAATTGAGCTTGAAAATGTAAAATATTAAATCGTTCTTGCTTTAATTAAAATGAATACATAAAATGAAATAGACTCTTTTTTTAAAAATAATTTTTAACTTTTTTTTACATTAAAAAAAATAATAATTCAAAAAAAAACTAGGAAAATTTTTAGGAAATAATGGGAATTGGGAAGTAAAAACTGAAATAAAAATAGTAACAAGCGTTCAAAGCGATGGAAAGAAAAATTTCTAAGAAAAAAAATTTCACCAACGGGAAGAAATTTCCTTCCTCGCCATAAAAAGTGTGTTGCCAATGAAAGTCTAAGTAACAAACCGCATGAACAATGTAGCAAGCACAATGTGCTATCCGCCATATTCGCCAGATATTGTGCGGAGGGAGATTTACGATTGTTTGAAACGTTATAAAATTCATTTAATGAAAAATCACTGAAGAACGAGTTACGGTATCACGAGTATCTGCCCAAACGGAAGCTTTTATCCTAATGGAATATATAAATACCCGACAGGAGGATGGCGAAACAGATTTATAAACCTTTTTTCAGGATCGACAAGCATCGTATCGAGCCATTGCTCTTATTTTTTAACTCAATTTTTTTACCATACTCTATCACTATACATCTTTTGAAACTTAATATCCCGTTTCCAATCCAGGAAATTTTTCATTCCTTCCTTCCTTTATCTCTATTCCCTTCCCCTAAAAACAATGCTGTTTTCAAAAAATGCTCTACTCAAAATTGAAATGGAATCAAATTTTTCTTTTTTTTTTTACACGTTTCGAGGACAAGTTGAAGTAAATGTTTCTTCCTCTCTTTTTCTTCTTTTTTTGTAGGTTTATATAGATTTTTTGGAAACTGTGAAATTTTTCAAAAATTGGAACGATCTTATTATTCGAATTAATTAAAAGGATTCGAAAGGATTGCTCCGAAGAAAATTTTTATTTGCTTTGTATTATTTCTATGTTAATATTTCTTTTTTTTTTTTTTTAATAATGATGCATTCATTGTTAGATTCATTATATTTCATTTTACTTATTATACTTACTTATTATTTTTTACACTTGGCAAATAATTTATAGATAGTCTTTCTACGGATACAACAGGATATTTGTTTGTAAAGATGATTCAAACGAATGAATTTTCCTGTTACGATAAATCTTTGACCAAAATCTTGTACTAAATATCAAAGAAATATCATGAAAATGTTATTTCGCATCATCGAATTTAACACAAATGAATGAAAATATTAAATTCTTTGACGTATTGAAATAATAATTTGAAAATCGATCAAATATTTCCTTGGAAGAATCAAAATGGAGAATCGACATGCCGAAAGACTAACTCGTGATGTACTTCTAACACTTTCAAGCGGGTCCAATCTATTCTACGACCCTTTTTTAGAATTTCCATTTGTGTGGCTTTGGCGTTGGTCCACTTTAGTACGTTATTATCACTTTGTTACTATTATTTCTTTTTTTTTTCTCCCTATTTATTTTTATTACAATTATTTCGTAATTTGTTATTTTACCTCGCGTGCGATCTATCGAATTCGAAGAAAAATTCGAAGCTTTTTAGAAATCGCCAAGTCGAGATCTAGAATGACGCGTGCAATGAAACGTCAAACGTTTCTTTCTTTTTTTTTCTTTTTTTTTTCTTTTTTCTTTTCTTTTGACGTGGAAATTGCAGCCAGCTTTCACGGCTAATTTCGTTGATTCTTTTCTTCTTTTCCTTCTCGCTCACTTCAATCTCTCAATCTTTCACGAGAATGATCGTTGTGCTCTTTTGCCGGTGTGAAGTACACTATCTGTTCATCTAATTGCAACGATTTAGCGTTGCCTTCAGGTTTGTGAGCGTGGCATACATACATATAGCTTAATTTAATCGATCGATTATCCTAATCTCGTGTAAGGAAATAGAATAATAAATCGCGATAAAGTTGAAGAGGACTTGTACGTGTGCAAGGATATCCTTTGAAGGATATTATTTTAAAAATATAACACCTATTCTTTTTCCAAGATTAATGAGATGCAATGCATCTCGTGACATTTACAAGAGCTTCAAAGCTGTTGAAATTTTTCTATCGGAACGTAGAATTGTATTATATTAATTGTGCGTGTGTACGTTGATCGTCAAAAAGAAAAATTTAAATTAAATTTTAAACTTGACTTAATTTCCCTATGATATTTTCCATTCCATTGGCCCGCACGTACAAGTGTTCTTGAACGAATCAAAACAGTTGGAGGAATTCATTTTTCGTTTCAAGATTTTTCCTTCTTCAATTTAAATCTCGAAATAATAAATCCTCAAACGGTTCGTCCGAAGGATTCTGAAAAGGATTGGTAAAAGCCATGGAAGGCAAAGGAACAGATACCCTAGAGACGGCGCTCTATGAAAATACGTGGAAACTCGCGATACTTTCTCACAAAAAGCTCGAAGAAAACGTTGTTCGCTTCTTCGCCCGAGTTTCCATTCATTTTCCTTCCTTTGAAAAGCTAACCGCTCTTTCTTTTTTTTTTCTTCCTTTTCTTTTCTTCCTTTCTTCCTCGCATCGTATGTGACCAGAAAGAACGAGAGGAATCGAGCGTGTCGAGGCTCCCTAGATCCAATAAACTAACTTTACTTCTAATTATATTTTCGTTGCTTCCATTCTCTAAACTTTTTAAGTTGCAGAGAAGAGATTTCCCTTATGGAAATATATTTTTGTAATTTCGATAAAAATTATTAAAAAGATATATATATTTTTTTTTACACGTTTGATACGTAATTTAATTAAAATTTTTATCAATTATTAAATCAACGTTTAAATTCTTAATTTTCTTTCTCCGTTTTAATTAAAGTCGATCCATACGTTTCGAATCGAATGTTTTATCATTTCAATTCGAATTGTATTTTAAAATTTCGTCTAATTTCTTCCCAAGCATTTCTCTACATTCCGTTCACTGTATGAAAATTGGAAAGGAACCTCGAATACACGAATTCCCCCTCGCGAGAATCGCGTTTCAACCCCCGAACCTTATATACCTTCGTGCGTTACAAGAATCATTTATAAAATCGTGCTTGGAAAATTGTTCCATTTTATTCTAATAACACCGCGTCTCGTTTCTAATTTTCTCCAAGTTTCATTCCTTTAACTTTCATCTCAACATATATCTCAAAATCAGAATTATTCCTACGCTATTATAAAAAAATTCGCGGCCAAATAGTTAACTTTCTTCAAAATTCTCGATAAAATTGATTAAAATATTATCTAGGGAAGAATCCAATATTTTTCTTTTTTGGATAAAAAATACAGAGAGACAAAGAGAGAGAGAGAGAAAAAGGGCATCCTCGACGATACGAGAAATCGATGGAAGAAAGAGAGGAGGAGAAAATTTGTTCGCGGTCATTATCGAGAATTCTGGAACAACGGGACGTTTGCACGTCGAACGCATTATAACCGAAGAGTTTTGCAATTAAACTTTCTATAGTCTGCCAACAACCTGGCAAATATTGTTCCTTTCGTCATGCGAGCGATACGAGATGAAAGCGCGGCCGTTTTGAAAAGCTGAGCGAAGCAGACCGAGAGATGGAAGAAAATGAAAACGAATTTTCTTGCATTCTTGTTTCTTTTTTTTTTTTTTTTTTTTTTTTTTTGCGTAGAAATTTCTCGATAATTTCACGGAGTGACCCGTTTCAATCCATCCTATCCGTGCCATAGTGCAATATTTTTCTTTCTTTTTTTTTTTTTCGTGTTTCGAGAAATGAAAATCGAAATCGCGAAGATTTGAAAAGATTAAGATGTTAGAATTTCATTTCTCTAGGGAAATTCGTGAATGGTAGAAGAGACAGGGTATGCTCTTCTCTGAGATTTTCTTGTTTGATTTTAACGAAAGTACGAATTTCTTTTTTCCTCGAATTGATTAAGTTTCGAAAAATGTATATCAGAAATTTTCTCGAAAGGAAACGAAAATGTTCGAATGAGGAACATTCGGGTTATTTTTTTTTTAAGAATTTTTAATATTAAGATACTTTGCTGAGAGCTACGAAGTAGAATTTCAAATTCAATTATGAGATATTAAAAAATTTCTTAGGCTATTTTCTGTGTACACTTCACAATTTCTTATAATATTTTTTTTTTAATAATATTTTGAGAGAATTATGAATATTATTTTTGAAAGTTGCCTAATATTGTTAAGAAAAAATGTTGATTAATTCCATTTCAATAATCTATTATAACATTTTAAGAGATTCCTTCTCAAAGGCAATTCCTCAAAATTCAATATAAAAAGAAATTTCGATATAAAAAGATCTGCCCTTATTAAATTGAAAATTTGTATTGATTTAACCCGATATTTCAATAAATCGGGGAACTTTAGTGCCCTCGAAATTTAATAAAAGGTATATTAAAAATCTCGTCGATCTCGTGCATCCATTAATCGAATATTTGGCCATTTACCAAAAATCTCAAGTTGAAAGTTTCCATGTTACACCGTCATCTAATAAAGAATCCATCGGCCATTTTAGAAGAGGAGTCATAAGCAAGTTGGAAATTTCCTCGATTCGATTTTTCTCCAATGAAATTCCCTAATAACCCTCCCCCCATCCCATCCCATCCTATCTCTCCCCTTTCGCAGCTCGATCTTACCCGACTTAGCTGTAACTTTCCGCGCGTGAATTTATGTAAATTCGTCCATTATTAAAACGGGACACTCCGTGCACGCGTTCGAAATCGAAAAAAATCGCTTAAATTTTAATACGCCTCCGTAAAATCGTACACCCATTTGTCTCGTGATTATTATTACACGAATAATATCGAATAAGTAACATCGACTCGTGTTTCGATTCTTTTTTTTTCTTTTTTTTTTTTTTATAAAAACGGGCAGAAAAAATCGCACGATTTCGCGATTTCAGTATTCAACAATCGTTTAAAAAGGATTACAATTGCAATGTTTCACGTTCGCTCTTCGAAACCATCGTATTCTCTTAATAAAATCTTATACGATGTATTTTTTTCGGTTGGATTATCGATCAATGTATTTGGGTCGCTTTGAAAAGAAAGAAATTATTTTATTAAATTTTCAAAGAATTGAAATGAACGAAAGATTAAGGAAGATTAATTGTTTTAGTAACGGAGAAATATATTTCTTCATACTACGTGAATAGAGTGATTTTGTTTGCGCAAGTTTTATCGTCGTTCTAGAAAGAATTTTCTAAAAACAAAAATTTCTAAAAAGGATTTTAAAGTAAAAAGTAATAAATTCGAAGGAGGAGGGAGAAAAATTGAAATTTCATTTATCCATTTGGAATATTAAAATGTGGAATATTAAAATTACCAATTAACCAAATTATTAGAGGAATTTCTCATATGAAATGAAATATTATCGTAAATTGAACAAAAGTGAATTTCATTACACAGTCGAACTCCATTTATCCAAAACTCTATTCATCCAACTCTATTCAACTTCCTCGACTCCTAAGTGATGAATCCCTGCCAATTAAATTATCTAACGTGAACTTTCTGTTATTTGAACTAAAAATTACAAGTAAGAAACTTTCAATTGTATTTCCAACTAATTTAAATAAATATAATTCCAATTCGATTGATAAATAAAACAACAGAAGCAATATCAGAATATTGCTTTTATAAAAATACATCAATTTTCTATAACTATACCCAATTTATTTAATCTTGAAATCTCTTAAACATCGTATCATATAAATATCGTAAAACGAATTTTTCCAGAGAAGATTTCTAAATTTTAAATTCGAGGTATTAAACATTCTTTAATTATATAATTTCATCCAATTGAAATTGACATCAGAACGGAAAAAAATCTTATTTTTCACGGATAACAAAATTCTCAACTTGAGAATTCGTTCTTTGACAAGAAAGAAAGAAACTTGCTCGAACAGAATTCTACTATGCTCTGAGAAATTCCTCTTCCAAATCAACCAAACCATCGAAAGCATAGCCGAACCCAACCCAATCTTTCCCTCCACCTCTCATTTCCGATTCGCGCGAAATTTCAAAATCTCGAACCCTCGAGATCCCTCGACATCGTGGAACAAACTATAGGGGGAGATGACACCCTGAATGATCAACGATGAATCACCACGACACGCGAGAGAGAGAGATCAGAGCGAAATGGTTGCTCTTTGGCCGACGTGGCGACAGCAGGCCGGCCAACGTTGACTCGAAAAAAGTTCCCAGATCGCGATTTCACGCGGGAGGGAGAGAGACGGAGGCCGCGCCCCTGCAATTCACAACGTAGGGCAGTTAACGAGCCTGGAGAAATCAAATTTTTAGCTCAAAATTTCCCAGTAAATATCGCTTCGAGCGTTTTTAACCTCGTTCAAAAAATCTTGGAACAATATTTTTGCTTCGATTTGTATCTATATATATATATAGATTTTTCGACGATGCTTCGTAAGTTTATCCTTAACACGGATCGTTTAAAATTTTTGCCCATCCCTGGCCTCTGAAGCTGGAGGCGAACGCCTCGAATATGGAACTTCCGGACAAAGCGATGAATCACGACGCAAGGCCCGCCCTCCACCGCGGGATTTCCGCTTTCAGGATCTCGATATATATATATTTCTTTTTTCTTTTTCTTTGGACACCGTTTTAACGGCGCCGTTGCTCGAGAGCCATTGGGCGAGGATTCGTTTTCAGATGCCTCGTTTGCTCTTGGTTTACTCTGGAAGATTTATGTGTGTATATGTGTGTATGTGTGTGTGTGTGGTGGTCTTTTCTATCCTTCAATCGATCACTTTTCCTTTCTTCTTCGGGTGCTCGATCGCTTGGATCGGTATACGGAATTTGGTTTGATTTTTTATTGGGGCGGTTGAGGAACGATTCAGACATCGATTAGTTGTAGATATTAAGATAAATTTTTAGTTGCATCAAGTTTTTGATGTTAGGTATATATATATATATTGGATTTTATGGTTTGTTCAAATTAGTAAGAGTTTGATTTGATGGTTGTTTAATGTTGAATTTTAGATGGAAGTAATGTAGGTGATTTGTGATTCGATCGATGATAATTTTGATATTAATATACGATACACTAGTGAGTCTTGATCTTATAATGCGTCTAAATTTCAAGATAAATGTGCGTTCAAGATAAATTTGATGGAAGATTATGTAATATTGATTATGTAATTGATATGATGTTATATACACTTTCGGTTTGAAATTACATCTTAATTTGAAGATGAATCTTTTGAATTAGTATGTTCTTTGTCAATGTAATAAACGAGAATAATGTTGTTAATATATATATATATATGTAGTCTTCGATAACGAGTATAAGAAAACTTACTATGATTTCAATATCAATAATGAATCTCATTACTTCGAGCAACCCATTTGGCGCGTATTAGTATAATGATTTAATCATTGGAATATGGAGGGAAAATTACAACTAGATTAAAGGATAAACGTAGACAAATCTGATGATCTACGAGCCTAGATTAATCGCCAATACCTTCGATGATGAATATCAATAATATACATTTCGAAGAAGCTTACTCAACTTACGTAATTTCAATTGAACATCGAATCGATTAATTTAACATTAAAAATCTCGAGAAATTAATAAATTAATAAATTTTCAAAATTATTATCCGTTTCGAAATCAGGTTTCTCGTGGAAAGGAACGCTGGCTCTAAAATTTTCTTTTTTTTCTTTGCGGAAAAAAATTACGCTCTGTCCGCGTTTTAACGCGACTAGAATGTTTGCCAAACTGATTCACGACGTTTTCGTATACGAGTGAAGCGTTATCGCTGGTTGACAAGTTCTCCAAGTTCGGTTACACGCGAAACTCTCTCCACGGGGGGGGATTATTTTATCTGTTAACGCAAAAAGTGCATAATCGCATAGTAGCACTAATTGTGAAAGTTTCTAGGCGAATATCAGGACGCGACGACAGTGAATTCTAGCTTCCAAGCTAACAGTGAAATTAATCTTCGCGATCCTCGATGCTATAAATATACAGGATTTTGTTCGTGCGAATTAAAATTTGCGTGAAAACGAAAAAAAAAAAATAATAATTAGTTTTCAGAGGAGAAATTATTACAGGTAATTAAATTAAATTGAGTTATGCCATTTCTGTTTATTATTGAAACGTATCATCTTCGTTTTTTTAATTCAATCAAAAGAGTTCCTCTCCTTCTCCAAAATGCAATTTTGGATTGAAAATCTCGCGGTATAAATACGCAGCGTGAATACACAATTTAATTAATTTCATTCGAGTTTCATTCCACGATTTACGAAATTTATACAAGTTTAATACAAGTTACTGGCTTCCGGGCAGTACCGTTATATTGAAATTTCATCGTTTCCGGATCGCAATATTCTGGGAAATGAACACGGGGGAAAATATCAGAGGGATGAATTACTTTTCCTCCCTCTGACGCGCGAGTTTTTCGCGGTGATCTAATCGACGTAAACGAGAAACTCGATTACCCGAGTTTACCCTGAGCCGCGAGTACGTTATGGCTCGGCTAAAAAAAAAAAAAAAAGAAAAAAGAAGCCGGGAGCACACTTCCGATTCTAGATTCGTAAAATCGTGAACGAAGGGATTAAATTCATGATGCAACGAAATCATCGTCCAACGAAATATTTCGTCCGTCTCGAAAACGGTGGAATATTTGTTTTTCTGCGCTTTAGGAATTTATTAAGAAGAAAATATATCGAGTTAAATGTCAAAAAGTAAAAATTGTTTTTCAAAGAGAATTGTTTAATTTTTGATCATTGATTTTCGAATTTAATATAAATTATTAGTCGTACTTTTTATATTAGAATAAAAAGAATAAATTAAGTAAGTCTATGGATGAGATTATAATTAACTGTTGAAGTGAAGAAAATTTGGAAGATTATAATAGTAACTTTTTGAATATATTAAGTAATTAATATATATGAATTGATATAATTACAATAATGCTTTTATTAATTATAGCAGAGACTCTAAAATTATATAATTTTCAATCCGAATTATATTGATTCGAATTGAGATTTTTTTAAATTTGATATATATAGATTTCAAATTCCTATTGATTTTAAAAAAACGGGAAATTAAGTAACGAAATTTCGTCTCTGCTTTATCTTTTTATATTTCAAAGACAGTAGAAACGGGTTTAAAAAGAAAGAATCGAGGATAAAGATAAAAAGGAAGAATGAAAGAAAAGTTCTTTTTCCGAGGAACACTTTTTCACTCTTCGTATACGGTCAGCGATCCGAAATTAAATCAGTCGATCGATAGAAAGACGTACAAACTGGAATAAAAAACCTCAGCCAAGCCAAATTAGTGACAAAAAGAAAAAACTATCCAATGAATCTTCAACAATATTCTAAAGAATTTAAATGAAACAATTAAATAATAAAATTATAATTTCATCTTTTAAATAAAGTTCGAACGACTCGACACCTCAAACGATTTTAAAAATTTAACAGAAAAAAAAAACTTTACGATAATATAATCACATAACATAGAAATGTTTTATTATCCTTTCACAAATCTACTTCTCCGCTTAACCCGTCCATTTAACTTTTATAAAAATTCCCCTCCTAATTTAATTATCGCGAGCCATCTTGAAACCGTGTTGCTCGAAATGCCGCAACACCATAAATCTCTGCTCGATCGAAGTTGCAGAGGTGGGTGACGCAGGTGCGCGAATGTGTGCCACGATTAATTCGCGACCGCGTGCATAATTCGAAGACACGACCCACCCGATCGAAGATCGGGTTTCAAACGCGAGCAAACCGATACTTGCGTTGCACTTGCGTAAATTACGGCCGCGAAAGCGACAAAGCAGCCATCCACGGTTATTCGCCTCCATTGCGAACGGTATTCCAAAGCTTTGGCGTTCCCTTCCACGGTTATTAAATTCCTGCTACGCGATGCAAAATTAACGAACAGACGACGGAATTAACCCGAGTAAATTTTTATAAAACGTGTTTTGAAAATTGAATTTTTCGATGGAACTTTGGATGAATGAAGTTTCTTTTTTTTTTTTTCTTTTTAATCGCGATGATTAAATATTTACGATGGAAATTTGATTATTGATCGAATATTCGAGGTTTCGATCAAGTTTGGGTATTTATAGCTTTGGTGTAATTTTACAGGTGTAAGTTTGGTGGAATATTCGGTTGAATTAATGGAGGAACGATGCTTTGATTTTGATGGTGAAATGACGGAGAATGTGTTTCGATGATAATGGAGAAATGTTTGATGGAATATTTTTATGACTGTGAATATTTACGTATTTGATACGATGGGTATCACTTCTTTTTGGTGTTGTCTTTTAAGAGAGATTCGCAAAATGGGTGAAGTGGAAAGTTTTAAAATAAATACGATAAATAATATTGTTTCTTGTTACAACTTGTTGAACGTGGTTGGAAGAAAAAAAGAAAAGAAAAATGTTTAAATGAATGAAAATGCATTATGCACGGAATTTATACGGGTACAAACTTAATAATCTTTGTTTTATTCACGAAATTGGTGACAATTTTTTCGTTGAAATTTTTATTTTATAACGAACAATTAGGATCGTGGGAATGCTCGAACGTTTGAGAATTGCAACAAATGTGCATCGAAGATTTAAAAATGAATTTGAAATGGAGCAACTTCATTTTGAATAATTTTTAACAGTTTATTTTTTTCTTTTATCTTATTAATTCTCTCAAAAAATTATTATATCAATTAAACAACAAATTCAAAATTATCAGGATTAAATATCATCTGTTATCGTGTCTTCTAAATTATTTTGAACATTTCGAAAATTATTTCATGATCGAACTACTTATTCCTTTTTTTATAACCAATTATATCAATCTCTTCAAAATTAATTAATCCAATAATTCATTTCAAAATCTTAGGAAGCAAACGTAATTATCACAATCCCAGAGAACGTTCAAGCATTCATTGCGGTTTACACCGAGACAGAGCAGAGAATCTTCTCCTCTTAGAACGAACCATGAAACGATCTCGTTTACCCTCGCGTGGGCCATTTCGTACAATTTGCGACGAGAGTGGCGCAAATAAAGTTCGAGAGGCCCGCCTCGTATAAAGCCTCGTATAGCGAGTGGTTTTATCCGCCGTCATTAAAGTTTGGCCCACAAGGGTCCGTAAATTATCTGGACGGTGATTAAGACGAAGGAGTAAATCGCGTATGATGTATATATATATATATATACTCTTCCCTATTTCTCTACAGAGATACCTGAAAAATCGATCGACAAGGCTCGAGTGGCCGATTCCCAAGCCGATTTCGAGCAACCTTTTCCTTTTCGAAAAGTTCGTGCAAGGAATTATTAACGAAAAAACGTGTGGAGTTTCGCGCCGCAACGGATAGTGTTGGGTATGACCCACCAACGAGTCGCTCGAACAAATGAAATAATACGTTTCGATGTTTATTCAATTAATGTTTAGATTTCAATTAATCGTTTAGATTTGTTCAAACGCGGCACATACCCAACACTATATCCCTTTTCAACAAAGCGGAGCGAATTTTCGGAAAGGAAAAATTTACTCGGAAATCGAATTTACCCGAGGAATGGAATAATCAACTTAAATTTTGTTGATCGACTTCCAGAATGATCTGTGATAGAGTGTTCAGCAGGTCTCTGTCTCGATGGACCTAGCCTGACGTCAATATCTAAACCCATCAAGCCAGGCACTAAATGAAATTATTAACCCATTTTGGGAATTCCGCTAATTACAAGGCCTCGTGAACGATCTCTGTACACCATCCACGATCACGTGGTGACCGGATCGATACCGAAAGTGTGGGTGAACGATTCGATGTTAAAATATTCAATGATCCGTTTCAAGTACCTTCGCTATCAAATTCCCCTAAATCCGATATCACGAAACATTTCGATATTATTTTAACTTTCATTTCTCGATACTGATACCGATACTCGAACACGAAGAAAGAGATCGAGATAAATTCGTGTTGTTGAATCTTCGATAAAATATCGGATGTTCGCGAACAATTTCACTCATCTCGTGTTTGTTTATAGTATTTATATATGGAAATTTATATCGGTATCGATTATCGACATCTTTATGATATATTCGCGTTAATTCCGTACACTGTGCGCGATCGAGGATGCGGCGACAACTGTGCACTCTATATATCCGTACGATTAATGGCGATGATCGAGCGTTAATGGTTGGTTATGGGTATGATAAGACAGAGGCCGATCGAATCTTCCATCGAATCGGAAATGTGGAGATTTGATGCGTGGATGCGAATGAAGAAAAGTATATCTTTTTCTGAAAACATGTTTCTCTTCTATCTTTTTACGAATTACATATAAAATCGATGGACTTATACAATTCCCTATTTTAATTTCTAACCTCTTTTCCCGTACGATTTAATCGCGTGATCAGATATCGAAGATGTTCGAATATTAAGATCGCAAGAAAAAAGTTAAATTCGAGTTAATCGTTTCCTGAATATTCTTCCCCACCCGATATCCAATATCTTGCCAATTTCCTCGTTCGAAGACGGAACTTTCTTACGATTTAATTACAATAATTCACCCAATTATCAGAAGAATTCGAATTACGATTTAATTACTTTTCAGAGGAAAATTACCTCGTTCACCGATACATCCAATAATCTTGCGAATAACTTGCGATTTCCGCATCGAGGACGGAGAGAAGTACCTCTTTACGCGATAAATTCCACCATAATTCTTACCATACCCATAAGTACACTTGGTCAGAACCACCCTTTCCCCTTCAATATCTCCTTCCCCCCAAAAAACACCCCCCTTTCAAAAATCCAACTCCTCTAGACTTATCTGTTTTATTAAACCTCGAATTATCTCGAAGAGCCGAGGAGTCGAATTCTGATCCGCGAGAAATCCTTCCAACCGGAAGTCCACGGGGGAACCACGCCCGAATATCAGTCGCCAATCCCCGGGATTAACGAGCGAATTAACGGACGAGGAAATTGTTGCGCGCGTGGCTTGGATTCGAGCGCAGTTCCAATCCCCCTAATCGCCCTATCTCCTTCCGGTTTCTCCTTCGTCGAAAGCGAGCCGTCATCCATCATCCACGTCCGTCCACGAAAAGAAAAGAAGAGGAGAGAAAGAGAGAGAGAGAGAAGACGTGGACATTGTTATTATAATCCGTTTTCGACATATTTCGATAGAACCTTTCGGATTTCCGGTCGGTTGGATTTGATCTTTTATCGCGACGATATCGAGAGAGATATATATTCTATATATGGCCTCGATGGAAGAGAAGAGTGGTGGTTTCTTTTTCCTTTTTTCTTCCCCCTCTCATGTCCTTTGGATCACACGGGTGGTAGCACGGTGTGGTTGTCGTTGATGTCGAGCAACGGACGCCTGTTCTGCTGGACAAAGTCCTGGAAGATCCTGTAGGAGGGCCCGCGTACTAGTTGTTATCGCCTGGACGAACGGAAGTCTGCACTAGGCTATGCCAGGGTGACCACTCCTTCCGGCTCAGGGGACCAACAGTTGTCGGACAGCCAACACCCGACCACCACCGTCACGAAACCGATCAGCAGCGCTAAGAAGATGTACACCTCCGCCTTTCCTAGGGAATCTGTGTAAGGGGGACAGGGAGGGGGAGAGAACGAGTTTTCACACACACAGTTTTCGTTGAGAGATGAGTAAGATGTCAACGTTCCTCGTGAAAGAAGTTATCGTGAAGAGTCGAGATTATTGAGATAAATTGGCATGTCAATTGAGGCTTCAACTTCATCAAATTGACAGAACTACATCTTATAGAATTAGGATCTATGTGTACATCTTTCGTTTCTGATGGAAATTTAAAACTGTTTATAATCTAAATATAAATTTTAATTGTTCTCGTTTATCTTTATTGAATAGATCTTTTGAAAAGTTGATTCTAATTGGTAAAATAAATAGAAAAGAGTAGCTAGGTATTCAAAAATATTAATCGAGAGTAATTTATTGAGTTGTAAGCAAAGGTACGAATTTAGAGCAAAATATAAATCTTATGTTTCTGATCTCAACTCTTTATATTTGTTTCAGCCTCTACTCGATCGAATCACGAATGTATTAACACCTTACACGTAGAAACGACACGTAGAAACGTGAATGGAAGCGTGCACGGCATGCCAACATGCTCTTTGTAAAGGGGAACGATCGAGGCACAAGATGTGTGGTTATGTACAAAGAAGAGAAAAATGAGAAGAATGACGTGGATAAATTATGGCAGTGGTTTTGAATGGTCACTCGAATTTTCATCTGTTGATTTATGGATATTAGTGGAAAGAAGTTTACGCGGATTTGGAAGTTTAGATTAAATTTTAATCGATTTATGGATCGATTGTTACAATTGCGACGATTTCTCTATCGAATTTTACTTTCTTTCGAATTATCCAGCCATTCTAAAAGTTTCTATGTTATATTATGTATGAAAAATTGGATATTAAATTTTCTATCATATTATATATTATTAAATTAATATTATGCATACATTTTTTACATGTGTAAAAATTTAATGCGCTAGTTTTAAATAATAAGAATGAATTTTATTTATTCTTGACATTCCTCTTCTACTGATTTCTGTGTACAGGATATTCGAATGAGATAAATGGAAAATACAATAGTAAATACAATACGAAAATTCCATCAATTGAATATTGAATTTCTATTTCTCGTTCTACATGTTTCTCCGATTTATCTTCAATCGATTTACATTTGTGCTGTTCGCTTGAATATTTCCTTGCATTTAAAGATATGAAAAACGTTCTTCGACGGTTTATATCTCTTAGAAACTTGAATTTGCATATTGAATATCCGTATCGAATTGTAAATTACGTTTATCCAACTTTTAGGTTGACTTAATAATTCTTAGAAGACGTTATATATTTTTTTTTATCATGAAATCAAAATTGCGAAACCTGTATGCGCGAGACAAATTTTTTATCCATGACAATGGAAGAGAATTGAAAAACAAAAATTGAAATCGAGATCACAATATCTAAAAATCTAATTATAAGGCAGAAAGCGATTTCCAATTTAATAAATAACACGCTTCGAAATTGAGAAAAGTCAATAAACAATTTTTCAATGTCCTTCTTTTTTTTTTTTTTTACAATTCGAGAGATTGTGTGTGAAACAATTCGATAAACATCGATGACAAATATATTTGTACAGTACGCTGAACAAAAAGTTCAACACTCAGAAACCTTTTATCGCGGAAATAAAAATATTTTCAAAAAATTCAATGCTACGAATGACGATTCTATAAATGATTGCATGTATGCACAATTTGTGTTGATTCTATTAAAAAGTAGCTAAAAATTCTTCGTTAAATTAATTTACGAATTTCTTCATATCGTAGATTAATCCAAATATAACAATCTCACAAATAAAAGCACAGTTTCAATTTATTTAAATTTAAAAGATACTTTTGACGATTCTCAGATTCCTTCCACGTTCTGTTAATGAGTCCATCCACACTTTAAGTGGATGGAAAAAATTTCTACTTATAACGAAATATTCGTATTCGTCGTTGAAAAACTTAAGATAATACATCGACCGACCCATCGAAAAATTTGAAAGTTAAATCAGAATCTAGAAGAGAAAAATACGCGTATTGTTCATTCGTTTCATGAATTTTTCACGTGTTCGTCATTGTACCATCTTCGATGCCAACGTCGAACGTTGACACAGAGATTCGGGAGAACGAATCTTTGACTCGATGTAATCCCTTTAATCCTAGTTCGTTTGAATTTTTATCGAATAAAATATGCGACGAATATCGAGTGGAAAAAGGGATAGAAATTTGAACAATTTTCTTACGTATCCTCTTTATTGTAAAAATCGTGGATATGAGCGAAGTTTGAAAGACGAGCAAAATATGTCGGAAGATTTGGATATTAGTTCAAGGATCGATGTTACGATACGTGGATCATGGACAGCTAATTCGAAAGTCGAGTTATAAACTCGACAAGTTTTCGTAGTAACACGATGAGAAATTGCTTGCTTCGATAAACTACGATAGGTAACACGAACCCGTGAAAGTTATACACGATACTTAACCTATTCGATTTAACAATGTTTGAAATGGATTTATGATGGATAATTGGTATGTTAATGATTGCATAGTGACAATGCGATGTATGCAAAAGTATGAGGAATCAAATGGAAAAATTATTTTGTTTGTGGATAATAGAAGAATATTCACAAATATTTGAGAAGATTGATAAAAAGATGAGATGATTGGATGCAGCAAAAAAAAAACAAATTAATTTTAGAAGCTGAAAGTAATTTCAATTAATAAAAATCTAAACAGATGATTTTCACATGCATTCTATAAATAAACATTCATATAAAATGATTCAAATTAAAGAAAAAACTTCGACCATATAAATTATTCTAAATAAAAAATATATACCAGGAATAGATTCGTTTTTGAATTAAGAAAGATGAAATAAATCATTAAATTAATCCTTAAATTATTAAACTATATAATTTTTTTCAATTCTAACAAGTAAATCAAAGTATAATAGATGTAATTCCTACAATACTTTATCAAACGCTAAATATTTAAATTCCTCTGTATCTATGTTCATGATAGCAAATATATCATCAAACATGCTACTACGATAAAGAAGCGTACAAATATCTATTAAATAAATATTAAAACTTTTCATGCATAAAATTTAAATTTCAAGCCATAATATCTAATACAATAACAACAACGCCCAATCCTTTCAAACATCACATGCTTATGCATTCACTTATTCATCCATATTCTACAAAGCTTACTTAATTTTCCCGCCAAATTTTAAAATAGCCCTATCTCACACCGAAAAGCATAAAAATAAAGGGTTTGAAAAAAAAAAGAAAAGAAAAGAAAATACAGAATCAAAACACATCAAATTGGCGGAGAAAACACGGATCCTTTACCTAGAGGCCCCTTCGACTTCCACAGTCCCTTGATCAGCGTGGGGTCACCGCGGCGCCAGTCGCGCCACCCTCGGCCCCGACGAGGCGGTCCCGCGGACCAACCTGCGCCACCGCCGGCGGCACCGCCACCAGCCCCGCCGCCGGTACTTCCCCCGGTCACACTGAAACCAATCACGCTTCCACCGGCGGCGGCGGTGCCAGAGCCAGAAGCACCGCCGCCAGCGGCGCCGAGAGTGCTCGCGCCACTGCCAGCTGTGCCACCGCCGGGGCCCGGGGTGCTCGGCGATCCAGCCTGCGGCTGTCCATGGCCCCCCGCTCCGCCACCTCCCTGTGGCAACGGCAGTCCGGCCGCTAATATTTACGTTCATCCGTTCCGAAGCAGCAGCGTGAAAAAGGACATCGAATCGATCGAATTATTATTACGCACGCGATCCGCATTCGTATCATCGCGTAGAGATCGAGGCACGCTGTTTCCGTCGTAGTGGCTCGAATGATTTTCTTTGGCGAGTTTCTATGAACACGTGACGTCACGCCAGCCCCCCACTACCACCGTTAGATCAGACAGAGGCACGTCACGTGACCAGGCTTCCGCCATACGCAAGCCTTGCATCGTGTCACGTGACGTGCACGTGACCGAAATGGCAGCGGTAGTGGGGATAACGTGCGTCATAGATTCTCCTCTTCTCTAGAAATTCGCTGAAGGGGAATCGAGCAACGTAGGGCCCGCGTGTTACAACTCCGGTGTAGGGATAAGTTAACACCTTTGCGTCTCGGATGTGGAAGAATTTGTTTGAGCCAGGTATCGTGTGAATAGAAAAGGCGTATGTTTCTTTGACGTAAGTTAAGTTATATCGTTAGTAAATAGTAGTTTTTCAATTCGAGGCAAAGATGTTAAGTAAAGGATTGTATCATTTACAAGAATGCATACACCTGACGATTTTAGAGTGTTTATTTATATATTTGATAAGTGGATATGAGTTTAATTTATTAATAATTTATTTTTTCAAATGGGAGATTTGCAATTATGAATGATATTTATGAGTCTATGTCGTTCTTTTTGTCATTTGAAATATTTTCAGAAATTGCATTCAAAATTATTGAAACGATGATAGTTTATGGATAGAGAATTTTAATCGAGCACTGACTAAAATTTCAATGAATGAAGTTCTATTATAATATGCAGCCATATTCGTGGCAGGGATTATAGAGTTTTGATTTAATAAAGACAAGTTGTATTCTCGACTAAGTTAATTTAAACTCTAACTTTAGTTTCAATCGTTCAGAGACTAGAGACTGTTACACACAAATTATGTATATCATTTCGACGAAATTGTGCCACCTAAGATGATGAACATTAAGTAAGAAATCATAAGGCAAAGAGTTAAGTTAAGTATTTTGTTGCATTGTGATAAAATTATGCATTTCAAATCTGAAAATGGAATATTATATATCTCTTTACCTTTTAAGAATTGTATATATTTTGAACAATCAAATTTAAAAAAAAAACTAAAATTTATCTTCATCAAGAAGTTCATAACTTAAATTACATTAAGTAAGAAAATATTTGATACATTTTTTTTCAAATATATTTTACAAAATCATCAGGTGTATATGTATATATTATAAGGAGTCAAAATCAGAGGAGGAAAGTTGTTGATAATAGATAGGATCGTGCTCCTTTAATCACTGCAAGAGCAGTTGATTTCGCTCCCAGGTAAATTTATTCGACAAAGAAAAGTTTCGAATTTCCACGCAAAAAGATCATTATGCTTCATTTGCCACATCGATAAGAACTATAATCCCCGAATAAATTTACCCGGCTCTAGAATCTCTCAGTGCCAGTTTTGTTTGCATGCTAAAAAAATGAGAGAAATATCTATTTTGCAGTGTTATAGAAATGAAATTCATTTCACCCGAAACTTTGCACGTTTGTCACTGAAATTTTCATGGCACGCATACCTGTTGATGGTCACACAAAAATATTAATTTTATCGTATCAAAATGGCGAAAAATATCGAAAGAAAAATAAATTTACTTGATATTCATCTATCGAAAATGTATCTTTGATGTGCATTATACATCAAACGCGATATTATATTTTCACAATTTTAATATAGAATATTTTTATTAAAATTGTATTAAAACGTTACTAATACTATTTTATTTCTTGTTTATATTTATTATATTATTATTATATATTCTTTATGTTGAAATTAAAATAAAAAATTATAAAATATAAAATTTTCGTAAAGAATTATTAAAGAAAATTTAAGAAAAGAAATTATATACGATTTAAAATTCGAAGTAAGAAAAATTTGAATTAGATTTTCCTATCTTTCTTTACAACCAAATTTTTACGCTCCATGAATTCTGTTCCTAAAGTTTCTTATCTCGTGAATGCAGCGCAATCGATTACGTAATTAATCCCGGAAGAAAGAACTTTGCTTTGACTTGATTAAATTTTTCGAAAATAACTTTCTATCTCAAAGAAGTCTATTGTGAACATTTTATAATATGCAGATTAAGTATTTGGTAGCAAAAATAACAAAAGAAATAGACATAACCTATTATTAATCTATTTTTGAAGTTGAAATAAAATAGTGCGAAAAATATCTTCGAAAAAGAAACTTTTGTCAAAAATCGTGATATCTTTTTGTTATACGTTAATATCCCATAGAATATTTATACGTTACAGTTCATATGTTGAAATTATTGTAATCATGTAATCGTAATCAAGACTTACCGCATATGCAGAAGAGTAAAGTACTGGCAAGAAAGATCCACCCCATAACGTCATCAACAAATTGTTTCTGCGAAACTCATGTTACGCTGAATATCGCCTTTTCTGTCTGTTGATCGAACTCGATGATGTTGTCTTAATCATTTGAATGATGATTTCTAAAGAAAAAAAGATATTTCATTTAGATTAAAAATTCTGATCGAATGTTCAAAATGACAGAATAATGGCGTCCATCAAAGACGAGAAGATAAATCAAACGAAAATTTTATTATCGATATATTTTTGGAAAGGATACCTTTAATCGTATGATTCGTTAGAATTGTATTCCTGATTAATTTGAGTGCACAAATTTCACAAAGATATTTAATCACTACGAACTAATTTAAATGGAAATACTGTTTGAAAGGATTCGATTCCGCGGCACTCCAGTTCAATTACGCAACTTCTTACTCTATGGCTTCCCGCCTAAATCGAGTATCGAAGTTTACCTTGTTGAAAAGCGCACTCTGTCGACGAAAAAAATAAATAGAAATTATAATTTCATTGGAAACGCCCAATAATAAATATGAGATATTATTTTTTTAAACTATAAAATTCATCAAATTGTATATATTTTCATGATTTTTATTAATTATTGTTTAAAATTTTTGTTTTAAAATTTAAATTATAAAATATATTATACGAGATTTATATATCGACTGATCGATCACAACGCCACTTCAAACCCGTGGTTAAATAAGTCTTTAAAACCTGTTGATAGTCTTGTGATTGTTGTATATAATTGTAACAATAGTGAAATGTGAGTGCAAAGTTTAATATAATTCCCGCGTTTATATAATGTTTAGAAGAAAGTGAATTTAATCGAATTATAATAAATATTCGCAATGTGACATTCGTAATAAAGTGAAAAACAATGGAGCAAGTGTTTTCTATTGCTGACAAACTGTCAAAAGTGATTAAAAATATACAAAAATGTTTACAATGTACAATTTGGTAAGATATAATTAATGTACAAAGATTTATAAAATATATATAATAAAATATTTGAAACATGATTCTCATCAATTTATATTGAAATATAATTTATCTTGAAAAGTTATGAGTATAGGTTAAGTTTGAATGATCACATTTACTTTATTTAGCTTCAAAGGAAATACATATATTTATTTATTTCATTAATTTTATAAACTATATTTCTTATTTTTATTTATCATGCATGTTTTTCTATTAATTATATAAATTAAAAACTTTATATTATATATAAGAATATTGAAATAATTTATTACTTTTAAATTTACTTCAATTTCTAATTATTATTGATCTTTCATCATTTGTATAGTAATACATATAATATAATATACTTTTATTATATTTCCAATGAAAAGTTATAATTAATAAATAAATATAAAATCAATATAAATGATCAATAAATGAAATAAAATGATTATGCATTTTGTTCATATTTTTCTTATAGATCGTATTATATGTTCGCATATGAATAACCAATGTCAAATCTTTTACTTTTATGTTTTTATTTTTATATTAAAATGAAATATCACATAAAATTTAGTTTCTCATTAGAAAGATAAAATAATATATTACTCATTAAATTTGATAGCCAATGTTATAATAACTATTATGTTATGATATACAGAATGTTCTAGTAGAGATATGCTGTAATGGTTAAAGATAGATAAAAATTATATAAAATAAAATTAAATAATATTAAATGATATACAAACTGAATAGATTTCAATCTTTTTTTTTTTTATTATTATTATAATCCTGTAATTTTTTAATTTTTGCATTTGATTGATTTTATTTTTTAATGTCTACAAAAATAATTTACGCTTTAAATATAAAAATTCAAAAGTTATCGCAAACTTTGCTAAAAAAAAATCTAGAACGTATCTGCATATTTTTTTTGATATTCTTGCATTTCTATTATATATTATTTCAAATTATACATTATAATATATATAAATAAATCCAGCTAATATCAATCAGTATAAGATTTATTTTGTATATTTAAGAAATAATATTTGAAATCTGTTTATGTAATAATATATAATATATAATCTATTTATTCTTTTTTTTTTTATGTGTAGTTTACAAACAATATCAGATCCGGTAAAAACAGTTTGCGGACATCGATTCTGTCGTATATGTATTCAAACAGTAATACAAAATAAAAATGCGCTCTGTCCACTGTGTAATTGCGCCATACAGCGTCGCAATATTTCAAAAGATAAGAATACGGCGATATATATCACACAATTACAGAATATAATTGAAGCAATTCAGTTAGATTCAGGCATCGATAGTAAGTAAAATTACGCTTTATTAATAAAATAAACATTTGATAAATGTTATAATATCAGATATCTTTTATAATATAATATCAGATTTCATGTTATCATCAACATTTTCTGAAAATTTTATATATGTATTTTTAAACACATATGAAAAAACAATATAATTAAATTGAAAATATTATTTTGATAAATTAATATTATAGATATGAATTGATATGAAATTGAAGATAAATATATTTTATATATAAATGATTCATTCCTATCCGACCATTGTACATATATGAAATACATTTGTGCAAGAATATTGCATCCAATATTTGTTTAATTGTATATTTTAAAAATTTTTTTATGCAAAATTTTTATATCATAAATACAAATGAAATTCGTAGCAGAGATATTAAATATAATTTTTTAAATATATTTTTTTTATTCATTTTAAAAAATTCTTGTACAATAAAAAAATTTTCTTCATAAAACTTTTTCTGTGTAATATAAAACGCAATATTTGACCCCTAATTCACATATTTCTTATATCTTTATATTTTTTGCTGATTTATATCACGTATAAATTACGTATAAATTCATTACATCATCATGCATCATTATGAATAACATTATCAATTTATCTATTTATAGAATTTACATGTTAATTCTTAAAAATATTTTACAATTGAATATAATTTGATCGCATTATAATTACATTAAAAGTATAAAATAATCTCGTGTTTTCATTCCTTTTACAATTAAATTAAATTACGGATTTTTAGAAAATCAAGCGTAATATTTTCTCTGATCGTTGAAAATTGTTCGATGAAATTAAAATCGGTGTAAGGTTCGAAAAACTTGGGAGAAGGAAGAAATATCGGGGAGAGGCAATAAATATCTCGGCATGGAGCAATACGTTTAAGAGGAACTAACGTATACTCGCGATAAACTTTTTCTCTACATCTTAAGAAAAACATGATTCTTAAAGTACATGTACTGGTAGGTACATGCTGCCATAACATCATGCTCGCCCGGGTCAACTATCCGTTTCTAGCGTAGATACCAAAGATTTTAAAAATTTAAATCCCAATGTTCTTCGGTATCGTATCTCTTCTCCGTGGTATTCAAAACTTCAATGTTTTACGAGCACTTTTGTGTTTACGTTCTTGAATACGATCGAACGAAATTTACCGAGTTTCATTGCTTTGATATTTTATCCAAATTTTTTTTCTCCTTCTTCTTCTTCTTTTTCTATTTAACTTTTACATCTTTCAATCCAATCCAAAAATGATTCATCGATTAAATCAGGAAATGATTAGATTTTTAAAAAGTTCAAAGATCATATATCTTTCTTTTTTTCTCTATTTTTTATAATATAAAGTTCATTTTCGAAATTGCGTGAATTCTTCTTATAGAAAAGGTGTAACTGTTTCAAAAATTATTCGACCAAGTTCAATTAGACAGGTAGTACACGCGTTTACATGTAAATTAACAGTCTTTCTCGACTTCACCTGGTAAATTAACAGGAATGGTCTTCCGTTCCGCGAGACACGGGTCAATTTTCAAATGCTTCTTTGCTGTGGCACACTCTCAAGTCTGACTTTTCCCAGATGCATTCTCGTGCTTACATTCTCCGCTACACAGACGCACAAATACACGTGAGTTGAGTTCCCGTAAAGCCAAACAAACCCCCTTGAAACTAACTATGGACTTTGCTGGTTTGGAAAGAGATTCCGAGACACATATACACGTGTACAGCTGTGTTTTAGATATACAAAGCTGATAAATTAATTCTTGAAATTTTCTCTAATTTCGCAGATAAATTTTCAGATGGGAATACTTTGATGAAAATTTAAAACACTCTATTTGACGCTTTATCAAAAATTTCCTTCCTGTCTAGGATCGTAATTAAAATTCAACGGTGTCTTTTGTACAAATAAATTTTTAAAAAATCTCATCTCTGTGTTAAAAAATTAACACCGTCGTGATAAAAAAATAAATAAAAATATAAAGCATCGACTTTTAATAAAAATTCAAAACATCCCACTTTATATAAACCTTTATGTGAATAATTGAAAATTTTATTTAAAAAAAAAAAAAGAAATTCACAGCATCACTTCTCATTCTAATAAAACTTTTATCACAATCTTTTTCTTCACCACCACACGTATTCCGTTTCGAGATACCAATATAAATACACTTTATTAAATTCGGTCCATCTTTTTTTCCAGTAGTGACTCATTTATCAGTATTAAACACGTGCGAGAGCTCGTCGAACAACACGGAGATCTGTTCGAACACGGAGGACGTGACGAAACCGAGCTGCTCTTACGCGGTCGACACCCGTCAAAGGGTGTCACACCCGGCCGCCAATAATAATGGAAAAGGCAGAAGGAGAAAGGTTCAAAGAAAGACCGCGCAGAAGAGGAAGATGGCGGAGTCAAAGGAAAGCAACAGTATGACGAGATACCTGTCGAAATGCGGCCTCTCGGGCATAGAGCCGTTGGAGGCGTCGAACGATTACTCGGGCGAGAAATCGTTGAAGGACAAAGTGTGCAGCTGGCTGCACACTTTGCCAGGGAACGAGAATTTGCTCGATCCTGACGTAGCGGAGCGCGTGGATTCCGATCTGGACGATACACTGACCATGTCCGTCTCCGAGAACGATGGCCAGAGCAAAGGGATAACCACGGACACGAACGTGGATCCCTCCCTCGAACCTCCATCGACGGAGGCGTGCGATAAAAGTGATGGAGATCGGTCGACGTGCAAAGAAATTCCGGACGATTGTTCGAGGAACGATAAAAAGCCTAAAGGAATAAACCCGGGCAATTGCTCGTCGAGGATGGACACGAAGTCGGAAATAACTAAAACTACTGTTAGATCGAGCGAGGAGAAATTCATCGAGGTGCAGAGAACGTCTCCTTGCGACATGTTGTCCTCTATGCAGAGGAACTGGTCCTCGGTTGCGAAGTTCGGCAAGGAGATGCGCGCCAAGAGGAAGAGATTAAAGTCTTTGGACGTGAGTATCGAGAACAGGGGGAAGCGTGGATCGATGGGCGAGGCGGGTGGACGGAGCGAGGTGGAGGAGGTCGGGTCGAGGGACAGGCGAGAGGGCGAAGAATGCGAGAAAAGTTTGGGGAAGGCTCGTTACGAGGCTTTGTTGGATGGAGAGAGATCGATATTGGCGGAAGTCGAGCCGGCCTTCGGCGAGTCGTCCTTCGTCACGTTGGAGGGGGATGGCAAGATACGCATCCGGAGTTTGAACGCCTGTCAGATGAACGCGATCATCGGTGTCTCGGATGAAGGGAACAACGAGGAGGGGACGGAGAGACAGATGGAGGTGTTCAACACGCCTGTTCACGATCGTTCCAAGATATTTTCCCAAATGATACCGGATGGATCGCCAAACGATGACCAAGATCGAGGTAATCTGGTTGACGAATCGGTTAAAAACTCGCCGATCCCGACAGATGAGCGAACGGCGGACGTCGTGGCGGATCGGCCAACGCCGTCCAAATATCAAATCTCCACGCCCAGTCGTAAGAGGTTGTCGTTGAAGAGGCAGAGCGAGGATTCGAAATCGAGCAACACAAACGCCTTCAACTCGGACGTTGGCTCTCGGTTGAACGCCGTCAAGCGGGATTTGAATCGTCAGATCGACAAGGAAGAAGGGAACGGAATAGGGAAGCGTAAAAGCACGGGTGATGAACGAGAGAGAAATTTACCATCGAACGATTACGCTGGTAGAGCGTGGATGATGGGGGACAAGAAGCGTAACGAGTATCTGGTCACGTTCAAGAAGCTGGGGAAATTTTACAAGCGAGGCAACGAGGGGAGGGTGAAGAAACGCGTCCCGTTCTTTTATCTGGGCGCAACCGGGAAGGAGACGAGCTATTATCCCGGTTTGCACGCGCATAAATCGTGCAATCTCGCGTGTTGCAACGCGTTGAAGCTTGAACAAAAGATAGATAACGAGAGTGGAACAAGTATAATAGCATCGATAACGGACAGTAACGAAGTTAAAAGCGTCGAAGCCGCGATGAAAGTGAAATCGAAGGTGAAAATGGACGATCGAACTGTGTCTTCCGAAAATCGGGTGGAAGACGTGGCTGCTAGACGAATCTCGTGCGAGGAAATTGTCCCTCGTCCGATCGGCAACGCGAACAGATCTTACGACGTGGACGTGCTGTTGGTATCCTCGGACGATGAGCCATCTACGAACCGATCTCCGCTTCCTAAAACCGATTCCTCGTGCAAAGACACAGTGAGGATGTCATCGCCGTCGAAAGATCGTTCCCCGCAACGATTCCTCTCTTCGTCTCCACCGATAGACACTCTTCAAACGCAAAAACTGAACGATCCAGGATCGGCGAGGAGGAAGAGGAAACAGGGAAACAAACGCGCGCAATCTTTCGCGTGCATTTCGCCCAACTGCAACTCCTTTTGCGTGTCGATCGAAAAATGCTCGAGTCGGAGGACGGTTGTCCAGGAGAAGGAGACGAAGGAGAGTTGGGAGAGTGATTCGAATCACAGTCTGTCGTCGCAGGCCACGTGTATCAGAGCCACGATGCTCGAGACGAAAAATTCATCGAGGAAGAATAATTCGAAAGGAAACGAGAGGAAACGATCGCCGAATCCGAGCAGCAAGGACACCGAGGTTATCCGATCGGGGAAGAATTTGGATCGGGACACGGTGAAGACTTGCGAGAAGAAGGTACGAGAGAAGGTGTACAACAGGATCGTGTTGCTGGACAGTTCGGAATCTGAATCTATGGATAACTTTGTTTTCTTGGACGGTAACGTCGACGATGCCTCCCCGAAAACCGAGAAGAGGAAACGTACCGTCTCCTTCGATTCTGCCGACGAGACGGACTTGAACGCGATTGTGAACAATTGGTGCAACGATGGAAAGCTCGACGAGAGGTGTAAGAAGAAAGGGAAGCTGGAGCGTGTTCGCGATACTCTTGATTCGAGCACGTCTAGGGACAATTTTTCGACCAAATCTTTGGGTAATTATTTAAAAAGGGGACTTCCTCTCCGATTTCTGACGATTTTTCGAGTCCAAGATTTCGAATTTTTTTTCAAACGCGTATATAACTGTCCCTCTTTTTCCAAATATAATCTTGAAAACTCGATATGCGTAGGAAATAAATATCGAAAAATCGTGGAGATCGGGGAGGAAGCCTCGTTTCTAGACGATTTTTCGTTGTCGAGTTCAAGATTTCGAATTTTTCTTCGAACGCGTATATAACTGTCCCTCTTTTTCTAAATATAATCTTAAAAACTCGATATGCGTAGGGAATAAATATCGAAAAATCGTGGAAATCGGAGAGGAAGCCTCGTTTCTAGACGATTTTTCGTTGTCGAGTCCAAGATTTTGAATTTTTCTTCAAATGCGTATAATCGTCTCTTTTCTTTTTCCAAATATAATCTTAAAAACTCGAAATGCGTAGAGAATAAATATCGAAAAATCGTGGAGATCGGGGAGGAAGCCTCGTTTCTATACGATTTTTCGGCCAAGATTTTAAATATCGAAAAATCGTGAAGATCGGGGAGGAAGCCTCATTTCTAGACGATTTTTCGACCAAGACTTTTGTCGAGTCCAAGATTTCGAATTTTTCTTCAAACGCATATATAACTGTCCCTCTTTTTCCAAATATAATCTTAAAAACTCGATATGCATAGGGAATAAATATCGAAAAATCGTGGAGATCGGAGAGGAAGCCGATTATCGATCTTTTTCTCGGATAAATCACGATAAATCTGTGAACAAGACACACGAAAACAAAAACAATGTTTCAGACCTGGTGGTTGGGAAATTTGGAAAGGAGAAATCGAATTCCAATCGAACGAAGAACTTGGAGGACAGGATGGCGTTAGCTGTGGACGAGGATTCCCCTGATTTTTGCGCGGTGATAGACAAAGTGCAGAATGTACGGAACGGAACGATGGTATTTAAGGAGAAGCAACGGCAAGAGAACGCGAAGACGGCGGACAGTATGATGCATGACAACTTCGACGAATTCATTGCGAATGTGAACACGGCAGATTTGATCACCGATTCTGATGATGGAAAGGGGGACAAGTCTAGAAGGGAGGATTGTATGGAGGGGAGGAACGATTGTGAGAGAAAATCTAAACACGCGAAATCTATGTGCAGCGAGAAAATTCGATGGAACAAGGAAATTCCGCATAACGGTTCTGATAAAGAAAACGGGAACAAGATGGATGTATCTGGCAGTGAGAATGGCGATGATGAGGATCCAGTGTGCGTAAACGCGAGTAATAAGAGTTGGAGGAAGGATAGGTTTCAGGGGAAAAAGGGAGTCGAGTCGTGCAGTAAAGAATCGACGAGGACATTGATAGAGAATCCAATGACTTCGTCTGATAAGAGGTTCCAAATGAATAACAGTGCGAATAGTTCGATGGGCAAAGACATGTACGATTATGATTCTTTGATGGCCGTCACGCAAGATGACTTGATGATTAAACAATTCGAGGAAGATCTGTTTGGTAAACCTTCTAAACATTCTAATGATACTTTGAGGACTCCTAAAAGCCTAAAGAAGAAAGAATGTTCAAGAGAGAATGAAAAGGTTAGTTTGCAAACATTTTTTCTTAATTTTATATCAGATGTAAAATATTTAATTATATTTGTGATTAATGTTGCAAAAATATTTTATTGATAATTTTGTTAGAATTTT
Organism: Apis mellifera; assembly: GCF_003254395.2. Taxonomy (NCBI): domain Eukaryota; kingdom Metazoa; phylum Arthropoda; class Insecta; order Hymenoptera; family Apidae; genus Apis; species Apis mellifera. The sequence continues at coordinate 6,299,363 of NC_037646.1, forward strand.
AATAATGATAAAAGAAATATAATAGTTATATAGAACATTATTCTAAAGTTATCATAAGTCTGAATAATTTTCCTTTTTTTTTTTTATGATATAACAAAAACTTTTAAAAATTGCATAAAAAATGTTAGTAAAGAATGATGATTCAATAAACAAAATTCAAAAAGATTTGTTGTTGCAGACGAGAAGTAAAGTTTTCCCTAGATTGTAGAAAAAAAATTTAAAAAGTCGGTATGGAAGCTATCCAAAGTTTTATGAGATCTTTCTTTGCGTTGTAACAATGTCTCTGTCTACTGAACTTTTTCTGTGAACTCTCTTAAATAACTCTCTTAACCCTTTCTCGACTGGGTAACTTTCCTTTTAAATAATTCAAATTGTTTAGAAAAATTTTTCACTTGATATCATACCTGTTGTGTTTTTAACCGATAACTTATCATCGTCACTATTCGTTCCGCCAATTACGGGATAAACAAGATTCTGCATTCTCAAAAACTCATTCTGCTTTAGAATATCCAGGACGTTGAACACTCGGGTGAAGAAGACGACATTGTTGAGAACACTCCTAAAGCAAAGAGGAAAAAGTAAGTAACGGGGAAGTCTCTCTTAACGTCTATTCTTCTTTAACTTCTTTAAGTTTTGAGAGGCATATTATTCATTTAATTAAGTTCATTAATCAAAATGTAAACGCTTTTTTTTTTTTACCAAATCTCGTCAAATATTTAAACAAATTTTCTCTCAAAGATTATACCAAATTTTCTTTAAAGAGATCTTTAATTAGGATATAATTAAACGTCTTAACGATTTTAAATTCTCAATGTTCACTGAATAAATTTTTCTGTAAAATATTCATTTCGTACAATGAAACTCCTTTCCTTCATCATCCACTTTCCATTTCCAGATTAGAAGCAATCGATTCGCCGAGGGAGAGTTTGCCATCGATCTCGAAGACCATCGAAAAGTCAGCCTACGTCAGAACACCATCATCGATCATGACGACCGGAAGCAACCTGGCTAGCACTCCAGGCTCGATGACCAATATCCATCCACTCCATCAAAGCACCCCTAAAACGCAGCAATTCAAAAACATAACCGGCATCGTAAAGCGAATTTCTGTCATGAACGAGCAGTCCAACAGCAAACCGACTAAGAACATTGGTCAGAGAATCGATAATCAGAAAAGTGCTTCTCAGAGGAGCAACGTTCAGAATATCGCTCAAAGAAGTATGGAGCAGAGGATCCAGAATATCCAGAGAAGCGATCATCAAAACGCTATGCAAAGGAGCGATCAGAGGAACAGTGAGCAAGAAAGTAACGTTCCAAGCACTAGTCAAAGGAGCAACGATCAGAGAAGCATTGTTCAAAACGAAATCGTTGAAAGGAACGATATTCCCTCTCAGAGGACGATTGTTCGGAATGCGCAGAAGCTTTGTTTCGTGTGCAGCGGTCTGGTATCGTCTGAAATAGAGCAAGTGAAGACGTTGGCGCAAAAAGTGAACGTGAAATACAGAACGCAATTTGATCACGAAGTGACACACGTGATAGTGAAAGCGGACAAGCACAACAGCGCTAACAAGACTCTGAAATATCTGCAGGGAGTAGCCCATAAAAAATGGATCGTGGGATTCCAATGGGTGATCAATTCGTTGAAGGAGAATAATTTGGTGAACGAGGAACCGTATGAGGTTGTAGACTTCAGAACTCACGAGGCTGGCCCTCGAAAGTCACGGCTCAGGGAGAAGGATCTGTTCACTGGATTCGTGTTTTTCTGCAATGGACCTTATGATAATGTTTCCGTGGAACAGTATCAGGTAGGTGCATTCTTGAAAGATATTTTGCAGTGATCTTTTCACAGATTTACAAAGATTTTAATGTTTGTTTTATTTAATTCTTAATCTCTTATTTGAGTTGAAATTTTTTAAAAATGATTGAAGTAAAGAAATATTTAATTTTTAGATTGAAATGTAAAGTTAAATTGACATAATGATAAAAAGATCAACGTAAGAAAAAAATAAGGAATTATTAAATTGTAATATTGCTTGAGGAATTTTAATTTTAACTCTAGTTCAAACCTGTATTTTGTCATATGAAATGTAGAATACACTTAAAAATAGAATGCTACTAATTTAATTCTAAAATTGAATATCTTGTGTAATAAAACTGTGACTGGTGTAGGTCTGTAACCCAATAACATCAATCAAAGATTAAAATTAAATATTCTAAAATTAGATAATCTAATTTAAATCTAATCCAAACATGACTGCTTTTAATTCAATACTAGAATTGGATTATAAAGTCCACCCATTTGGTATATCCTTCACATTCAATATTATAATATTAAAAAATATAATAACTAAGATAAAACTTTTATTTCCAATTCATAGCAAAACACCTTTGGATCAAATTTTATCTTACTACTTTTGAACAACTCGCGAAACTCTGATCTGATAAAAAACGCTTCTATTTATGTTGTCTCCGCCATTCAATCTTGCTATATTACTTCAACTTGAATACCAGCCAACTTTTAGAGATATCTTCTCTTTTCAGGACATGCTACGCGCTACTGGTGCCATTGTGGTTCAGTCTCTATCCGCTCTAGCCGCTGAAAAAAGTCGGTTGAGGATCATCATGATCCAAGGGGACACGTACGAATACGAAATTATAAGTAAGTTATTCTTTAAATTGCTCGTAATTACAATTAAAGGGGGATAAATTATTTCAATGATTAAAAATATTATTTTCATGTTAAATTGAAAGTTACTAGAAATTGTTAGTTATTCTTTTTATTCTTGAATTAATTAACACTCAGAAATATTTAATAGGCTATTATCATCGAAGAATTGGGAAATATTAGGAATGATTATCACGATTCTTGACAAGATTTTATGCTCTATGCTTATATTAGATATTAAATATCAATTTCTTTTAAATTTAGTAACTTATTTCACGATTTATCCATTCAGAATTTTCTTTATATAAATAAATTACAAATTACATCAAGTCATATAGCAAGTTAAATCCTCCATTGAATATTTTATTATTTTTATTGAATATTTTTTGTTAAAAATCTTTCATTTTTATTTACCAATATATTTTATAATAATTTTTGAAAAAGATTAGATCAAATAATATTATTCTTGATCACAAAACTTACTCAATATTTACTTCAAATAGTATAATAATGATTTAAAATTTTTGTTTTTCTTTTTTTTCTTTCTTTCTTTCTCATAGAATGGTATAGAATGGTTCATGCCATATCGATCGTCCACGAATGGGTAGTCGAGTGTATCAGTCAATACAAACTGATATCATTCTATCCATATCTGCAGGAATTATCGCGGCAGGAGGTACTCGCACTTGGTTATCCGGAATATCTCCTCGAAGAAGAGGTTGACGAGGACTCTGATAACTCATGTGATGTCTCAATGTGATATTCGAATCAGGTTCATTTAGTTTTAATGTAATTACACGCCGATTCTTATCCATTTCTGCTTGATTTCGTGTCCAATTTACATCAGTGCCAAATCTTTCTAATCAAAATGTACGTATAATTTAGTTTAGAATTTGTATTCTTTCTATATAGAGACTCGTTTCTATTGAGAAAATATCAGTAACAAATGGAATATTTGATTTTGCAATCAGGTTATTTGTTACAGTGTGGTTAAAACGTGAACCGATTTGAGTATAAAAATTTATTTACAGTTTTTTTATGAAGTTGATGATATAAATAACATGGACAGTATTGTTTCGCCAGTATCAGTATTTTTATTATCTATTGTCCATTGATAATGATAGTTTTGATAATGATAGATGTAATTTTTGATTAGAAAATAATTACTGATATCTGATTTCACTTTATACGCTACAAAACATGATAAAAAAAATATTTAACAGATATTCATTATCAAATTAATTAATAATTAGATTTTCCATCCATTAATACCTCCATCAATAATATTTTTAATCACATAACAGTAGAGATTGTCCATATAATACTTATATTAACTTATAATTGAATATACAAAGAAAAATTCAGGTTTATACCAAAAGAACTTAAGAAAAAATACTAAATACTAAATATCTAATCTCCTAGATCTTTATTTTTTTACATAATATAAAACTCTTTTCATCGTTAATTAATAATATCAAACTAAATTTAAATTAAGCTACATTCTAATATCTTCGTAAAATTTCTAATAATATCTTTCCATAATATCTTCAGTCTTCAAATGATAATACCAGCAATAAGTTCACGCTTTATCCACAAGCGCAAAAACATCTTAAATATACGTAAATATAATTCTTCTTTCCTTGCACTTCCACGCACAATATTTATCATCAGAAATGTCGAGCCTACTAAAATTTTCTAATTACAATCCCACAATATCCATCCATAACCAATGGATACATATACGTAAGACGAGGTAGTGCTTAGAACGTGCAATATCATGATCATGGGTGGGTTTCAGGGGCTGCGTGTTGCGAGGGGCATTCAGGCAACTCACGTATTCACAAATACACCCGAACAATATTGATTTGCCCGGGACCACCTGTAGCCAACTCTCGTCCAATGTTCTGATACATACACGCATACACACACCGTGTCGATGGTTATGAATCTCGTCTAATTGCGAGTAGGAATAATCACTGTGTCGGTTGTGCTCTCTCTCTCCCTCTCCCTCTCCCTCTCCCTTCCTTCCTCCCTCCTTCTCTTTCTATCTATCTCTATCTCTATCTCTATCTATCTATCTATATCTATCTATCTTTTTCTTTTTTGGTGCATTTCAAGTACCTTAATTGCGTCTCATGTGAGAATAGAAAGTTAATCGTTGCGACAGACATCGATTATATTTTTGCATTTCTTTCGAAAAAAATCTGTCTTTTTTTTTTTTTTTTTTTTATATATATATTTTTATATGAACCTTTGTTGTATCTGTTGTATTTAGCGGACTAAATGGTAACTCGCGATGTAATTTTCTTCGCGCGATGACATATCTTGCATCTTTAATTTTCGACGGCTCTCCATCGTTTCATGCGAAAGAAAAATGATCAAAGAGAAGAAATATTATTTGCGTAATGTGAGTTTAGTTTCGTTATATATCTATATCTCGCGTTGCAATTTCCTTGCTGCGATGTATACGATATCTTGCATCTTTAATTTTCGATCTGTCTGTTTTATTTCAAAAAAAAGAAAATATTTAAGAAAATGTAATATAACGTGAACTCATTTTCTCGGATAAATTTCTCGTGGTTTCTTACGTTCGATGTTTCTTTTTCTGTTTAATTTTCAATATGAACTCGATATGATTTGAACGAAAAAAAGAAAAGAAAATATTTTTTGTTGGTTTACAAAAATATTCTATCGTTTACTATCGTAGAATACTTTCGTCAGAACAAAGAGGATTGTGAACAAATTTGTGCACGAGTTGTTTTGTATTTTAAAGGAAAAATGAAATGTATCTTGAGTATGAACGACATTACGTCATGAGATACCGGATAGTCCGTAAATATGAAAGGATTAAATAACGTTAAATGGCTAGAAATGAAATTTATTTGCACATAATGAGGAAAATAAACGTGTCATTTAACAGTGCTGTATGTGATGATGATGAAATTCATGATCATTTGTATGGAATATGTGATACCGGAATACGTGTTGTTCTGGTGTCAATTTGATTAAATTGTTGATTAAATTGTTGATTATAAAATTGTTATTAACTGTACATTGTAATTCTCAACTAAGTTCTTAAGTTTCTATTTTTTTTTAGATTTAACAGAGAGAAAAATATATACATAAAAACTTCATTGAAATTTTGATAAAATAGGGAATGAAGTTTTTTTTTTTTTAATTTTGCTTACTCCCTTAAAGAATTTTCGAATTTTTAAAAACAAAGGAATAATAATTGTACATGTATTTTTAACAATTTTTTTTTTTCAATGTTTCATAGGGGGTGTAGTTTTTATCATTGTATTTTACGTTTATAAATGGAGGTTATTTTTTTAAAAATGTTGATTAACATCTTTTAATTTTCATTTTAAAAGTTTTGTAAAAATCGAATACAGATACTAACGTTACATTTCACAATGTAAATATAACAACAGTGAGAATTTCTATGTATTTTATTTTCAACCCTTTCACATCTTTTATTTCTTAAACTTATTTCTAATTTTAAGAAACGATGTTGCTCGCGATACAAATTATTACATTTTATATATCGTATTACGTAGCATATTCGTGTTGAGAAGAAAATATAAATTTCATTAGAAGGAAGAGAACAGAATAGAAAGAGTAAAAGTTATTTTACAACGAAGTATTCCTTTTTTATACCATGTTACATTACATATTCTTAGATAATAACATACTATCTATTCTTCTCAAGTATCCTCATAAATTTTGTTTCCTCAGAGCTTAAACGTAAACGAAGGAAAAATGGCTTCCTTGCCACGTGTTGCTTTCTTATGTTAAAAGCGCGTTTAGAAAGAACGGTACGTTGCCATGGAAACAGATATTTTTCGTATGGCGAGATTAAATAAAATATATCTTTGTCGTGCGATATTGAACGATATATTTTATCTTTATTTCTATATTTTTTTTTTCCATTGTTTAGAGAATGAAAAATTTAGGACAGGAACTTTTTTATCCCCTCGAGCACGATATGATATAAAGATACTGGAACTTATATTAAAATGTATGCAAATTTCACGATTTCTTCATTTGCATTTTCCAACTGTTACGATACAAATTACAATGCTTAAGAAGTGGAAATATATAATATAAGGAGTTATACAAGTTTAACCTTTCTAAAGTTTTCTCATAACATTTCTTCTATAATTCACAAGATTAATCGAAGTTGCGATATTAACTTAAAGTCATTTGAGGATCATCAATTACAACAAGAAAATTCGAGATTACCTGAAGAATCATATTTCTTGAAACTCTCCATAAATTGACAATTATCAATTTCAATTTGAAAATCGCTTAATCATCATTCAAACGATCTGAAGATTGAGAAATATTTTCAGAAATAATATTTGGATTATTTTTACAACATTTCTACAACAATTACGAATAAAACTATACAAATATACGTCAAATCGTGTTGCAAATTTACTCCAGTGAATTCATAACGTTATCCAATGTTATCCTGCGGCAATATTAAGGATCATTTTGTACGAGGTTCGACCAATATTGCCATAATGTTGGTTGAAATGGTTGACGAATTATTCACCAAGGAGCTGGCTATTCCATCCACCAAGTACGATGGATGTTTGCGAATCACTCGCGATTGTGCATAGTATTGGACGTCCCTATTGTACACGGTGTTCCATGCACACGAATCACGAATCTATTTATATTCCAAGGGGTACAATCTTGATACAATGTGCGAGCGTAAACGATTACAATCTTTTTAAAACAAGTTTACGACGAAGTTGGAAAGTTGGGAATTCTATTGAACGGTCTTCTCTTATTTAATAACTTGCTTTAACTTATACTCGTGCAATGTGGGATCTAGGAAAATTGAATCGATAAACTCGAGAACGAATAAATTCTTCCTTTTATATTTTATTTCAATAAATTTAAAGATTTCGTCTCGTCTCGTTTCTGGTCACGTTTCGCTTTTAAAATATTCATACTTGGAAAGTATCTTGGAAAAAAAATTTTTTTGGGCAAGATATTGATATTTGAAAGATGCGAGGCAAGATTCGATTTTCGAGGTAAAATTTGATTCATGAATCAAAATGATGAATGAGTTATGATGCAACAATGAAGAGAATGTTACATGGATTGATAATATTAGTTTGAAATATTAATAAAAAAAAATCAAGTAATAAAAAGAGATGATACACTGCGAGCTTTTTGATAGAAGGATTGTAAAATATATACGTAATAAGTTACGAGATGTAATATTCCTTGAAACCACGTCGAATCGTGCAACTTTTGTCCATCGTCCCTTTCCAACATCGTGATAAACTCAAAAAGTTCGAAATTCCAACGTAGATATTTAGAATAATAACATTTCCCATCCTATTTACACAATAATTAAAAACCATCCAATTTAAATTTTCTTCCTTAAAAATTCCCCTTTAACTCTAATATATTCCACCTTCTATAACATTCATACACAATATTTTCAACTACTTTAATTCAAATTTTTACTTTTAATTTTCTCTTTCATTACAATTCATACAATTAAAAAGTAAAAAACATATATACTTTTTTTAAACTTTTCCTTCCAGATCACAATGAATTCGTCACAAACGAATAGTTAAGAAAAAAAAAAGAAGAAACCTAACAAAACTAGGAAAAATATTTAATCTCTCCTTACATACAACAGATCCAGAAATCCTAGGCTCCTCTCTCTCTCTCTCTGAACGCTGATTGGACGGGCAAATCCGACAATCGTAATTCCCTTTCACGCACGCGGTGATCCAACTGTGATCGAGGCGTGGAACGACAACGGTCGAGTGATGTACATCAACGAACAACGAGGCGATCACGTCTGACGCGTGACGTACCAATTCCACTTGATCGACGCGTGTCACAACTCGGTCAATTAGATCGGCGGAAGTGATCGCGTATTCAATTCGTTTGCCCGGACAATGAAACGATAATCAGGATTAACGACACCCCGAAATATCGGGATTATTCGGGGGGGGGGGCAAGTTTTCAACAGGGGTTGGGGCAATCCTCGCGGTAACCGAAACGGCGGTATAAAATACGCTTGCGTATGCGGATGGGTGAAAACGGGAGCAATTAACGGGTCCGAGTGCGAAATCGTGTAAGCGATTCTTGAATAAATAACCGAGCGAGACTTCCGTTTGCGATCCACTGGAATATCGCGTGGATCCCTTTGGAAAAAGGGGAATAAACAATTTTTTAATAATTGGGAAAAATTATTATTTGATTGGCGAGGATTTGTTCTTTGGTTCTAAGATGGAGCGTTTGAGAATTTGGAATTTTTAAAGATTTGTTGATGATGATTTTCGTTGTAAGTAAGAGATATTTTTTAAATAATAAAATATTTTTTAAATAATAGATATTTTTTAAATAACCGAGCGAGACTTCCGTTTGCGATCCACTGGAATATCGCGTGGATCCCGTTTGGAAAAAGGGGAATAAACGATTTTGCGTAATTGGGAAAAATTATTATTTGATTGGCGAGGATTTGTTCTTTGGATCTAAGATGGAGCGTTTGAGGATTTGGAATTTTTAAAGATTTGTTGATGATGATTTTCGTTGTAAGTAAGAGATATTTTTTAAATAATAAAATATTTTTTAAATAATAGATATTTTTTAAATAACCGAGCGAGACTTCCGTTTGCGATCCACTGGAATATCGCGTGGATCCCGTTTGGAAAAAGGGGAATAAACGATTTTCCGTAATTGGGAAAAATTATTATTTGATTGGCGAGGATTTGTTCTTTGGATCTAAGATGGAGCGTTTGAGGATTTGGAATTTTTAAAGATTTGTTGATGATGATTTTCGTTGTAAGTAAGAGATATTTTTTAAATAATAAAATATTTTTTAAATAATAGATATTTTTTAAATAACCGAGCGAGACTTCCGTTTGCGATCCACTGGAATATCGCGTGGATCCCGTTTGGAAAAAGGGGAATAAACGATTTTGCGTAATTGGGAAAAATTATTATTTGATTGGCGAGGATTTGTTCTTTGGATCTAAGATGGAGCGTTTGAGGATTTGGAATTTTTAAAGATTTGTTGATGATGATTTTCGTTGTAAGTAAGAGATATTTTTTTTATCAATTGGTGAGAGTTTTAAGGTTTGAGAATTTGGAAATAATAATTGGCAAGAGTTTTAAGGTTTAAAGTGATGAGAATTTAAATTTAGATATAAACAAAGATGGGTATATTTTTTATTCATTGAATATTAGAATTCTTTTTCTTAATTTCGGAAAAATAATATTTTTTTTTTTAATCATTCCAGGTATATATTATAATTCACAGATTACATATATTAGTTTGATGAGTCTGTTTTGTATAAATACGTATATTATCCTCGATACTCGCCATCATCAATCTTCATCACTTAAACCGCTGGCCCATCCACTCCACGTTTTCCACAAATACAAATTCGACAACTTCATCGATTTAAAATGACTAGCCATCTCCTCGTCGAGACGAGGAAATAAACATATTAATCAATATCACGAAATAAAACAAAACTGAAGAAGAGTTATAAATTTATTAGACTACGCGTGATAAAATCCTGTTTGAAACAATATGATAGTAAATTAAGACCAATTAACCATATCGAAGTGTTCCACTTTGTGAAACAAATTAAATTAATCATCACTTTATACTTTATATCATAATGAATCTTCTGTATAATATCTTTGTATACAATTATAGAGATCTCTTAGAAGAATATTCGATGTATGAAAAAATGAAAATTTCAGAGAATTTTAAAAGTGAAAAAAACACTTCAAAATTTTTCAAATATTTTAAATCATCGAATGCATCTCGACCAATCCAAATGCTTGTTGAACAACTTAAAATAAATAATTGCCATCAACCGGAAGTGGATGAAGCGCAATCACAATGTAATTATAATTGAAATCGATCTAAGATTCAGATAAGTACAATCATTTCGATCATCTACACGAAGAAATCACAGAAAATTCTCCTATTGTAAATTATTATCGAACGAGATCGAAAGAATTCGAAGGAGCATTATTTCTATGACGACGAATTTCCTTTTTAGGGAGAAAGAATACAGAGAAGGAGCGCTGGAAAATATTTCCTTTTCCACGTTTCGTTTTCTACGCATAGAAATTTCGAGGAAAAGTTGTAATTAGAGGAATGGCTGTCATGATTTTCGGAGTGGAGTAATTAGTGGAGTAACGAGAGGATCGTTTTGGATGTTTCTGATAAATTGTTAAACGATGGATAGGGGATTGTTGTGGAAATTTATCAATTAATAATTATTTTGTTAAAAAGTTTGGTTTCGATGGAAACTACTAGAAAGATTTAATTATGAGTAAAAGTGTGAATAAGATTAAAATAACAGAGAATAATTAATGATATTTATTATTGTGAATTATTAAGATGATTTATTGTTGCTTCAATTATGAATGAAAAATAATATTATTTCATACAATAACGATAATTCAATGTTTATCGATATCACTACTATTATATTCTCTTTGCATAATGCGCTCACCAATGTGTCACCAATTTCAAATTAATTAATTAATTAATTTTGCGAATAAATCTTCTAAATTTAAAAAGAAAAATTCCAATAATCTTACAAATATATATATTTCATTTAAATTATTTTCTAATTTAAAAAATTCCAATAATCTCACAGATATATTTCATTTAAGAAACAGTTAAAAAAGAAGTACATTTTTCTTCGTTTCTTTCAAAAACGTTTATATAACAAATCGCAAAAAAAAAAAAAGAAAAAAGAAAAAGATTATCACGAAAAATTATTTCCAATATCGCGGATTACTCCTTTGTTCTAAACAATTTAGCTTGTAATTTCTGGAACGAAATTGAGGGTTCGGATTTCGAGATAGTTGCACGGGGAGAATTGCAACTAATTGGAAGAGTGTTTATTTTCACAGGGATATCGAACAGAATTGATCGTTTACCACCGATATCTAATATCTCGAAAGTTGCAGCAAAAATAACGCAATAATCGGAGGTTAAACGAGATTAAAAATAACGCGGTAATTGCCAGTCGAATAATTAATTAATTAATTTATCATAACCTTTCGATACCCTATTCGTCATCTTTTTCCCTTCTCTGAAATGAAATATGAAACGATGCTGCGTGTTTAACAAGTGATAAAAATTACGATTATTGATAAAGAAAAGAAAGAGAAGGAGAATCTGAATTTTTTCCCGGAAATTAGATCATTAATACAAACAAGCTTTTAATACAAACGAGAGAAAGAAAAATCCGAGCAATAGTTGAATCTCGTTTTTCAAAAAAAAAAAAAAAAGGAAATCTCGTCATTTCCATTTTTCTTTTTTTCATTTCAAATCCAAATCACTCTACACTCGAACGATTATCGAACGTAACGCGTCTCGTGATTAACAGGATCGATTTTTAAACACCGTGTACCGTGCATTGCCGCTTGTTTTATTACCTGTGTTTCAATTAATTCCCGGCGATACATTTGGCGAGGGAGGAGGAGGGGGGGAGGAGGATTCTACGAGCGCGAAAAATTGGAAACAATGTACGAACGAAGCGCATACACTTCCTCGTTCGTGTACCGAAAAAAATGTCATTTTCAGGGAAGAATAACCGGGACAAATGTGTGCAACTGTTGCGGAATTATTGCGCATTTCTACTTGTTTAGCATTTGTGAGAAAATAATTTTTCTTTCTTTCTTCCTTTCTTTCTTTTTATTTCTTTGAAGCAACTCGATACTCTGTATTTAAAAATGATAAAGTGTTTGTCGTTTTATCCGTGGAATTTTTTCCTTTGAATTAGAATGGCTTTAAGATTAATATTTATAACAAGAACAGGATAAATAATTAATATTATGTTCATAATTTCAATCAATTTTTGAAGTTGCTGAAGATACTGACAATTGAAAAATGTCAATGTTGGATCTTTATGTTCAAAAAAAATGTATATTTTAAATAAGTTGTATATTACTTCTGAGATAAGAAAGGCAATATTATTGGATTTTTTTTAGTCGACGTAGGCAAGATAAAATTCTATCACTTTAAGATTAAAGAAAACTGAAATTGGAATTTGCTATATTCCTTTTAAGAAATAAATTTATAACAAACAAAAATATTCATAATGCGCATAAAATACTAAATTATTCGCTATTATTATATACGATCGCCAAAAAACAGCCTTCAAATGAATTTAATTCTTTAATTTCAATCAAATTCCACTCCGAATACAAAACCTGTCAATAAACCAATAATTGAAGCCCACTGACGCAAAAAAAAAAAAAGCGTCCCAATAAACGAATCACAATCTGTAAAAACCTTTCAATAAATCAATTACAATTCGACGAATTAAAAAGAAAAAAAAAAGGGGGGAAAGGAAAAAGGAATACGTTCGACGAAACTTCGACAAATTCAGGAAGCCTGTCGAACAGCCGAATCATTTTTGATAAATTAGAAATACGAATCTATCGAATCTTTGTCAAGTTTAATGAGAAATTTAATTGAAGCCATTTCAATTATATTGCAAACATCTTTTCGATAATTTCGTGGAAAATATCTTTTCTGTGAAATTAATCCTTATTTATCTTTATTGAAAAGCGAAAATTTAAAGGAGAAAATTTAATCCAGATCATCTTATAGTGTTGTACGAAGCAAGGATTTAAAATTTTGAATTTCACTTCGAACATTTCCACTATTTAAGTTTATTCAAATCTTTGAAATCCCTCGTATCTTTAATTCGTTCTTTTTAAGATTAAAAAGATAAAAAAAAAAAATTATCGAAGCAGATTGAAAAATGTGGGATTGAAAAATGTCAACGTGCCAATCATCATCCTAGGTAATTAAAAGAAGAAGAAGAAGAAGAAGAAGAAAAAAGAAACGTGACGACATCATCATCGTTTGCTTTCCTTTAATTAGAAATAACGAAGAAAGCAGTGAAAGCCGCGGATAATAAACCGGAAGCTCACGTTCGGAAGCTGAGGGAACATTTTACGGTAAGAGGAGCTTAACTCATTACGGACTGAGCGGTTAAATTAAGCATAAAAGTCACGTAAACCTTGCCTTATTGAGAAACGTAAATAAATAAAACGTGCATTGTTCTGCCAATTATGCAAGCTAGGTAAACAAAAATATAAGAAATATTTCAATATGATACAAAAAGAAAAACAAAAATAATTTACTTATCCCATTTTTAAATTTTAAATTTTTATGTAATATTTCTTTACAAATTGATAATTTTTCTTTCTAGAATAAACAGTATATTTCGATATTTCAAGAAATTTATATAATCTTTCCACGTTTCTCTTCACTTCTTTTCTTGCACTTACATTTTCTTGTATTTCTTGTATTAAAGGAAAAATAATAATGGAAAGACTTATAAAATACAATTCGACAAATATATAAATTGAATAAAAATTGTGCTTATACAAAATTTATGGATAAGTGTTGAAAAGATTGGTTCGTAAACGGTTCACTGTCCATTTTTGTTTTCACAAGGGATATCAATCTCCCTGTGAATCGTTGAAAGGAAGGGAAACAAATTTCAAATGGAACGATCTCGTCTCTGAAGAATTGTAAAAATAATCGAAGATCTCCTAAGAACGAGGTAAGCGGATAATCTCCCTTAAAGTTATTGCAGATTTAATTTTCAAAAATATTATTCCTATCGAGGAATAAATCGATACTCATTAGACAAGTTTTCTTGCAAACTATATCAAAAATTTACCTTTTTCGTTTCTTTTTTCTTATTAATTTGAAATTTATATGCCAATCGAATAATTCAAATAATATTTGGAAAATAATCATTAGAAATAAAATACATTTGTTGAAATAATGACAACATAAAAATTAAAACTTTAAGAGAAATTTATCATAAAAGTTTTTGATTATCCTGTGAGATCGAATCTCAAATTTCGAAAAACTAGAAATGCGTACAATAAATTTGAAATCTTAATTTTTAAATCGACAATTATAGAATTTCCTCGATCTTGTAGCATCGAAACGAAACAATCCATCTCGATGCAGCATCGAACCAACACACATTTACCGAATCATCGTGATGTGGCACGCGCATACTTTCGTCTAATTGATGGAAAAAAGAAAAGAAGAGAGAGAGAGAGAAGGAAGAGATTAAAACAAAAAATAGAAAAAAAAAAAAGGGAGGGGAGGAAGAGAGAAACGCAGTGAAACGAGTCGCTCGTCGAGTCGAACAATGCGTAATAAACGTAAAACGCGAGCCTCGAGCGAATCGTTTCGAGCGAGTTTCGTTATTACGAACTCGTTCCCCTCGGCCTCTGGCCATTTTTCTTCTTTTTAGAATCCAGGCTGAATCGAAAGTTGTTTTACGACCTTCCTTCTGTTCGACGCCCGAATCCTCGGGCCCGAACCGCGCCATTTTAAAGATTGATGTCTCGTGCAAATGGCGGAGAACAGGATTTTTGCACCTGTGCCCGCTGATCGATCATCCTTCCTTTGCATACCAACAATCGAATACACTTGAGGGGCAAAGCTCTCACTTCGTGAAAGTGCTCTCGAAACTTATTTATTTATATTTTTTTTTTAGAACAAGTACTACAAGTTTTATTCATAAATGTATTCACATACCTTTTTGTCTATGTCTTTTTTCTCATCGAGAGTTTTATAAATTTCTGAACAACGTTAATCACTGATCAAGTATCGACAATAAAGAAAAAATCGAAAGGAAATTTCATTTCCATATAAAGATAATTATAAATATAACCCTCTTGAATTCGAGATTTTTAAATTCTAGAATTGGGGATAAGTTTAAAAAAAGAAAGAATCAGAATCAATATAAATATGAAAATTCGAAAATTACGGATTAAAGAAATTGACGGAAGGGAAACGAAGCCTTTCACTGATCACTGATCAAGTATCGACAGTAAGGAAAAGATTTAAAGGAAATTTCATTTCCATGTAAAGATAATTATAAGTATAACCTATAATCTCTTGATCCAGAATTCGGGATTTTTAAATTCTAGAATTGGGGATAAGTTTGAAAAAGAAAGAATCAGGATGTAAATATGAAAATTCGAAAATTATGATCTCGGTTTCGATCGTTGGACGAATCTTCAAAGGGGAGGAAATTGACGGAAGGGAAACGAAGCCTTTCACTGATCAAATCGACAGTAAAGAAAAGATCGAAAGGATTCCATTTCCATATAAAGATAATTATAAATATAACCCTCTTGAATTCGGGATTTTTAAATTCTAGAATTGGGGATAAGTTTAAAAAAAGAAAGAACCAGGATATAAATATGAAAATTATCGACGGTGATCTCGGTCTCGATCGTTGGACGAATCCTCAAAGGGGAGGAAATTGACGGAAGGGAAACGTTGAAGCCTTTGCATTTTTTCCATCAGACCTCCTCGTCTCTTACGTTTTCGTCGCAGCACGAAGAAACATTTAACCCGAGTTTGTCTGTTTGAACGGGCGACGAGACACGACGAGTCTCGAGAACGAGAACGCTTGACACGGATACGGGAAATGAGATGGAAATATAATTTGTACCTTCTTCTTCGAGACCTCTACTTATTAAAAAAAAAAAAAACCGGGGGAGGAAATCCGTCGTTTTCAATCTTATCTAAGGCCGCGTTAAAGTTCGGTAAACAATCGGGCTTGGCTGGCCTATCCTCTTTGATATGGAAATTTTTCGTCCAAATTCTTTCTTCCACCAACGTATTCTCTCGTTTCCGTTTCTTTCTGAAAGAATCTTTCCGTTTGGCCGAGTTATTGGCAGAGTTGCACAACTTGGGGATTATTGGTTTATTTGATTTTTTTTTTAGACATTATATTTACGGGATAAGAATAATAGACTCGTGTGCTCTACTTGGATAACAATGCAGATCGGTCTGATTTATCATTGATACATAAGGAAAATGTAAATTTCTTTTCTCTTTCATTCAATTTCACCCGATTAATTATTCAATCATTCCCCAAAGAGGTCTAAAGGCGTTGTGGTACGATAATGTGGTGCACGTGTACACATAAATTTTCAAATTCTCCTACTACTTGTACGAAATTATAGGCTGCATTACCACTTGCGTTGTTAAACTTTTACTCCGACTACTCGTACGTATTAAAGTTGCGCTTCGTTAAAACGTTAGAATATTATTGCTCGTGATGGAATGTGCGCGGCAAAGAAAAGGGTTTGGGTTTCTGATATGTATAAATTATTCAATTATTCTAAGCGAATTAAGAAAATTTTAAAATTCGCCACGAGCTCTGTTTCTCATTAATTATCGAGCTTAAGGGGGGGAGGGAAAGAAAAAGACAAAAGAGCCTTGTTAATTACCTGCATTCCCTTAATTGATACCAAGGAAAGCGTTCAAATGGTTACAAAAAAAGGCAACAACGATTGCACCCCGCTCATACGGACTTCTCCATTTTTTTCTTTTCTTTCTTTTTTTTTTTTTTTATACCATTCCATCCTTTCAACTGTTCCATTCCTCGCTTCATCCCCGTGTTATCTTTTCTCATTCGCTCAACCATCCATCGCATTTTCATCGGTGCGCATCGTGTTTAAATATTTTCTTTAGAATAAAAGAAACACTATATAAAATTACCGAGAATGCTTAAAATACTGCGAAACAATCCCTTCTAAAAATAATTATTATCGATGATATCTCCTCCATAACTGTTGAATGAAAAATAAAAATCGAATATTGCACAAAAATGTCTAAAAGCATCGAAACACGCTCCGAATATTTTCTTTTCCCCATCCAAGAATCTTAAAAATAGTATCAATATTGTACAATATTGAATAATATTCATCTTCAAATATTTGTAATAAAAACTCGAATAACTCGATCACATCTAAAAACAATAGAGAAATACAACATTTGTTACATTACAACATCGACCAACAATTTCAAAACACCGACCAAAAAAAAAGAAAAAAGAAAAATCGAAAAAGAATTCCCCCAAGTGCTCGAATCCCTCTAATTGATACGAAAGGAAAACGTTCAAGGGATTGCAGAGAAAACAGAGCGACGATTGCACCGCAGAAAGGGAAAACTCCCTCGGTTTTTGCCCTTCTCCCCTTCCCTCGCCCCAGCTTTTTTTCACCTCGAGCCACCTCCTTTCACTCTCCCCACCCCAATTTTACACGAACCTCGCTCGATTTTCGTTCAATCTGCCGATACACTCGCCCCCTCTTCCCCTTGCAGCCCACCCTCTTTGATCCCCCTTTATCGTTGGACCACGGTTACCGACGATTTAACAATAGCCAACCCCTGCCGCCACCCCCTGCTAATTTGCTCCGAATTTTTAACTGCATCCCCACTTGAAACGGTCGCGAAAAAACCTCCCTCGCATTTCATCCCCTCCCCAGCGCTCCCCATTGTTCTCCTTTCTTCCTCTTTCGCGAGGACAGCTATGTCCTCTACCTCCTCCTCCTCTTCTCTCTTTCATCTCCCTTCCACGTGCAATTTGGTTGGAACACACGTGACGATGTGGTGGAAAATTCTAAAGATAGGCCACCCCTCGGCTCGATGCTCGCCTCTAATCTCCACGTTTCGTTTATGGTTAACGTATGGCGAGCAAAAGAAAATGCGCATATTGGGGTGGATATCCGCGACGATGATTGCGATGCCATGGTTTCGAGGGAAGGGGGTGGATTTGTCGAAGAAAAACGAGTGGAGTAATTCTTTGGATGGATAGGTATTGATTAACATTTTGTGAAATGTTGAAAAGAGGTATTTGGATAAATATTTATTCGGGAAATAGGTTGTGGAATCCTTTGGGGCGGGTTTGCAAAGATTGCAAAATTGTACTCGAAAGGCTTGCTCAGAAAAAGGGTGTAATATATTTTTGACGATGATCGAAAAGGAAAGGAAAGTAATATTGCGAGGAAAGGTTTTGAAATAAATGTAATAAATGTTGATAAAGGAAAATTTAAATTACGTGTTAGATTTATCGATTATTTATAATTCGATAAATAGAGTTCAATCGATATTTTTTTTTATATAAAAATCTCTCGAAGATGAGGATAATATTAACATATAATTGATCAATTTATGTAACGAGTAATTACTTTTAACTGTAAAATTTTTAATGACATTTAATACATTGATTACGTTTTAATTAAGATGTATCGGGACAATTCTCTCGTTAATTTGAAAGCAGTTAATTCGCTAATTAATTCCGCAGTGAAAATAATCTACGAATTATTTTTTTTTAATTTTTTCTTTACGTTATATATGATAGTTATTCGAGCATTACAAAATTCGAAGGAGAACACGTTTTAAATATTTAAAGAATGAGAGAAAACTCACCCCCTGTACGAATTTCTGGATAGAATTATCGCGGATTCATCTAGTTGGAAATATTATTCTCCGAGGAGGAGATATCGGTGTTTAGTAAAAGTCAGATATGCATGCTCGTAACACGCTTTTGATATTTTGTTTTTTGATAAGAAATAGCGTGGGGAATAGAATAGAATATTTCTTGAATTTTCTTTTCTTCTTTTAAAAGGAAAAAAAAATTTCTTTAACAGTTCTCGAACAAATAATAAAATAAACTGTAATATTTCAATCATATATAAAATTAAAAATTAAAAAATTACAAAGGAGCAAAAAGAAAATGGAGGATGATATAAAATTGTGTCCAATTTAATTTATTTAAAAAGAAAAATGTACTGTTCTATTCATTTTTCATTTGCGTTCGTTTTTGTTCGATTTTTATCATTAAGATAAAGATAAATAAGAGGAAACGCGCAAAGTGTCCTGGTTCGTTTGTCGTGCAGCCGCAAATTTCGAATGCAAATACATTGATGGCCGTCGTGTTTATCAGTATACTCGTAGCTTGTTAAGTCTCTGGCCGACTTAAATCTTCGACAAATACGAGTGGTATTCGTAGTAAAATTTCGAGGAAAAATTCGAAACGCAATTGTCTCTTTAAAATTTTAATATATCCTTCGAAACAATCGTAATTTTCTCTAGAAATTGTTTTGAATTTTTAATTTTTTATCTGCTCACTTTTTACTCGCATAAAATTTTTGAATTTAGTAGTTCTCTTTTTTTTTCTGTTCTAAAATGTAGTAGAAAGTATAGTGTTTTAAATTCAAAGAAAAATTCACGAAAGAAATTCGCAAAGAGAAAATTCTTAAAAATTTATCGAGTAAAAAAATTCTGCGTGAAAAAAAAAATTCTCGTTTCAAAAGTTTAGCCGAGTTTACATATAAAAATTTATTAACATATCTAGAGAAAAATTCTTAAAAATTCAACGAGATCCAGCAATAAAGATTCTTTAAAGTCCAACAAAAAATACGGAAAAAAAATTCTTAAAATTCTTAACAGGAATGAATTTTTAATGATCCGATAGGAAAGATTTCTGTTTCAGAGTTCATCCTTTTCTAGAGAACTTTCTGGGGGAAGATTCTTCAAATAATAAAAATAGAATTTTATAGTAAGAAAAATTGTTTATATTAATCTAAAGGAGAAAAAAAAACAAAAGAAGGAGTCAAGAAAAAATTCCAAAAACTTAAAGAGTCAAGAAAAAAAATTCTTGAAAGCACACCGCGTGAAAAGGAATATTTAACGAATCGTTCCTTAAACAGAAGAGAGTTCTTCTTTTCTAAATGTCTCGTCTTTATACAGGATGATCCAAAAATCATATTACAAAAATTCAATCTCATCTCGTATTAAGTTTAATTTTCAAATTAATTCCAATTAATGATTCAACACGAAGATCCATTCACACGTATAATAATAAATAATTAATCAAATAATTGTTGAAATAAAAAATATCAGGCAATACATCTGATAATTAAAAAATTTCAATACGTATTTTTATACAATTTTTCTCACATATATACGATTTTTTTATTAAACAAAATCGATTTACCTTCTCAGTTACAACGCTTCATTTATCCCCATTTTAATAGAGTATTAATAGAGTTTATTATAAGTTTATATAAGTTTATATAAGTTAGAGTTATTTAATAATATTTATTTAATAATAGAGTTCGATTTTTCACAAGGCTATAAAGAAATTCCACGGATCCAAAGATATTCGAAAAAATCTTGGCCACGTATTATCCGTGGAAAAAATTTTCGATTTTCCCTTCAATAGAGAAATTGACGAAATGATATCTGTTCGAAACACGGATCACGTAAATTCTGAAACACACAAGCTATTCTGTGAGGTGAGTCAGGCTGCCTTCGATAACATGCTATCGAATCTCGTCATCGATTTTGGCCACCGTGAAGCATAATAAAAAGATTTCGATACGGAAAATTTTTCGAAACTTGTTTCATCATCTGAAAATGGGATACAGATCTTCGAGAAGTTAATTTAAACTTTTGTCTTTTTCAAAATATCAAAGATTATACCCATTACTTGAACATCTTTTCATTTACTTCTCTTAATTACAACATTATTTGTATCATTTGATATTTTTAACGTTAATGACTTTTTTTTATCAGCTCTGTTTCAAAAGTGAAACCATTTTTTCTCCCTCTTCTTCTTCTTTTTTATAATAGTGTAACCGATGTCGAGAAACGTTTTTATAGATCGAGAAGAGCCGTGAAGTGAGAAAAAAAAAGAAATTTATGATTCTTTTTTTCGCTTGGAAACGTTGCTCGTTTCACATTCATAAGTATTTTAAAATTCATACGTATTCCTACGTGAAAAAAAAAGAAAGAAAGAAAAAAGAGGGATAAACTTTGACGCGAATTCAAACGTAATAACAAATAACATCAAGGCGAAAAAAAAGAAAAAAAATTTAACCGCATAAACTGCTCGTTATTTTATTTAGAAAATGAGAAAATCGTTCTCATGTAAAGTAAAGAAGTAATACTTTTTAATAAATAACATAATTTTTGTATATTCATATGCTTTTTAGTTCTTTGAAACTTTTCTAAATTATTACATACGCTTGTACTACTTGCACGACAAAACACGTGCTTGCACTACTTATTCCCCACAATATGGTTTATCTTTTAATGTTTTAAACTGATTTTTAAATTTCCATCGATATTTCCAAAAAAAGAATAAGCTTCTATAAAAAGGAAAAATATTTTTTCAATCCTCCAAAATAAAATTCGAATAAATATCAACCTTGGAAAACAATGTGTCTCGCCGCGATTTTATTACACTCGTGTGTAACTCGAAAATAGTATTTTAATTAATTGCACTTAAAATTGGGCTTGTTCGAAGTCGAGTTGTTCGCCTTCCAACTTCTTTTCTTTCATCGAGCCACGGAACAGCGGAAAGGAATCGGGCGAAAAGTGTAACAAAGTTTGAAACGGCGACCAACGAATAATCAGAGGCCAGCGGTTTATGTACTTTGCCGTCCAACTGTCCAACTTATTCGTGGCTTTAACGACCACGTTTTAAACTTTATTATTTATTCCCTCAAACATCCACATCCCCATTGAAATCAATATGTCGCTAGTTTACCAATGCAATTATAATCTTGGATCACGAACAAAATAATTTTCTCTTCGTTGTTACTCTCTTTTCATTATTTATTCATCTCTCTGATATTTTTAGCATAACATGTAACAAAATATATATATCTTTTTATTTGCAAACTCAAATCTCATCGAAATCGAGGGGAAGAAAACAGAAACGCCTCGTCAAATTCTTATCTTATCCTCGTCCAATCAGAGATAGAAGATTCGTCAAGAATCTTCATCAACGGAGGAGAATGAATCGAAAAGGCGAGCATCGAACTCCCGTTCCGACAAATCTCCATCCCGCATCTGGGAAACTCGATGGAGAATTACGCTCAAAGCCACGCTCAAAGGGGCGACGCGACCTTCCGAAAGGAAAGGCGACCCCAAATCCCCGCCCAGGCCGTCCTCCATCATCCAGTTGCTTTCCAGCAATTTGCAAAGTCGCGTGTGCACACAGGCGGCCGAGTTATCGACACCGAACACCGAGCGGGAAAATTTCCAAGTGTTTCTTGGCTCGGTGAATTTTCGTTTCACGAGGGTGGATCGAGCGTTTCCCTTAACCCCTCTTCGAATTTAACGCGTCGACGGAGATGTCTGTTCGAGAATGTATAAGAGGTGTTCGAAAAGTGTTTGAGGGGTCGATGACTTCTTCCTTTTCTTTCCTTTTTTTTTCTTTTTTCGAATAGTCGAAGTGGTTCCAATCATCTTGTCGACAAACAATAAATAAACGCACACTGAATAAACGTGTTTAAAGAAACATATTAAATTGTGCCTATCTGTTACAATATTTTGAAGTGTATGAAAGAAAACTAATAGATTCCAATTTAAACGTGGAACAGTATGGCAACATTCGATAATAAAATTACTGAAATAAAATTGTGCGATTTCGATGAACTTGAAATAATTGTAACAGATCTTCTTTTTCTTATCAATTTAAACAAAAAAATGTGTCGATGAAACGAACGAACAATTTCAAGAAGAAAAAGAAACACGAATAAAAATTTTACAAAAGTTGAGGATTGTTCGTCGAACATAACCTAACTTTCTGTATCGTAAACGGTTAATAAAGGAAGCGTATGATAGGACGATCGACGGGAGGGGGGGGATAAACGGCGAATATCGGCAAGCTCTGCTCGAACATTTAGTCGTTAGGGTGGGAAATGGGGGATGGTGAGCCGCGACAAGAATGGTATTAAGGCCGTCCTCGCTCGTACGAAAGCGTGTTTCACTTTTTGAAACACCGTCCGTGAAAATGGGATTGCATTTCTGCGCGGCAAATGGCAATTGCCCGCCACTCCTTCCGCTTTGGAGAAGGCCTATATATATATATAAAGAGAGAGGGGGAGAGGGAGAAAATTGACCAGCTTTACGGTGACGTTGCGATTTTTCCTTTCCTTTCTTCAATTTTGTCTCTCCTTCTATTATATCCCTTTTATTTTGCCCTCCCCCTCTTTCATTTTTCCTATCGCGTAACTTTGACTCTGATTTCTTCCTCCTACTTCATCCATTCATCTTCCTCTCCTTATATTTTACTTGGATTTTTTTTATTCCATCATAAATATTTTTTTGCTCAATCATCGACATTCAAATAATTTCCAATCTGTATTTGATTTCATTCAATTTGCTTTTTCCAATTTTTTTCATCTATTCATCCTCCTTTCTTTATATTTTACTTGGATTTTTTTTATTCCATTATGGAGAAAATAAATATTTTTTTGCTCGATCATCGAACAATTTTCAAATAATTTCCATCTGTATTTGGTTTCATTCGATTTGTTTTTTCCAATTTTTTTTCCTACTTCATCCATTCTTCTCTCCTTATATTTTACTTATTTGGATTTTTTTTATTCCATCATAAATATTTTTTTGCTCGATCATCAATTTTCAAATAATTTCTTTTTGTATTTGATTTCATTCGATTTGCTTTTTCCAATTTTTTTTCCTACTTCATCCATTCTCCTCTTCTTATATTTTACTTATTTGGATTTTTTTTATTCCATCATAGTGGAAATAAATATTTTTTTTGCTCGATCATCGAACGACTTTCAAATAATTTCCATCTATATTTCATTCGATTTGCTCTTTCCAATTTTTTTTCATACTTCATTCATTCATCCTCCTCTCCTTATATTTTCATTATTTTACTTATTTGGATATTTTTTTATTCCATCATGACGGAAATAAATATTTTTTTGCTCGATCATCGAACGACTTTCAAATAATTTCCATCTGTATTTGGTTTCATTCGATTTGCTTTCTCCAATTTCCACATTTAATCTCTTCTTCTCTTTCCTCCTTCTTCTTTTTCTTCTTCTTGTTCCGTTCGCAAAGTTCGATCGCGAGAAATCCATTCGTGTCTCTCGCCTCGTTGTCACATTGACTTTTTCCGCACGGTCGCGCGAATTTCGACGAAAGTTTGACGAGTTATTCGTTCCACGGACTAATCTGATTTTATCGTCGAATTAATTCTCTCGCCCGCCGTGATTTTCGTTACGCTCGTGACGACGATATTCGTTCGCGAATATTTCCAATCGTTTCACATTTTCATCGAATCCTTATTATTGGGGAAAACGAGTCAATTATCGGATTATCGCAACATGGATCGCAAAAATTACTTGAAAATCTAGCAAACTATCTATGTTGAAACACATATACAGATATATATAATACGTATTTTAAAATATTGCGAAATAAGATTTAAATTCGATGAATTTAAAAATATTTTTTTTTTTATTGAAAACATAAATGGAAATCGTTTTATCATTAAAATTCTAGCAACAATTCGATACGAGTGAATAAATAACGTCTTTCAATTCGAAATATAAAAAAATCGAAAATCTCCAACGGGGAATAAATCAAACATAATCTATACCTAGATGACAGCTCATTCGTCCATAATTCACGATACCTACACAAACTCGTGAAAAATATCAAGATATATATATATTCCAGTCATAAATCCAAGGTTTAACGAGTCTCTGACATTATCGAGTTTAATTCCCGCGCAAATAAATCCGAAAATTTAGTCAATCCTGTAAAAAAAAAAAAAAAAAAAAAGAAAAAGGGAAAAAGCAAACGAAAAATATCCAAACTTCGTTTCCACTATCTAACATACTGCCTATAAATCGAAGATTCGACGTTCGAAACGGAAATGTTCCGCGAATAATGAATCAAACTGTGTCCGCCATTTTGCCACGAAACGTTAAATCAATTTTATATTATCGAAAAACAAATCCTCTCCAATATTATCTCGTGTCCGTCCATGACACGAGAGATTTTCTAGATAAAGAAAAAAAAAATATCCCTAGCTATCTGTGTTATGAACGTTGTTTCTCTTCTCTCTTCGATTTTTTTCTGCCCACACGTTGGTAACGCGTGAAGGAAAATTGTACCAGAAATATCGAAACAAACTTTTACATTCTGTCACTCTGGAAATGAGTATCGATTGCGAGGGGGAAAAGTATTTATATCATTCTATTTGTATGACAGACGTATTCTCTTTATATATTCTTTTTTTATATTATATGTGTTAAAACACTCTTTGTCGCAATTAAGATAGAGTAGGAAAAAATGCGAGCAAATGTTGTTATTCGATAAGCAAAAAAAAATATGTTACTCTTTTATTATTATTTTAAAAAAATTATTTAAATTATTATGTAAATTTTTATCATTTTGTTAAAACTGTTTCAACTTTAAAAGAATCATATCAATATCTATGTATACCCTTGAAGTATCTAGGGAATAAATAATTCCTAGGAACTTTTATTGCTCTACTATCGACTTTTAAAAGACTTATTAAAAGATATTCATTTTTCCTTATACTTTATAATATTCTTACAGAGACAATGACACAAAGAAAAAGATTAAATTTTAAATCTCTTAAGAGGTTAAGTTGCAGAGGTTAAGCTAGATTAGAAGAAGAAAATTTTCTGCTTGAATGTTACAAAATAGAAGTGGAGTACGTTGACCTTTTTAACTTTTACATCTTGATAAATATTACAATTAACTTGGGTATAAATCCTCGCCAAAGTACCCAAATGATTTGCTTATAAGCTCGTAAGCTTAACGTGTCTGCAACTTGCAGTTATACAGGAGGAGGGGGGAGGATACAAGGATAAAATGTGCCGTGGCCTTTTAACCGGTTAATTTGGCTGGGAAAATGCAGTCATAATTCTTTCAAGCATAAGAAAGTTTATTCTTGGACTCGCCAACATAGGTTAATGTCATGCATTGGAACAGGCTTTCAGTGATATATATATATATATATATATATATATATATATATCACAACAACACAACTAATATCTTTTTCCAATATTTTTTTAAATATTTGTTATAGCCACGAATACATTTTGTTTCCATATAATTTTATAATATAATAACTACTTTATATGCAAGGAAAATTTTTATTATAATGGATTATTCATGATAAATATTGGAATAATTATTATATTTAATTATTATAATTATATTTAAAATTATCCTTGAATATATAAAATATTTATCTTCGAGAAGAAAAATCCAATATCCCTCTCTGCCTCTCGTAATTTCCTAAAAGATTCAAATCGATAAAAAAAATAACTTTCACGTAACAAACCTTTTTTTTTTCTTTTCCTTTTTCAACAAAAAAATATCTATGTTCCTAACTAAAATATCCAAAACGCGTCCAACGTTCTCGTAATTATTGGATTGAAATCATTGAAAAAATATTCGCATAGAAACAACCTATCAATACGAATATCGATCTAATTCTCGAGAGAGGTGAAAATCGAGGCTGACACGTATCAATCACAAATCTCACCTGGTCGAAAAGTTGCGGCTCGATCCATTTTCCGAGAATCGATCAAATCATTTCCGACGAGGAAATTTTTTTCGAAACGTTCTTTTTTCCCTCCAATTAATCGATCTCGAGGTTGGACGAAATCAACAAAATGGAGGCAACATATTACAAATTCGCCTAATTTTCAGGAATTAAAAGGAATATCGTTCACACTGGGCAAATTAAATTCGTTTCGCGATTCGTTTCGCTATTTTAATGAGCTCGCCGAGTTTTTGTGAAGTATATTGTTTCGTCAAATTATTGTTCGTGCGGGGTGTTTCGACGATTTGAATGTTCGAATAAATATTTTTTCTTTCTTTTTTTTCTGTAATTTATTTTCTCGAATAATTATGACGATGGATGGATGAAAAGGAATTCTTTGTTTTTACTTCTCTAATTTCTTTTCAATATTCTTTTGGTGATTTCGAATATTTTAATTTTTTCATTTTACGAGTATATGTTTGCACTTTGTTTTTCCAAGTAATTAAGTATGAATAAGGTATAAAGAGGAAAGGGAAGTTTTTTGTTTTAAATATCGATTATTAATTGTGTATTAAAATAAATAAATTATTAAGAAAGCATTTTATAAAATTGGAATTAATTATAATTATTGGAAATTTGTTTGTTTACGATGATTTCGATGAATCAAACGAAACTTCAACAACTTTTAATTTATCCCGTTTTTGCGGAGAGATTCTATTTCCTTTGGCATATTAAATGACACTCTGCAAAACTTTATCAATTCGATTCATCGTGATGGAAGTTGCAATTCTGAAAAGAAAATCGTCGCAAAATTGTATAAATTAAAGGGGAAACTTTAAGAAAATTCATCTTTAAAATCTACGAAATCAAATTGAACTCTACAAAGTATTCCAATTAAGAAGAAAGATTTTTATTTTCTAAAGGGGATTCGTTTCTTAAAATCAAAAGAACTGTTGCAAATTTGACAAATATGAATATTAATATCGTTAAATTGCTTTATTCTATTCTCTTATATTATATATAAATACAATACAAATAGAATAGTAGAGAAACTGTGATAATAGAAAGCTGTGTAAAAATTAATTTAATTTTAATTAAGTTCAATTGTGCGTTTTTAATGGTTCACCGATACCAATTATCAAGAAGAAGAAATTAAAAAAATTCATTTTCACAATCTAGGTCTTCGCTAATTCAATTTACTACGTGGAAATTTCCCTTTTTCCTGGAAAATTATCATGGAATTTTATAAATTAAATAAAGCCAGAATATTATATCGGTTTCTCCAAACTAAAAAAAAAAAAAACAAAGAAAATTAAAGCAGTTTAAATTGATCAACAATTCTTAAATTAAATTTAAACCCTCTTACATTTATTTTACATCGCATTTTCCAACAATAAACAATACAAAATCTCTTCTTTTTTGAAAACTCTACGTCAAAAATATATGATTAAAAATTACTTAACCTCAAAAAAGATTAAATTAACGCATTTAACTTAATATAACCTAATCAAAATCCATTTCACGATATATCCCGCAAAATTATTTAATTCCATTCCGGAAAAAACTCCATTTCCACGATAAATCCATTAAAAAATTATGCATACTTATGAAATTAAAAAATACAAATCTCGTGTTGTAACGATCGAATGAATTGAAAGTAAAAAAACTATCCTCGTATCCTTGTCGGAATAAAAATTCCATTTCCACAAGAGAAATCATCGCAAAAATCATCCCCCTCCCTCAGAGATTCAATGCCTCTTTTCATCCCCTTTTCGTCTTGCGCACGTATCATCACAAGGGAATTTCGGTCGCTTTAAATAGCGAGCGTCTATTAAAAATTTCCCACGGTTTCTAATATCGTCCCCTTCTGCGCCAATAGCCTTTTGTGTTAAGGCTTGTGAATTATTCGAGCCGAGTCGACGAACGAAACAATTCGATCCGAAGGAAAATATTTAATCGAGTCGAGACGCGTGTACACAAACAAGCGCGCCGAGGTCGTTTCGTTGTATAATTTCTAAATAGAAATTATTAAATCGATCGTAAATCGAGTATCAACGTCCTCGTTTCGTATCAAAACATATATACGCCGAACGAATGTGAATTTTGGTTATTGTTCCGCTGGTCTTTGACGAAGCACAACGTGTTATTAGAATATTTAGAGTGAGAGTGGATTCTTCGAGTATTTCGAATCGAAGGGAAAATAATTTTAATAATTTTTGTCAATGGAATTAAAAATTAATTTGTTTCTTCTTTTCTTTTCTTTTTTTATAGGGAGGAAAATTGTATTTCTTTGAAATACAACTTTTAATATATAATTCTCTTTAATACATTCCGCTATATAATTCACGCGGATTAAGAACTCGGGAATATTTTCTTACGAAGTTTCTCTCTAATTTTTAATTGGAATAAAACTGGATAATTTCAAGGGACGAAAAATCGTCTCCTTCCGAGATACGATTTTAAAAATGATTTATAGCATTGAAAATAATTTATTTCATCATTCACTCGACTTCCAAAACGGATTTATACACGCATTGTGAGCGAAGAATTATTAAGGAGAAGGCAAACGAGACTTCTTTTAATCTCGAAATTGAACATTAACGAAGAATTTACCAATAACTCGAGCAAATCGAGTTACTCGACCGCATTTCCGATTTGAGTTTAATGGCCCTACAAATCTGATGATTGTACGTATTATCCATCACTGGATGGAACGATCCCCATTCACGATTATAACGTAGAGAGAAATGATAGATCTTTCGAAATGCTGCTGAAACCATGCCATTTTTTTTTTCAAATTTAAATCTACCTAACTTTTATTACATTAACTTTCTTATTTTTAATTTATTCTAATTCTTCACCAATATTGTGTTTGAAAATTTCCTTTTCTGGAATTATAACATTTCTCTCTTCCATTTAAAAATGTGAAGAGAGAGAGAGAGAGAGAGAGAGAGAGAATGTAAGGTGGAAGAATTGGAGAAACATTTCCTTCTGAATTTTTTTTTTTTATTTTCATTATTGAAAATCTTTCAAGATCTACATTAACATTTTTTTGTCTAATTTCAGGGACGACACGAAAGAAATCTTTCGATGAATTTACGAATTTTAACATATGTGCGATGTAAATCTAAATCTAAAAGTACATCCTTTTGGAAAATAAAGGGAGAATTTTCGTGGAGGATTTTTTTCAACATGGTGGAAAATAATCGAGACGCTTAAGTGCAGAGGTGTGTATGATTTTTAAAAAGTATCAATTAACAAGCAAAATGGGACGCGTTCGTTCCTCGATTTCTTCCCTTTTCTTTCTTTTTCTTTTTTTCTTTTTCGAATAAAAAAACACGTCGATGCATTCAATATTGCATCCATAAAATTCGAGACACTATTCGTAATTTACCGTTTCATCGTGAAAAATCTCGCGAATCTCGCGGAAACATTTAAAACGATTCGCTCGACGTGGAACTAGAAAAGTAGTTTAATTGGTAGTGGTACAAGGATTCGAATCGCGTTGATTAAAATATTTGATTGCACGTTTTGAAATTTTTATTTTGAGAAGAAACATGTTCTGAAAAATGTTTATGGTAAATTAAACAATATTCGTTTGATTCTATATAAACTTGTTATGTATAAATTTATACTTTAAACGAGAGATAGGCAAATTGATATGATAAAAATATAAAATATAAAATTGGAAATATTTTTCAATGTTCAACTTTTCCTTTTTACAGATAAGAAAAATTAGAAAAAGAAATTATAACAAGAATTGTAAAATTATTTTTCCAACAACAGATATATCTATTTGCACCAAGGAAAAATCAATCTAGAATTGAATTTCTATTTCTAAAGAAAGAAGGGAAAAAATTAAAAAGAGAGGGGAAGAAAATCCCCTCCTAGTATTCCTGGTATTGCTCGATGACGAAAGATCGCGGCCCCGAAGCGATATTTATGATCTGAAACGGCGGTGAAGAAGGACTGGTTGGAGATACACAACCCGTCAAGTCCCCGTAACTACATTGAAAAGGGGGATTTCACGCTCGTCGCTCAAACACCGACACACGGATACACAACCGGCGATTCCGTTTTCTCTGCGATTTGCACAATATCGCGTACGTCAGTGTCATTTGCATTCTCCTATTGCATTCATCCTCATCCCACCGAGTCGAGAGTTGGAAAGAATCGTTTCGAAAAAAAAAAAAAAAAGTGTCCACGTCCAAAATTCGATATATCCGGCTCTCTATGTGTGCGTGTGCGTTTTTGGACGTTTTTTTTTTTTTTCCTTTCTGTTTTTTACCTTCGTTCGATCGGTGGAAATTCGAAAGATTCGATTAAAATTTTTTTTCGTTTCGTTTCGTCGTGATATTTAATTTGCAAATGTCGGAGGGGAAGAATTTTTGTTTTTTAAATGAACGTATTACGTTAGAATTCGTTAGAGCGTGTAAGAGAGAGAGAGTTTAAGTGAAATTGAAAAAAGTAGTAGAAAAATTAGTTGGAAGCTGGATTTTGAAAAAATTATACTTTCTTACGATTCTGGGAAATTTGAATAGAGAGGAATGGCGAATAGGAAAAAATGGCGGAGTTAATTTTGAAAACGAAAATTGTTGTTATAAATTAACATCGAGATGAAAATTAATTAAGTTGGTTCTGTATTTTATTAATTCTTTTTCTTTCCACCCTCTTTTTACACCCTATAAATATTCTTTAGGGAAGGATTTTATTTTCATCACTGTTTTATCGGCCATTTCCTCCGCATTCCTCTCGATTCTATTTTATTGGAAATCGGTTAATGGTGGATTTTCCCGATTATTTTTCGTTTCATCCCCCATCAAGATAAACCAACGGGAAGTTTTATGATATTGAAATTGTTATTCTCTCGAATATTTGTAGATTTAAATTAACTTCTAAAGGACAAACAATAGTTTATAGGAATTTTTTCCAAGTCGTGTTAAAAAGATAAAACGAACTTTTACGACCGGTTGCTTTAATATTGGACACGTTTCGATAAATGGGGAAAATTTTTTGC
Organism: Apis mellifera; assembly: GCF_003254395.2. NCBI lineage: Eukaryota > Metazoa > Arthropoda > Insecta > Hymenoptera > Apidae > Apis > Apis mellifera. Next base: position 6,331,251 of record NC_037646.1, read on the forward strand.
TGATTAATAAATAACAAATTTATGATTATTTAAAGAAAAAATGAATTTTAAATGCATCTTTTTTTCGTTGGAAAATTTTGAGAAATTTTAATATCAAAATTATTGTAAAAATAAATTATACTTTTAAATATTTCTTTTTGTTATATTTTCCAGTTTGCATAAATTTTTATTATTAATTTTTTATATCAATTCTAAAATATAATGCGTATAGATTAATTACAATTCATATTATTTACAAAAAAAGAACACTATTATTTAATCTCCAAATTTAATCTATACGTGAATATTTTTGATCTCGTTTATCGATCAAAAACTTATCAATATTAAAAAATAATTTAAATTTAATCTTTCAAGTAATGGATCAATAAAAAGATTCTTAGAAAACTTTTTATAATATAAAATGTCTCGAAGAACAATGGCGTATCGTCACGCAAAAGTTATCGTGAAAAATTTTCACAATTATCGAAACTTGGAATCCTTTCGAAAAAATTAATTTAAAAAATATTTTCAAAAACTTAACTATTTTTCTTTTTTTTATTAAATATTCGTTTTATTCCAGGAAAAGTTCAGTGAATATTGTTAGCGAGTTAGATGCAATTACGAGCATTATGCTCCCTCTTGTTGTAAACTTCGCTCTCTCTCGACATACTAGTCACCCTAATGAGTGCTATGTGCTTAGGAATACGAATGCTTAAAGCTGTTACACCATTTTCATGCCGAGTGTTCATATTTGTCAAATTGCAATGTGTGAATTACGAATTCTACGAGAAGAGGAATTCACACAGTGATATAATTAAATCTGTATTTTAAAAGATCTTATTCTCTTAACAAAATTACTTATTTTTGGTTAGAAAAAATAATAAAAAAAAAAAAATCTTATCGTCAACCGAAATATAATTTCTTAATTTTGATCAAATAATTGATTACAATTAATTATTTTACCATGATATTTTTTCCCTTGAATTTTATTTTTATATAAAAATTGCACAAATATCGAAAAATACTCGATGGATTTCTTCGATATCGATTTTAGCTTAGTTTTAAGCCAGCTTTATTTTCGATATATATCAAAAAAATTTTAAATTTCAAAAAACAAAAGTCCCTAGTTTTGCCTATCTTATTTTCAAGATAAATTTTTGAAAAATTTGAGGAAGAATTAACAAAAATTTTCGCTCCATTCTGCAAAGTATATATACTTTTACAAATTAAGAAATTATGCCACTGCAAAAATGAAAATTAAAAATCTTTTCGTCCGTTTCAGTGCACGCTTTCTTGGGGAAGAATGATGAAAGAGAAATTCAACTTGTTCGCACGAGTAACTGTTATCTAACTTTTATTTGAGTTATTAGCTTCGTCGAGGGAAACTTTGAACATATTCCCCCACGATAAACGTGGAACAAGATCCATTCAAAATACGTTCAACGATTGTTACTCGTGTTCAATGATGTTCCTCCGACACGACAATCATCCACGAATATATCCACGAATTATAGGTAAATGATTTTAAACGAAAATAACTCTCGATGAGCGAAATTTAAATATTCATTTTCCTATTTTAATCTGTCATCTTCTATCGTTCTATTTCTTTCCCATTTTAGATTAAAACTAAAACTAATCTCTCATCTGTTCAAATTATTCCAATAAGCAATTAAAATTTTCGTACTCATTCTCAATAATATTGCGACGATTTATTTCTTTGAAAAAAAGAGTGAGAGAGAGAAAGAGAAAAAATCGATAAAAAATATTTCAAATATTTAATTGAAAAATTTTCACGCGTGGATAAAAATCCTTACATCTATGCTCGAAGAAAACAGACGGATAAATAATACATAACCCTCGAGACAGTATCCTCCTCCCTTCCTCCCTTCTTTTCCACGGCAATCACGAAATGGCGTTTTTTTTCTTCTTCCTCTCTTTTTTTTTTTTTTTCGCCGGAAGACACGCAAATGACTCCGGTTTTGATACGATCCGCAAGAAAAACGAATCCACACGCGACACTCGAATCCCCGTGCACTCGGCTGTTCCAATAACAACCATAATTCCGGACTTTCTGCCGTGTCGAGCGAATTTTTCCCCGAGTTTTTTTTTTTTTTTTTTCTTTTTTTTACACGGCTCACCTTTGTCTTCCCGGGGAATAATCCATGAAAGTGGAATCGAAAATTTCCGATTCGAAAATCCGGTGCGCCTCGTGATATGAAAATTCTTTCTCTCCGGAATATTCCCTTCAACTAAATCAATCAATTCCACGACTCCTGCGTAATAAGAAATATAATTACTTTCCCGATCATTGGAGCGAGGGAAAATAAATAATAATTTAAACAAGAAAATACGTGCAAGATGAAGTATCGATAAAAAGAAATTGATAAGTGAACGAATGTTATCAAAACTCCTCCTTCCTCCTCCTAAATTTTAATAATAATATTAACGATAATCCAAATAAATACAGTAAAAAACGAAACCTTCTTTCAGGAATTCGACCTATTTGAAGGAATATCAACGCTCTAATTGGGAAATCCTTTTTCCTAATTGGGAAATCCAACTGTCGCGAGGATCCATCACCTGGTCGAGCAGGAAGGAGCAATCCTCGTGTGACAATCCCCGTTTCCGGCCAGTCATCCGGAAGTTTTAGAGGAGGGGAGGAAGGGGTTGTTTGTCCAAACCGCCGGAATTCGAGCTGTAAATATAGTTTGGGAGGGAGTGACGAGGGCGCGAACGAGGGAGAAATTCGATTTTGCCTCGCGGAATCTGCGGTCGGCAGAGGTGTTCCGCAGGAACGTAACGACGACAAAGCGTGGAAACCACGCGTGCCATCTCGGCAATCCGGCTGTCCTAACTAGGAGGCCGATAAATGGACGGCTTGATGACTTGATAATTTATGGGGAGGAGACGGTGAGAGGAGGTTGGTTTAATTAATCTTTCTGAAGGGGTTGTAAGTAATTGAACGAGTTAAGTTTTAAGATATTTTTGGAAATATTTTTTTATTGGAAATTACGTTGTAGCCTCGTATTATAGTTTCGTATGAGAAATTCCTGTTGTTAATCGATCGATATTTGGATTATCGATTTATTATTAAAAGAAAGATTTAATATTCGAGAGTGAGATATTACAGTAAAATTTCATGGAAAGGATTTGGAAGAGTTGTATCGAACGAGTTAAGTTTTAAGATATTTTTGGAAATATTTTTTTATTGGAAATTACGTTGTAGTCTCGTTTCTTGTATGGGATCTGGTTGTTAATCGAACAATAGTTGGATTATCGATTAATTATTAAAAGAAAGATTTAATATTCGTTTGATATTCGAGAGTGAGATATTACAGTAAAATTTCATGGAAAGGATTTGGAAGAGTTGTATAATAATTTTTCTAAACTAATTCGTAAGGAAATCAGTCAGGATCCAAGGATCTTTAAACTTGTTAAGCCGCAGTCGTACGTATTCTACCGAAAATATTCCATTAGAAAGAAACTTTCACGGGCACTTTAATTTTGAAGGAAACTCGAGAGAAACATGTGCTAGTCGTGCGCCTGAGGATATATAAATGAAGAGAAACAATTTTTCAGAAGAATTATTAGAATAGAGGTGGAAAGATTGTTTAAAAGTTTAATAGAAACATATATTTTTTTTCAGTGTGATTGAAGAACGAAGAAATATAATAAAAATTTCAAAACAGAAAATGACAATTAGATTGTACGAATGAAGAGTGGAAAATAATTTCGTAGCTTTATGAAAACTTTACTAAAAGAAGAAAAAAAAAAGAGGAGGAGGAAATATGCATGCGGTATAAAATATTCAAATAAAGAAAACAGTGGAAGAGTGAAGGATACTCTTATTTTTAATTGTAATTGTATAAAAAAAAAATGAAGAAAGTTTTTTTTCAGAACAAGATGGAATTAAAAATTCCCTTATAACTCTATCCAAACAAAAGAAAGGTACATCAAGTATCGAATACCCAAAATGAAGAAACCTTCGCAATGGAATTCTAAAGATATATCCACAATTTGCGAAAAAGTATCAAGAATCAATAAATAAATCGAGAAATAGATCCAAAAGAAAAAAATTGAACCTGTCTTCAAAACTTCAAAATTCCAATAGATTATAAAAATTCAATTTTCAACCCCCCATCTAAAAGCAAAACTAACTTCAACCTCAAAAAGAGGAAAAGAAAAAGAAACAAAATTAAATGGAGAAAGAAAAATTCCTCTAAAAAAAGAAGAAGAAGAAGAAGAAGAAGAAGAATCTCAAAAGAGGCATGAAAATTCGATTTCTAAACAACGGAACGCAATCAAGGCGTTCCAGTTTATCCATTATTGCCAACAGAGAAATACACTCGTCCCCTATGTCGAGTTATCTCTTAACAAATTCTTTGCCCCCGCCTCGAGATATCCTTTTTTTATTTTGCCTTTTCATCCATCGTTCACGCATTGTTTCCACCATCATCGCCAGATACCCGATCGCGTAATCAGCGCGTCGAACCCCGTACAATAAGACAATGCAATCCTCCTCTCTCTCTCTCTCTCTCTCCTCTTCCTCTTTATCCTCTTTCCATGCTTTTTCTTTTCTTTTTCTCTTCCTCTATTTTTTTATCGAGAGGAGAAAAAAAGGCTCACGTTCCACGAATTAAGTTACGTTTCGATTTAATCATCGGGATTGAAGTTTCCTTCGAAGAAAGATCGATTCGAATCTTTCGTATTTTTCGCGCCAAATTGGACATGGATATATTATTGTGAACAATTTCTTTTATCTTTTTTTTTTTTTATTTGGATCGTCATGGAGAATCGTCCAAGAAAACGGAGGACTTTTATCGAGTTTCGAGGGCCTTCGATTGAACGAACCGACGATGGCCTATTTTTATTTCCGCAATTTCGGCGCTTTGGGGTGAGAGGTGTGTCATGTTGGTCAAGTGTGACTTATTTCTTTCTCTGTGTATGTGTATACATATATATTTTTTTTCAAGAGAAGGAAAGAGAGAGAGAAATTGAGCGAATTTTCGATGATCGAGACTCGGAGGAATTTGTGTTGCAACATGGACAAACATTCGGCAAACTGAAGTTGTAAGGAAAGTTTACAGAAAAGGATTTTCAATTTCATTTAGGAGGATAAATATTTCTCTACTTAACAGAGAATTTCATGTAAGATTTTCGAAGGAGGAACGCTTGATATTTGCACGAGATATAAACGAGATGAAAAGACTCTTAACTTTATTCTTATAATCAAACCAAGCTGAATTTGTCTCGATCCACGATGTGAATAACAAATCAAGCTTTATAAACATTAAAACAAGAAGTGGAAAAAGAAAAAAAGTTAATGGATCTGTTAAATTTATCTCGATCCATCCACGTGATCGCGAGTTCCATCAATTTATCGAGCCTAACCCCGCTTGTCATCGCCATTACCAATTCCCCTCCCTCCCCCCTTTTCCTCAATCACTTCCTCCAACGAACCCATTAACCACGCCTCCCAACCCAAATTCCCATTATTCAATTCAACGCGAGTGAAATTACTTTCCATCCATTGTTTCACCTCCCAAAATATTCACTTCGTTTCCCTCCCTTCCCTCCTCTTCACGAAACTATCGAATTTCGCGGGAAATTCGAACGAGAAGCTCGCCGCTCAAACATGGAAACGCTTTTTCGAATACATCGACGAGATTATAAACTCGAGCACCTTCGAATGACCACAGACACATTTTGAATGAACAGCCATTAAGGGGAAATTGAACCTCTTCTCGGTAAACAGGAGTGTAATAATTATTTTTAAAGGAAACTAGATGAATGCCGTGCCGAGTTTTCTGGTCGAAGAATTAATCCTCCATTAGGAGGGAGGGATTTGTGGATTTCTGTGGCGTAATTTCTTCGTTGCAGCAAGGAGTAAAGCGCAAGTGGAAATTTTCGTTCTTGGAATTGAAGGGATTTTAATAATAAAAATTGGTAATGGGATAAAAAAAATTCAGAGAGATATGTAAATAAAGTGTTGTTGGTCAAGTAAGACGAGTAACATGATAAATAGTCGTATTGAGAGTAGAAATGGAGGAGGATGGATAAGTAGAAGAAGGGGAGAATTGGCAAATAGAATAAAATAATCATGAGTCAAGTGGAGGCAATTTGTCAAACAAGCTAAAGAAAAGATGGTTGAAAAGATAGAAAAAAAAGAATAAATAAACGGCACTGTTAATTGCAATGGAATTGATATGTTGAATTAGATTAGAAGAGTTTCGAAAAACTTTTGTCGTATAGATATTTGTTATAATATAGAAAATCTTTTAATTAATCGAATGGTGAAGTTTTTTGGAATGAAAGAGGTTCTAAAAAGTGTGTAGCTTCGACGATTATTCAATTATGTTTCTTCACACTGCTACGATTTATGGGAAGAATATAGGCAAGAAGATTGTGAAATCGAGCAATCGAGATGTTCAAGGATGGTTGACGACCTTGACGTTGCATTATTTCAAAGAATAGAAATTTATTCTTAGAGAACTGACGTAGAATCGACGATATTTACTCCACAACCTTTGGATTCGTGAACAAAATATTTTTTAACACAATCTTCTCCTCGAATTCAATTTCGATTATAAATTTCCTAAACGATCGTGAATATTATATAAAGTCCATCCATTTACAAAAAAAAGAGTAAGAAAAATTCACAGAACGAAAGAATGATAATTCATTTCTGTTAAACCACAAGCAACCCTTCAAAAAATCTACAAAAATACAAAATTCACGTGACAAGAAAATAATAAAAATTTTCCCGATGATTCGACCACGAGTAATCTTCAAAAAACTACCATAAAATTACAATCTCCACTCATCGCAATAATCAAAATATTCGATCGAAAAACCAGAGAAGAAGAACATAAAAATGGAAACACTCGCTCTGACAAATCAGACAAAATCCACTTGCCAATTTCAAGGCTCAATCACAATAATTTTTCCACATACTTAGCAACAGTTAAACGTCTTTAGACGTCTTAGACTAAGGTGGACGGAAAATCCACGCGAGACGATCTCGTAATTAAGGGGTTGAACGGTATTAAAATCGGCGAAAAGGGGTTGTACATAGAGCGAGAGCCTTTAGAAATTTCTCTCGATCCTCTCGGATCCTTCTCTCCTCGACAAGTTTGGCCGCTCGTTACTCGAGCCGAGCCATTAACCTTTGAAAAGAAATCCTCCTCGGTCTTTTCTTCCCTCCCCCGTACTTCCGGATAATCCTCTCCTTTCGAGGGGTCTCCCCCGAAAATTTGAAAGTCGACGACCCGTTTTAGATTTTCTTCTCCATTTTTTTTTTTTCTTTCGCTCCATTTCGATCTTGATTCTGTTTGGTCGGACGAGATGGAGTGGAACTATTTTGCAGAAACGGTTCTCGAATAATTGTGGTTGAAGGGTAAGAAGATTTGGCGGAGAGATTCTGGTACGGTGGGCTGTGTTTTACGAGACGGTTTAACGAGTGGGGAGAAACCGTTTAACTCGTCGCGTTTGGCGGTGTGTATCGTTTAATTGTAAATTGTGGGCAACTCTATTGGGAGATAAATGAAGTTCAAATGGAACGCTGATGGCGCTAATGAACGTGTACTAGGTTTCTGGGATTTCGAATTCTGTTGTTGATTATAACACTTCTTTTTTATCAAAAAATATTGTTGGATATACTTACGACGTTCACAATTCGTTCACGATAATACGTATATCGTTAATCAGAATATTATAACTTTTTAAACACAAAAGAATTCAACCAAGAAGATGAAAAATCAAAAAGATAAAAATTAAACACAATCCACCCTTACCTCCCCCCCAAAAAAAAGAATCTCAAATAATCACCTTCACCTAATTATTCCATCCCTGTCTCACCCCGCAGCATCATTAAGAATGCAAACCCGGCACGGAATCTCGGGAACATCAGCAGCGTGAAATCGCAGCCTCCCCCTCCTCCCCCTCTTAATGGGACGATGCGACGTCCCGGAAGCGCGAAAAGGCGCGGGAGACAAAGACTCCCCTCTCGAAAGGAGGGCGAAAGAAAGAGGAGGAAGAAAAGCAACCCCTCCTCCTCCTCCTCCTTTTCCTCCTCCTTCCCTCTCTCCCTTCGTTTTTTCATTCGCCAACTTCTCGAGGTGGCGAGAAAGAAACGAGCAAAGTATCCTCCGCTTAACGCAGAGTCAACTCGCCGCGGTTTCTTAACGAGAAAGGAGGGGTCGAATGGAGGAGGAGAGATAGAAAGAGAGAGAGAGAGAAAAGGCGCGGAGGATGGAGAGAGAGAGAGAGAGAGAGAGACGGGGAGGAAGTTGGCCGAGAGACAGACGGCCTATTCATCGAGCAGCTGCACCCCGGCCCGCGTTTCGCGATATTAAAGGGCGCCACGGGTCGACCTGTATCGGCGCCCGTCGCGACGTCGGCGTCGTGGATATACGCGCCGTAAACCTGGCATGTACACGGTGTCCGCGAAATAAATCCCCCGCAATTCTTTCGTTTAAACGGAAATTCATCGCGATATCCGCCGAGTCGGATGGAAGGAATGGGAGGGTTGAAACCCCCTCGAGTAAACTTGGATTAATGTCAATAATATTTTATGTTTATTCCGTGATTGTTTCTAATTCTAACGCGTTCTGATTTTATAATTGATTCTTTTTTTTTTAGAGTGGTTGTGTAAAGGATTTTACGTTATTTTATCGATTGGATGGTTAATTTATTATGTACCGTTCGTATTGTGATTTTTTATTTATATGGAAATGGATTCGAATCTTTTATATTGAAGAGGATATTTTTTTGAGTATGTTTAAATCTTGATGGAATAGAAATTTTCGTGAATTCTTCTTAATTATTCTTTTTGTTATTCTATATCTATCTTATATTCCCTGGAGCATTCTTCATAATCAGTAAAAAAAAAAGACAGGAAAACAAGACATCAGAGGTAAAATATAATTTTTAAATATTACGAATACAGATGTTTATGAATTTTTCCATACTCTAAAGATTTTACACCCTGTATATAGGCTTATCCTAGCTAGGAGATCTCCACTTTCGTAGCTAATAAAAATTTTTATTTCCAGGGTTAAGACTGTAGATTTGCTCGCATGGCGACCATTATAAGAGGAGAAATTAAAATTAGTAAAAAAAAGAGGAAAACGAGACATCGAAAGTAAAATATAATTTTTAAATGTTACGATGTTTCCATACTCTAAAGATTTTACACCCTGTATATAGGCTTATCCTAGCTAAGAGATCTCCACCTTCGTAGCTAATAAAAATTTTTATTTCCAGCGTTAAGACTGTAGATTTGCTCGCATGGCATCGACCATTACAAGAGGAGAAATTCTTAAGAGGAATATAAAATGAAAATATAGAGACATTCGTAAAAAGAAACAAATGTGATTGATAGAGCATCGAGGGGGTGAAATTGAAGAAGAAAAGGAATGTAAAGGAAATATATATCATGATGAATCAAAGGATTCAAAGGTTTCGTCAATTTTATCATTGATCGTATTTATAGTTAATTTATCAGACGATCGATAGTGATGGGTTTAAACTGCGCAAAATTACTGTGGAATTTTCTCGAATACATTCGAATAACGAGATACGGAAATTTGCAATTTAATTGCAAATTTAATGTATTTACAGTTAATTTATAATGACAGGAAGTTTGGTATTTGACTATTTGCATAAATTCCACGAATCCAATCCCGCTGGCGTGGAAACGTTCGTTGTGGAAATGATCGTTTACGATCGAGATTTACAATCGTTCGAAAACTTTTTCCTTAATTTGCAACACCAGTAAACCTTTGTACAAGAAATATCATTGATGCTGTATAATCGTTGCGAAATTAATATTCGATTCATCGGAAAATTGTTCTCGAAAGGATTTCGAGTTTCTGTAATTTTGGTGATTGAACGTTTGATGCATGGAATGGTTATTGGAGGTGATGAGTTTTTTGACATGGGATAAATTCATTGCAAGTTTCGTTTTATAAATTGTACGCTACAAGTATATTGGCGTTGAAGAGAAATATTGAAAATTCGGTATCGACATTGTTTGATCGTTGTAAAATTTATACATTATTTTATGCTTCTGGAAAACAATATTCAAAATTAAAAAAAAAAAAAAGAATATATATATATATTTGTAATTTTAACGATTGAAAAATGGTTGATTAGTTTCGAGCAGATATATATTTTTATAGAATTTCTATGAATATGTTGTATACGTATTGCTAATAATAAGGTATTGTAAAGGAAGTATTGGAAGGATCTGTTGGCAAAGCAGTTATATGAAACAGCCATACCAATTGAATATACATGCATATATGTAAAAATGGTGTTAAAGCTATCATCTGACTATTTTTTCCTTTTTTCATGGACACCTTTGAAAATAAAGAAAGGAAGAAAATGTGTTTTCACAATGGAAAAGTATCGACCAAATTTCCCTGACGAAAAATATTCCAAGCTTTTAATTATTTAACGTAACGAGATGGAAGTGAATTAAAAACTCTTTAAAAACAAAAATACTGTGGAGAGTGAAAAAAGTAAAAATAATTAAATAAATAGAAAAAGTTAATGGAAGAGGAACTTTTTAATATTAAATTAGAAATGTGAACGAGCTAATTGTTTAGAATTAGCGAATAAATAATTTTTCATTCGCAAAATTCTGCGTCAAACTTAACAAATTCTTGACAGATATTCCGCCAAGAAATTGCATGAAAATATAATTTCGCCGGTTTCGCGGCACTGAGTCTGACTACAAACGATTCATTTCCCTTTACAGTGGTTAGAGTCGGTTACTTGCACGTATTCTGCACTCTGTCTCCTCTAAAATACCTACGTACGTTATTCCGAGAATCGTCATTGAATCAGAGAGTTTATAAAATTTCATATAAACATCGTGCGCGAGTTTCAACGTTGCGCGAACATTTGCTGGCATAAAAACGATTTTCTTTTTTTTTTCGCATCGCGAAAACAAAAACTTTTTTCAGTGGGGAAAATTTTGAAAGTAGAAAGAACAATCGATTGGGGAATGAAATGAAACGAAAGAAAGGATAAATTGAAACAGTTGAATTTTTTTTTTAAATTTAACCATCAGAATTACAACTAATTTAAACAAAAGTTAAGAAAAGAATTAAATAAACAATTTTGAAGAAATTTAGAAATATTCTGTTCTGAGGAATAAAATAAATGATTTTAGAAAAATCAGATCAAATATTTTAATGAGAAGTAATAATAAAAGACGAGCTTTCTTACTTTTGCTCGAGTAAATATTCCTACATCGAGTATGAAATTTGCTTTTTCGATAGAAAATCGTATTTTGGAATAAAAACCAGGCCGAAAATCAACAATAGAACATCGTCGAAAATGGAATGAAAAATTCCATTCGATATTTGCTCGAGAACGAAACTCGAGTCAATGGAACAAATAATGGTCAAGGGAAAAAAAGTTATAATCGATTAGCGAGAAGTCGAAGATGAAGGACGAGCGACAAAGTTAATTAATGTGAGAGCTTTGATCTTTAAGGGAAAAAAAAATGGTTTAATTTAAATTCGAATCCTTTAACGTGTATCTTTTTCTCGTTAAAATTCATCAAATCGAAATCTCTATAACAAATGGCAACAAATTTCTGAATATCAGATTGGAAATACTTGAAATAATAATTGATGTGTTTTAATAATTGTATAAATTTATTTTGATATTTAAAAAATTTGTTGGAAGAAAGTTATAAGATGATTAAATAAATCATTTGTTAGTTAGGCATTTGTCCTCGAACATTAAAAAGTTTCGACATTACCAGCTTCTAAACTTGAATCGTGGATGGGAGAAGTTAAAGAGGATTGATAAAATTTACGACACGTTTGTCAGGGAACTTAGCTTTTTGACGTAAGACAGAAATATCCAAGTTAAGCCTCGAGGCTTAAGAAGCTTCCTCCACTCCATCAGGATTATGCAGGGGAGAGCGTCAAAATGATGATATAAAAGTTGATCGAATTTGTGAATTGAAACACATCCTCTCTTCTAAATTTTCTTTGACACAATAATCTTAATATTATAATAGTATCGGCGAATTTAACCTCGAATAAACCTTCCATCTTTATTTTTCTCTCTTTTCAAAAAAGAATAACACTTTCGGATTAAAGTTTTTTTTTTCGAACAAACTCATAATTTTAACATCTCTCTTGTTGAACATAACCTCAAATGAACTTTAAAACTTCTGATCCCTCTTTATTTTTTTTCCTCCCCCCTCCATTTATTCTCATGTCGAAATTCTCTTAGCAAACCAAGCTCGAAACCACGATTCAAAACGTCTCAACACCCTCGAAATATAACCTCGAATAAATCTTCCTGAGATTAAACTTCTCAACGCAAGCCCGGTATACATCATCATTTTTCTCCCGTTAGTTTACAACATCTCGTCCACGAGAATGCATGAATATTCAAAAGACGAGCACGTGGACACGTATCTATAATATAATACAAATAACTGGACGTCCCCTAATGTTACACCGTATTACGTATCTACGTATGCATAATATGGTGCAGCCATGAAACGGCGGCGCCATTGTCTCTGCCGGGATAATGGGGCGGCCATTGAGCGCGGGATAAATAAATAAATCCCTTGGCAAACGCACATTTCACGAATTCATTAACTCGCAACGGTGATGGTCGTTCGACCGTGCGAGAACAAAAGCGTGAAAAGGCGTGCAAACGCGATAAGTCGCGTGTTCTCGACTATCGTGATCAATGGCCCTTCCTCCCATCCAATTGGCGAATGTCGTTGATTCTTCCATGAGAATCGTTCCATCCGAGAATGGAATAAAATTCCAGAGATATCTCCTGTGCATATGCACTGATAACGTTTATTATTCCGCGTTTGTTAATCGAAAGATTTCTCCTTTTCAAATTGGAAATTGAAGAAGTGTATATTATTTATTCTAAATCTTTATTTCAATTATTATTTGTCGATAAGAATTCTTGATTTATTATCGATTCTGATTCAATTTTATCTATTTTGTTCTAAAGTTGAATTAAGAAAATTTGAGATGATATCTCGCTCGTCGTTTAACGCCAGAATTTGTGTGGTTTCTCAATTAGAACTGGAGGAATGTTGCACGCGAATCTTGCAGATGAATATTGTAGTCGATGTATTGTTTCTGAAACCATTCTGGTTGCGTCATTAAAATTACGTGAAATTTATTACAACGCAAAATCAAGATTCTTCCATCGAAAAGACGAAACTCTCGAAGAAGAATTAATTCAGTTATGAAATTTTAAAAATTTCAAGAAAAACAATTATCGATATTTCCTCCGAATATTTAGCATTTGAATAAACATCGATGATTTTATTTTCATCACGAAAACGAAATTGCACGGATACAATAATTTTAATTTCGTTCCGTGTGATCGAACCGCGTTTATTCCTATTGTTTTATCGCGTTCATGAATTATCGATGGCCCAATGAAATTCGATCTTTGTATCCCGATATTTATTTATCATTATTATCAGTTATTTATGATTATCGTTGCGCGTTTGTTATTTCGAAGCCGTCTATTAATAATTAATTTGCGTACAGAATATTAGCATACATAATTGAATGGGAGCGTGAACGAAATGGAAGTGGAAAAAAAAAAAAATAGTACGAAGAAGAAAATTTCTTTCTGGAATATCGTAATTCCCCGTTTGGCAGAGTAACGATGATATTATTGCGACCGATTCTTCTATTTTCTAGGCGAGGATATAATGCTTCCTGGCCGAAGTTCGGGAGAATATCACCGAGATGAAGCTTGTTTAAGGAGATAATACTTTTATAGAGTGAATTCTTTTCCTCTTCGCGAGGATGTACGAGATAATTCCCGAAAGAGGGTCGATATTGTAATACTTTGTGTAACATTATTTTTGCAAAAGAGATTTTATTGCTCGTTTCGAAAGGAATACATTTATTTTTTTTTAACTATTTTGATTATTTTTGTATAATTATATATATAAATTTTCTTTGGAAAGAATTTAATAAAAAAGAGATTGGATGAGTGAAGATAATGGAATGAAGATAATTCGATAATTAATTTTTTCTTGAAGTGTATCATCGATAATGGGTAATTTTATCGATATGCAAAATGCAAGAACTTTCATTTTGAGGAATAACGATAATGGGGTGGTTATTCAATTTGACTGCATTATCTACTTCTACTATCTTTTAACAGTTTTCCATCAAGAATTTTCAAAGATTATTATATTTCCCATACTTTCAATTATTATTTCCATGTTTTATTATTATTTTTTTCTTCCCTTATTTTACGGCATCATCCTTATTTCACAATTTAACATTTAACAGGATTAAATCTAATTTATTCAACGCATCGAAAATTCACTCTAAAGAGTAAGCTCGAAAAAAGTTATCAAAATAAAGTCCCTAGCCGTTCAATACTCCCATCCACGAACGTTCTCCCACGAACTCGAATCGCGAATAACACGACTAAAACCGAATTCCACTGAACTCCATAAATCCTTCGTCGATCTTAAACAACGATCGATCGCGAACCTTTCCCAATCGCTATTGATACAAATGTTACACCTACCTGTGCATCGACGGTGCTCTCTTCGGCCTCGTTGCGTGGACACGTGCGCCGATCAGGATATCGATGTGACGATACTCGTGCCGTATTACGCACGTACCAACTGCACCTACTCCCGTTTCCGGGTCGAGGAACCCGATTTATCGAGGGCGCCGCTTCTTCTGCAACCATGCAAATCCTCCGGATTAGATGTGTTCTTCTTTAAACCTTTGAGCTCGGTGCTCGTTCCTTCCTTCGTTTTTATTTTTAAATAATTTGCGAAATATTTGAATATATATATTGGAATTGATCTGTATATTTTGAGATTTTTAATTATTTCGAATCTGTGTGGGTTATCTTTGAATTGTTTTTTTTTTTAAAGATTTAGATTAGATTTTGAAATTTTGAAACGATTTAATGGCGAATATTGAAATTGGAATACTCTTGAGATTTTGAATTTATATATATATTGGAATTGTTATGTTTTTATATAAACAATTTGATTGGATTTTGGCGAAATATTGAAATGGAATCTCTGGGAATTGAACTCTCTTGAGATATCGAATCGTTTAGATTTGAATTGTATATTTATTTTTTCGAGTTTTTTAAAATATTGATTTTCTTTTGGATTACTACTTTATTATTCTATCGATTACCTTGATTTGAAATTGGTGATGCCTATTTCTTGTAATTAATTACTGCATACATTATTTAAATTGAAATTATTATTCCATCAAGCAGATTACTTGTTCCTCCTCCTTGTTTTACGAATTATTTTTATTTTATTTTATTTTATTTTATTTTATGTAAAATATCGATTTTAATCACAAAATTTAATCATGTTTTAATTACTTGATTATAATGCATGGAATTTAGATTATTATTGTTTTGCTGCTCTATCATTCGATCGAGAAAATTCAAGATAAATGACATTTCCTTATTAAATTCGTTTATCAATTTTTGGAAAGCCTGATCAAAAATTCACTCCAATTAAGATCATTGTTCTTTTAAATGGAAAAAGAAGAACACTAACTTTATAATCTACTCTTCTTCATTCCCAAATTACCATAATTAGAAACGATTGCTTTGTTAAAATTAAATTCAAATATGATTCTATTCCAATTATGAATTTAATTCGAATAATTCTTCCCGATCGATAAATTCGTCTAAAATTAGAATAAAAGATATATCAAATCTGTAATTAAAATCGTTTCTTCCCCCAAAACTAACATTAACAACCTATCGAAAGAATTCCTCTTCCATTTTATTTTATTTCTCTTTCTTCGTACAGATCACGATCGAATTAATTAAAACTGTAGTATCATCCATCTTTAAGTATATCCATTAAAAACAGGAAAAAGAGAATCTTTTCCTCCGTGTCTCCATCCAATCCAATCCACCCAGATACTCTTTAATCTCTCGTCGATAACCTGAATCGAAACGATTCCTTCAAACCTCATCGATCACTCTCGAACAATAGATCCCAAATAAATAATCTTGCAATTGTTCCTTATTTAAAATAAATCCTACTCCTCTCCAGAATCATCCCTCAAACTAGCCCTAGTTCCTGGGGGCATATACCTATATATCCTAAACTTCTTCCAACTTTCATCCCCCATGTCCAACAGAAAACAAAGAAAAAGCAAGCAACAAAAACTGCGCCAAACTTCTTCCGACCCTTACCCCAAGAATCTCTCCTCTATCCTCCAGCCTTTCGCGTCTTCGATGCTCCTGAACAATGGACACTGCAAAAGGGACTTTCGTAGTGCGCACAAAGAGAACACCCAATGCACCCGGTGCACCAACTCTTTCCCACCATAGAGAAAATATCAACCCTCGACCACCCTTCGTCCGTCCGTCCGTTCGTTCACCTTCCTCTACTACGATGCAAGCACATCAACAATCCTTTTCACCCTTTAAAAAACCAAGTCACCTTTAGAAAAAATAAACCAAGAATCACTACTTCCTTCAATCCCTCTTCTTCAAATCTCAAATTTCGCGCAAACAAACGAAAGAATACCGCCCAAGGAGATATACACGATAAACTCTCTCTTCTTCCCAACCTCCTCTCTTCTTCCTTTTTTTATACGGGTCCAACACTCCTCTAAACTGTCAATTCTTTAATTCTAGGTAGGTGGAAACAGGGCCGCCCAACGAGAGGAGCATAGGTAAGAACCGGCCGGCCGGTGTTCCTCGTGGATTCTAACTTGTGGCTCGGCGGGCGAGCGACAGGGAGAGAGAGAGAGAGAGAGAGCGAGAGCGAGAGCGAGAGAGGGAGCGTGACAGAGGATGGACTCTCTCCCTCGCCGGGTGGCAGCCAGGTCACCGACCGTGATCGTCCTCGCTCCGACCGAACTGTATCTATCGGCGGCGCGCTCGCGACTGGGATCCAGGATCTCGGATGAGAGGCGAGCTCTCGAGAACGAGCGCGCATGCGCCGCTTCTCCATCCTGCTCTACCGAGTACCCACCTCACCCCACCCCACCGCAACGCTAGCCAAGGCTCTCGCTCTTTCCCTTTTTACTTTTCTCTCTCTCTCTCGCGCGCGTTGCCGGTTGCTGTTTCCCGTCCTCGTCTGTCGTGGGTGGCGGTGATAACCGCGTCTCTCTCGCGCCTGCCCTGCCCTGGTCTCCTGCCACGCCACAGCTTATTCTACCACTGATACTCGCCCCTGCATGTGTAAGCAGCTGTTCCTCCAGCTTTCCGTTCTTTTTTTTTTTATTTTTGTGATTTGGGTTTTATTTTTGGGATTTGGATTTTGCTCCTTTGTTTCTTGAGAGTGTTTTTGTTTGGAGATTTTTTTTTTTTTTTCTTTGGAGTTTGGAAGTTCTTGAGGAGAAAGGGATTATTGTAAGTGCTTGGATGTCGTGAAAGTCTTTTTCTTTTTTGGGGGATGTTTTTGGGGAGGGAGGATTTTATTATTAAATAATGATTCGAGCTGTTTTTTTAATGGGATGGGAGTGTCTCTCTTGTTTTTTACAGGCTAGAAATTTCTGAATGCGAATTTTTGGTATGGATAGATGAAATTTGGTTTTGCGCTGTTAGGGATGAATAGGGGATGGAGACTTTAGAGGAATTGAATCGTGAGGTTTTTCGAGGGGAGAAGGAGTTATATGTTGGAAATGTTGGGGAGGGAGAGAGATGTTTGAAGTCGTGAGATGATAATTAATGAGGAAGAGTCGAGGGTGAGGTTGTGAAAAAGAGAATGTGTAATGGGAAAGGGTTTAATGGTTGGAATTGGTTTTGAAATGAGTGGTGTTGTTAAGTAATTGAAATACAGGCTTTTGTATTAGATATTTCTTTCTCTATTTTTGTATTTTTTTTTATCTATTGTTATTTGTTTAATTAATTGTCTAAAATTTTAATTCCATCCATTCGTGTTATTTATAAAACAAAAAAATGTATATATATTATTATCGATCAATCGTTGAAAAGATTATAAAATTCATATTTTTCGAAATGATACATCAAACTTATTATCTTCAATTACTTATTTTCTCTTATAATGTATAAATATTTGTTTCGAAATTTCTGGTTTAAAATTTAATACATTTATGATAAAGAATGGAAACATGAGAACTTACCTCTCTTGCACGGTAATTTTCGAGTTATAATATCTCATGAAAACTGTGCCTTTATTTCTCTATTCGTGCTTTCCTTTTCTTTCTATCGCGTACGCTTTCGCGAGTCTGATCAGACATTGACTCGTTCTACTTGCGCACGGTATATACTTCCCTTCGCTTTTCCGCTTCCTTTCTTTCCACACTTTCTTTTCTTCTTAATGAAACAATATCGCTCTTTATACGTCTCATTTCATCTGCATATTTTTTTTTTAAACAAAACCAAGAAGCATTCTTTTATCGGACAATACAAAGAGCAGAGTATTCCGTTGAAAATAATTAAAAACAAGAATGTTTTTCAATCCTACTCCAAGAATTCCATTTTTTTTATTGTTTGCGATCTCTTCCATATTTCTTATATATTATTCATATTTTGTAAAAAAAAAAAAAAAATTTTATCACTCGTATTTCCCTATCGCGAAATTTTTCCCCAACTGACTCTCTTTTATTGCGTATTTCTTTATTACGAAATTCTTTTCTAGTTGAAAAATTTTCTGATAATAAAATTCTTTGCAATCTGAAAAATTTCTTAGGAATAAAATAATTTTTTTCTTTCTTCAAAGGGAGAAATTTCCATTAATCTTTAATTTATATTACGTATCGTGAAAACGAATAATAAAATAGTTTAATTTCCATACTCAATAAACAATAAGAAAGCAATTAAAAGCTTCCTCGTCGATATTTTCCTATTATCGATCACTTAAGATTTCAAAGCTCGATTTATTTCATCCTTTCCGCTGATGATAATCACTCACTCCCGCCGCTCCCGTTTGGTTCAATTAATTTACCTTTATAAAAAAAAAAAAAATTTTCCCTTTGTTACCCAACGATCGAAATAATTCATCCTTCGATTTGATTAACCCTCGCTCGATCAACCCTCTGCCGCTAAAATGATTCTTTTGTTCTCCTCTCCTTTCACATTTTTCACAGATTTGCATATCTTTTCCATCCCATTTCGATATTTACTTCCTCCTTAGAGGAATTTAAATGATTAAATGATCCAATTTTTTCTCCGTTTAATTAAAATTAAACACAAATCTCGCAAATACTTTACATTAATCCCACGAATTGATCTAGAAAAAGGAATAATATTCATTGCCTTCAAATTAAGAATTTATCCTCGAGTCCTTGAAATTTATCTCAACTCTTTGAGGCAAAAAGAAGTTCCAAACCTTCCAACTTTCCAAACTCTCTCGACATCAAGATATCGAGAAATCTCCACTTGTGATTTCTCTTCCCAACAAATAATTTTTATATGTATTTTTCATTGTCCCCCCCCCTCTATTTACACCCTATAGTTGCACCCTGTAGTTTTCCAACTTTTTCATCGAGCACCACCACTCCTCGCCCATCCATATTTCCTCCTCGAAAGCGTTCCAAACAAAAGTTGCCACCAATCCACTTTCCCACCTCGAACTTCCGCCTCGAACTTTATCAACGTTCCTTCTATCCTCGCTCGTTAAATCCCTCGCCTCACCTTTCCACCACTTCTTACGCGGTAAAAAGTAGAAATACGCCACAAATATGAGACGGATGAAAGGATCCACCCTTTCGCTGGATATATGTCAACCACGTGGAAGAATCCCTCCACGTGGGTAAATTTGTGGGCGCGCCTTCGATATCCTCGATCGACCTGAAACAAAGCAATATGTGTGACGTCTCTTGGGTAAAAGTCAAACGCGTTGTGTACAGATATATATATATACGGTTGATATTTCACGCGGTTTTCCACTTGGAAATTTTACTCGAGCCATCGGATGGATTTTTTGGGGTAAGATTGTATTTAAATTTTTATTTTTTGAAGTTTGTTTAATTATTATTATTATTAGATATTTATTTTGTAAAATTGTTTAATAACACGATTTATATAATTTATTCGATTCGTTGGATTTTTCGATCATATTCTTTTATTGAAAAGGAGTTGGAATTCTTTCCGGTTGATTCGTTGGAATAAAGGTGGAGAAAATAAGGTGACAGAAGATCGAACTATTGGAATCCGGAACGCATCATGACGTCAAGTCGATTTTACTTCGGCTCACCTTTCTTAGAGTTGTGTTTATATAACATTTTTCACGTTTCTATATTTCTTTATGTAAAATATGTATATATGTAATATTTTCAAGTGATTCGAAATTCAATTGAATTGTTATTATAGAATCAAGGGGAGATATTTCCAGATCAGTTTATTAAAAAACAATTGTAAATAGAAATATATTCGATATTACGAATCTAAAAAAGAAGAAGAAGAAGAAGAAGAAGAAGAAAGAAATTCAAATTTTAATTAAGATTAAATCCTAATAAAAATTCGGAGGAAGAGCAACTCTCTCTTTCGAGAAGAAACTTTCTTTCGAAAAAAGAAATCTCTTCGAAAGAAGGAACACGTTCGAAGTGATCCGGAACGTGTCCAGATCCGGTTGGATGTAAATTCCACTCGAACTTGTTTATCGGACCAAACTCTTCGGCCACCGCTTTATCTACGTTCCAGTTATTCGATAAAAACGATCACGCGTGTTTCATGCTGCGCGACTCGTCGAGCAGAAGAAGAGGAAGAGGAGAAGAAAAGAAGAGAAGAAGAAAAAAAAAGGGATCCTCAGCGACGTTTGATCTTATTTTCAGAGGGGAAAAGGAAGATAGTCGAACATCCTCATCCCCATTTATATATCGATCCTGTTTACGAATCGTGGATGGGATGGGAGAAAAAACTGTACCAGGGTAGGATAAATTAAATTCCTGATATTCGTGAAAAATTTTGAATTTTTTCACTTGATTACTTTCCTTGTAAAATTCGTTATTTTTATTTAAAAAGGAAAAAATTACTCCACATGTTTGTACCATGGATATTTCAATTTCCATCTTTACAAGCACGTATTAATTAATGATCATTTCATTTGTAGGAGTGCAACCAGTTGTCTGTGACTTTATCGTGATTCTGTGACTCATCTCGAGTGGCTTAATAACCTTATCATGCTCTTCAATTTGTCTCCAATTTATATTAAGATATCATGAAAATACGTGATATAAATTGACGATTGAAAATATTTATTACATATACGGTATAAATTTCAAAGTTCTCGATAAAGCTTCATTCAAAGGAATGAGAAATATAAATTTTTAAAATATCTACGTTTGATATCATTAATCCTTTTTACATTTAGAAAGAGAGAGAGAGAGAAAGAGAGATACATACATCTCTCAGAACGACATCATTCATACGATCTTTTGAACCGAGATATCTCATGCGTCTTTTCCAATATTCATGTCACTTCGTGCAAGGATAAATATAAAACAGTTTCCCTTTTAAAAATGTAACCTATTCGTACATCATCGTTCAACATCCTTAATCCTTTTCCGTTCGAGCACGAGATATTATTCTCGATATTTCGAACAACTCATCTTTTCAAGCTCGAATAGCTTAATATCAAGAAAGAGAGAGAGAGAGAGAGAGAGGAATGAAAACTCTTGAGGTTTAAGAAGTTTCGTTTTGCAACGACGAGACGAGTAGATTTGGCTTTTGTACTGGAAAAATAATGCTTCTTCTGGATACCAGCCCTTGAAAAATTTATATCTGGAACGGATGCCAAGAGTGGTTATTACCCTCACGTGGAAATCACTGTTGGCGGTACGTCGTGAGAGACAGTTTTGTGCGACAAATAAAAAATGAAATTAGAATTATTAAGAAGATAGAACGTGGAAGTGAAGTGTGCAAAATTGTGCCATATATTTGGAAGACGGGTCAAGAACTTTTACCGATTCCAATTTTAAAAGTAAATCTCGAAAGAAGAGAAAGAGTTGAAGATCAAAATTAAAGTATATCGAATATTATTTAACTAATTTATAGAATTCTTTTTGTTGTGAAATTTCGTTTATTTTCAGGCAAAAAAAAAAAGAAAGAAAAAGAAAAAGAAGATGTGCAAGTTGTTTCACTTGAATACGGAAAACGTAAACATTGCATTCGAAACTTTCTTCTTTTAACTTCGTTCCAAAGTGAAAATGCGTATTCATGAGTCGGCGAAAGTTTATCGTGTCTCTCAGTTTCGCGCTTGATAAGTTTTGAGTTGGAGACGAATTGACAAAGAATGTGGCGAGAAATAACGTGTTTCTCAATGTATACGCTGTATTGGGAGCTGAATGGCTCGTTGAGAGTGGTCAATTCGCGGGAAGGGAAGAATTCGAAGGAGGAGGAAGTGAAGAAGAAGAAGAAGAAGAAAAAGACGTTGAAAGGTTGTTGAAAGTGGCTGTGACCGAGGAAACGAGGCAAATAAAGAGGAAAAGTTGCGTCCATTTGTCGTTTCGTATCGCCAAAGGGTAAAAATTTTACCCAGAAGTTTGTATTTCGAGAATGTGACGAATGAATTTAATTTACGATAATTTATAAATTTAATATAAGATAATATTTACGATAAAAAAACAATTGTGAAGAATTGTAATGTATATAAGATCAAGTTATTAAATTATTGAATTAATTGGATAAAAAATATATATATATTCAATTTAATAATATTTTTATAAAATTGAATATAAAAGGGAATGACTTTCCCTTCTTTGAATTTTAAAACAATTTTCGAAAATTAATCCAAGTGAAAGAAATGTGAGACGATGTCTTTTAACAATTGAATTATTACAATTTTCTAAGAATATTCCAATATTCTTTTTAGTTGCAAGAATAAAAATTGAACGTGATTAGAACTTGGAATTAAACTTGGAATTAAACGAATGCATATATATGATAAATCTTGTGAGAAAACTGATGATTACAAGACGATTTCACACTCTGTTGACGTCTATTCGCGAATAAAATGCGGGATAAAAGCGATAAATCGTGGAATGTAGCCGATATATCCTCTATGAAACGAGCAACGTCTTAATAGCCGTAATTAAATTTCCCGCCACCGGAAAGGGGATGTTTCGCTTGCAGTCGTAAATTTCGAGCTGTCGCAACAAACATATACACGTGCCAGCGATCCCTGTCAGTTCATTCGTTCTCATTCGTTAAACATCCTGTTAAATTTCGAATCTTTTGATATTACTTATTTCTTTCACGTTTCGATAAATTCGATCAAAAATTCGTTTCAAAAATTCTGATAATCAGAAGGGATTGCTCTCGATTTGGCAAAAGATAGACTTTATATACAAGAATAAATATCATTCTTGAGAAGAAGAAATCGTGAAGATTAAGAAATTGTTTCGAATTGAATAAATTTCTCATCGTCCATTCGACAATTTTATATATTAATCACGATTGAATAAACAAAAAGAATCAAACATCTGAAAAATTTAAAATTTAAAAATTGGAGAAATTCTTTACAAATTATTTCAACATCATGACAATAAAACATTCCACAGAACCAGAACCAACCAGGAAAGCTATTCGCGATAACGAGCCGCGAGAATAATCGATCGCTGTTCGACATTATAGCAGCAACGTAGCCAACCATCCAAAAAATGAAAAAACAAAAGAAAAAAAAAAAAGAAAATCGAGATAAAAGGTAACCAGGGATGTATTCTCGATCGAACGAATTCGGGATATTTGTTCTCTCTCTCTCTCTCTCTCACTCCTATTCTATTCGGTAAATACCTCGATTACTCGAACGAGCCACGATCGCTCGAAGATCCGAGCCCCGCGAGATTCAAAAAAGGAAGCTGTAGCGCAATATCGAATATCTTTTCCTTTTCTTCCTCTTTTTCTTTTATCGCCACGATATTCGTTGTATCATTGCGTCGCGATCCGGCATGCCACGTCGCCTCCATTAAGGATTTACGGAGGAGGACGTTGGAATCGCGATATTGAAACAGGAAACGAGACCTTAAGTGCAGACGAGGGCGACACGAAGAGGCGAGGTGGCTGGAGATTTCTGTGGCGATGTTTGTAAATATTTTAATCTTCGATTTCGTATCGTATGATTGATGAAGTGTTTTTATTTTTCGTGGATTTGAAGGGAAACGATTTGTTGAACGAATAAACAAACGAGATAAACAATATGGCAGATGAATACATTCGTATTTGTAAGAGTATTTGTTTTTTGTTTTTAATGAATTGGTAAGATAAATGATTTGATACTATATACTTGTATTTATTTTAACATTTGCTATTTGCAAGATTGGTATTTGTGGAATGACTTTTCTTTCTTTTTTTTCTTTTAGTGAATTGAGAAGATAAATTACATTTTAAGATTGTGTTGCTACTAATGAAGCTTGTTACCATTCGAAAGTAGAAGATAATTTGAATGAAATTTGAATTAGTAATTTTAGCCATTTCTTTCTTTAAATTGATGAGATTTCAAATAACAGACATTTGACAGGCATAAAATAATTATGCTTCTGCCTTGAATTTCCATTCTATTATTTTTTACCAGAGTTGGAGGGGAAAAAAAATTGGAGAAAACATGAAAAATAATAAAAACGAACGACCTGTTTCTAATTCTATCCCCTTTTTCGACTCCAGCTGTTGAAAGAAGCAAATGTTGAACAAATCTTCGAGACAAATTATTGAATAAAGGGGAATTGGGAAGAAGATGCAAGATTATGGAATAATTAAGATAGAAGGACCACGAGTGGAAGATAGTTCTCCACTTTCACAACATTTACAATGATAATACGGGCCGAGTAATAGCACGGCTCGAGTAATAGCTTCTCTCTGCTTTCATTAAACATCGTGGATAAAGCGGATACGTGTAGAAGTGTACAACGAGCACGAGTGCGCCTCCTATGGTTTATTTAATTATAAGGTTTCTCTCCACGGTTCAACCCTTTCGCTGTTTCCTTTCACAGGATCAAACCTGTTTCCTCTTTCTCCGTCTTCAATGAATTTTATTAGAATAGATTGTGAAAAAAAATTACCATTATTCCCATTATTAATACGACCACTTTTACAGATGCAACGATTGTTAAATTTTGACGATTTGAGAGATAAAAAGAATAGCATGGATATGTATTGACGAGAATTTCAAGAGATCCAACGAGAGAAAATGGCACAATCTATGGTTACTTCAATGATTTATCGTTCCAAACATAATAATTATGTTAATAATTATATCAAACGGTTCATTTTAATTTTATTCAAAATTTTCAACTAAGTTTCAATCTTAATTAATTTTTAACTAGTCTCATTCTTTCCACAGAGGTTGGATTAAACATCCTTCTTCAAAAAAGGAATCCATCATCAAATCGATATAAACTGATATCGATGAATAATAAAGAAAAATTAACATCGAATTTAAAATATCTTGTCGTTAAAAAAAAAGAAAGAAAGAAAAATTCACGGATTTCAACAAGAAACGACAATAATACGGGATTAAACGATCAAAACTTGATCGATGCTATTCGAATCGAAAAGCGATCTCGTTGGTTAACGTCCGGGTTCGAGAAATAATCTACTGCTGTTCGAAATCAACGATACAAAAAGCAAATTTCCAATTCGACGGGTGAAAATCCCGTGCACTGATCGGTCGAACAATTACGAATAATAATTGCGGTGTTCGCGGGTCAACAGCGGCCCATCCCGTGCAATAATCCGACCCATTCCACTTGCCAATCTCAAGAGTCGATCCTGATATTCGAGTTTCGATACTCGATATTCCCTCCATTATATCCCTCCGCCTCCTGAAACTCTCCGCCTGGCTATTTGTTTGCAGGGGGATGAAGACGCGTTTATGGCGTAATCTGCTCTGTGTGAGTCGACACGTCGAAATTATTTTATGTAGAGAATGTAGAGAAAAATCGTGGATTCTTTTCAGGAGAGAGTTCTTTTATTTCGTTTTGATTTCTTTTTTTGGATCTTTATTCATTTGTTGGATTTTTCAACTGATGGAACGTTTTGAGGGAAAGTTGTTCTGTTTTTTTTCCTTTCTTTGATTGTCTTTGGTTGTTGATAGAATAGATGGAAATTGAATAGGTTGTTCTCTATTAATTAGATTAGAAGTTTATTAAGACCAAGGAATATTAAAAAATTGTTTATACAAAATCTTTTAATTCTATTTAATCTACGATCACTAAATCTCTTCTTGCATACAAAATCCTATATGCAAACGAATAATTAAAATTTACCAAAGCAATTCACAGAGATCAAATATCAAATCTCTCCTCCTTCTTCTCTTTTTCAATAATACAATTATTAATCCTTTACAACAAAATCCCATCAACAACCAAATAACAATTCTAAAACAACCAAATATTTACAAAGTCAATATCAAACACTTGTCTCTTTTTTCTCTTTCCCAAACATCCGAAACAAAAACACTTCAAAGAAGTCTATCAATCGAAAAAACAACGAATCATCGTCCTCTTTATACGTTTCGTTCATTTGAACATCTTATCTTGCAGATCTATCCTCAAATTTTTTATCTAAAAAAAAAAAAAGAAAAGAAAAACCAACTTTGACAGCATTGATGTTTGCACTATTTGAAGAGGTTCAAAGTGTGCAGAGGGATGACATCCTTTTTTCTCTTGTTTCCTATGATAATTCGCGGGAATCGTCGAGCTCAGCGACATTTTTCAACGGGATTACGAATTCCAAGTGGCGCCTCTATCTCGAGGAAACGACCTTCCATCGATTGTTCTTCATCCCTTCCCCCCCCCCGTGTTTTTTCCTTCACTCTTTCCCTTCAAGAGTGTACTCTTGATGGATGATTTTTTTTTCCTCCTCCTCCTTTTCTTCTTTTTTTCTCTTTCTCCATCTTTCCTCGGACGGTTTCAGATGGGAAGATTGATCGAAGGTGAAAAATGAATGGGGGAACAGGGGTAACCTCGGTACAGTTATGAGATATTTTTCATTGTGATCGATGCTCTTTATTTTTTCCACAAATTTTTTTTTTCCCTCCCATCCCATGATTGTTGAGAATTCGAATATTTATGGGGAATGGAAAGAATATGATTACTTTTAATCAGTTTCGTTGATGGATTTGTTTGAATTTTAAGATTATGAAATATCAAATTTACGAATAATGCATAATTTACAATAAATTCCACGTTAATAATAAATAGCTTGAAAAGTGTAAAAAAGTATGGAAGAATTTTCCACGTCAAAATATATAAAATGTTCGTTATTTCTGTTTCAAAGGAACCTTCGTAAAAAAAAAAAAAAAAAGGGAAAAAAGATATCACGTATCGATTATTTTCTGGATATAGAATTTACAGTTTAATTGCCATTCCCTCGCAGCAAACGCTTTGAAATCTCGATTTCACTTTATCGGATGTCAATTCATTTCACTGAGCCATTCAATGATATATTTGCACGTATTTGAAGAAACGAGTTTTGAAAACACCTAATTTTAATTTGTTTAATTATTAATTATCTCATCCCTCGTTCTGGACGGGGTCGATCGATATTTAATAAGTGTTCGAATTAAACGAATTAAACTCGCAATTTCTGCGAAATAATTCGATCGTCCAACTTGGTGCTATAAATTGGAAATAGATGTCGCGCTTAATATCTGTCTCTATTATCGGAAACAAATATGTGTACACACCGGCTAACTGCACACAAGGCAATATCGGAATACTAATATTGGGGTAATAACCGAGGTTATCACATGATCTATTGCATGCAATTTTTATCAAACGTTTAACCCACACACACATACGATCAATTTGTCGACAAGGAATTTGTTTGATTACAGATTATGATAAGAAAATGAAAATGAAAAAAAGAAATGAAACTCGAATAAAAATTGAATATTTTCATACGATTTTGGAAACAATTCTTTTTTCTTTGTTCCAAGAAGAATGAATTCGATGCATCCTGAAAACATGGAATAAAAGAAAGAAATGAAAATTAATTTCGAATATCTTTAATACAATTAAGATTTAATTTTAACGCCTGGACCATCATCATCGAATCAGCTGATCAGATCGTTACAAGTTGAGGATCATTGCAGTTTTTACCATTTTTTCCAATTTAAAACTTCAAATCTGACTTTCACGCTTCAACTAAAATTCTAAAATTAATTTTATACGACACGATAATTTTTAATCGAGAAAATTTTCCTTTTTTCAGATATCTCTGCTCTGCTCTCCGTCATTTTGAACATTGAATTGTTTCTCTATTTACATTGTCCAGTAATTCCGCTTGACTACAGCTACTTACACCGCTTTGTATGTACACTCGCGATGCAACAATTCAGTAAGTACACCCCTCCCCGAAATTCTCGCGTTTCATATCTCCGTCGAAATTTCAGTTCCGGTTTAACTCGATTTCATCCCCGCAATTCGACAACGATCGATAACAGTGCGGTCGGTTATTTGTTAATTTAGCAGAGAGGCCGCAGCTAAGACCAACTGTTTGATCAGCAACATCCAAGTGAATCGCAAACACTCGAATACCGATCGGTGGCCGTTCGTTTCCAACTTTGATGGCATAATATTTGCCCGCGCTAATGCGTTTCAAGATGTTATTAGCTTCGAAACTGTGTTCAGGTGTTCCAATGTTTTCGAATGTAAAGCGCAATAACGAGTGAAAGGAGGGAGGGAAAATTTGGCCCGCGAAAAATCGGCGGAGGATTAATCGAATTATCGAGATCGGGGGTTTATAGTTGAAATATGTTAATTTCGGGGATTCGTTCGAGCTTATCGTACATTTCCACTCGAGATTTCGATAATTCCAACGTTTTGTTTTATTTACAACGCCATATTGAGTTGATAAGATTGGAGGATCCCTTGTTGTTTTTACTCAATGTCAAGATACTGCTTTGCTTTGCGATATTTTATAGTATCGTCAGATTTATTTTTTAAATGATTTTCTATTTATGATTTTCAATTCGTTTCTTTTTTTTTATAGGATAATTTTTATAAAGAAATGAAATAATATTGAAATACTTATTTATTTGTGAATCGTTGAATTATCGTTTAAACATTTTAAAATAGTAAATCTTTAAATAGTACGTGTCTCCATACTTTTCTTGTATCACTTCCAAAGTTGTTATCAGGATGTTATCGAACAATTTTTCTCGAAACGATTCGAAATTGTTTTTTCTTTGTTCCAAAAAGAATGAATTCGATGCATCGTGAAAACATGGAATAAAAAAGAAAAAAATGAAAATTAATTTCGATATCTTCCACGTTTCCACCCGCCTTTTTTTTTTTTTATCGCTCTCGATTTCAATTTATCAAAGACACGTTGCATTTTATGTGGAAAGGAAAAACGAACGAGACGAATTAATCTCGGTGTGTCCACCGTTTCCACCGATTCTTGCCTTCATTTTTTTTAATTTCAATTTAATGGCAAGCAGTACGACTCGACGAAAAAATAAAAGAAGGAGAAAAATAAGCAAGAATGGTAACTGGAGATACGATTACAAAGTCAATGGATTTCGACGTACAAGAGAGAGGTGTGTAAATGAAAAATTAATTTCCATCTCGTTCACAATTTATCCCTTGCAATTGATAAAGTTTCTATCGAAATTTCGATTTAAAAAAAAATATATATATAGATAATTTTTAATATCCCCATTTTTATTGCTCGAATGAAATTTTCAAGCTCGAAAGAAGAATCCACTTTTTAAACGCGAGCAAAGAGAGGAAGAAAGCAAGATGAAAAATGTACTTTTTAAACCGAAGATAAAATTCTTAAAAGGAGACAGTTTCCTCCTCTTTTGTCGAGGAGGAAACTGAAAGAAGGGAACGATCCAACAGGTCTTCCGGTTAAAAGAATATTTTACAAAGATTCCATAAGTCCCTTTCCTTAAGAAAAAGGAAAATACCGGTTCTAAGGACCAGTCATTGATTTATAATATTTTATTCAAAATCTATTAAACTATTTCGTCGTTCAAAAAAGATTCTCCATCGTTTTTACGCTCTTCCATTCTCCAGGATATACACATTTTATGAAATAAAATTCACCTCCCCACCAACCTTCCCCCTTTTTCCATTCAATACTGCGATATCGAACGAGAATAATCGAGTCAACGGGGATTAAAAATTCCCGCCCAGACCTCTTCCACCACTTCCGGCGAGCGGATATCGAGAGATCGATATCCCGATCCCAGAGAAAAATCCCTTTAAGGTTAATCGGTTGATTGGCCGGCGTACAAATCGCGTTAGCACCGACACCAACCACTTCGATCGACTCGACTTACTTATCGACCGAGCCTCGCGATTTTTCCTCGCAGCCTCGAATCGATGACCATCTCGTTCCGCCTCGTTTCAATTTTCCTTTGACACACAGGAAGCGAGCTTATTAGCGGGATAATCGCGTTGCTTCGGGCCAAACATTCAATTTGCTTTGTATCCACGCAGGAATTTCGATTGAAATTTTGAAAATACGTAGAACGATTGATCCGATTGAGTTTCTTTTCTAGGTTGGATATGGAACGAGTGAGAAAGTGAGAAAGGAAGATACTTTGTTAAGCATTGTTCCGTGAAAGAGATGATGAGAGCTAGATGAAAAGTAAGTAAACGTGTTTTATAATTATTTAATAGATCCGTTTAATCAGAAGTTTAATTAACATGAATGATTCGATGAAAGAATATGAGATATTGAAATAAGCGTTGTTAAATGGATAGAGACGTATCGATTGGTTAATTAATTACTATTTTCTTTTTTTAGTATCCTTTGACGTGACAATGATGTACATTTAATGACTCGTTTAATCAAGTGGCGGTATTATCAATGAGATCTCAGGTGCTTTTTCCACAGTTTCCGCTTTTAAACGGAAGCAGCAGGAGATTTGAGATACCCTCGGCTCTCATAAACGCCGTTGCTCCCCGAGGTCTAACGTAATCAGAAGATAGATTGCTCGGTCTTTGGAGTATCAATTAAAGCTCGTGAGAGCCCTCTGGGGATACCAACGATCGCTTATCACGCATGAAATCATATCTATCTCGTTATTATTTCTACTCGTGAACCAGTGAAATTTCGCTTGTAAATATTTTATCGATATTTCGATATTTTATGCAACATCTGTTTGAACATTTTCTCGAACAATGGAGCGGATAAGTAATTTTTCTTACGAATTTTTAACAAATTGGAAGGATAAAATAACAAATTCTAATTGACAAATTTTGTTGTAATTTTTCAGTGTAACGCGATTTCGTTATATACAGACGATAACTTTTAAACGTCTATCGTGTTATATCCGAGAATCACGTGTAATAATTTTCGAACATAACCTCAAACAGACGGGGGGATGTGGACTTTACGACGCAGGCTGCTTTGACGTCATGAATATTCAACGAATTTTATTGCAACGCTATTCACTCGATCTTAAAATCCAGTCTCTAACCCGAGGAATTTCATTTTTTTTCTTCTCCTTTTTTCTATCAAATCCAACCAACCATTCGTATAATTGAATAATGGAAACGACGTGACGAAACGATTGTATTAATAATTTAAAAACGTTAGAGTCTAGAGTTATTTATTTATAACATTTAATGTTCAGCAAAGATTATCAGACGATTATCAGAATTGCAAATGAGGAAAATTGTAAATGGTTAATTGGTTCAATGTTTGGGATTGATTGTCCATTATTGACAGGCCAATATTTCGATATTTCCCAAACGATGCGAACTATCATGTTTGCGTTTCGATAATATTTGTTGCATAATCGTAGTTAGAATTATTTTGCCTCTATCTCTGTTGCTCGTATCTGCGATTGCAATGCTGTCTCTGAATTGTTACGACCACGTTTGCTAGGGGATATAACGTATAAGGAATTCTAGGGGTCACTAGATATATATATATAGATATATATATAGACTAAAAGTAACTAATAGTAACTAATTAGATAGTAAAAGTAACTAATTAGATTTATAAAAGCGTAATCAAGAATGTCGATAGACAATGAGCAGGTAAATCTGATGATAAATTTCTTTCTAAAAGTCTTTTATAAATTTCAGAAACTTAATTCTTCGTTCGTTAAACTTTGGAAACTTTACGCCACCGGCTAATTAGCTAATTAATTATCATGATCGTAATAGAGGGACGTACTTTTTACGTTATTTAGAGAATAAATATATCTTAATTGAGAGGAAAGAGATAAATTGCTCGAAAATTTTCAAAAATATAAAACAAATTTTCCCTATATGCGACGAACGATCCAACAAATGTACAACATTCGCACGCCAATTCATTTCATCTCATGGATTTTACATGGATGGAAAAAATTTTCGACGCGAAATATTGTCCAAATCCAAAGCTAATACCACGAAACTATAACGTGTAAATTTTCAACGCGCGAAGCAACAAAAACGCAAAGCCCAAACATAGAACAAAACGCATTTCTTCTTTCCTTTATAAATTCAAATTTCAACAATGGAAAAATAAAAAAAGAGGAGGGAGAGAAAAAAAAGCCAAATCCCCAAGAAACGAAAGTCCCCAACAAACGGGACGTGCAACCGGAATAAAAATACCCTCCGCATTTCTTCCAAATTCCCACGTGGCCGTTCCCTCACCGCACAGGCGCAAAACATCCCTAACAACAAAATCCTCTATAAAAATCCTTTGCTATCGTACTAGAGGTATCGTTGCGAATATACATGCGAAATAAAAATTAAAAGGACAGAAACGAAAAGGAAAAAAAAGAAAGTAGAAGAAGAAGAAGAACAGAATGAAGAAAAAAGGAAGAAAAGAGAGAATGGTTCTTGCAAGTGTAGAACGCGAATGGCCGTGATAAATTCAACGTTGAAAGTTTCGGCAAGAGGTATAAACTTTCTCTATAAACATCCCTAACAACAAAATCCTCTATAAAAATCTTTTGCTATCGTTATTAGAGGTATCGTTGCGGATATACATGCGAAACAAAAATTAAAAGGAGAGAAACGAGACGAAGAAAAAGAAAGTAGAAGAAGAGGAAGAAGGACAGAATGGAGAAAAAAGGAAGAAAAGAGAGAACGGTTCTTGCAAGTGTAGAACGCGAAATGATAAATTCAACGTTGAAAATTTCGGCAAGAGGTATAAACTTTCTCTATAAACATCCCTAACAACAAAATCCTCTATAAAAATCTTTTGCTATCGTTATTAGAGGTATCGTTGCGGATATACATGCGAAACAAAAATTAAAAGGAGAGAAACGAGACGAAGAAAAAGAAAGTAGAAGAAGAGGAAGAAGGACAAAATGAAGAAAAAAGGAAGAAAACAGAGAATGGTTCTTGCAAGTGTAGAACGCGAATGGCCGTGATAAATTCAACGTTGAAAGTTTCGGCAAGAGGTATAAACTTTCTCGAGGTATCCCCTCGAGTTTTTGACACCGGCTAATATGCGGCTCGCTCGGTTTCGGCAAAAAATGAAATTACGCCGCGTGGTCGTGCACTTGGCCCCGTTCCGCGCAGGCCACAGGATAATTGAGCAAGTTGCGCCCAACGGAAACGTTTTTCGCCCCTCCTCCCCTCTTGTGAAGTGTCTGCGACGTTTCGAGATCCCTTGATAAATTCACTAGACCGATCCTGGTGTCTTTTCTTAGATTAATTTCGTCGGGTGTTGAAACAAATATTGATGAAAACGAGTCGAGATTTTTTTTGGAATAATTGCTTCTTTTTTACGCTCGATTGCATCACGATCTATAATTATTGGGAGAGAGAAATGTGAGAAATGTATGGAATATAGTTTAAAATTATAAATTTGCATATTGCAATTTTTCAATCTAAAATTAGAATCGACAAGCTCTAAGTGTTCAATATATATATATGATTAATTTAAGAATTGATTTATTTATTAGGTTAACATCCGATTGAAATCGAACGTCCAATAATAAAGCGAAAAAACTACGATAAATAAAAACGAATAAAAACAAGAGCATACGGTTAAGTTTCATAAAACCTATTTAAATAATGTTAATAATAAACAATATAAAGAGTATAGGAATGTTTCAATTTATGAAAGAAAAGAAAAAGTTTCGTTGAAAAATTTTTTATCAAATTTGTTTCTTTCAATTCGAAAGAATTGTCGAAAATCGCGATTCAAATGAAGAAGATTGTATCAGTTTCGACGTGAAGAGAAGAGATATTGTTGAAGAGAGGATATAGATAAAGAATAAATTCTCTTCGATCGACCCGAATTGAGAAGAAAGATTTTAAGAAAATCAATGGCATAATGAACGTCACGTCCTTTGCAAAGCAACGACGTTAATAACGGGTGTAACGTCATTATAATGCATCAACTATCCCAGCTATCTTACTGCGCATTTAACTACGCCAATTTAGACGCTCGAAATTAGATTAGACGTGGCACGTATGCGGGGGCTGTGCACGAATGCACAGTAAAGGTTGTAAGGTGCAGGCTGCATTTTCATTTACGCTTCTCGTCTTTAAGGATCGCGGGATGCATCGATATTAGGAGGATTAGAGGAATTAAATAGCTTTTATGAGGGAGAATAATCTTGGCTTTTCGAAGAGAAATCTTTAATGAACTGAACTCTCTCTCTCAACGACGAAATTGCGGCATAAATATAGATCTCAAAGATTTAATGATGTAATAAAAATTCGAAGAAGGAAATATTAATGGAAAAGGGGGGTGGAGAATATTGAATGGCTTCCTTTTATTTGTAGCAAAAAGTTGGAAAATGTACATACGTGTAATTTGTACATAAATTATAAATTTATAATTCGTTAATATGTGTCCATTTATGAAGTATACTTTTAGAGAATAATTTAATAAAAAAAAGGTAATTTGTGTTGCTTGATATGTGAAAAAAATAAAAATATTCGTGAGAAATTAATAATTGATCTTTAAAAACTTTCTCTTTGATTATTTTAATAACAATTTTTGTAATATTTTAGAAAACCAGATTTGAAAAACTGATTTTCACTGTGATTATTTTAAAAAAAGATGATGCCAAAAAAATATTAAAAATTTGTTCACGCTATTGAATGAAAAATTCAGAAAATACTTTCGAAAAATTTTTTAAATTTTCTTTCGATTCTATTTTCGAACCAAAGCACAAAAGAAAAAACTTTTATTATAAAAATATTTAAAAAAAAAATTCAATTTACCAGAAAAAATTGTAAGTTTAAAAAGAATCCATCGATGAAATATTGATTTTTAATAATAAATAACACAAGAGACTTATTTTTAATTCCAAAAAAAAAAAAATCTTTCACTTCTTCCATTATTTAAAACCAAACCGAAAGTTAATTTTCTACTATTAAAAAATTGAAATAAGAAAAAACAATGGAAATAATAATAAAAAAAAAGAAGATATAATAATAAAAATATATAATAAGACAATAAATTACACTATCCAAAGATAAAAAGATTCACTTTTGACTGAAACGCGAGAAGACTTACCACGGAAGAAAAAAAATCCCTAGGATAAATCCTTATTTATCGAGCAAGTTACCGATTGATGGTATCAGATCTCCTTATCGAAGTGGGAAAAGGTTAGAAAGAGAGAGACCCGCCACATTTAATCTCCAATTGATCCACACGGAATTAAATTAGACAAATATCACGAGACGAAAGGTAAAGGTTACATCGACGACCTGATTTCGATTCCCGGGGGGTGTTGTGCGATAATTGTGAAACTTCGCGTCGATATTCTCGATGCTTGTGCTCGTTAGATTAGAGAAACTATATTTACTTTCAGTTCCAGAACACGCTTGTAAATCGATATACGATTTGAATAATGTATTTTGATACGTTTATTATAACTCTTTTCGTTCTCCCTTTCTTTCTCTTTCTGCCTCAATATTCATCTTTACTTTTTCTTTCTTCTCTGTTTAATTTATACAATTAGCAAATGAAACGATCTTCGTGAAAACTGGTACTATGATATTCAATCTCGTATTTCTTTTTCATCATATGTTAATTAATCAGAAATGGTTGCAATTGTTCAGTTCTGTTAGAATTGACGAAACAATGAACGTAGTTTAATTCTAAATGAGGATATTTGTGTAAGGGAATGTTTTTGTTTAAAAATATGCGACAAATGTCGTTCGTTTTTATATATATATATTTTTTTTCTTTTTAAACGAGTGAAATATTTATTTTTAATGTAACAGTCGAAGAAATTGTTGCGATAATAATAAATTAAATTTAATTAAATTGCAAACTAATGAAGAGATTGGTTATAAATATATTAAAAATCGTAAATTTATTCATTGGATTTTGAATAAAAGGATATATACATAAAATGAACGAAGTTTACAGCCAAGTTACAATCCCATTTCAACTTGACAATAATCGATCACATCTTTCCTTTTGAAAACTTCAACGCCACTTGATTTTACCATTTTACCAATTTTATTTTCGTTCCATTATCCATTATAAATATTCAAAAGCCTGTCGATATGTTTTATATTTTTTAAAATTAAATCGTTAAATCATTTTACCTCAAGTTTTTACAATTTAAAAAAAAAATTCTATTAATAATTTACACAGGCTTTTAAAACCATTCCACACGTACAACAATTTGAAATTTATTAAATTTCAACACGAAACCTCCGTCCATCATTCCATAATCTAATTTTCTAACAATCTCTTTCCTTCCAAAACACCAAAACCACGCATTACCAACCCTTGTTATTCCAGCTTCCATGAAACACACTCCAACCAAACCGATACATTCATTTCACCCCCGTTCACCCCCGTTTCCTATCCTCTTTATTGCAGATGCCTCCCGCGTTTATCTTGCGCGATATCCCCACCACCACCATCAACGGCACAACTATATTTTGCCCAAAATCGCGCGCTATAACTCACTATCTCGCGTTAAACTGGCTCCCCGGTTCAGATCAGACACTGCAGATAAAACAATCCCGTGGATTAATTATTTAGATAAGAAAAATCTGGTGGAACGATGATCCTCGAAACCCGTTCGATAAAATTTGTAAACCAGATGCGATTTTTATCCGATCCAATGACATTAATGGCAATTACTGATCTTTATGTCCAGATAATCCTTCCCCATTATCGATGTCTTAAAACATTTAACATTTTTCGAATATTATAATAAATGGATCTTTTGAAATATTTTCGGTATTTTCGTGGGTTCTGAATAGAATGGAATTTCATTTGTGGGAAAGTTATCAACAAAATTGGTAAGATTAATTTTTAGGTTAATAATATATAGAGTTTAAAATTTTGTGTATTTGTTAAAGAAAATTTTCAAATAAGAAATTTTGATTAAAAATAAAATATTTAATTTATTGATTCGACTATTATTCCAATTTTTAATAGAAGATTATTGAAATTAAGAGACATTGAGAATTTTGGAGTGTTGAAGGTAGAGGCTAATGGATTGATTGTTTAAGAGTTTTTTTAAGAAACTTGAAGTAATTTACTACTCGGGTAATCAGAAAGCTATTGTTTTAAAAAAACGTCTGTCAAAACGGCAAAATGGCGCGCTATAACTGAAACATGATGGCATTCCGCTCGGAGAATGGTCAGATGATTGCATTGGACGAGGTTCAAATGACTATTTGAAAAGTGGATATAAAAAGATTATAGAATTATCCATATTTCTGTGTATTTATTTTTATATCTTCGTTTCGAAATCATTCAAATAAGAAAATAATTATTTCTTTCTTCGAGTCTTAAATAATTATCATAAAGATTGAATTAAAAATATTCAATGTATAAAAAAAAGTATTCGTTGAATAATTAAATAAATTTTAAAGAATTTCAAGAATGAAAACGATAAATTCTCCTTTCGCCTTTTTATTTATCCCAGTATTGAAGCAGGGCAGGAATAAAAATCTTATTACAACAATCCAGTTGATAATGTGCCAGGCAAACGAGAATCTCGTAAAACAATGTTCTAGATAAGATCCAGCTTTACGGATCATTGTCATAGATTCCAATGAAGCCAGTACAGAGACTACCAATGAAATCAACGTAATACGCAGAATAAATGAATATCAATTTAATAAATATCTTGGAAGAAAGATAATTATTCTTCATCTCGATTTTTGTGACAGCCAAAATTATCTTAGAAAACAGTCGTTAAATTAAATCGGTCACGGATTATTCATTTTCGAGTAATAATTATTACTTTTCCAACTCAAAATCTTTGTATACTGTTTTGAAAATTTAAGTTTCACAGCACAATACTCGGCTACCTCCGATGGAACGTTTCCAAACTAATTTCAAATTCAATTCAAACTTTTATCTTTCTTGACATATCTTGGAACGTTTAAGGATATTCTTAAATTCGTGCTTCATTCAAAATATATATTTTTTCCTTTCTTTTTGAATTCTTATTTCTATAATTTATAATATTATCTACGAAAAGAAAAAAATTAAAGTTTGAGGTTATGTCTTACGAATTGGATATAATCTGGAATTCGGTGTATTACTAAACAAGATATTGATAATGATAAGACTAAATAGGATTATGTGAATAAATTTCCTTTCCTGATTAATGAGAGAATTGATGAAACATGTTGGACGAACATAAGATGAAGCTTACACGAAGCTTAGGGAATTATATTTGCAAAATAGATTGTTAGTGTGTACAAGATAAAGCTCATATCTGATTCAACGAGGCCAATCTCTGTGAACAATTTACCAGTTAACGAAGTAAGTTGCTGCTCTTATTACAGTATGTATGTGGTATTGGATAACTTGGCCTAATTCATAATAGCAACATATAATTGTATATATATATATATGTATCCAATAGCGATTGATTAACCAACGATTTGTTATTAACTTCTTAATTGTTTCTTCTCGAAACTAATTTATTATTAAAAGATATATAATAAATAACAAGGAGAGGAAAAGTTTCAAATTTCTCATCAATAATTAAATTCATGATTAATTTCCAATATAATTGAACTCATAC
Source organism: Apis mellifera (assembly GCF_003254395.2). Lineage (NCBI taxonomy): Eukaryota > Metazoa > Arthropoda > Insecta > Hymenoptera > Apidae > Apis > Apis mellifera. The sequence continues at coordinate 6,370,093 of NC_037646.1, forward strand.
TATTACTTCCAATTAAAAAGTTGGAGGAGTCGAGGAACAAAATTCAAAGTATTCTTTTATGAGAGAATTCTTTTTTTTTAAGAAGAAGAGAAAGAGAAGAGAAGTTATTATTTGATCACTTCCTATCTAAAAACTTCTTCATTTTCCATCAACTATCCTTTAATTGTAATTAAAGAAGAAGAAAAAGTAAGTTATAATAAAATAATATAATAAATTCTTTTTTTAAATATCTGAAGAAAAATTCTCCTCCACCCCAAAGCTCCTTTTCTCCGACGATTCTTTTTCAAGCTATTGATATTTTTCTCCGATTGGATTACGTGGCGTACAAGAGGCGTTGAAAAATGATTTAAAAAATGGCATTCACGATGATGGAAACACGGTCAAAGCTCGTCGGATAAAAATTCGAGAAAGATAAAAAAAAATTGCAACCTTCACCTCAAAGCAGGGAGATTTATACCGTACGAGCTCGGTTCGATTCCACACCTGGAGCGATTCCTAATAAGAATTCCTGATCGAATTCTATAAAAACCCGTTGAAAAGAAACGCATATTTGAAACCGATCAGCCGATGAAGCGTCTGAGAAATTTCAGATCCTACAATCCTTTCACGGATACAGCAATCTCTTGTTTCCTCCTTTGGTGTAACTTTACGTTTTCATTCCATATACACTTTCTTCAAAATCGTATTGTCTTATTTCATTTCGTAGAATTATATCATTTCGAGGATTTCAAAATTGTTATCGATTATTTATAACAGAAATCCTTTCCATATTTTTCTTTTACAAAAGATATGTCGTAGATAATTTCAGATTTGTTTCCAAAGAGAAAGTGTATCGTTTAAATATTTAATTTTAATTTCTAAATCTTCTTGTCCATCAATTACACTTAAAAGTACTTCGATCAATCAATTCATCCTTGATTTACATTTACTTTGATAAAATTCAAATAAACGAGAAATCGAGATATTCACAAAGTGAGATACTTTAACAAAAAAAGAAAAAAGTAAGGAATACCAATTTTAGTCGGATCACTTAGCTTCTACTTTGATAAAGTTCAAAAATATATCTTGTAAACTTTTATAATGTAATTCTTTCGTTCCTTGTTACAACAAGGAAATTTGGTCAACGTCATACGCGATAAACGACTAGCTGGCAGAGCTGAGAACATTCGTTTAAAACTACCCTCCAACGTTGGCTTACGTTAGGAAAATCCATACAGTGGCCGAGACGATCTGGAAGGTTACATTTCTCCTCCTTCCCCCCTTGACTTCCTACGATATCTCGTTCGCTTCTCCGTTGACTCACCACCCTCGTTCCTTTCTCGACGATCTGAATGAAAACGAGCCCCTTTCCCTCGTTACATCCTCAACTTATGCTTCAATTTTCGTTACTCCTCCTTTCTTTACTTCCTTCATCGTTTTCCTCTTTTTCTTTTTTTTCTCTTTTTCCCCTTGGTCGTTCGTTTTCGATATTGTTCGTTGCCTTCCTGAAAGGGGATGATTAATTTTTGCCTACTTTTTGGCAATGCCTCCAATTCTGGTTCTTGGAGAAGTAATGTTCTTGTTGACTTCTTGGGATGGAAAGTTCTTTTTCCTCTTCCTTGTCAGCATTGATTGATATTTGTTCTCTTAGGGTGATTGGTTATTAAGATTTTTATTGGTATTAAATTTTTACAGGTTTTTAATTCTCACTTTGATGTCTTATTAAAGTAGAATTGTATGTTTGTAGAATTATTAGAATTTGCTTCTCATTTGTATTTCCTTCAAATTTGTGCACGTGAATTTTTTGCCTATTTTTGCTTGGTAACGATCTCTTTTAAGAGAACGATCACTATTTTCATTCTATTCCATTTTATTTCTCTTCATTCGTAATGCTCTTATTTTTTTACGACTTAACCCTGTATAGCAAGTTATCTTTCCTATTATGTTATAAAGTTCAAAGTTAAATGCTTTTCAACTTTTAATTCTGTATCTTTTCTCTTTTTTTTTATACTAACGATATTGTTATTATTTTTTTTTCCTATCAATATCCTATAGATTAAAAATTGAAAATGTTTAATCTTTCTCGTTTGTTCGTCGATAATTCTATCATTTCTTTTTCTTTTATTAAATTAATTTTATTCAATCCTTTTTCTTTCAATTTCATTACTCCCCTTCTTTCTACATTAACGGTTAATAATCTCATAATAAATCATATATCTGCTCTTTGATAATTTTTTAAAAATAAAAAAAAAAGAAGTTTATTATTTTATCCTTCTCTTTAACGTTCATCGTTAATTCGATTAGATTTTTGTTGATTAATCATTTTTTTTTTGTAATAATTTCTTCCTTTTTTACAAAGGAATTAAGAAATTTCCTGTCCTTTCCTCCTCTACACTTTTCGTTTTCCCCTTGTTAATAATATATATTCTCATTCTTTTGTTAAAAAATTCCATCTACCTTTTGGTAATTCCCTTTCCACTCTTGTTAACAATTCAAAATAAAAAAGTTTTGGTATTTCAATCCTCGTACATGCTGTGGAGAGCATGGTTTCAATAAATTGTAAAATTTATAAGAAATAATATCTAATAAAATCTATTGAACAAATCTTTTTTTCATTACTTTCAATTTTCTAAAATTCTTGATGAATGAAATTTATTATTCATTCTCACATCTCGTGTCTCATTTTTATTTAGATTCGCTAATTAGAAGAGTTTCTTTTATAATTGAAGTAAACTGTTTGTAAAAGAAGTGAAATGCTTTCGAAATTTTACAAACCGAACAATAAGATTTGTTTAACACTTTAGCAGTTGTTTAACGTATCGCCAATCATGACAAACTCAGGGAGAGAACTGGCATCGTTCCAAATACACTAGAGAGATACTCAAGAACGTAGAAAAGAACACTCGAGAGCAGATATTGTCAGTTGATCAACATCAGAACTTTTTATAATAAAATGCAATAAAAATTCTTGAAATGATCAAGAATTGGTTTTTATAAAATTTTCATAAAATTCTAGCTTATTTGAATTTGTGACTTTATTTTTATTTTATGTTAATTATTTCAAAAACATCTTACAATAATTAAAATACATTTATATGAATACAAAAATTAAAATTAAAATTAAAATTAATATGATTACAAAAATTCATTTTTATTCGAAACTGTACGTGTATACGTGAACAGGAAGTAATATAAAAGTTGTTCTATTATTAAAACGCGTTAATTTCTCGAACTTTTTTTGTATTATGAACATACAAAAGTTTTTACACGTAGTTTTATACGTATTTTATACGTAATAATATTACCTCGAAACAATATTTTTTTTTTTAATTATTTTTATGCCAAAGAAACATATTGTTTCCATATTTCAATTACCAACACTTTTCAATAGCGTTGCCCGATAAAAAATACAGGGAAAAAATACAGAAAATACGGAAAATATGGAAAAATGTTTCATATTAGAATTATATTAAAGGAGAATTTGCTTTAAGAATTTTTCATACGTTGAATTTTAAAATGATTAAACATGATTCTGGAATTTATTTTTCTTATATTTTTTACAATCAATATGGAAACGAATTTTCGAGGGAAGAAAATTACAATATTTGTATTTCGTCGAATTATTTTCAAGATATATGAACTTTCAAAGTTAATGCGACGTCGCCATTTTAGTGCCATGTATATATACATACATTAACCACTTCTCTATATGGAAATCTACACGAGATTATGCTAATGCAGTTACTTTCAAATTGACGTACATGGAAAGTTAATATTTGGCAAATAAAACCCAAGCATATATATTACTATTTAAAGAAAAAACATTTATGAAAATTAAATAGCCCAGTCAAATTTTTTTTAGATGTAATAAATAAATGAAAAACTTCAAAGTACAATAATAATAATAATAATGATAATCATACACTTGACGAAAATCTAATCCTGATCTTGTCAGAGTTTCCTAAAGTTGCTGAAAGTTATAACTACGAAAGCTTATAAAATACGAGAAACTTGATCTCCTTTCACACTTCATATGTACTTTCGCGCCAAATATTTCCCTCCTTCCAATCTTCATTATTTTCCAAATTAACTTAACTCGTTTCTACGTTTTAACTCTTAAATATATATCTAAGAAACTGTCTCAACTTTTATCTCTTTCCTATCCCCTCGTTATTTTTTTTTTCCTCTTGTACAGCAATCTCCAAAAATTTCAAATAAATATTTTAAACTATATTTCAACATCAATCACAATATCATACGAAACTTTGATTCCTTGCAAAGCAATCTCTGCATCGATCAAAATATCTTTAAATCTTGACACATTGAAAACATTTGAACGTGAATTTCGAAACGCAGAGAAACGTTGTCAACCCGTTTCGTATATATTTCCCAGATATTTAACCGTTTCCACTCAAACCAGGTGCCCTATATATTCTCTTACACTTCCATTTATACATCCTCTTCACGCATTGTCCTCTACAGCAAAACCTCTCGCATTACCTCTCTCCTCCATTTTATTTTATCTCTCTTTTTTCTCCCCTCTTCTTCTCCTTCTTTTCTTTTTGTTTACCTCGTTCGTATCCACGGATTTCTCTTTCCTTTCACCCTACGCGAGTCCTACTACCCTTTCACCCCCCTCGCCGCACCCTTTCCTGAACACCACTTTTTTCCTTCCTCGTTCTCGTTATTTTCCACCGAACGTTCCTCGGATATTTTTCCCTTTATCGAATTTTTCTCCGTAAAAAGCCGTTTTCGACCGCCTTCGACGACCCTCATTTACCCCATCCATCCGTCTCCCAAAGGAACACGCTCTCCCTCGTTCTCTCTCTCTCTGTTACTTCTTCGATATTTCCACGCATTCTGTCCTTTTCCATTCCCAAGGAATATCTCTATGAGGCTGGGTTATCTTTCTCCCCGCCAACTTCACTTTTACTCTCGATCCTCCTCCTCTATTCTCGAAATAAAATTTTGTATATTTTTACACGCGTTTTAAACGTAATTCGCCTCGTTTCGATGATTGACGTAATTTAAATTAATGCTTGAAACGCGAACAATTTCGAGGGGAAAGAGAGAGAGAATTATATATTTATTCGTGTAATTACCTTAATCTGTTGTTGTTTGCGAAGCGCGGGCACAATGAACTATTTAATAACCCTATTAAATTACTCCTTTACCCTTTCCTTCAAATTATTCTCGTTTCCCAACGAGAACAATTATTCTCCTCAACCTCCCCCGTTTCGAAATATTCATCGACACTCTCGAGAGAAAAAAAATATTCTCTATACCACGATATAAATAATACCAGACAAATATCAGACCCGTTCCCGATAAGCGACGAACGAAAATCGAAAAGCCTCCACCATCGCCATCCATCTCTCCCTAAAAAAAAAAAAAAAAAAGAAGCCACACAACTCTCTCGATAAAACTTGCCTCCCCTGTGTGTCGTCGCTAATCCACCCTCTCTCTCTCTCTCTCTCTCCAGTCCCAAACTCACCCCTCCGAAAAACGAGCATCTTCGCCGAACCAACCGACACGGAGAATCTTACCTCCCCTCGCCACTGACCACCACCCCCCCCGCCCATAAACACCCTCTCGTAAAACCACCCTTTCCTTTCCTTTCCACCTACCCCCTCCCTCTCTCCCCTCCGCCCCGAAGCCTGGCGGCGCTCGATCCTGCGTGCATTCCCCTCGCTTTCTCTCTCGGTTTCTCCCCCGCCGCGGGCCGTGGCAACGCGCAGGCCGTCGCCGTCGTCAGACGAGAGCGGCAACATTTCTGGTCTGCGCGGCGCGGGGTTCCGTGGCGTTCATCAGTCGGCGTTCCAGCGCCGCGTACGTACGAAGCCGGCCAGACACAGGGAAGGCGGGCGTAAAGAGGAAGGGCGAAGAACTCTCCCCTTCTCTCTGTTGAAAGGGGTGCGTCGAAGGTGACACGCACGAGGGGGGAGGGAGGTGGTGGTGAACTTTGTGATCTTGGATCGGGGGACGAGTTGGTGTTTGGACGAGGAGGGAAGAAGAAGAGGAGGAGGAGAAGGAGGAGGAAGAGGAAGAGGAAGAAGAAGAAGAAGAAGAGAATTGTCTTGTATGGGAAGAGGAGAGACGACGTAGAGGTGTGTAGAATCTTTTGTGATGTATGAGAGTTGAATTTTGAATGTGGAGTTGAAAAGGATTCGTTGTTGTTTGTATGAGGGGTGGAAGAGAGATTGAGATGTGCAGTATGTTGACGTGACGTGTGTATGGGGAGTTGTGAAAGTTTGGATGAGTTGAATTTTTGGAAATGGATGATGGAGTTTAAGTTAAATTTTGAATGATGATGAAGTTTCGAAGGGAAAAGATTCAAAAGTTGTTTTGCACGAGGGGTGAAGAGATTGAGATGTACACTGTCAATGAATTTCGAAGGGTGGAAAGGATCGATGTCTTGGAAGAGAAAACGTTAAAGTTGAAATAAAGTTAATATGATGTGTTTATATATTATAGGATCTATGAGGTGTGCATGATGGATGGGTTAAGTCTTGGCTTAAGAATTGAATAATTGAATAATTCATTGAGAATTGGCGGTTATATTGAAGATTTTTTTAAGGAAAACTTAAGAAAGTGAATTATATTTGATATACATTTGAAAATATACTATTAAAAAGAAAGGTGTGCATTATATGAGGATTGGTTTGAAGTGATATATGGTTTGGGATAAACGATTTAATAAAGATATAACTTCATGATGTACAGTTATTGTACAGTAATGCATATTTGAAAATATATTATTAATTATAATATGGATCTAATTAATTACAACAACACTGCAACAACACATAAATACTTTTTGAAACAGTTACATCTCTTGCAAAGAAAGATGTGCATCAACGTATATGAGGATTGATTTGAGGAGTAAATATTGCATATTTGAAAATATATTATTAATTATAATATGGATCTAATTAATTACATCAACATAAATACTTTTTGAAACAGTTACATCTCTTGCAAAGGAAGATGTGCATCAACGCATATGAGGATTGATTTGAGGAGTGAATATTTGAAAGTATATTATTAATTATAATATGGATCTAATTAATTACATCAACAACATAATACATTACATCATAATCAACAACACATAAATACTTTTTGAAACAGTTACATCTCTTGCAAAGGAAGATGTGCATCAACGCATATGAGGATTGATTTGAGCAGTGAATATTGCATATTTGAAAGTATATTATTAATTATAATATGGATCTAATTAATTACATCAACAACACATAAATTTTTGAAACAGTTACATCTCTTGCAAAGGAAGATGTGCATCAACATATATAAGGATTGATTTGAGGAGTGAATAATGAATTACTTGGGTTAAAGAGTTGATTAATGCAAGGTTAATGAGCTGGAGAGGGAGGTGTGATGGTGGACAGTTAGTGTGTTTATAAGGGATTTGAAGATACACAGTTGCGGTCGGTGGTGTTTGATCCGAATACGTGGGGGTGTGTGCACGAGGAAATTGTTATGGGAGTTGGAATTTGGATTTTCAGTCTGTTCGTACCCCCTTATGGGGGTACTTTTTTTTTTAAAACTTTTGTAATTTGTCTGCATCTTGATACACCTTGGAAATTAATATAATAGAAGCTTGAATTTAATAATATGGAAGTTTTTAAAATAAATCATTTCAGGTTTACAATATAAATTTCGATATTCGTCGAGTTATTAATGCAAAGATTTAATCAGATTTGTGCAGATTTTTTTCTTAAATCTGAATACACCGTATTCGTTGAATTCATTTTTACGTGGAGATTACGTGGGATGTTTGCATGGTCGGTATTTATCTTTTAAATACTGTGAAAACTGTGTACATGCATTTAATGGATATTACAAGTATATACGAGAGATGAATATACTTGGCACTTAATTGTTCTTTCCATAGAATGCAATTTTATTTATGAAGTTATAGATTAATGAACAATATTTCAATATTTTTGCGCGACTACGAAACATATAAACACGATGAAAATTGATTTTTAAATCCCTGATGAGTAAATATATATAAAAAATATGTATATATAAATTAGTTCTCTTAATTAACAAATTTTTTATGAAAATATTTTGATAAAAATATTTGAAAACTTCTGTAGCCGCAAAATCAATAATGCAGATAATTTAACGTTTTTGTACAGTACTGTACATCCAACTGATATTTTATTCGATATTTTCACGGCAAATTTTATATATTGTGGCAATAATGGTTATTGCAAATCATGAAAAAACATTCTTCTATTAAAAAAAAAACATTTAAAAGTCTGTATCGAATCTATATAAAATTTATTTTTATTATAAAATCTATAATTAACGAATTATGAATTATTTATTTTATTCTTTACTTAGGTTTGCATTGGAAAAATAATAAACATTGGCCCAAAAAAAAAAAGAAGTAAAAGAGAAATAGCAAGTGGTGAAAAGTGGTTGATTGCTCTTTAATTTTTAAAAGAGGAAATTTTCTTGGATTCACACTTAAGAATGATTAAAGATGGTTAAAGTGAAACCATCGAAAGAGAAATAGGTTGGAAAATATTTAGAAGAAACTTTCATTCGATGTTAATGGTGAATTATGAGGAAGAGGACAGTTTTATAGCCTTACGCCTTTTTGGTTCTTTGTACCAATCTCTTATCTAATTTATTAATCTGTTGGCTATTACTAGACTGACGAGACGAGAAAATCCATACAATCTATTTTAAATTATATAATTAATCATCGTGAAAAATTTCGATCATTTTCTTCCATTCTTATATTCGCTTTAATTTTATTAATTTTTTTTTCTACGCTCGAATAATTTTACTTCTTGTTATTGTTCGATGAAAAAGATTTAGAATTTACAGGGAATTTTTAATCCTTCCTTTCCCCGTTAATTTTCTTTTATTCTTTTCATTCGCCACTTATCCAATACGTGCTTAAAGCCGAAGTAAAAACTGCGTTTTTAGCTCGATTAAGTACAAAGTACCTATGATCGTTAATTCTTCGTTCTTCTAAATCCTCGGCCCTCGTATCCGCTATCGAGGAAATTCCCTTCTATCGAACATAGCATTAACCCTTCAATTGCCACACCATTGAATAAGCTATCTCGAGGCTTGCGTTTCCAGAAATTGGCAAATATCTGCTCAGGGTCGAACGTATAAGTATTTAAAGAACGGAGGGAAAAGAATTTTCCTTTAAAGATGGATTAAAACGTACAAATATCATCGTATTTTTATATAAGAGTGATCTTTGTATAATGATATCTTTTAATATTTATATTTTTATAAATATAATAATTTTATAACAAATTTTTCGTTGGAGTTTGAATTTATTTATTCATTCATTTATTTCAAAAATCGTCGAATTATAACAATTCGAGCTCGACGTTATTTTACTTTTTCTACAATTTACAATTTGTACAATAATCCAATTGTAATTAGAAATAACTGGTGGAGAAGGAATGATTCTACAGTTCAAAGAGAGTTGAGTAATAAATAATCGAAATTTCGATCGACGGAAAAAGGAGGAATAAATAAAAAGATTTTGAAAGAGATACGAGAGAGAGAGAGATTGTATTTGAATGTATAACATTTTGAAAATAGTTACGTTTTACGCAACGATGCGTTAAAAATTTCATACGATCCTTTATACGGTCAGTCGAGCGCACGATGCGACCACTTTTGTCCGACTAGTGAGCGAGTCAAGCTACTTACCTCTCATCGAGTCTGATCAAAGAACGACCGAATCTACTTGGATCTCGTTCGAGATCCCTCTACGAGAAGGAATATGATAGCTTTTCCGGAGTTTTCGAATCGACTTCCGTGAAATTCGATCGAGCACATTACTGTCTTCGACTCGGGGAGCGGAAAAATTCGAAAAAGAAAAACGAAAAGAGGAGGAGAATGAGAAGTCGAGGGAAAATCGGAAAAAAGTCGATCATTCGGTTGGAAATTAATTAAAATTTTTTTAAATCGAGAACTTCGTCAAAACTCATGTTTTTTTATTAAAACTTGAGAATTCAATTTCTTATTCTTATTTTTATTTTATTTGTTTGATATTTGTATCTTGTATCTTGTAGGAAAATTACAATTCGAGAAGTGGAAAATACAAATAAATGGTATATCGAAGAATCTTCCATTGGAGAATATTTAAAACACGTTGATACAAACAACAAACATGAAAAGTTTAGATTGAAAACGAATTATTTTTTCCATGATCTTAGAATTTTTATAATATATACATAGATAGAAATCATAGAATTGCATGGAAAAAAAGAAATATTCGTACGAGTAGAGAATATTTAAAAAATTACATTATATGAAAATTGGAAATATAAACAATTTATTTATCGACCTTTTAAAATTCTGCTAATACAAATTCATAAGTCTTTGATGGAAATTCACCGTTCAACGTGAAAATTGAAGATAAACGAAATAAATAGATCATTTATTTTTCAATTGCGTTTTATTTTATGGATATTTTTGCATTAAAAAATTGTAAACAGCAAATAAATCAATGAGCAATTAAACAAAGCTTTGGGATATATGGTTTGTTAAAAGTGTCCTTTATCGTATTTAACGAAGTGGATTTATGTACGATCATGTTGAAAGCTGTTGTGCAAATAGCACGAGTTTGTCGAACATTAAATCCATGGATTTTACGATTGACTTTGTAAAGTAATTGATTTTTAAACAATTTAACGTAATATCTGTAATTTAAAAAGAGGGAGGAAGAGAAAGCCTTTAGGAAATTATTTCTTGGTATCTTTCAGATCTTTGTAAATAAAAATTTGTTTAATCGTTGTGAGGAAGAATTGAAATTGACTTTATTTGATTTATATAAAAGTAATTAAGCGAAGGAAAAAAATATCCTTCTTAAGTTAGGAGGCCTCGTAGTTAAAAGTCTCTTTCAAAACTGTGAAATTCAATTACACTAAGGAACTCTCAAGTATTTTAATTAAATTTTCAAGAATCTTAAATTAAAATCCATTGAATGATTGTCAAGCAGCCAAGCCTATTGAATGTCACACCTTGTCTCACGATTTACAAGAGGAACTTCTCATTTAATGGATCAAATCGAAAGTTATTTCTTTGACGAAAGATTTTAACTTTTATAATTAAAATTATAATTTATTTTCAAAATATCAACAATTATCGTGCGAAATGATGTTATTATTCGCAAAATAAAGTAACAATGGATCACGATTCAACTTTAAATTTTCGATATGATAAAAACACCAAAATTTCATGCAGATGTTTTCTTTCGAAATATATTTCCTTTTTCCAAAATAAAATAACAACGAAGTACAAATTTACAATAAATAATGAAGAACAAAAATTATAAATAATCATAGAATTATTACAAGATTTTTTATTCTCTTTGAAATAGAATTATAAATCTCAAAATTTCAACGACAAATAGAAAAAAAATTATAAACAATCATGGAATAATTACGAAGACACGAGATTATTCCCTTTGAAAAATGAAATAGCAATGAATTACAATATTTTCTCAAAATTTCAACGACAAATAGAACAAAAATTATAAACAATTATGGAACAATTACAAAGACACGAGATTACTCCCTTTGCAAAATGAAATAGCAATGAATTACAAATCTTTTCTCAAAATTCAAGCAACGTTAAATAGAACAAAAATTACAAATAATCGTAGAAATAACAAAAATTACAAAGACATAATATTCTCTATATTAACAAAATTACAACAGATTACAATTACATTTCCAACAAACTAACAATGTTTTCTTTGCAGGCACGACGATCGTAAGATATTCCTTTTGAAATAGCAACGAATTACAATCTTTTCTCAAAATTTCAACGACAAATAGAAAAAAAATTATAAACAATCATGGAATAATTACAAAGACACGAAATTACTCCCTTTGCAAAATGAACTAACAATAAATTACAATCTTTTCTCAAAATTTCAAATAATTGACAAATAATAGAACAAAAATTACAAAGACACAATATTAACAAAATTACAACAGATTACAATTACACTTCCAATAAACTAACAATGTTTTCTTTGCAGGCATGACGATCGTAAGATATTCCTTTTTAAATAGCAACGAATTACAAATCTTTTCTCAAAATTTCAAATAGAAAAAAAATTATAAACAATCATGGAATAATTACGAAGACACGAGATTATTTACTTTGCAAAATGAATTACAAATCTTCAAAATTTCAACGACAAATAATAGAACAAAAATTACGAAGACACGATATTAATAAAATTACAACAGATTACACTTTCAAAAACTTCCAACAAACTAACAATGTTTTCTTTGCAGGCACGACGATCGTAAGATATTCCTTTTGAAATAGCAACGAATTACAAATCTTTTCTCAAAATTTCAACGACAAATAATGGAATAAAAATTACGAAGACACGAGATTACTCCCTTTGAAAAATGAATTACAAATCTTTTCTCAAAATTTCAACGACAAATAATGGAACAAAAATTACGAAGACACGATATTCCCTATATTAATAAAATTACACAACAGATTACACTTTCAAAAACTTGCAACAAACTAACAATGTTCTCTCCGCAGGCACGACGATCGTAAGTCGACCGCGGAGAACACTTGAAAATGATACCGGAAACCGCGAGTATCCCTCCAGTATCCCTCCAGTATCCCAATAACGAAACGAACAATCGTCCACGTAACCCTGTAACGAGCCACGCTGCACAATGATTAATCGGGTCTAATCGCATTTCCGTGGGATTTCCATTCCGTGGAAGGGGAGTGCTCGTCGCCGATAGAAACGATACGGGTGAAATTTCGAGCTTGCATCCCTATTTATACGATCGAGGAGAGCGATAAATGGCGGGCCGTTTCGTTGTTAATTCCGCGTAACTGGATTCTTCGCCTTTGTTTATCGGGAAAATATATCGCGTTCTTCTTCTTCTTTTTTTATCTGAAGTATGGAGAGAGAGAGAGAGAGAGAGAGGTTGTGTATAACGAGATAGATACGAGCAGCAGATTTATTTTTTAATTATTCAAAATTCTTCCAGCTGTTGCATGAAAAATGTATTCGCGCGAAATATTGTAAAGGATTTCTTTTTTTCTTATTCTTCTTCTTTTCTTTTGCAAAATAGCAAAAAATATTGGTTAGATAATTTAATTTTAAACGGATGTTTCTTAATTATTAATTATTGGAAATAATATCGCGTTAACAGTGAAAAATTGTCAATTTTGCGAGAAGAATAAGTAAAAAAAAGAAAGTATTTTCATCAGAAACGTTCTTCTTCGTATTTCAGTTCGTGCATCATCCCAACTTTTTTCTTTATCTTGTTCGATAGAATGGAACATGTTGAGGAAAAATATCGGAATGTCCTAAAGTTGTCCGAAACAAAAGTATGCGAAAGAATAGATCTATTTGAAAGAGTCCGATATCTATCCTTTTCTACTATGCGTGTCTCGTGGGGAATCCCAAGTAAAATATTGAAAATTCTAAGATCAAGCAAGCACGAAGAAAAAAATATTGAATTCGCTTGAAAATATCTGTTTTCATCGTTCTAATAATATAAAACCAAGATTAAAAAATCAAAGATTTCACGAATAGAAGGAAAATTAATTCAATTTAAAGAAAAACAGTAACAATTCTTCTCATCTCGAGAAGGGAAGAATTAGAATTAGAATTTAATTAACAGAATAACATCCTGTATTGAGATAAGACGTTAGAATATTCCGGAAATGTTACGAAATTCCCAGAGATTCAGATCTGTCGTCTATATCTATTATCCTTTCCCGATGAACGGAACAATACAAGAGAGTAGAATAATCCCGAGCATAATAATTGTTCCCAAAACAATTCTAAGGACAAAAATTGCACGCGCTATTCAAACACCAGCATATTACCATAACAATCAACGCAACACTTCTCCAAGGAATGAACGTCGAAAAAAAATATTCCAAAACTAAAAAAAAAAACTACCATTGAAATATCCCCACCACGAAAGGGAGACAACATTCATTCACAGATATCCACCGGCATTTTTTCATTCCAACGAATACTCAGAATGCTCAGAAACGTTGTGCAAAATTACTGAAAATTTTCTTGGTGAAGGAGATATTATTTAGAAGGCGATGAAAGGCGGGAACGTTCACCGATTCCAGACAACCCCAGCGAAATTCCATTGATCGCGAAACACGGGTCTATATATTTCGAGGCGAGCTTAATTGCTCTCAAAATGCCCTCGTTACAGAGACCTCTGAAAATCTAGTTCAATGGTTTTTGGCTGTGTGTGATCGTTGGCGGGGGTAGGTGGAGATGGCGAATAAAACTTGGTGAAAGGGGGAGAGAAAAGCGCGGGAAAGGGCGTGGTCAGAGGGTGAGTCTTTCTTCTTTCCTTTTTTTTTTCTTTTTTCTTTTTTCTTTTTTGGAAACAGGGGGCGGATATAATCTTTGGTACTCGTGCGTGGCGGAGGTCGATTGATTCGTCTGCAGAGGATGAATCGCGAACGCATTTGACCGTGTACTCGAATGAATTGCGATACGTCAGCTAAAAGTGTATACCGGGTGTTTGACAGGGAAAAAGAAAAAAAGGATAGCGGAGGAAATATCGATCCGAGCTTCCAAGTGTTTGGAGAAACCAAACACTGTGTATTAAAAAAATATTGCGGTAATTTTCGAAAATTTGTGCTTAATAGAGAGAGTGAGAATATGGATGTTGCAGAATATGGATGAAAAATGATTGAAATTTCGAAGATTTGGAATCTGTGGGAACGTGTTAACGAATTAAGGAAAGTGTAGAAATTTTCATAAATGAAAATTTATTTGGAATCTGTGGGAACGTGTTGACGAATTAAAGAAAGTATAGAAATTTTCATAAATGGAAATTTAAGTTCGATAAGTTGTAGAAATATTAAAATATGACCAAGTAAAAAACAAAACAAAAAAAAATAGAACGAATAATAGGAAAGAAAAGTGGAATTTACGTGAAAATTTTACATGAACTAGAAAATCTTGGAAGAGAAGGAAATAATGTCAGGGGATTTTACGTGAAAATTTATATGATATATATAATTCAGAATACTTTGGACATTAGAGAAAATATTTGATCTTTTTTTTATTCGATCCCTTTTATCTCTAAGAAAATTTGAAAAATTTTCTGAAAATATTGGATAATATTATCAAGGTTAGAAAAGTTAAGTCGTGAATCGTGAAAATATCACGCGTTGATGTTTACATTCAGGGGATGTATTTACTTTTTAATTTGATGGAATCGGGATTAAAATTGATTATAAAATTGGGGGGCTTTCGAGTAAAGTAGTTTGAGGTACGCGATTTAAATATTTACTTGGCCTTTGGGAAAATTTAAAAACTTTTGGTTAGTTTTCTCGTTTCGGATCAGACGACTAATGTTGATACGTTTCACGTCTAATTTCCACGAACATGCCAATGCTTCGTGTTAAACTAAACGCATCAAGCATCGAAACTCGTCAAATATTGACTACGGCCCTTTGACCTTTCCATATGTTCCACGATCAAAAGTCGATCGATAGATCATCATTTTTTAACAAGTCTCTCGTCAAGTTTACTCAAATTGTAAACATTATTAACAATTTATATCCATTAACGCAATTATCACAATATATCTAACCACTTTCACAATATTATCTTTTTCAATGTATTTTTAAAAAAACTATTAAGTTAAACTTACGTTTACAGTTGATCAAAAACATATTGGAAATGAATTGGATAGATCATCGATCAATCCACTTCATCGTCCATTCTTCCATTAAAAATTGAAACCAAATTTTATTGGATAAAAAGTTTCCTCCCAATTTTTTTTTTTTTATGTAATATTCCCCGTTTCCATTTTCCAAAGTAAGAAGAACGGGGCAAATTTTAATCCGCGATAGTGGCGAAGAATTCGCATCACGTTGGAATATTTTCCTCCACGAGGTTCGAGGATTCACTGCAGTTAACAAATTGCCGTGTCGTTGCGCAGACCTCGTCTCGCGATCGAAAAGGTAAATACTTGATAAAATTCCCGCCACGGCGCGAATTTTCAGGGCGAAAATGCTCGAGCCGGAAACAAACCCTCGATCGAATAAACCGAACTGTGTTTCGTCAAAATGCCACGTCTACGTGCAGCATTTTCCAATTAGATAATCCAACAGCAAAAGTTCGAACTTCAATTATTGAAAAATTTTCTTTTCGACTCCTCTTTTTCAAAATTGTACCAATTTTTTATCGTAGCATTAGAGATGATGAGGTGTTGAAGTAGGAATAAAGAATTGAAATTTTGTCAGAGAATTTTTCAAATTGTCTGCGATCTATATTTCTTTAGAAATATATTCTTTTCTCTTCTTCTTCTTGATAAATTTACATTTTACTTTCAGGGAGTAATAGAACGGATTCGAGTAAAATTTTATTCGCGAGAAATTTTCGAGAGATTTATTAAGCGAAATGATGGATGATCGGAAATGTTTACAAATCGATTTAAGAAAAATTACGATATTTCATTTTTCGTTAAACGTATTGAAATAACAGAATATTAATATACGAAATATACGGAAGATTTTTACAAGGATATTATTTTAAATATTTTAAAATATTCGAGGAGAATATTTTATGCGAAAAAATTCAGCTGCGATGCGTGGAGTAAGTAGTTCAATGTTAGTTTTTTAGCGGAATAAAATAAATATTATTCGCGTATAAAATTGCAGATATGGAAAATGCATAGCACGAGTATAATATTATTTTTTGGGAAAAGAAAAAAAAAATATACGAGAATATTTCGGAATTGAATTGCGGAAAGTGTGTCCAATAACGTGCTAAATGTAATTCGATACGTTTCTTTTTTTCTTTTTTTAATTCAAAAAAATTGAACGAGATTTATTTTTGCAACGAAATGAAATTTAACAAAAAAATATCTTGTATTGCGTGATATTTCTAATGGAAAAAAAAACGAATGAAAATATTCTATATACGATAGAATACAATCATAAAAAGTTGATAAAATATAATGAATGTATTAATGTTCTCTGTTGTGGAAAAGGGAATAAATTACATAAATATAAAAGCTTTTAATTAATATTCCGTTTTGATCTAGAAATTCATTTAGACGCAGTAGAAATATCTACTGTATAATAATCTTGATATGTTTTAACGAGGTATTATTTGTATTTATTTTTATCTGTGAGAAAAAAAAGTAATAATTCTTTATTATTTGCACTTTCAGCTTGATCATTGTATGGATATGAATCGTGAAAAAAAGAATACACATCTCCTTTCTATTTTTATTTTAAAAACTTTATTTTAAAAACGTGTAAATAGAAAATAATTATTAATAATCAAATTTTCTATATTTCAATTTAAAATCATACCAAGCTACAAGATTTCGATTCCATCGAAACATTTTAAGCAAAACTTTAATTAATTTTCGATCTATTAACCCCAATATTTTAACTCGTATAATAATTCAAATAATAGATTTATGCGCGTAACGAAATTTTTACAAAAAAGTCAGAATTTATTTCGAATATTCTCACGTATTTTAATACTCCATTCTAAAAATAAGTACATCTTTTTTTTCCACGCATTTCTTATCCATTTTTCGCACGTAGAATAAACCCATCTGTCGATCATCTCGTATTCGAATATCACGAATTAATCAAATTCGCGTGTAAATTCATCCCGAAAAAAAAAAAAGATCAAAGATCTTCAAACTCCATTTGCACGTGGCTCTAAATAAAAGAAGGCTCGAAAAAAAAAGAAGAAAAAGTTTCACTTCGCGTTAAAATTCTCGTTACTCCCGCTAAAGTAAGGTAACAATTTTTACCCTCCAGAAGATTCCTCTTCCTCTGTCCCGCGTAATTATTTTACACAGGATATGGCTTCTTCGAGTTGCATTGCAAAAAAAAAAAAGAAAAAAAATACCACACCACCGTGAATATTTCATTGGAGAGGAAATTCAAACGAGATTTCCATGGGAAATGCCCTTCAAACTTAATATCGATGCTTTCAACCGAGGTTTCTTTTTTTTTTTTTTCTTTCCACCGCAATTTAACGCGAATCCCTTCTCCTCTCCTCTCAGAAAACTTGACCGAACGTTGGGATTTTTTTTTTTTAATCTCTGTCTCGGGAAGAATCGGTGGAAAAATTCTCTCGCCCCTTCTTGTTTTCACGTGTCAACGCGAATCCAACCACTTCTGGAAAGATTCTCGATCGCCTCTGTGTGCCCCCGGTATTTATACACTGCCACTTGGCAAGAAATCTTCCAATATCACGGTTAACGCTGCCTCTTCCCTCCCCTCCCCTCTCTCGGGCTCGCGTGCACCCCAATTAAAAGTTTTACCGATAACCGGGTGCACACCGGGTGACTTGGAAACAACCGATCCGGCCAAACTTTTATCCGCTCCGATGAAACGATAGTTTTGAAAAGCGTGCGAATCATTATTAAATACCCGGATTCTGCGGTGCTCTCGCCAATCGTTTCATCATCATTCGATTTTCCAACACTTTTTACAAGGGGAGCGGGAAGAGTGGATGGAAAGTTAAAGTGGAAATTAAGGGAGAATTGAGGAGGAAGCGGAGGATTAGTTTTTTTATTCTCGAAATAATTTTTTCTCTCCGAACTAAATACGAAAATTGGAAAATTACAAAGTTGAGAGATCGTGGGATGGAAATATTGAAATGCTGACGTAATTCGAAAAAAAGAGAATTTGAGAGAATTGGCAATTGGAAAGATTAGAAAGTTGCAAAGTTATGAAAATAATTATAAAAAAAATTTATAAGTAAAAGTTTGTAAAGTTTTATGAATTTGTCGTGCAAACTTTTGCAACAACGTAACGAAATCGATACGGGAGGAATATATATCACTGCAAGAGACAAACTTATTAATCAATTCTATTGTTGGATGTTGGATCGATTAAAATGATGATCTTGAAACCTTGAGCAGAAACGTTTCGTTGCAAGATTAATTGGGATTGCGCCATATTGTGGTGAACCGCAGTCATACATTCCAACGTACGGTATTCAAATGTCCCTAATTAAATAGGATCGTTATTTTTTCGATTATCTCTGCTGCACGATTGGACAATTAATATTTCAAATCACATATATCTATCTTCTGGCAAAAATTTAGTCTGTAATTAATTATTCAATTATTAATCAATTATAATTACACAACAAATATCTATATATATATTTATCGAAAAATAAATCAAATTATTATACATATTCTAGCAAAAATTTGATTATCGTTTTATATATTCAACAAAATAATTAATTAAACGTATCTAACTATCTAACGTAAGTTAAGCCGAAAGATAAATGAAATCATAATGTAAATGAAACTTGAAATTACAAATTGTTTTTACGCAAAAGTTAATCACTGTTCACTGAAAGTCCCTAGAAATTCATAGTTTCCTCACGTGCGAGGACAAGGCTGTACTCGATTTGAACGAGATGAATTGCGAAGTTAGTGTATTCGTTTAGAACTCGTAGAGAATACGGTATCACAAAAGGAAAGTTACAGCCAGCAGCAGAACTATTGTACGATATCCCCTAGGGACTTTAAACAGAAGGTTATCGCGAGGTTAAAATTTAATGTTGTAGCAAGTAACAATGTGAACGAATAAGGAGGTTAAAAGAGAAGATTTTTGTGTAATTAAAATTAATAATAGGCATGAATTTATAATAGAATTAATTATTTTCTGATATTAAGATTATGGCCAGATTGATTATAACTAAGGTTAAGTTCATAAATATTATTTAGAAACTAATATTTTAATGTTAAAGAGAAAATTAAAACGTCTTTCAAAACTCACGAAAAATGTATGAAGAATATTTGGAAAATTCATGGAATAAAGTCGAAAGATCGAACATAACCTATAAAGGAACAAATATTTGAAAAAGTCGTAGATTTTTAAGAGGTTAAACATTGATATTGATCATGAAAAAGAATTTCGAAAGCTTTGAAAGCGATATTTCAAAATGAAATAGAAATAAAAATTAATATTTTCAAAGTGCATAATTCAAAATTAGAAAGAAGTTTTAAAATTATCATAAAGAGCTTGCGTTTAAAATATTCTTTTCTCTGAAGAAACATAACCTATTTTTTCTCTCTTAATAATATTTCAATACGTAATATTAACATTTTCCAATACCAATTATTTTCTTTTACTATAATTAATAATTATGCAAATATAAGGGATTCGCTTATATAATTAATTAATTATGTTTTGTTCGACTGTCAATTGTTTCACGTTTCATTTACTGAATAAATTGAACGTATCATCCGATTAATCTACGCTTAATTAAAAACAAGACTTCACTTCGAACTAATTTTTTCACGAACGTTATAAAATAAATTTTATTCAATCTTTATCGATTAAATTAATTAAAAAACAAATTTTCTAATGATCTTCTAACGATGATTTAACGATCAATAAATTTGTCTATTTTTAGATTTTATTTAGATTAAAAACAATCAATCATACTAGAATATTCTTCAAAAATTTCTTTTGTTTTTGTATTATTTGAAAATAAATCCTAGAATTTTTTGATTGTATTGAATAAGAACATAAATCATGTATCATAAATCATGTCTTGAAGTAACTGATCCTAAGGTAACTGTATCACTGTGATTATGTATGACCCGTGATGAAACTACTTGCAATGCTGAGAGACACGTCGAAATATATCTTCGTTAAGACACAGCTTACACTATGGCTTACATTCAGACACTTTAATCATATAATCCTGACTGTGTAATAATAAGGAAAGACAAAGAAAGATGGGAAACAAAGAGAGAAGAGATTTCTACTTGAATCTGCTAGTGAATTTATCAGTAAAACCAACTGCACATGTAGTGGTACATCCATGAAGCATGTTAAAAACAAAATATAGATTCAAAACATAATAACAAAATGGTATCAGAGTTGTAGGATATATAACTCTAAAATCAATGGCTCTCTTGAGTACTATTTACTTTCTTAACACTCTATATTTCTTAGTATTGACTAGAGGGTATTCTTCTAACCTAAAAATAAATCAACATGTTTGTCTTAACAACCTTGCAACCTTAAAATAGTAATATATTTTCCAATCTTTTTCCACAGATGACCTCTTCTCATAACATTTCTATATAAATCTGCAACAATCTCTTTTTCTTGTCATAATAAAACACATCTCTAATAATAAAAATTCAGAAATGGAAATTAAGGAGAAATATCAAAGAATCTATCATAGCAAATATGAAATGGTTGATATATGTGCATGATGATGTTAGAAAATTTTTCACACACATATAACTGCAAAATAAATAACCGACTCTCTTGAGGATCAAGAAAGCTACAGCTTAGAAATCCATGGATTACAACATGTGTTTATATGTTAGATCAGTGGTGGTGAGAATCGTATTTCGTACAAATCTCTCTGGTGAACAGTATAGAAAGGCTAACACAATGTTGGAAATTGTATACAATATCTGATGATGAAAGCTTTAAGATCTTTTTTAAAATGAATATACAAAAAAAAAATATACACAATTTGATACGTCATATATTTTTCTAGAAAATATACATGGATTTTAGAAGAATAAATATAAAGGATTTATCTTTAAAATTGTGTTATATCAAAAAAAAACAAAATTGACTAAATATTAATTTCCAGTTAATCAATTCACATATCAAATATATTAATTAATTGAAAAATATGTCTCGTTTCCAATTTATTTTCTCGATCAATTTTCTCACTTGAGATTGTAAAAATATGGTGATCATGGAACAAAGTTTTATTGCTATAGATAATTTAACAGCATCTAAAAATAAAGAACGTATAATAGGACCATAAATTTCTATCAAAAAAATGTCGAACGTGTAAAAAAGAAAGTACACTTTCAAGTTTTATTTCTGTTCTAAGAGAAGAAAGCATTTCTTATTTATAAAGAAAGTACTTTAAAGTTCTGAATTTTTTCTGACAAAGAAAAAAATATCTCGAATTGAGAATTTATGGAATAATTAATAAACCAGATGGAAACGTGAAACGTTGCTATTAATTCGTGAGTTACATTTTCTATAACATAAGTTCCATGATATTTAAAAATTTTTTTTAAATACATGATGAATAATTTTCTAATCCTGATATTTTTTAAAAAACGAATCATCGAAAAAAAAATCTTCATTTTTGAAATTAAACAAGCACGAAAAATAAACACGATGCAATTTTATTTTGTGAAAGAATTCCTATTTTTATTTCTATTTTTATTTGACGATAAGAAATCAAAGTTTCTAAAACTAGAAAGAATCTTATTCCTTTCTAAAAGGAAACGTAGAAAACTATACAGCACGAATAAAATTTCGATATAAAAAGAAATCTCATTCTTCTAAAAGAAACATTACAATCACGAATATACGAAACAATTCCCATTTTTTTTTCTTGTCATCTCAACCACAGAAATTTGAAAATGATAAAAATAAATAAATAAATAATACCAGAGAATGATAGAAACATGTAGATGATACTCCATTCACCAAAAGGTTCGAAATGAAAATTGAAAGGTACAGGGAGGATGCACCATGACACGAGGAAACGAAGCAAAAGAACAAGTAGAAGCGGATCGTGTATTGTCAGACACGTCCTGCAACCCATACAACACAAGGCTATACCTCGGTCTGTCTGAGAAACAGGGGAAATGCTAGGGTAAAGGGGAAATAGATCGTCTATTGTCAGACACACGTTGCATTATAATGCAACAGAAACTATAGGTCTCTATGGAATTTTCTCCTTATATGTGTTCTCCTCACCAAGAAAGAATTAACGTTTGAAAAGAAATTTTATTGAAATTTCATAATACATATAATTCCTATCCAATGTTATTTTTAAATTTACGATTTATATTTTCATATATTCTTTCCTGAAAAATGTTTAACCGTAACAGAACAATATAGAATTGTTTTTAATCTCCAATAACAATTTTCTCTTTTGCAAAATGATCTCAATGTTGAGATTGAAATAACTTTTTTGAATGGAATATGTTGCGAGAGAGATATTTCTTAATATACTTGACATCGGGAAAAGGTAAAAGAAGTTTCATATTTTGAGAAAGGAATTTCTTTGAAATTATACGAAGAAAATCTATAAATTACATTCAGAATGCTCGAAACGTCGAAAGTTCGTTAAAGTTCGCGAAGCTCGAGCGGTTCCCAGAGTTGGGAAACTGGAAAGTTACAAGAATACCAATCATGAGAGTATGGATTCCAAGCTAATGCTTTTACTTTTCACGATTAATTTACGTCGAAATGACGAACAAACGAATATCTTCCGTTCTGAATGGATTCAAAATGGATTCGAAAAGAATCTTCAACCGTATGAGCATTTTACATCCTCTTTCAAGAAAATCAAGCTGGCAATCTCAAATTTCAGTTTGAAATTTTGCGCAACCCTGCCTCCTCCGACTTGTATTAAAATCAATCGCACGATTGATTCCAACATATAACCGCAGTGTGTATATATATATTCCTTAAAGCTCATCCATCAATCACTCTTTCTATTTTTAACCTGTCCCACTCAGATTCTCAGAAAGAAATCGACTATTGCTAGAAGTGAAATATAACCGCATCGATCTAAAAATAAACCTGAAAAGTTTTCCAGACACTGTCGCTGAAATGTCACTCGAGAATCCTGATTCAAAGATTCCACGACTTCTCGACCATAGAATTAAAATATTCCAATAATTTCGAACGAAGAGGATCGATGGGTATGGATCTTTAAATTTTCTTTTTTCTCCAGCATCTCAATGGAATCTCCTTTTCCGAGAAAAAGATTTATGCAATTGGATTTTTTTCTTTTGAATATTTCCCCTTCCAAAAACTTTTCAATTTATGGTAAACTTTTCAAAGAAATAATCAGAATAATCACCTTGATCCGAAAATAAACTTTTCTCAAATCTATTAGAGAGATACTATTAGAGAATTATGATTCTCATGCAATCCTTCCTTTTCCAAACTCATCCTCTCCAACTTTTCAACTACAAGAAATTATAAACCAACTACTATTTTCCCTAATTTCTCCTTTTCTTCCCAAAACACCCCAAATCTTTCTTTCCTTAAATTCCTTTCAATTCCTTCCAATCGAAAAAAAAAGGAGGAAGAAACAAAACAAAGCCTTTTTCCAATATCCCTAAAACTCCATTCCCAAATATTTCCCTCCCCGTTCATCCAAACGATCCAAAAAAAAAAAATAAATCAATCAATCAATCACCTTCCAAAGAAATCCCCCAAACAATCCAATCAGCCTCACAATTCCCACCATTCCACTACGTTATAATTATACCTGAAACGACAACGCCTTATTTCCCTCCCCGTTCGATTCGAACAGGCCTTCTCTCATTATCGATTTCCATTGCTCCCGAAACAGATGACGAGCGCCGCGCCAACATAGAAGCATAGAATAGGCCTATCCCCGATTTTCCACGACAATAGGACCTGGCCTGGCCTGGTCTGATCGCGAGGGGGTAACAACGTCACGCTTCTCAACCCCCTCTCTCTTCCTCTCTTCATCTTAATTTGACAAAAAGAGAGAGAGAGGGGGGGTTAAAATGGCGCGTTTTCAACATCGATCGCGCCATCTATCCGGAGGGGTCGAGGGACAGGATAACTTGTTGCGCCGATTGTTGTTGGAGAACGAGAGGAGAAAGAGGAAGCGTGTGTACGCGTCTTGTGCCCTGTCGATGGAGAGGAGTCGGTGGTGATCCCGTTGATTTCTCGAGGATAATCGGGGACGATTAAAGAAAGCGATTGGGTTGCTTAGATTGGTGAGAAACTTGGAAGAGGGAAGGATTCTTGGATCGTTGGAGGGGTGAGTAGATTGGAGGTTTTATGATTAGGATTTTTCTATTGGATTAAGAGATGGTTGCAGGGGAAATTTTGTTTTATAACGATATGGAGAAAAGGAATGGTGTGGTAATGTAGAATTATTTTGAAGTAAAATGTAAAATTTAAATTGTGAAATTGAAAATATGTTATTTGATAAATGGAATGAAAAGGAAAGTTAGAAAGAAGAATAGGGTAAGAGTATAATAGTTAAGAAAATAATAAAAGTTGCAGGAAACTTTTCTTTGATCTTAAAAATATATAAAAAGAAACTTTTTATTTTAGATTTGCAAAACGATTTAAAAATATTTAACCACATGAAAGAAATTATGAATATAAGGGATAAAAAGAGAAATATAAGAAACATCCTGTACATTGGAAAAAAAAAACCAGAAGATAGAAGATAGAAGATAGGAACCAAGTCTGAATTTCATGCTTCTCAATTTCACATTTTCATCCGCCATTGAGTAATTAATCTTCTGTTTTGGAACCTTATTATTCGATTTGGCTAAACTTTTAAACTCACAAATCATCCGTTCTCTCATAGAAATATAACAAAGAAGGAAACTTTTGCATAGACCTAATTGGAGATTTTCCAAGAAGAAGCAAGAACTCTTTCAGAATGTACACAATTATCAAAGTTACGAAAGAGTGGTATAGATTCACCTTGATCTCGATATTATGAAAAAAAAAAAAAATTCTATTAATATACAAATATATATTTAACACTTTTAAATTATAAAATTTTCCAAATTTGATTTCCAAATATTTAATATCTCGTGAAATTTAATAATTATAATTAATAACCTTCTTGAAATACCTCCTCAAATATTATCTGATACTTTAAAAAGTATAAAAAAAGTATTTAATAACATAAGATTATTGATATTTATTTTGAACATAATTTATGAATTTAGAATTTTTAATTACTTTTTATTTTCTAATCTTTATTATTACTTTATTCTCTTCTTCTTTTCCTATATTTTAATATTTCATTCAGAAATTGATCGATTCGCCCCCCCATTTGTATCTACACATTTATATCTATACAGCGTATTTATTTCAATTTGCATATTCTATTTGCATATTCGTCGCCATTTCGATTTACCATTTCAAATTTAACCATTTCCCTATATATAGTTCGGCAAACAACATCATATTACTATTCTCTTATTATTTAAATATTCGCGTATCTCCCCCATTTTGTATTAAAATCCGGATTTACGGATTAATTGATTCTATTCGATTCCTCATAATGAAATCGTTCCATAATTAACTCTTTTTCTTCCCTCGTTATTAAAATTCTTATCCATCCTTTCCTCGTACTCTCACAAATAATACTCCCCACCTTTCAATAATTCCCTCTCCCTTCTTCTACTCCAACTGAATTTCTAATCCGCAAAATTTATTTATCATCTCTCATCATCAAAATAATACATACATTCCACAATAAATTATTTGCCCGAAAATTGATATATTTTCAACGATAAACTAATTTCGTTCTTTAATTCGCAAATTAACAAATCGCGATAAAATCCCTTCTTCGCTCGCGTTCGCAAATTAAAGTGTAAAACTCCCTTTTTGATCTCGTTCCAAAGCCACCCCTTTTTCGCAAACTTGGCGAGAATTTGTTCCACGGTTAAGCACTTTTAATTCGAAGTTTAATTCGCGATGTCTAACCAATTTTCTGGACAAAAGATGTGAAGGGAGAGACGGATGTGTACGTGCATATCTACGTGTGTGTGAGCGTATACGGAATCTATTCAAACTGTTCCCTTACTTAAAGGCGAGGTGAACTATCCTTTTTATCCAAAGGCGCGTTTCCAACAGTCGCATTGAACCACGTGCACACACACACGTTGATCCCCCCCTTCCACGTTTCACGCGAATTACTTGGAAATTGTTCGCCATACGAGGGGATTGATCGAGTTGGCGAAGGGAGAGGGGGGTTGAATTGTTTGAGAATTTATCGGATATTGTTGGATTTCGAGCTGTGGAACGGGAAGAAATTAAGATTGTAAAGTAAATGGAGGTTGGAGGGAATAGATTGAATTGTTTGAGAGGAAAATATCAACAGGCAATCTCTATGAAACTTAAGTTTTGTTCCTGTGTATATATATTTTTTTTAAGTTTGTTTTGCAGAGAGAACAATTTTCTCTTTGAAAAATATTTTGTTATACAGTTTTTTTCTTAATATCGAATTTAGAGAATATTTGGAGAACAGCTTGGTATTGGCGGGAAATTTAAATAGCGTTCTTCTCGCTTTCTTCTTTTCCCTTTTTCTCTCTCTCTCTCTCTCTCGTTTTACAAATGTATCGGTGCCAAGTTGATACGGTTAAAGAATTTAAATCGCCTGATTTGCACTCCATTAAGGAAGACTTTATTTGCAATTAAGAAACAAGTGTAACAAGCTCGTCTATTTTCGAGAAGATAACGACAGAACGATAAAGCTTCTTTGGATAGAGACGTATTAAACGCTGGTAAAAGAAGATGTCAAACGATTTTTGTAACATTATTTCTCGACTAACTATTTTCTTATCTCGTATTTACTTCTACTAAGATAACGATCGTTTACATTATTACTTTTTTTTTAATGATAAAACAATTTCAACGAAGAAGAAGAAGAGATTGAAAAATGAAAATTATCATTATTAATTTCGATATTTAAATTTCGAAGAGATATCG
The DNA here is from genome assembly GCF_003254395.2 of Apis mellifera. Lineage (NCBI taxonomy): Eukaryota > Metazoa > Arthropoda > Insecta > Hymenoptera > Apidae > Apis > Apis mellifera. The sequence continues at coordinate 6,397,618 of NC_037646.1, forward strand.
TAATACCGCAGATTTTAATTAAAATGTATCCTCTTTCGTGGATTTCGAAATCCATTTTAAAATCCATCAAAATTTAAAAGAATACTAAAATTTTTATTTCGAATTCGGTTTAAATACATTTTCGAATCATTATCGTTTCCTTCACGATACATTTTATACGAAACTTTTCAACCAAAATTGTAAAATTCAAAATTTCCAAGTTCACTTCTGCGAAGACAATTAAAATTCCATTTATATTAATGATCGTATATCGATCTCCAGATTAATCTGATCATTTATTCGCCCTCGTTTCAACAAATGGATAATTCGAATCGCAAGTTTCGATTTAAACGAAATAATTCGAATCGGCATACACGCGTGAGAAATTTAATTCGTTCCGAAGTCGGGGAGCATCGTTTCGAAATGTTTATTTAGATGGATAGAGTCGTTCGATTTTTATTAGGGGGGAAAAAAGAAAATCGTTGAAAGGATTGGCGTAATTGATTCGATATGCAAAGAAATTCGAACGCGTTTTTTTCCCCCTTCTCTTCTTTTTATTCCCTTTTCGCCTCGTAACAAACGATCGCAACGCGTTGTTTCGAATTGGATCGATCGTAGCTGCCCATTACTCAACATTGGTAATCCATTAAGGAAAACTTGGACGATCGACGGTGATTGTGACGAAAAAGGAGAGGAAAAAGTGGATGATAAAAATAAGGTAAAATAACTTTGATATAATACGATAATTTCGTTAATTATATAAATGATCTTACAATTGAAGAAAACACGTAAAATTATTTCTTGGAATAATTAAGAATTAGAAATCAAAAAATGAAAAATGAAAGACGAGTATTTTTTTTTAATTAATCGATCCCAGATAAAAGATTTTTAAAAAAAAATTATGTACTATTACTATTTTTTTTAATCATTCGTCAGTTATTTCATCATTTGTATAAACACACGTATATTATTTAATCGATCGACAATTATCAACAGAGATACAACAGGAGTTGCAAAATCGATGTAACGTAGAGAATCGATATTTCAAACATCAATCCCGTTTCAATGTACACCGAGAATTGCATCATTTGTGACACAACGACCGTAGAATCATGGCCATTATGACCGGTTGTATTTGCTAACAGGGTTTGAAATTTGAATTTAATGGATATATTTAGTTTATTAAACCCGTGTAATTATATCAATTATATTATATCAATTACAGTAACAGCGAGTATATATTATTGTCGTTTTTAATTATTAATCCTCTGCTTTATTTTCCATTAATAATACGAGCTGTAATAATACGATCAGGAATTATTCGTGGTTATTGTTAACCTTATTTTTATCCATCTTTATATCTTCCATGGGATCAATATAGTAATTAATTATAAAATAATTGTCTGTTTCCTTCCATTTTTAATTCGACACAGAATATTTTTATATATATTATTATTACTTATTATTATTAAACGAGGAATAAAACTCTTCTCCCATTAAATTTTCCAATAAAAAATTTACTTTTTTATTATACCGTTTATTCAATTATTTAAAAAATTAATTCAATATCTCCTGTCTTCATTTGTTTCAAATCCTCTTACGGTTATTATACAATTAATTTAACTTGAAAAAAGAAATAAATAAATAAATAAAATGCAACCAGTTCTCCTCTTTTATAAATCTTCTATAACTACATAATTATTTAAAAATATATACGAGCAAATTAAAATTCACGAATATTTCTCTCGTCTTTACTCGTTAATTAATTCGAATAAAATATATACGTGATAATTCCTAAAGAAAATAAAAAATAAAAAAAAGAGGACAAGTGTTCTCTACTCGTTCAAAAATTCCTATATCAAGCCGTGTCTCTCTCTCTCTCCCTCTCTCGCCGAACAAACAAACGAACAAAAAAAAGAAAAAAATAGAGAAAGACAGGGAAGGAAACAAATAACACGGATGGAATTTTCGCAGTTTCAGGTCGGCGAGTGAAGCAACGCAGATATGCCTGTGGGTGGACGGGTCGCAGGGAAAGTTGGGATTTACAGCTCCCATTATAATGGTAATGTAAACAGGGATATTATACCGTTACGTATTACGCGCACGTACAACTCGCCCTGCACGCTTTTCGCCCTTATTTACGTTCGATCGAAAGGTAAATAAGTTCGATTTATTCGCATATTCAACCGGTGGAGAGACCATCGTCAAATAGTAACGCAGTGAGAAAAAATTCTTTGATCTGCGATGGATGAGAATTAACTATCCCATCTCACGATTTTTGATTTGATTTACTTTTTCGTTCGATATACGTAGTTCTTTTTTTTAGATCTGATATTCTAATTTTTAATCGTGTCTGCGTGAATTATATATATATATATATATATATTTCTTGTTAAAGTAAATGAATGATCGAATGATCTTTTGGATGGTTTGAATTATTTTTGTACGAAGTGTTCATAGAAATGATTGAATTGGATTATATATATATATATAAAAATTCTCGTAAAATATTAATTTTGCCCTCATCTTTATCACTGATTTTGAATTTCACGAATTAGTGTTAATATTAAAATCTTCTCCTGATTTATATTTTTCCTTTCGATAATTTTTCTAAAATTTGAATTTGATTGAATTAATATGATTATATTTTAATTGTTTCGATTATTTTTCTTCTTTTAGTATTTTTATTGCAAAATTATTCGATATTTATATTATAAATTTGTTTTAAATGATCGATATAATAATTGAATAAATTGGAACAAAATTTGATGGATAGATTTGGATCTATTAAATTTAAACTTCGAAGTAACGATATTTCAGGTGCACGAGTTTAATAATAAAATTTCAATTAAAAAAGAAAAGGAGAGGAAAAAGAGCTGCACAATTTATTATGTATGAAAATTAAAAAAGAAAAGGGAATAAATTTTAATAACTTTCTAGAATATAGTTAAATAAATATCCATCTCTTGTTAAGTTCTTTCCACGAATATGCGTATAATATCGAAATCAATAAAATATTATTAAATAAAATGATTAAAATTAAGATAAGAAAAAGTTTGTTGGGCGATGTGCATAATTAAAGCAATTCTTTATATCGTATTCGCCTTCTTTTAATACCTTTCACGTGCAGCTTGTAAAGCAGAAGTAATTTAATTATTAATTAAAATCTTATCGTGCAACGAGATATTTAAAATCTTTAGAAGCATGAAAACGAAATACCTTTGTGATAAAAAGAGATACCTTATCCATAGTAATGGACATAGTAGACGAACAAGTTTTTGTTTATCATGTTAATTCTTTTCTTTCTTTCTTTCTTTTTTTACGTCATTTCTCTCGTTTGGAAAATTTCAAAAATTTTAATCAATTATTTCAGAAATTTGTGAAATTTCAACGATAAATAATAGAAGTAAATATAATAATTGTACATTAGCTTCGTTCTGTAATGTAGATAAATGTTATATAATTATACCTTTGAGTCGAACATTCAACTAAAGAGCACAATTTCTGTGACGTCATTTTAAAGTGTTTATACTTGACCCACATATACCTCTTAAACCCACAAGAGGATGATTTCGAGATCATTGTTGCATCTCTATTTTCTTGATCTCTGCCAAAATCGTTCATCTTTCCCTTTTCCATTTTTAAAATAACAAATGGATGATAAAAAAAAAGCAATGAAAAAATATTGCTAATTCAATCTTAATTAAAAGCAAAATTTGGATATATCATAATTATTATTAACCATTTTTTGATTAAAAAATAAAATAAAAAAAAAATTCAATCATCTTTAGATAATATCTTGCAATAATTGTCATCACAAAAATTATTTGAACAAAATTAATAATAGATCTAAAACAATATAACTTTTATATATGAAAACGAGAGAATTTCAGAACATATCGCTCACATCAATAAAAAGTAGAACTTCGACACGAATATTCGCAATATCAAGTGAAACTTCAACAAGTATTATATAATCCTTAATATTGATCTCGAATCGAATAACAGTAACAAGTAACCGATAGAAAGCTTTCTCCTACGTTACTTCACCGTGTCCAAAACTTCATAATACGAAGTTTGAACACGCAAGTTATGTACAAGTTTGGACAACTTTGATCTAAACATTATCGACCAGTTTCCGGATATTCCATTCAACCTAACGTTCGATCTCTTTCAATCCTATCAATTCACGGGAACAATTCAAATAAAGGTTGTTGATCGATTGGCATTGTTCATTTCGAACACGATAATTCTGTATGGATGTTTAATGTTAATGTATCGGTCAGATACGATGATTGTGAACTGTTTAATTGTTGGACGAAATAACTTAGTATAAAATAAATTTGAAAAAAATATATTTATTAATAGATTTGAATTAATATCAATTATTATCACTGATGAAATATTTATTAGATACTTTTTTTTAATTGAATAATTCTTCTGTCATGTTCGAATGAAGCATAAATATAAATCAACTTTTATTTTCTGTAAAATTTTTATTTTGTGTAAAATTTGCTTATGAAAAAAAGTAAGTTATAAATAAGATTGTTTGATAGATTATTATTTAGTATGAATAATTTATTTCTAAATTATAAAGTTCATAAATTTAATTTATAGTAATATATTATGAAATTAGATACATTATATTAGATTAAAAAATTTGGAATTACTAACACGTTCTATAAAATTCAAATATCTAAAAAACTTTTTAAAAGTCTGTTGTTATTGAAATGTTTAAATTTAAAATTTAAATTAGTCTCATTGAAAAATAAATCATTCTCATAAATCACATTTGAAATACAAATTGTTCCAAAATTTGTCTATTCTAAAACTTTCAAGAGAAAATAAATATATTCTTCCTTGTTTTATGCAAAATATAACTCGAATAAAAAGATAAATTCATCGTATATTTAAATTTAAAATCAAACTAAATTACCCATAAATTTTTCTACAAGTTGTTCCAAAATTTTTCTATTCTCAAACTTTCAGGAGAAAATAAATATATTCTTCCTTATTCTATGCAAAATATATACTCGAATAAAAAGATAAATTCATCGTATATTTAAATTTAAAATCAAACTAAATTATCCATAAATTTTTCTACAAGTTGTTTCAAAATTTTTCTATTCTTAAACTTTCAGGAAAAAATAAATATATTCTTGTTCTATGCAAAATATAACTCGAATAAAAAGATAAATTCATCGTATATTTAAATTTAAAATCAAACTAAATTACCCATAAATTTTTCTACCAATCTGTCACGATGTTACGCGTAGATAGGTCGACCTATCCATCACATCTCCCTTTTCTCACAAGGGAAAATAAATTCTCCTTTCCTCGTATAAAAAATAGATCGCGCACAATCCTGTATAAATCATACACGCATTTCCGTATATTTAAATTTCAAATCGAACTAAAATATCCACAAACTTTTCTGTCGCGACGTATATGATCGATACCTTCCAAGACTCGCAAGAGAAATAGATTCTTTCCACATAACCTAAAAAATAGATCGCATACAATCCTATGTAAATCTACATTTCTACATACCTAAATTCCATGTACCATGTACCAAACACACAAGAGAAAATAGATTCTTTTCATGTAACCTAAAAAATAGATCGCGAAAAATCCTATACAAATTCATATTCTAAATTTAAAACATCTAAATTATCTACCAAGCTCAAAAGAGAAAATAGATTCTCTCCGCATAACCTAAAAAATAGATCGCGCAAAATCCTATACAAATTCATATATCATTTTCGTATATCTAAATTATCTATTCGAACTTGCAAGAGAAAATAGATTATAAATCTACATTTTCATATATTTAAATTATTTATCGAACAACTCACAAGATTTTCATAACCTAAAAAATAGATCGTGCAAAATCCTATACAAATTCATATTTCGTATATCGAAATTATCTATTCAAACTCGCAAAAGAAAATAGATTCTTTCCACATAACCTAAAAATAAATCGTGCACAATCCTATATAAAGTTACATTTCCACATATTTAAATTATTTACCGAACAATTTATAAGAGAAATTTTTCATAACCTAAAAAATAGATCGCGCAAAATCCTATACAAATTCATACTTTCGTATACCTAAATTATCTATTCAAACTTGCAAGAGAAAATAGATTCTCTCCACATAACCTAAAAATAAATCCTATATAAATCTACATTTCCACATATTTAAATTATTTACCAAACAATTCACAAGAGAAAATTTTCATAACCTAAAAAATAGATCGTGCCAAATCCTATACAAATTCATACTTTCATATACCTAAATTATCTATTCAAACTTGCAAGAAAAAATACATTCTCTCCACATAACCTAAAAATAAATCCTATATAAATCTACATTTCCACATTTAAATTATTTGCCGAACAATTCACAAGAGAAAATTTTCATAACCTAAAAAATAGATCGTGCCAAATCCTATATAAATCCATATTTTCGTGTAATCTAAATTTAAAATACCTAAATTACTCATCAAACACATAAGAGAAGATAAATTCTTTTCACGTAACTTAAAAGAATACCTTGTTACGTGCACAAACGAATCCACATTTTGCTAAATTTAAGATACAAGAATTTCTCTATCTGTTATGCGTAGATATATAGTATAGATTGTATAGTATATACACTATAGTATAGTATATAGTATAGTATAAGTAGTATAGATTGAAATATCACCCCCCCTCCCCGCTGACAAAATTCCAATGCAAGGTGTCGGGTACAAGATAAATCCAGCATGCTTTCAGGGAAAGGCTACAGTGGTATTAACGAAGAGATCATGTGGATCAGCATCGGAATGGGTATCACGATCGCTGTACTGATCACCATCGCGCTGTGCTACATCGCCCGCGAGAAATGCCGGAAGCGGCACGAGGGCTACTACGCCTCCTGACGAACACTTCCGCCACCCTCGTGGGCGTCGTGGTCCTTCTCACCGTCAACGCCCGGCGTCTTTTTCAGCCCGACCACGTCGAGAGGCAAGCCGAGGGCGTACTACATCACCGTATAACGCCGAAACCCGGTGACTAATGGCTCCCCTTTACCTCGATCGAGCTGACGTTCAACCAACGAACGAAGGAATCGACCTTTGTCCCATTTTTCCACTTCTCCCTCCCTCCCTCCCTCTCCTATCTTCTTTCTCCGTGATTTTTCTCCCTTCCTCTTTTTTTTGCTACGTACGTACGCGGTGGCTCGCTAAAGTATTTGAACAATGTCTCCAGGGAAATTTGTTTAATTTTGAAAATTTTCGAAGAAAAATTCGCGTGTAATATATAGAGGGGAAATTTATTTTTCTTTTTTTTTTTTGGAAAATCTGTTGAGGAACGATCAAATCAATCTTCAATGTGAATTGATTTGATTTGGAAGTTTTTCTTACGATAAGAGAGCAAGTTTAAAATTTTGCTCCATTGTTATATTTTTAAAAAAAGAGAACTAGAATTTCGAAGATCGACTTTGTGTACTTAAAGAAAAAGAAAAATTGCCCTGTCTACGTGTAATCCATCGTACAAGTAAAATTCTATTGAGAAAAATAAATAATTGATGTTTAATTATTGGAAAGTAAGAAAATGTTGAGGAACACTTTAGCGAATCACTATGTAAGATTCGTTCGTACGTTTTCAACGAGCATCAGGTACTATCCACCGATTTTTCGAATTATCGTCGAATCCAGGAGTCGACGATGATTTATGGACCGTGAAGAGTAATCGACCGAACGAGTTGAATCGCAGGAACCCTTCGATAATTCCACTTGATCGATCGGATAATTAACTGAATTTTCCTGGTATTACAGACAAGCTCTTAAGGAATTTCACGTTAAAAATTTTTTTTTTTAGAATAATTCGAGATGACTTTGTTACGAGGAGAAAAGAATTTTTTAATGGATTAAATCGAAATATCCGATATTGGGACGATATTAATTTTGTACGTGTTAGTTCATTATTTTTTATTAAGAATGGAGTTAAGGAGATTGTTGTATATGAAAAAAAATGAATACGACTTTTATTGGATTATTAATTGGATTTGTACGTACCATTTAATTGGTATCATTCAATCTTGAACGAGGAAAATTGTTGTGTATTGGTAATAGAGGGTTATTAATTTCGAGGTATTTAATTTTAATTTTCTCACCATAGACTCGTTGATATTAAGAGTGATTGAAAGTAAATTATTCGAACACGAACATTTATCGATTTTCGAAAATCGTTCGAATAATAATAATAATAATCGTAATTAACTTATCCAAAGATTATTCTAACTTCAACTCTCTCACTACTTCTTCGCCAAGAATCTAGATTAGAAACTAATCTAACAATAGGTTAAAAAAAACAACAATTTCAATTAAAATTTTTATACAATTTTAGAAAATCAAATTTTCTAAGAGATTTCTTCCAACAAAAAAAAAAAATCATTTCTCATTTTTGTTCATTTCATTTCGACTTCTAATTGTATGTTATTGTTATATATTTTCCAAGCAATAAAAGCTTCCATTCTATTTCGAATACAATAGAGTCAATCGGATAAAGAGAAACTTGGATTAATCAAGCTACCGTTTTAATAAGAAAATGCGTTAAATCGCGCTGAAAATGGCGATTCATTCGAACGCGCGATTTGCATTAAAATTGTTCAACCAATGAAAGGACGTTTCGCTCGATTAAACTTTCATTTACTATTTGCTACTATCTATCTATCTATCTGTGAAAGAAATTAGAACAAAAAAATATCTTGAAATAATTACACAATTTGTCAAGTAATAATATTATTTTAATTACTTAAGCAAATTATAGGTTAGGAATTCTTTTCTTTTTACAATAATATCTGTCACGAAACATGATAATTAGATTAATTAATTTTCAAAATTTCTTTTCGAAATTGATTATAACTAATAATATAAGAACTAAATTTTTCTAAATTTTCTTTTTTTTTCACATCGACAGATTAATTTCATCGTGAAAAATTTTAACCGATGTTGCTTTTCGAGCAAATGTAAATTATTCATTGTCGTCTTTACGAACGATTTAATCCAATCGAAAATCGAAATTCGTTTCAAAATTTCCCCGTGTTAATCCGCGAAAATGTTCTCACACAAATGAAGACTAAACAATCAGGTTATTTTCTCATCTCATCCGCTTCCGTGCTTTCGCGAAACAATTCAATTTTCCGTATGACGTCCCCTCCAATGCCATTCTCAGACGACTGGCAACCATCGTCGACAATCGTGCAAGAAATTTCCATTCAAGGTTAGAATAAAGTCTATCCATAAATTCCCAAGTTTCGTTTGGACCGCACGCGTCAATTTTTAAACAAACCACGTTTGGCAAGCAACGCGACTGTCGAATTTATGACCGAGAATTCCCTGCCAACCAACGATTGTCGCTGCAGCGATAATATCTGGATCCTTTATTCAAATCTCTTCGTTTCAGCTTCGGTGAATATTAAAATTCGTCACAATATATCGCGAACGATTCATCGTTAACCTATTCGAGGCAATATGCGCGTCGAATGAAGAAATAGGTTATGTTGTTAAAGCAAAAAAAAAGAAAAGAATATTTATATTTCGTGAAAAAACTGTTTGACTTTAATAATAATTGAACGAAATTCGTTTGAAAATGGCCTGTTATAACCTATTTCCATGGTATCGAGAGGTATTCCATCTATATTTGATCGTCATGAACTATATTTGGCCTAATAGACGAGATATAACTTGGAAACGTAAGAAAATAAATTCCACTAGAAACAAGGAAAATAGGAAGAAATGTTGAAAGAAAGAGAAAATATTAGAATAAAAGATATTTGAATTGTTACAAATATTCAACAAATATTCTCGATCAATAAATTAATTAACGAGACAAGAGAAAATAAAAATAGAAAATTTTACATGATAAATGGCTCGTAACCATGTCAAATTACATTTCCTACCATCTTGAATTCAAGTTCTAGTTGTAACCAGCAAAGTTTGCACCGCGTTTCCTTCCTTTGAAGATGTATTATGCATAACGTGTATCATCTGTATGCAAAATATGAGCCAAATCGGTGAATGCATCTTAGATTTTCTTTCGTGAGTTTTTTTTTTTTTTTTTTCATAAAAATCCCGAGAATATAGGGATCTGCTATTTTCCCCTATTGAATTAGAAATCTTTATCTATCTGCTTTCTGTCTATTCTTCTCTTTCGTGACAACGATGATCGATCCATTACTGAACAAATTTTTTTATCAATTAGATTTATCAATTAAAAATGAAAAGTAAAATATTTTATTTATCAAGTAATCTTTATTTCTTAAAAGAATATTTTACTTATCAGATAATCTTTATTTCTTAAAAGAATATTTCAACTTTTTTTATAATATTGTTAGGTTAAGTTTGAGTTAGATTTAATTTCAAACTATATTAAAATATCTACTGCCAAAGACACTATGAATTTATCAATTTAGCAATCCATTTAATTATTCTTATTACAAATATCTGTTAACAATTATCAGACAATAAATTCAATGACACTAAATTGTGACATTAAGACCTAACAATTGTTTCATATATAAAATTCGACAAAGTAACAGTGCAAATTTACAATGTTAGATTAATCCTGTGAGTATCTTCCGGTGTAAGAGGATTAAAATGGCGATCGATCGTCGGTGTTACGAGATTTAAAGATTATATTTGATATCTGCTTTTTGCACCGGTGTGTCTAAATGTTTATGGATAATTGAAAGGAAGAATAGTGGAATATATAGTTCTAATGAAACGAAAAACGAGAATTTTGGGAACACGTAGAAACGAGATATAATTTCAATTTTAAGATAACATCCTCATTGCTAACAATAGCTTCGGGCTAACGTGAAATTTGTCTCGGGGATTATTTATTAAAAAATTATTAATTAATTTATTAATTAAAAAACTTGAATAATTATCAATGAAGATAATTGCACGCACAAAAATCACTTTCCTCCAATCACTGTTTCTCTGATTGAGGATTGGACGTGATGTAGAATATGTATTAGAAATTGAGAAAAATTTTTTCGATAATTAAAATTTTCTTTTAATTTATATATATAATTAATGTTTCACATTATGTTTCAGAGTAGAAAAATTATGATACAATTTCCTTTATGTCCAATCTTCAATTATAAAACGCAATTTTCGATTTAATAATTGAAATAAAATAAAATATTGCACGTGAAATTATGTTCGTATGATTCAGGATTCAGCCTCATTACTCTCAACCTATGAGAATTTATTAAGATATTAAATATCAATAATCGTAATTGGGGATATTCTGATTGCACAAGAGAATCGAGGAGACGGATGAAATTTGATTGTATCGAGACGGATATATTTGATAATTAACGAGATACGATGAAGAGAGGAAATTTTGCAAACAAAGTATATGTGCCTGTACGATTTTACGAACGATTATTTGATTTTTCAAAGCAATTTTTCAACAACTTCTATTAAAAGTAAAGAATAAAATTTCAAAATTTAAAAAATATATATATATAAATGTTGATGTAATTTTAATTCTATAGAATAAAAAAGTTGATGAAAAATATCGAATTTATCAAGTTCTGAAGCGGTTTAAGTTCACGTTAGATAAAAGAAGATGAGGATAGAATATATTTATCTTTGTCACGCTTCATCTAACGCAACTTCGATCGTTTGTGTCTCAATAAATAAGCTTCGATTGATATTTTTGCCTATCAATTTTTATTTTGGCTCTTGAAATCGACTGTTCAAAAATATATTAAATAACATTGATAATATTCGGATAATTACCAGAGAAAACGATATTATTGTGTTATAAGGAATAAAAATTAAGATGAAAAAAAATAATAAAATCCAAATTAAAGAAATTCCAAGTTGAATCAGTGAAAAAGATCAGTTAAAGTAAGTTTCTTTTAATATCCAAATAAAAGATCGCAGAACATTAAATCAGAATGGCAGCCATGATCTTATATAACAAATAAACTTGTAAATAAATACGCGGAGAAACGCATATAAACGCGTAAAAAGACATAGTGCGCCGGTGTATCGCATTACTAACGAGATATTAGATGACACACGCGTGTATCTGTACGTAATAGGCAGGTTGAGAGGTCTACTAAATCGTCCTGTTTTACTACGAATATCTGCAAAAGCGTTCATCAATTTCACCAAGAACAGAGAGCCATCCTCGTTTAATTCGATCTCATTATTATCAAGCACCCGGCATCAGATTCCGGCCGGAAATAACGGTTCTTGCGATAGAAAATGGCGGAGTTCTAGCAATTTAAGTAAGTTATTTAAATTATCCAAGGTTTTAATTACACGGTTGATACAAAAAAGAATCCTTGTAAATTTTTGTTTCTAAAATTTAATGAAAGTGAAATGATTATTTCGTGATTATACTGATACTTTTTAATGTATAATCGAGAAAAATTTTTGTTGAAAAAGAAAAAAAAAAGAGAGAAATCTAATTTCAGCATTCAAAAATACGAGTCGGTTTTATTTGTCAATTTTTTCTTTTAAATTTCTTGAATTTCTATTGCGCGTTATTTTAAATTTTTCTTCCTGTTGTTTAAATTTATAACTGATTTATTTTAATAATGATGTTTCTCTTTTGACGATTATTTATACAATGAATAGTAATGGTGCTACGTTGAGAGAAATTAATGAAAACTTGTTTAAGAAATATTTCTTTAGTGATATTTCAATTAATGTGTTCTGAAATAGTGTCTGATCTAAACTATCGTCAAGTCACGAAACATTGATCTACAACAAATTGAGATTTCTTGTCTCTGGAAATTATTTTTTATTTTGTATTATTGGCGAATAATTTCTAAAGTGTTGTAATCGAAATATATGAAGTTTCTCTGTATGTAAATTCTTAATGAAAATGAAAATCTTAACATTTAAGAAAAAAAACTTGCCAATCTATTGATCTCATATAATTTTGAAATATTGTTTCCTTTACCAATATTCAATCTATAATCCTTAACATATATAAAATATGTGGACAATTCATGTTGTATAGTCCACATATGAATGAAAGTATATACTATAAAATAATTACTTTTTAAAAAATATAATAATATACTTGATGCTCTTAAAATGACAGTGTAACATAGATTGTCTACAAATACATACAACAAATAATATTTGTAGACAATAAAATAAAATTACAAATACATTTTTAAACCAGAGAACTACTAGAAATAATAAAATATAAAATTTTACCAAAAAAAAGTAATAAAATATTAATAAAAGCTTAAAAATTAATTTGAGATTTTGTCAAAACTTTAAACTTTTCAAACTTTTCAATATCTTATATGTATTTGTTAATAATAATAAAATATATTTAAAAAAAATTTAAATTTATTTAAAATTAATTTGAAACTTTTTTGAATAACTTCATTAAATTCCTTCAAGTCATCTCATACATATGTATTTCTATCTAATAAAATATTTTAAAAAAATCTAATTTGAAATTTTAGAAAAGAATTTTAAATTTTAAATCAGAAATTCATTTTTTTAAATTTTTTCAAAACGATGCACACTTTAGAAATAATTCGCTTATAGGTAATTTCTGTAAAATGCGAGAAAAAAAAAAAGAGGCTTTTTAATTCTCAATCGTCAACCATAAATGTACAAAGGATCTCAATGTAACAATTAATATGTACAACATAAGTGATTTTGACCAAAAAAATTTTAGAATATATTTCAGAGAATTAAGATTATTACACCAAAGTCTCGATTTGATTATGTACAGTCCATAGAGAACGATTGTAGAATACATAATTATTGTTAGAAAATTATACATTATTGAAACCTGGAAGAAAATCTATTGGTAGATAATAGTAGAAGCGGCATAAAAAAGTACAAGCCTCTTAATTGTTCGAATAATTTCATATCTTCCATTTAAGAAACATGATCATTATAGTTATCATTATCATGAACAACATACATAGTTTTTTAAATTTTAACACATTCTCTATTAGATCATATTAAATTCTAAAAAAAATATATTTCTAATTTTTGCGAGTAAAAAATCTATTTTTTTGCCTCAAATAATATTTTTGATTATTATTAATTATTAAATATTTTTAACATCTATAATGATGCTGCAAATATTCAAAAAGAAAAAAATCATTGTCGCTCATATATAAATATCGCAAAATAATAATTCATGGCAACTTAAAATGGAGAATGTGTTAAAAATAAAAATATTATTTTTTTTGTTATTGTGAATATTATTAAAATAGTAATGATCGTTATTGCGTTTAAATAATTGACCATTAATATCTTAATATAAAAGAGATAAGAAAAGTGGAACAAAAAATTAAAGCTCAACATACTTTAAATTAAAGCTCATACTTTCTTAAATAAGAAATAACTTTTGATAAAAATAAATAATTATCCTATATCTCTTTTTGTAATATTAGAATGTAATAATTTATAATATTACTCGAATAATCTTCTCTAATAAATGTAAATATTTTTTGCGTTCGTAATATTATGAAAATAAGAAATAAGAATTTTAACAAGAATAGATAAAAAAAAAAAAGTGTCAATAAGAGGCTTGTACACAATATGGCGGAGTTCTGATGTTCCTCACATGTGCACTCATGCGCAATAACATTTAGACGTTTTTTTATGAAGAATCGTCATAAGATCCCGTCATAAACACGACAGATTTTAGAAATTTTATGAATGTTACACGACTTATTCGTGATAAGAATCTTATAGTGGGCAACTCGTATTTGTATTGTGAAAGTAGTTGCTGTTTTATGTAAGAAGAAATAATAAAAAAAAGATTTATCGATATAAAAGCGCGATTCGATATAAAATGTCTATTGCAATGACCAACTTAATAGATTGCTCTATGTATTACGATATATTATTTCTTTTGGATTTATAACAAATAAACGATTAAAAAAATGTCTTGAAACGAATGTCTTATTAAATTAATAAATAAATAAAAATTTTGATAAAGTACAGAAAATGATATTTAAACCTAAAAAATTTAAAAAAACGAAATTGACTCACCAAATAGAATCTCTTCATTTATTTTCTTTCCATCGTCTTTTTTGCATTAATTAAATAATACACAAAATTCGTAAAGACACATAAATACATTATTTTATTTAAATCAACGCACTTTTATATCAAAAAACACTTTTCACAATATTTCACTTCACATCTTTCAAATTAGATGCAGGATTTATGCAATCGATGATGAAAGGAAACTGACGAACATATAATTACAAACATGCCATCTAGTGACGAATTTAAGAAATAGTTTTATTTGTTCAAACAGAAAAAAAATTTAAAATTCTATATATTTTTTTAAAATATATTTTGATGTACTAAAATTTAGAATTAGGATAATAATTACCTATTTGGAGTAATAAAAATATTTTAAAAATAAAAATAAAAATTAATGATCAATTTAAACTATCTTTCTAAAATTATTCACCAGATGGTACTGATCTTCAATTCTTATTTTTTATCCTAATTTTAAAGAAACGTTTTTGACCATGATTTTAATACTTAAGAAATGACATTAGGAATCAAATATCTTACTTCAAATTTATTTTCTTCGTTTATACTTACACTCTGCAAAATTTTTACAATAAGAATATCTTCATATTTAATTTTTTTGTGGTGATTAAAAATTTTTATAGAATCTATTTGATCCCATTTTTATATTTTTTTTGTAAGTATATATACAATTTATATACTTTTATTTTTGCATATGTCATATTTATATATATACGTATATATATATATATATATATATATATATATATATATATATAATACATAAATTACTTTTCTGATTAAAATTTTCTAACTTTACATGTACATATAATCCACGAGAATATTTATAAAAAATGTTTCAAAAAAATTATTTTTAAAATTTATTGACTTTATTAATTTTGTGATTAAAATAGAAGAAATAATTACAATTTTTTAATACGAACGTAATTATATAATTTGCTAAGATTAATCCTTTTATAAATTGCACATCAGATATTATAAATATTCTTATACAATATAAAGTAAAAAAAAATAAGAAAAAATAATAAAATTAATAGATCTAAATAAAACAATATACAAAGAGTGAAAATTGTCATAATTTTTATTTCTTCATCATTTGTACGAAGTTGGATTATTGTCAATGCTATGAAATATAAAAAATGAAAATTGTGAAATATATAACCATATATAACCATATCGCTCGCAAATACAATTGATCGCAGATTAGAAAAAAAAAAAATCGCAATAATATTATTAAATGTACTATACATCTATACATTTATTTTTGCATTTTATAATTTCAATTATTAATAATTTATAATTTATAATTAATAATGATAATCATAATAATAGATATTGATGATATGATCATATCCAAACAACAATTATTAATCTTCTATCTAATATTATACAGTTTTTAATAATTTATAAAGATCAATATGGTACTCGCAACAATTCATAATGCATATTTTAACTGTAACACAGGAACTTTTAATGTGACTGAAAAAGAAGAATGAGATACTTAATATATATATGCTTTAACTTATCAATTTTTTTTTCACTTTTTATACAATCGCGATTTTAACAAGCACAAAAATTGAAAAATATTAAATTATATATTTATTTGCGCATTAAATATCTATATATATATATTAAAATATATAATCAATACTGTATAATATAAAATCCTTCATCAATGCGCTTTCATAAATTTAATGAAAAAGGCGAATTTATATAAAACAAAAGAGTTAAAAAAAAATTTATATTAAACAAAATAATTTATTCAGTTGAGATATATGCATATCAATTATATTCAATAAAAAATCAATTATTAAAGATAAATTTATTAAATTTATTGCAAATGAATTCCATAATGCAATATTCAATGTAATAGGAAGACAACTAATTTAAATCCCAAATGGAATTCGTGCAAACATGACTTGGAATTGAATGTTTGAATAATGATCCAATTATTATAGTTAAAATATCAAAAAAATATCAAATTGACTTTTCATAGCAAACGGGAAGACTTCAAAAAACTAGAACAATTTCCCTCTTTGTAAATGCCTTTCTTTTTCTTTTTTTTTTCTTTTTTTTTTTTTTTTTTTATAAGCTCACATACAATAATTTTCTCATTCATGTATGCATACAAACACACAACAATGGATACACATATACACATCGGCACATGCACACGTGTAGTATCCTGATGGAAAAAAATTTTTTGACGCAATAATAATTTAAAACAGTAGATAAGAACATTATTGACAAATATTGTACAATTATTGGACGAAGAACGTTCTAACTAAATAGAAGTTCAATTTATATAAGAATACTCAAGTAAATCTAAAATGTCTCGCTCTTTAATATTAAGAATAAGTAAAAGCGGACGATTCGTTACTTGATTTTTCTATATGTACACATATATACCTTAATATGTAAACAAAGCAACCATTAATGTTATAATTTTATAATATCAACTTGATAATTTAAACCTCAATAATAATTTAAACTCGTCGATTTCAAGTAATACTCGAGATAAGTACACCGTACGAGTTATAAATTTATAAAATTAATATGCCTACTACCTAACAATTGATTCTCACAAAATTTGTCAAATGTTACAAGGAATGAGTATATTATTAAGATGAAACTAAAAAAAAAATCTTGATTTCTTTCATTATTTGTTTGTTATCATTCATATCTTGCATTACGTACACGACAATTATGTTACAAGACATACTTTATATACTGACATTGCTGAAGATCAAAATCATTTCTTGTTTGAAACGAAAAATTAAACTGACTAATAAAATATTTTCGAGCAGAAAGAATTCCTTATAGATTAATTTTTTATATACGTTTAACGATATAAGTAGATCTTTAGAAATCGATATCTTTTTCGATAAATAGAACAGAGAAAATACACGATTCCAAATCTGAAGTAAGTTTTTAATTAACATTCGATCACGTTCCGCAAAATTCATGCGAAAGTTATCGAAGTTTTGCTAAATCGAAAAGCTCGACATCACTTCACCTATTTTTTTTCTTTACACATTTTATATCTCTTTTTATCACGAGGCATACATTCTGTTGATTTCATGTTGATAACGCTCTTGAACTGCTTTTCTTTTAAGCTTAAATGCAGCGGTTACCAATCCCATGTCAGGTGACCATTGTTCTGAACAGAGTTTTATAGCAGCTGGTATTTCATATCTCTGGAGCTTACCTGAATCAAAAATAAAAATTGTTTAAAAATATTAAAATATTTTAAAAAATTTTGTTTTATATACTTACATTTTTTAGCTTGTTCAATCAATTCCTGTAACACTGCTTTTTCAATTTGTGGATCATTGCAAAGTTCCTCAAAATTTTTTCCATTAATTCCTATATTCCTAGCAATTTGTTCTAGATAGAATGCATTGGGCACTATTAGTGCTACTGTGAAAGTTTTATACGAGTCTCCATAAACACAAATGTTTTCTACAATAGGACATGTTTTTAATTCTGCTTCGATTTTGCCCAAAGAAACATATTCACCAAATTGTAATTTAACCAAATCCTTTTTTCGATCTGTAAAAATAATTAAAATTGATAAAAATTTATTGTAATTATATTGAAAAAAATTTTTTTTTTAAATGAATATAATAAATTAAAATTAAAATATACCTATAATTTTTATACAACCATCTTCATGAATTTCTCCAATATCACCAGTTCTGAACCATCGTTTTCCATCTTCTTGAAAAAAGTCTTCTTTTGTTTTATCTAATAACTTATAGTAACCAGCTGAAATATTTTCACCCCCAATTATGATTTCTCCTCTAGGATATGGAACATCTGTAACTCTATAACCAGCATCTTCCCAATTTACTAAACGAATATCACAAATTGTAGTTGGTCCTCCTACTCTTCCGATACTTGTATCATCTTCTATAAATTAAAAGTAAAAATTATTTTAAAAAAAATGTTTTATAAAAATAAAAAATTATTTAATAAAAAATAGAAATAACATACTATCCATAACTGTAGCACAAGAAGTACTTTCGGTAAGGCCATATCCTTGAGTTAAAGTAACACAAAGACAAATTTTAATTTGAGTCTGAGTATCTGGAGTCAAAGGAGCACCACCACAAAGAATAAGGCGAACTCTTCCACCAAGAACTTGTCTTGCAGCTCCAAAAACATATTTATCCAAAAAAGGAGTATCATAACCACGTTTATACCATTTCAATTTATAGTTGTAGGCAAATTTAAAAATTGCTCGACTTAAAAATCCCGATTTCATTACTTTTTCATTAATACCTTTGGAAATACGATCCAGAATAAGCTGTAAAATAAAAATAAAATTATTACAATTTATTTGTTATTATAAATGTTATTTAATTTTCAAAACTTACAGGTACAGAAGTTACACAAGTTGGGCGAAGAACCGATGCATCCCCTTTGGATCCTTTTTGAATTTTGCTACTTGAATCGATCATAGTAAGAGGCGAACTATAGCCGATAGGTACTCCAGATAATAAGCACACACTCTCAGCAAGAAGTTCGAAAACATGAGCCAAAGGTAAAAATGCAAGAAAGACATCATCTGGTTTAATTTCGACGATATCACAAAACGTTTTCATTACAGAAATCACATTTTTATGTGATAGAAGTACACCTTTTGGTATTCCGGTTGATCCAGATGTATACATAATAATTGCAGTATCATCACTTTGTGGTGATAACAATGGTGCAGTGGAAATGTTACCTTTTTTTATCACCTCAGAGAATGGTATAAGCTTAACACCTTCCTAAAATGTATGAGAAAAGTATAAATAATAATAAAAACTTTTATAATTTTTTTATAATTAAATATTCAATGATATTTTTATATTATTTTTATAAATTATTATATATTTTTTATTAATATCTATATTATAAAATATGTACCTTATAACCCTTTGTATCAGTAGGTTTTAATTGATCTTCCATGTAAACAATCGTTTTAACTTTAGGTAATATTTTAAGGAGCGATTTAAACTTCGGCAATAAGTCATGACTGGTTATCACGATATCGACTTCTGTTTCATTAATCCCGTGAGCAATGGCCTCTTCACCTAGAGTCGCGTATAAAGTTACTACAACCAAATTCTGCTTGAAGCAACCATAAGCTGCAATCATCCATTCCTCTCTAGTCTCGGCAAAGATGACGATATTTCTAGACGACGTAAGACCATATTCTTTTAAACCTCGACCAAAGGCAGTCATAAGCATTTCAACTTCCAAATAAGTTTTCCATTTATATTCTCCCATTTTATACTATAAAATAATTTAATCAATTTATTATTAAATTAAATTATAAATGATAAATTAGAAAGTTTAAAAATATGATACGAATTTGATTAAGGAAAGAATATTTAATATTATAATTTTAACAAGTAATATTATTAATAATTTTAACTTATAACATTAATATAAAGTCATGTGCCATTAATATTAAATGTATTATGTTTTATTTAGTTTTTCTAGTATTTATCGTTGTTTTCATGAAACACTGAATAAAACTTCAAAGAAACTCCAAAAAATAGAATATTTGATACATATATAAAATCCCACCCATCCATGTTTAAATTTGCAACGAGTATCATTGTATGTATCCATTTTACACAAGTACATGAAAAATATTTTAAAAAACACATCTCTTTTTAATTTCTTTAATTCTCAAAGAAAATTCCGAAAATAAATATATCTGTAATGCAATTCTTGTCTTTAATCAATTCATATTGCACTTTAAGAAAGAATGTAATTGTTTCTTATTATACCTTTTTAAATATTCTACCAGTAGGTTGAACCTCATCCTCCTCAGCAAGTATCTGCCTTGTACCAACACATTTTTTCCCTTTATGCTCCTTAGTAATCCAAAGCATTATTTTGTCAAGTGTATCGATATTTTCTCGTTCAAGCATGATGTGTACTTCTTGTGGTTCATCAACACTCCTATAAGTAATACTCTTATCATCTTTCGCAATAGGTCGAGCTTTAATCCTTCGGGAAGCCTTTCTCCTTTTCCATGGTCGCTGGAGTATGAGGTACATTGGAAACGTTAACAGGTCGTACACATAGGAAAGCGCCTTGAGCGCGTTGATCGCGCTGATAATCCAGAAACTTTCCATTTCACTAAGAACAAAGTTTGAAAAATTTTATTTTTTATATTTATATTTTTAAAAACTTTTTGCTGATTCAATATAAGCAAAGTTTCTAGAAGGAAAAGATTTCATTATTTGCAACTAAAGATAAAAAAATTTTATTTTATAAATTTTGAAAGCTTAAGCTAGATAAGCTTTTTTTTTTTATATAGGATATAGATAAATGTCAATAATAATTTTATGATATTGTGATTTATAAAATAATATGATTTAGAGAATATATGTATATAACTATTTTAGTTAATGCTTTAGCAATACGAGTAATTTTTTATATATGTATCAAAATTTGAAAATTCAGATAATTTAATATAAATATATTTTTGAAAATTAATATTTAAAAACTTGTGAAATAAAATTCAATTGTTAAATATTAATATACATTATTATATACTTTGTAAAATAAAATCATTAGCATTATTAAAATATAAAATTCATATTCATATTCAATGTTTGTTAATGTCAGAATTATTATACATTAAAAAATAATTTTATTATAATTGTTTAATATTTTACATCCGATAAATATACCGATATGTAATTAAAAAATCGTATTTCTAATGAATTTTTTAAAATAAAACACATTAATATTTACTATTCTATTTCAATATTTAAAAAAATATAAGGAAATACAAGGAAAATAAAATTTTTAATATAAAATATGTTATAAAAAGAAAATATACGTCTAAATCAATTCCATGATGAAGCAAAAATACATAATAAACTCATATTCATGCATTAAGATTCATATTCTATTCAACTTATATAATCTAAATGCAATATTTTTAAAACAGTAAGGAAAGATAAAAGAAAAAAATAGGGAAGAAAAAAATCATAAACATTAGTTTGAGATAAGCATAAGATTAAAGACTATTAATATAGTCCAATATAAAATGATAAACTGTTTAACCTTCAATTGATAAAGTTGTAAATCTTATTTATAAAATACTGCTTTTTTTTATACAATATTACTTCGATACTTATAAATATAAATTTCAAGAAGAAAAAGAAATTTTATCATATTTTTTGATAATTTTTTTTCCATTCAACACAATTAATCTTTTACTTAATTACATGAATATCCTGCTCTATCAATTGAAGATTATTTACACCGACCGTCGGTGCAGTAAACAATATTCTAGTAATATTCCCTCTCAAACTAATGAGATCTATCGATATCGCCATCCTTATTCGACTTTAATAATAATAATCACACAATGCATAAAGTTGTTAGTTTATTTTTCTTTATCAAGCTCACCCTTTAAATTGACCTTGTAAATAAGAACGGAGATATCATGCAAAAATAGTGCAATATCACACGATTACATGATTTCATAGCAATTAAATTTGATTGCGCGAAACGATATCGATTTATTCTCGGAAATTGAATGAATAATAAAAGCTAATCAAATGAACAAATAGAAGTAGAAAACAGATAAAAAATAAAAAAATTATTTACATTATTGTATAAGAATTATTGGACAAATTGTTTTAATTTTTATAGAATTTATTTGATTCTATGAAAAATTACAGATTCCTATAATAATAAATATAAATTAAATAATGCTGATATCCGCAAAATATAAATTCATCATTTTGCGCTGGTGCTCAGATCTGCAATCAAATGATCGCGGAAGAGAATATATTTGTTGATTAAATCGCGTATGATTTTTAGAATGTAATTTATTTATTCTCTGATATATGTTTTATAATCTATAATTTGAAAAATTCGGCATGAACGATTAACCATTTTTTAAGGATCTTTTATCTCTCTTCCATTGCATTCTTCATTCCATAATGCGTTTTATACAGAAGAGGGACAGAAATTTTTTTCTAATGAAAATAATCGTTAAAATTCCGGAACATTCTAATTCTAGTTCTTTTACAATTATTACCAGTCACTTTATAAAAATTGAAAGAGATCAATGATAAGATTACTGCTATCAAAATTAATTATAAATAAATACGTTAGAAGTACTTATTACAACTCAACAAGTGCTCAAGTGCTGGCATTCAAATCAATAAGATTCTATGTTTCTTCGCTAAAAATAGCATTACATTTTTTATTTATTTCAAAAAATTTAGAAAAATGTAGTCTACAAATACAACAATGTAAAATATATAAAATTTATTAAATATATATGCAGGTATCTATGTCTGTTATAAATTAAATCTTATAATAGAATAATTCGTAATTTCTTATTTGATTTTATTTCATATAAATAATAAGGAAAATTGAATTAAATTTAAATGAAACTAAATTAAGATTATCTGAATATCTATATTCGAACATAGCATTTTTTTTAATTTAATGACTTATATTAGATTACTATTTTTATGAATTTATAAATCATATTATAACTTTTATATAACTTCCACGTATTAAGAAAATAAAATATTCTAACAATATTAAATATCACATTTCACATTCTTATCATTTTTATACCATGCTGTCTCGCGGTTATATCCGTACGTTTCATTATACGTAAAGGATCGTTTACTCCGTTTAAATAATTCGCTTTAAATGTTAAAGTCTTTGTCGACATATATGAAATGCTATTATTATAATAAATAAATAAATAATACGAAACAATATATCAATTTCCTAAATAAAAAAATTATATTGTTTATTTAAAAAAGAGAATAAAATATTTATAAAAATATTGTAATTTGCAATTATGATAAAACACACATTCAAATAATAATACCGCAAAATTAAAATTAAAGTTTGTAAAGTCAAATCGTGGCTCATAATGACTTTACCGACTCGAAATAATAGAATGGCGCCACGCGACACCCTATATAGTACGTAACATACCAACATACGGAACAAACACAATTGAAAGCATGGCATAACTAGCGACAAGTGTATGTGATTCAGATATTTCCGAGGACTTTGAACGCCGTTATGTCAGATGTAGCTACTACTGTACCATGCACATGATCTTATCTGAAATTCCAACCAGTTTTCTCTCTATACATCTTTACTCGGTTATAAAAATTATTGTGAAAGAATGAAATATATATATTATCGCATCAAAGTTCGCATGATACAAAACGGTTATCAAAAATAAATTACGCGGATCATTTATTGGCAATTAATTCTTAGAATATATTAATAATTCTTTACCTTTTTTAAATACATCAATTTCATATAAGATAAAATTTTATTGTTTTGAAATGTTAGATCAGAAAATAATTATAAATAATACTAGGAAATAATATGATTGACACATGTTCGAATATATAGATATTTTGAAACAAAAATTATTTTTAAATTAAATAATTTAATATTTTTTTAATTTTTTAAATTTAAAATCGAGCATTAAATATCTTAATATTGTATATGTTTATACTATTGATTATTTCTTTTGTTTCGGATAAATTGAATAATTAAAATTAACATTAAAATTTAACGTGTCATAAATTAATATACGAAAAATCAGATGATTATATATTGATATTATTTGATATATTTTTTTTAAATTAATTTAAAATTTATAAATATCAACATAGAAAAATCAAGATTATTTATTAATATTGTATTAAAATATTTCATTTAATTTAAAGATATCATAGTACTTAATTCAATTTATAAAAATCATTTAAAGAAAATTTAATCTTTAATACATTTTGCAATGCAAATTTTAATCTATTTACATTTGAATAAATACATGTAATAAAATGTTATATAATTTTAAAAACTATGGTAATTCATTAACATTATAATACAAAAATTTGCTATTCTTAGACGGATTTTGAATTTATCATTGAAAAAAATAACGCATTTTGCATCACATAATATTATAAAATTCAATATCTTAATTTGCATTCTCATAAGAAATTTACGTATGTTAAATGTTTTTATTTCAAGTCAATAACTATTTTTAAATTTATGAGTTAACAAAATATATTTATATACAAATATATTCATTTATTTAAAAATTATAAAATATAAATACTAGTAAATATAATAAACAAATAATACTTGATTATAATATATCAATATATACATATTCATACTAAAAATCTTGTCTTAATTTACATGTATTGTAAATTACGTAATTTTGTTTGAAAAAAAATCTTAGTTTATATAATAAAATATATATAATATTGATGAAAGAGCGAAAGATTTTTATATATAAAAAAATAAATAAATTATAAATCTACAAGCACAAATGTACAAGCTTAGAAGATGAAAGATATTCATAGCAAAGAAAAGCATAGAAAAAAGTTAATGATTTTTTTTTTTTTCTTTTCATCTAGCTACTACGACTCACGATTTCTCGTCCACGATCATGATGAATCGTTATCAGGTCACCTTTATTCCCAAGATACTGTACCTCCAGTATTTTAATAGAAGTCGATATGATGTGGATTAATAACACTGTAAGAAAAATTATTAGCAATCGATGTGATTAATGGTACATATCGTAAAATAGGTACGGCTTTCCGTCCGCTTTGTATTCGTAACTTGTATTTGTAACGATATTGAAATCGTTCTCGACGTGAACACCGATATTTCTGATATAGGCAACATATATGTATACATATATGTATGTCCTATTTAAGTTGATGATTTATTTGATCAATTTTTACTTATTAATATTTTAAATATTGATATAGAGATAGATAGATAGATAGATAGATAGATAGACAGAGAGAGAGAGAGAGAGAGAGAGAGAGAGAGAGAGAGAGAGAGAGAGAGAGAGAGAGAGAGAGAGAATATATAAATATTCATAATATAAAATAAATAAATAAAAGACAAAAAAATAAAAAATTTCAATGTTATGTTAAAAGTCTACAATTATATAATTATGAATATACATGTTTTTACAATTATGAAATGAATAAAAAGTTCTACAAAAAATTCATTTATATGTCAAAAAAAATTATATAATAATGATAAAAATTTACTATATGGCTATATAATATACTCATAAAATTATATAAAATTTAAATAATATTCAAATTTATCTAAAAAAAAAAAAAACTACAGAAAATATTATTTTAGCCCATATTTAAATATAATATTTTTTCTCGCAAGAAATTCTATAAAATTGTATAAAAATGAAATAAATGTTTATATTTGAATTATCAATCTTATCAATCATCTTAACGCTATCATATATTTTTATATCTTATATTTATATTTAATATCTTATATTACATTTTTATATCTTATATTTATTTTTTATAAAAGTTAGAATAAACAAACTTATCTGTAAATTTTTTTCATATTTGAATAACTCTTTCTCATTATTTTGCATATTTAAATCTGTAAGTAAAGTTTTGTGATGTATTTGTTAAACATGTAACAAATATATAGAAATATATTGTATTGATATAATTAAAATAATATTCATGCTAAGAAATGGCAAATTAAAAAAAACCTTAATACTGCGAAACTCTATCTTTGAAAATAGACAACAGGGTTACTGAGCTACCATGCTATATATACACTGTCACTATCGTCTATATATATCATATATGCATGCGTGCTTAAGCAACTCACAATCGACCTTGAACAATACTACTAGTGTCATTATTTAAATATTCAATTTTTCCAATAATGAGGTTATCCAAAATTTTTTAACATTCAATAAATTCCTTAATGGTAATGCAACGTTTGCATTACAGAGATATTAATTTTATATTATTTTTCTCATCATTATATACTATAAAAATTTATTCGCATATATTAAAAAATATATTTTATTATATTTATTATAAAATTATCTTAAAAAAATATTCAATTACTACGCAAATAAATTTACGTAACAAAATATCTTAAACATCTTTTTAATAGAATATGTTCTATGATCTATGATCTATGATTATAATTATATAATTATCTTTTATCTACTTTTTATATATACATACACATACAATATTATATACATGTATTTTAATCGTTTTTCTTGAAAAAAATTAAATATATTCAGAAACATTAAAAATATTATTTCAGTAATATATCTCCTATAATGCATATATGATATAATATATTAATATTATATAGAAATAAAATGATTTTAAAAAATAAATTACAAAAAACTAGTTTTAAAATAACTTTGAAAGAAAATTAATAGATCAATTTAATATTGGAATCATTGGCTAAAATATATAATCTTAACAAAAGCTGGAATCAGCAAACATGCACAATTGATCAAAAAAGTATCCATGATTATAAATATTCAAATAACATAGATACAAATTTTTGAATTAATTATTTTTTAGAAATTGTGTCTCATTTTAAAAACTTTTCAATAAAATAATTAATTACATCTAGGAATTTGATTGTAATAAAAGTTAAAATAAAAATATGCGTGATTATTTCAAAATTCGCATGAAATTACATGCATGATGATTTCAAAATTCGCATAAATTTCAATACTGCAATTTCCTCTCTGACAAACTCTTTTATTTCAAAGCTTGGAAATAAAGATTATTAGAAACGTAATAAAATATTTATTATTAAAATGAAAATAGAACTAAAAATGTATACTGAATGAAATTCTAAAAACTAAATAAATCATAATGTAAATTTTAAATATTTTTAAATCCTTTTAAAATCCAAAGATTAATTTGAATAATTCTAAATTCTCTATAAATATATTTCTGTATTTTTATTACTAATATTAATAAATATTAATATTAGTAATATAATATTAGTAAATTTGTATTACTAATATTTTTAAAAATTAATTTTATTGCTTAACTTAATCAAAGAATTAAAATCATTAAAAGATTAATGATCAATTTCAATTACAATATTATATTATATTAAACTGTTTCATGTGAAAAGTAATCAGATATCTATTTTAGGATATCTGTTTAAATAGTAAATATTTATCTATTTTATAAGAATTTGCGAAAGATAAAACATAATGCCCACGAATCGTGCACGTGTGCATACAAATTGGAACGTTCCTATTGGTTAGCTTCCTGTCTGGGAAGCGTTCATGTGTCCCTTGGTCGCTTACGAGCTACAAATCTGCTCGATCGTCGAAGCACTAATGGCTGGCATCCTCTGATATTAGGTCAAATTATGTAAACGAGCAAGAAATGGATTTCTATCGAATACCATGAGAATTAACGAAACAGGAAATGACGATTGAACAATGATTGACGATGATTTTAACAACTTCTCGTTTCGATGATTTGAACATATTATCGTAATATATATCTCGAAACAAAATTACCTTAATCATCGTATTTATGAAATGATATTGTTATATTACTGATAATAATCGAAAATTGAATTCTGATTAAAATCAAAATGAAAAAGTTAATTCCAGGAAAAATGAATCGATAAAATTTTAATTATATATTATTGATTGATATGTGTATATATATATATATATATGCGTAAGAATATAGGAAATACAAAATGATTAAAAAATAATACATATAGAATATAGAAATTTGATTCATTTCTAATTTGAATTTAAATCGTTAAAAAAGAATGTTTCAATTCCCTCATTACATATAAGAATAAAAAAAAGAACGAATAAAACTACCAAAATGGCAATGATATAGAAATTAATATAATTTCATAGATATTTTTCTTTCTAAATACTATCACGATTGCATGGTCTCATTTCTTTATTTCACTAAAATATTGAGCTGTTTATATCAAGGCTATCGCCCAGATCATTAGAGTGTTGAATATTGTATTATAATTCGATAATACTACTAAGGATAATTTGAAGTTTGATTATGTGATCGAAGAGAGAAATGACATGAAAAAAAACAAAAAAAAATAGCAGTTTCAGATTGTACATAGAAAATGTTCCAATATAATATACAATTTATTAATTTGCGATAATATAATAAGAAAAAATTATATAAATAAAAATTTTTGAAATATTAATTATATGTTATTCATTGAATAAGATAAATTTTAATTTAATATATTATTTTTTAATTTTAATTTAGTATTATATTAACAATTAAATAATTAACAAATTAGTAATCAAAATCACTTACAATTTAAAACAATATAATATCATTAATAATCAGATTACTAAAGATTAAGTACACGTTACTGAATTTATAAATAAATGAATATTGAATAATAAATATTGAATACATTAAATAAATTAATTGGAAAATTTATCAATTTAATTCTTTGTTTTAATGTTTAAATTAATAATAAAAATAAAACAAGATTTTTTAACAACAGGAAAGATAAATTCATGATTTTAACAATATCTAAAACAAATTAAATATATGTGATTAAATATATGAAATACATTGAATATTAAGACAAAACAAAATAAATAATATATTATTTATTTTTTTAATTACTAAATAATTTATAGTACATTTATACAACTTGTCTTTACAACAATAAAACGTTTCAAAAATATATAATCAAATTTATCAAACGAAAAGAATTCAAAATTGGTTCAATTCAATATATATATCTAAATTCAATTCTATAGAAAAAAAAACATATCAATTAAATAGATAGAAATATTTGCATAAATCAATACTTTTAAGAAATGAAATTTTGAAGAAGTGAATATTATTCATAATAATATTCCTCATATTTATTATAACAAAAAATAATTAATATAATTTTAAATTAATTAAATTAATATAATTTTAAAAAAGACAAAAGAATCATTATCTAATTTGATAAAGATAATTTATCATCAACTAATAATCTATCTATTAATTTATTATTCAATTAATCTTTGAGAATCAAATTCATCGCAAAAATAGGATGTAAAAAAATGTTGGAACATATGAACCAGTCTGCAAAGTGCATGAACCATTCTGCAAACCCCAAGATAATAAGTTTTACGACATTGAACGTTGCTCCCTGCTATAACTCGTGTTACGCTTAAGTTATACCAAGGTGAATATGGAATATACATTTACATTATGTGCGCTACAGATCACGTGTTATGTTTACTATGGTTTACTATTGAAAATATTAAATCATATTGAAGTGATATTTAAACATTGATTGACCGCTTTCGAGATCATAAATATAGTTACGTTCCTAAATGTGTTGTGTAACGTGTATTGACCACTATAAAATAATCAACGAGAATGATTGATAAGTATAATTACAAGTAGTTCTAAAAACTTTACCTGTTTTATACGCCAAGATAATGTTATCACTACGATAATAATCAAATATAAATAATTAATACATAATAGATTTTATTTTATGTAATCATTATTTGATAAATAATATAAATTAGATGGTTAATATTTTTAATATTTTTTAAATGATAAATAACTAATTATTTAATAATAACAAAATATAAATTTTAATTATATTAGATGCAAAGATTAAAATTAAAAATATATTTTTTTAATTTTAAAAAAATTGTTTGAATAAATTATATGATGAAAAGAAACGACTTCAAGTAACTACTATTTTTTTTAATTGAAAAAATATAATTTTTTGAATGAATTATATGATGAAAAGAAATGACTTCAAGTAAGTACTATTAATTGAAAAAAAATTAAAGTATCAAGAAATTAAATAACATATAAAATTTAATAAAATTTAAAAATTAAATTATTAGAAAATAATTTAATCATGATTAGAATGATTATTTTTATAATAATTTATAATTATAATAATTTATAAATTATTATAATAATTTATAATAATTTTCCTAATAATGGTTTTTCCTAATAAAGATATATTATTAAAATTCCATTCTAAGTAAATATGATTTTTATTGTTAAAATATTTTAACAATAATACTACCATTTTATTTCTAATTTGTTGAATCAGTCAATATGGATGTAAACCATATTGCAATACTTGTTTTTGTCTATATATTACTAACGATGTGTTGCATTACACTATTGTCCTGAAGTACAACGAGTATCAGGTGATATTGGATGCCAGATGTGCGGTGTGAAGATCGCGATAGTTACTTTTCTCATATAAAAAGTAGAAAAGTAAATTAAGTAATTATGATTATAAAAAATATGTCATCGATAACATAATCAAAAAATAAAATTGCCGTTTGAACGATAATTAATTATCGTTGACCTCGATTAAATTACAAAAAAGTTAAATTAATGTTTTTATGTAAAATAAAAATACTAATTATACGTAAGGTTATATAAAAATTTAAAAATTTTATTTTTTTATTCTTACAATTAATCATGGTTAATACAAATTGCACGACAAATATTAACTGAATATAAATAAGATATATTTACTGTAAAATTTTTTAAAATAACTCAAGCATGTACGCGCATGAAATTACTTATATAATAATCCATTCATTTATCGATAATACATGACCGGTAACCGCATACAATTTGACCATGAATTTAATACTTAACAGAAAGATCGATGACTTGTTTGTGGAATGCTATAACTATGATAATATTCGCACTTTAGGATAAATGAAGAAGAATGTTATTAATTCAATTTTAATTAGATCTAATATTGAATTTCTATTTACTGCGATACTATTCAAGAAGTTTGAATTACAAGTAATCCAAAATCATTTTTCATCACTAAAAATTATGAGTTGATTGTACATTGTCAATATATATATATATATATATATATATATATATATATATATATATATAAAATACATATATATATTTTATAATTGCTTTATAGGTCATTATATAAGTACATGGAAAAACAATTTCTAATATAAAGTTAGTGTATCAAACATAAAATCATAACATATGGATTTTAAACATTTATATTATTTTTAAACTCAAATTAAAATATTATTTAAGAAAAAAGTTAAGTTCATTGCTTACCTTCTCTATATATTCGACTATATCACGACTATCTTAATTTTTCAACCTCGTGACTTCTCAACGAGTTCGACGATTCCTGTCGACTAACAGTCTGTTTTCCCACCGCGATCAAAAGAGGAAATTATCACTATACGTGATCCAAGGGTCGAGAATGGTGTGGGTGTATAGATATGTATAAGTAATATCTGTAGGTACACACGTACATAAATGTGTATACGTAAAAGAAGAGAGACGAGGAAAGGACACAAGATATAGCTGATCCACGACGTGATGTACTTCGTGATCAACGAAGAACTGAATTCGAATCGTGATTTACATGAGAAGTTATATATATATATATGTGTGTGAGTTATAATTTTTTTGAAGATCTTTGAACTTTGGTCTTTATTTTGTAACAATGAAACACTATTTGCACTATTTTTAATATTGCTTTAAAAAAAAGTAAATGTGATATATAATGATAAGACAGCTATTTGAAAGATCATCTATTTTAGATGTTACGTCGAGAACGATATCGTTTTTTTACATAAATTTCAATAATAAAAGTATTTATGTTTCAAGCATGCACTTAATTATCTTATTTTCTTACATTTGTTAAGATAATCAATTATAAAGAGAACTTCTTCAAATCCTTTTTCAATTAAAAAATTATCCCAGCTCACTGTTACTTGATAAGATAAATCAAAAACGGTTTAACACCACGTGCTTTGTACTATGAACTTGATACAAGATTCACTGTTAACCGATTCTATACTTGCGGCGGTAATACGTAATGCGCATTCGAGCGACAGCTCAATATTCGCGCGAATAATACTCGAATATTATCATTTCTTTTATATTTAAAACACTTCTTTTTGTGCACATGTCAAATTTTTAACCTAACACACATTGAGGTTTCGCGAATACTGCATATTTTCGGCAAAACTGAACATACCCTTCTCTCACACGTACTAACGCCAGCGCAGAACACCGACCACTCTATACATGCTCGATTCAATAGCAGCCATCTTGCTAGTTTCGAGCTCAAACCGAAAGAATCAATGAAAGAATCATAGCATAAATTCTTAAACATGTAATAATTTGGAGATAATAATTTTGAAGAACATTACAAAGTATAAGCATAAAAACAAAAATTATTTTGATTTCTAATATAATTTTCAAATTTGTTATTATTTGAATATATTTTTTTATTTGAAATCTCCCGCCAATTTTTAATATAACGAACGGTTTATATTTAAAAATTTTACGCATTTAATCTCATAATTTTTGTTAACATCATAAAATAATCGTTATAAATAATCTATTAAACATAAATAATATTAGATAATATACTATAAATTAATTTATGCGCATGTGAGGATTCAAGGATTTGACTCACAAACTACGATGGTCATGCTTTTCGATATAGATAGCCGGCCTACACGTGAACCAATCACAAACAGAGTTTCAATGGGCGGGGATGTGGCGTGATCCACGATGACGTCATAGTACTCTACAATCGATAACTATTCGACGTTGAGCAAACCCTTATAACCTTGTTACTGTAGTACTACATACGATCAATGTTTGACTTCAATGCGCCACATATCTTACGATATGATCGCGCATTCTTTACATTGATAATGCAGATTAATAACTTCAATAAAAACGCAATATTTTCTTAATCATTTTTAATTATAAAAAAGAAAAATGATCTAATTCTTATGAGTTTTTCGTAAAAGAAAAAAGTAAAATATAACATTACCATTAAGATAAGAGAGTGATTTTATCGATCATATTGATCTCTACTGTAGTTAATATCAATAAAAGTTTTGACAAATATTAGAATACAAAACTTTTTATAAAACTAACTAAATTTTTTTATACATATTTTACAATGCGTAATAAATGAAAATAATTTAAAAATAAATTCTTGTATACAAAATAAATAATACTAAAATAATATTAAAAAAAAACTTTAATATAAATATGTACATAATAACTATATATATTTTCCAAAATTCGGATGTAATGGTACAACCTAAAATCCAGATCTTTATTTTCATAACGAAATACATGAAAAATACCATATATAATAAAATCAACAGCGTAACATTTAAACTTTATTAAAACCAACAATATTAACAAGAACAACAAGAATAAATCATTCCTTCGGAAATAGTTCACAGAAACTCGATCTTACATAAAATTCAATTGTCCTGCCATGTCGCTCAACGACGTAGTATATCAGTTAGTTATGCACTCGTATACAATGGTTCACATCATGAATGATCAAGTGCCGGGAGACCTACGACATTAGTAACATGATTCAAATAATAATAGCCTCAAAATGATAACAACGTTTCGGATCAAACCTTCTAATTATGAAATGCATTAAGACACTTGTCGTTAAGGGTCCAATCATGATGCTGCTACGGTCGCTAAAAGCAGTGCAAGAAAACAAGCCAGCAAAACCATAGAATATGTAGTAAATAGTATTGTTATGAGGTTAGTAACATATGAAATACGCATTTCAGTCGAACGAGGAATGTCATACAATTCATAAGTATCCTTGCATTTTGTACTCTCACCTTCACAATTTGGGTCATGTTCATCAATTTCTGGTTTAACAGCAGTTGATATTACAGTTTTTTCTTGATCGCTTTCTTTTTCTTTTTCGTTGTTTAATATTGAATTTGTTTCAATAATATTTAATGACGAAATATCTTTTTCAATCGAAACATTATTATTGCAAGAAATATTATTGGTTGCATCTTTCTTTAATAATGCTTCTAATTCTTCAATTTCTTTTTCATGTTTGCATAAACTCGCTGCTGCTAATTGTAAATCGTAAACAGCTTTGGACAAATCAAGTTTTGGATCGGTATGCGAATTAGATCTTGCCTTTTCTGATTCTATCAAGTTGCAGTCCTCGTTTAAAGTTATCGTTGTATCTTCTTTAGGAACTACATTTAATATATCAGTGATTCTTGACGAACTAGACAAATCATCATTTGTATCGTCTTGACTACAAGTAATGGAGCTACGAGTACTAGTATTGGGCGCTGTACTATCGGTTTCTATTTCAGAATGGTACGACGTCAGCGAATTCTTTTGGCTTAAACGACTATCACGTAAGTGATCTGCCACACTGCTAAACGCCTCTGCAATTAGTTTAACATTCTCGTCTGCGACACGAAGATAGAAATCAAACGTATTATCGCCAGTCTTCTCAGAATCTTCATTTTCGAATTTAGTGAGAATTTCTGTTTGTTTCTCTATGTTCTCCTTATCTTTACGATTTTCAATATTATTTTCTGAATAATGATTACCTAAAGATTGAATATGCAAAATTGAGGATTCTTCCTCCTTATTATTATCATTTGAAACATCTATTACAGGAAGTTCTGAATGAACATGTGTTTCTTCAGTTGATTTCACTTCCATATCATTTTGTCCTTCAATTAAATTGACTAAATCTTGGCATAAACGACTGTACGCTGTGAAATCAGTTTCTGTATCTTGATTATATGACTCGTTAGATTTGTTTTGCATGCAATTCTGCCAGAATTCATTGTTCAATGCATTAGGTAATATATCATTAGATATTATGGAATTTTGTGCTCTTGTATCATTCTCATTTTTATTTTCGAAGTCCTGTACTTTAGTCGATGGTGAAACGTAAACACGTAATTTTTTTCTATTTACATTTGTAACTGGATGATTGCCATTTATATCAGTTTTCGAGTTTTTCAATAAACTATCAGAATGCCATCGATCATAATCGGAAAGTTCACCATCGCTTACAACTCGCCTATCTGTTCGTATGGGTAAAGATTTAATATCTATTATAGTGTTACTCATTTCATCTTTGATCTCTTGAAGACTAGGTTCTCTTCGAAGATGAATTCTATCATGATTAATTAAACCGTATAAATTAGCAGATAAAGATCTAACCGCTCGTTTTTTTTTGGTACCAAAAGTAATTTCCTGATCTCTAATAATACTGTTTTTACTTTCAACAGTGTTTTTCGACGTATTGGCATCCTTTCTAAGAGCTCTATAAGCCAAATCATCGGTAACAATGTCAGGCTCGCACTGTGGTATGTATGAGGAACGAGGATAGTCTGGTTTAGTTGGTGTGGTGTGTAAATAGTCACTTTCTGTGGCAGCCGTTACCGGTCCTAAAGGAATTCCAAATGGAGGTTGAGGATCAATTATCTTCAATGTGTTATTAGCATGTTGAATGCTTCGATAAACAACATCGTCTCGTGTTACATCTGGTTCGTCTCGACGCGATGCACAATTTCCAGCATAGAGATAATCATCAGTTATATCTTTGCGTGATAAAATAGGCGAAGCTATCAGATAACTGATATTAGAGAGTGCAGATTGACCAACCACTTCCGACAATGATGCAGGTCTCTCTTTAGGATGCATTCTTCTGTAAGCCATATCATCTTTCGTTCTATCTGTAGAATCTTCTGAAATATATGAAATAGTATTAGTTTTTGCTTGACGGAGACTAAATTCTTCCATACTACGTCGTTCTGCTCTATCAAGAAGATCTTCATCTCCTAAACGGAGGCTATTATATATCGCTTCAAGTTCAGAAAGCGCTTCTTCAAGATTTTTAGAACTTCTTTTTTTTTCTAAAGTGTCTTGATCGCTAATTAATTGATTTTCTTCCATTTTCAAATTGTCAACAAATGTATCATTTGGTAAATTATAAAAATTCTCGATTGCAATTTCTTTGATTGGTGATTTCGTATAGGAACTATCCAAAGACTTACTAATAGTAGGTGAAACGGAATTATTACGCATATTTTTAATATAAGTAGTAGATAATTTATTTTCACGCATTTTGGTATCATAATTTTTAAAGCTTGAAGTGAGTTGATCATTTCGATCATTTCTCCTTTGACATTTCATTGCTTCCGTTTCTTTAAACATCGGTTCATCTACGTGTCTGCCGGTTGAATTGTGTCTATTGTTTGTACACTCTGATAAATTACAAGATGGTGTTGAGCTTACAGTTAGAGACAATGGACGTCGTGGACAATGTTTAGTCGAGCCACACCAACTGATTTCATTATTTGAATCATAGGATCTTAAACTTTTTACATGATCTTTAGTAACTTCATGTATATCGTTCATTTTAGTACGTAAAGTATCATCGTATTTTATTGCACCAAAGTTTTCATTCAATGGAAAAGAATTACAACCATAAGTAAAAATTCGACAACGTGGATCTCTTGGTGGAGGTTCAGGTGGAGAAGAACTTCGACTTGCAAACTGATGATTTCTCGTATAATCATATGGATTAGCATAAATTGTATTACTAGCCATAGATAAATTGAAAACATTATTTTCTTCTTGATTTAAATTGTTTTTATTTCTGTATGAAACATTTGGTTTTGCATAAGTATTATTTTGGTTTAAATCTGTTATATATTGGCTCATTGTGAGATCAGTAGACGATTTTGTCTGTAAATTAGGTGCAATCAATCCAGATTGTCGTAGATTTTCAGCAGATTTTTTTATTGGGAAGGTATTACTGTTAGAATAATTGATATAGCATTGTTCTGAAAATTGAAATGGTTCATTTGCACCTATAGAAACAGAGGATTGTTCTTCATTCATGAAATCAAGACTGGTGCGTTTATTTGTTATATTATTTAAATTTTCTGGAAACTTGTGACCTTCATCTCTTGATAAACGTTTTATATAACGTTCAGTACGTGCTGCACGACTTTTTCTATTACAAGAAATATTTTTCTGCGTACTATGTGCAGCAATTTCATTTTGATATCTTGTCAATGAATTACAAGATTTACGTGAATCTTCATCTGAACTACTGTCTGCACAAATACGGTCTCGTTTTGCTTCTACTCGTGCTTTTAATTTATTTTTCCTTGCTTTTTTACTTAATCCATCCAATGATCCATCGCTACTACGAGAATTCAAAGAATCTTTTTGTAAGTTTGTTATATCCATTGACTTTGTAGTATCGTTAATATTTAAATGTTGATTTGAATTCTTTTCAATTGGTTGAAGCACAACATTATGTAATTTTCTATTAAATACTGTGCGAGGTTTTGGTTGTCTTGTACAATATACAATTTCTTCATCATTGGAAGAACTATCATAATCCCGAATTGATGATATTCTTTTCAAAATTCCACCAATTGACCATTTTTTTTCTTTTTTTTTATCTGTAGAAGTCACAGCATTACAGACAGGTAAGCGTCGAGTTGGTGGTAAAAGACCATCCATTCTTAAAATATCTTTTCCACTGATACTTCTTTTTTCCATTATGAATAAATAATTTATCTATTTAAATATATTATAATATCTAAAAAAAATTAAAATTAAAATTAATTAATATTTAAAATTTTTTAAATTTATTATTATTTGTAGAATATTTTAAACTATAAAATCTCATTGTATCAATATTAGCATAAACTATATTAATAAATATATTAATATGCTGTTAATTTTAATAATCTTAATTCTACTTACGATTATATATGTTATGTATTAAATATATATATCATATATATAACATATATAAATGCAGAAAATGTGTAAAAATATGCAGATGTAATCACTTCATCATAACCATTAAACGAATTACATTTTATTTAAACAGCAAATTTTCGATTTCCAATATTGATATGTTTATACAGTGAACACCTTGAAACAGAGGATTTTCATTATAAACAATTATATATCATTACGTGCATGTATATAAATAGAATATTGTCTGCTAACCTCCATGCAGACGATCAGTTGAATGATTCAGATAAGTATTAGGCGAAGGGCGAATTTTCTGTACATTTGCCAAATATTTTCCTGCGATTTAGGAATGTTAGGCACAAAATTCATTCACATTACACAGGATATAAATTAAGACAACTTAGGTCAGTACATCTAACGTAGCGCTGATAATCCTGATAAGATTTCCACACCTCTTCCGTAGAATTTCGCAATACGTTCGTTATCTTGACAGATGAACTATAAAAATTACTCTTGAAAACTATAATGAACTCTTGTAAATTATTGAAGTACCCAACAGTTTGATTTAAAGATTTGTGTTTGAAAATTATAAAAGATTTGATTAGTTTTCAGACATCTACGATCTGTAACTAATATTTGCTTCATGCTTATTTAATAATGCTGCCATTACATGGATATCGGTGAATGTAGTATTACGCGTCAAATACAAAGGATACTGGTAGACCACTCGAAACTGACTCGAATCAGATCGAATCAGATATGAGAAGAGAAGGGATTCATCGTTTAGACCCCACCCATTACACCAACCTTCCCCCATCGCGCAGAATCACGCACAGTAAATCGTGCACGCATCTTACGCACCCACGCACGACAATTGTATCATCTTCTTTAAAATTATTATAATAGTATTTTAACTTACTTTCGAGAAATAAAATAGTATTATATTTATTGATATATTATTGATATAAATATAAATTTATTGATATAATATTCTTGTTATATAAAACGATATATAATGTACATTATACGAAATATTTTTTATAAAAATATTTGATATTTTCTTTAACAATAGTGTAGAAAAAGGCATGCAATGTATTTAAATGTAGACTGTACTATTTATGACGCTTCACATAGAAATCCTCTTTAATAGAGTTTAATGAAACTCTGATGATATAGTAGGAAAATGCTATTCTTCGGTTAGAATTGGAACTAAAGGAATTTTGTGAAATTGGTTCTTTTAATATTTGTTTTTTTAATCATAAATTGAAATATAAAATTTTTTATATAAATTTTGTAACTTTATGAAATTGGTTGTTTTAATATTAATATTATTTGTTTTTTTAATCATAAATTGGAATATAAAATTTTTTATATAAATTTTATAAGTTTTTTAATTTTTCTTTTCATTAACATAATAATAAATATAGATCACTTATTCATTTATATACTTTTATGTACTTTACGTGCAATATGATAAGTAAAAAATTAATGAATTGATAATTATATCAAATCATAGGAACCTTGAACTTACAACTCCAAGTTATGTTTGAGATTCAGTTTAAAATTGTATTGCATTCCAGATTTGAATTACGTCAGACTAAAGACGTAATACGACACTATTATAAATAGAGATGCTTTTATCTTAGTGTTTAGCTGATAAATTTTAATTTAAATTATTCTGGTTTTTTTTTAAATAAAATATATATTTTTTAAATATTTACATTATACAATTATAAAAATAATATTATTTTTTCCCTGAATCAAATTGATTTATTTTCAACAAAATATTAAAATTATAATTACTTCTTGTAAGTAATACACTACCATCAATCTAAATTGCATATAATTGTATGAGACACACATTTCTTATTTTTAGTTTAACAATTTTAATTTTAAATATTTAATTGTTTATATAATTTCTTAAAAATTTAAGAAATTTATTTAATAAATCATTACAAAACAAAGAATTTATGTTGCATTATTAAATCCATAATTAAATAAAATACACATCTATATCAGATTATTACATAATGTAAAACAGAAAGTTAAAAAAGAATCATGTAATTATAAAGCATTTAAAAAAATATAATTGCATCATAAGAAGGGAATCAAATTAAAAACAGAAATGGAAATATATAAATTATATATACATTTGATCATATATTGATATATTTTTAATTTCAATAGTAAAGAAGATATATGAATAAAATTAAAAATGTAAAAAGGTAAGGGAAGAAATAAAAAAAGTATAAATTACACTTTTTTTATTGCATTTTAAAGTGTTCATCTACATTTTATGTTTAATTTTAAGCGTTTGTATTTGTTCATCAAAAAATTGATCAAAAAACATATAAAAAAATGTTTATTATTATATTTCATTCACATTTTAAACTATATATATATATATATATATTCAAACATTCATTGTGATTAAAAACTTCAAAAAATAAATAATACTTCAAGAAAATACAAAACTAAAATATTTTTTACTCTTAAATTAAACAAATTCATCTATATTTTAAATTGCATCGTCGAGTTATCTATACAAGATATAATAATAATTACCTAAAATAATTAATAATTTCAATAAATCATTATCATATGCTTCAAATCTCCATTTTTATTTCATCTCGTTAAATATTCCAACAATTAGACCAAATGTCCACCAAAGACCCGGATATATTCTTCCATTCTCTTTTTCTCTGCGCAAATCGATGATACGAGAAAAGTGTCCAATAATATTCGCGGATATTTTAAGAACGGATACGTAAAAAAAAAAAAAAAAAAAAAAAAGAAAGAAAAATAAGAAAAAGAACGAATGAATGGGTGGGGAATGCGCATTTCGTGAAAGTTATAATTCCTCTGAGTATTCTTGGTGCAGGGCTACCAGACATAACGCATTACGCGAAGTGTTAAAGGTTCGAGACGCCGAAGAGACCGTGATATTCTTTCGAAATTAGGTATTCATGCTGCATCATTCCGGTCCAGAGAGCCATATACGGTTGGTCAAAGACACGAGGCATTGTGTGTATGTAAGTTGCACATATCTCATCGATAGCAGCAAGGAGAAAGCCGCTTTCAGCATTAATTCAGGACAAATACTTTTATATTTTGCGCGCGGCAAGAAC
Source organism: Apis mellifera (assembly GCF_003254395.2). NCBI lineage: Eukaryota > Metazoa > Arthropoda > Insecta > Hymenoptera > Apidae > Apis > Apis mellifera. The sequence goes on from NC_037646.1 coordinate 6,439,217, forward strand.
TTTACGAAAAAATCGACATGGCTCGCAAATTGACGTGGCTCGAAATAGCGGGCAGAATTTTTTTATAGCATGATAGGTGTCTATTTATATCCGAAAGTATATTTAATCGTTTCACGTGAACAGAAGTATATGTATAATTTTAGAATGTATAAAAAGAATGAACTAAATTAACTTGTAATTGATATTAGTGTTTAACGCATATATATATGGATATAATGAATAATCGTTTTCTTTATTTAAATTCGAAAAATTATTTTATCGAGGTTTAATTTAATGGTTTCGTTAAATAATTTTTAAAAAAATTTAATCGCTGTGTGGAAATGAAATTATTTTTTAAAAATATTTAAGTATTTAACTTTTGATGTTTGGTTCAGAATACGTGACAGATCGATTGTTTTAAAAAGTATATTTACAAAATATATAGAACGTCGTTAAAAAATTTGAAAAATCAGAATCGAGTGACTTTTTTTTTCTCAAAATTAATTTCATACTTGTAGAATTTATTTATTTATACTAACAGAAAGTTAAAAGTAATATTTTTAGATTAATTGTTAATTGATGAAAGAACTCATTGTTAAATCATTATTTGATTTTAACAATTTTTTATTGTTAAATTTAATATATAAATATAATATAATAAATATTATACTTATATTTGCAAGAATAAAATTTGGATAAAATTTGAATTAAAAAATGAATTTCTTGATTATTGATTTCTGATAGTGTATTAAAATAAATGTTAAACTAAAAAATAAGCCAGTTAAGCCAGGATAAGTAATAATTAATTATAGGGATTATGAATTATTATGAGCTTTTATAAAATATCACAGTTAATTTCGAACAGTATATATCTTGATGGTAAATTGGAAGAGTCAAAGCCGTGAAACTCTCAAGGATATGAATTGAAATAGCCTGTAGAATATGTAGAAATAGCAGACAGTCCATGATTGCAGGGTCAAATGATGACAAGGACAACAACCGTATGAGTGTTAAGCTTTTTCGTTTATTGAAAATATCTCTGTAAAACGTGTGTATATTGTGGCCGGGCGAGGTAAGCCGACAAAACCGAATCTTTTTTTTTTTTTTTTTTGTTTCTTCATTTTTTTTCGACAACGAAACGAAATCGGGTAGCAAACGAAGGAATACGGTGAAGACATTAAAAACAATAATAGAGTCAAATCGTTATTTTAGTTACCTACATAAGTAAAGGACGAATCAACGATGCATTCGCTTACTTTTCTTTTTTTCTTTTTTTTTTTTTTCTTTTAATCTTAGTATATTAATTATATTATGTATAACAAAGCGGTAACAACTTGTTAATTGTAACTATTACGGTAATAATCGTTTACTTTATATAATTACAATAATGTAATGTAAGGATGATCGTTAACTAATCGATAACAAACGAATCGTTTCCTCCTCCATCCTTCCTTCGTCTTGATCGTCATATTTATTTCTCGTCACTTTCTTAACTTCGTCTTTTCCCTATTTTTCTTCTCTTTTTTCTTTTATTTTTATGTGTTTGTGTGTTTTATTTATTTCCTTTTTTTTTTTTTTTGCTTTTTTTTTGCTTAAATCCGATATCGATCTTCAGCTAAATCGTTTCGTTATTTTATTTTATTCGTATATTCCCTCTTTCGTATTAATTATTTAACAACAGTTTTTTTATTTCTTTTATTACTTGCTCTTTAATTTAATAATCGTAGTAAACATAGTAATTATTTATAATATTGTGCAAATAATCCATATTTTTATTTTGTTTAATAATAATGAATGTCATTCAACGGAGGAGCTCTTCTATGTTCTCTCTTTCTCTCCCTCATTTTCTCTCTCTTTCGCTCTCTTCTCGCTTTCTCGCTCTCCCTCTCTCGCGCTCTCGTTCATTCTTTCCCTCATTCTCTCCCTCTCTCTCTCTCTCTCTCTCTCTCTCTCTCTCTCGCTTTCTTTCTTTTTTTTCTATTTTTCACACATACACGTTCTTTCGCACGCACTCTGTCTCGATGTCTCTCTCTGCTTGCTCGCGCGTATTTACGACACGCATTTGCGCATGCGCGCCGTCGCGGCACACGTCCGCGCATGCGCGCACAAGCACGGAGCACGCATTTGAATGGACGATCCTTCGCGCGTAATGTTTTTTTTTTCGACAGCTAGCTCGTTAAAATTGGATTTTTTTTTTTTTTTTTTTTTGGTTTCTTAGCACATTTCATCTACCTAGCTTGTTGACCCATGGCAGTTGCTTGTTCATTATACTGGCCGACAGGCTCCGTAGCTTGACACTTTACTCGATTATTCTTTGTATTTTTTTTTAAATCTTCTTTTATTTAACCCAACTCACAGAATTTTTTATTTCGTACCTTCTTTATATAGCTTTTGTGTTTATTTCATCGTTTTATTATCTGACGACGTTTAGGTTAATAAGTTTCGAGAGTTTCGAGACACTACAAAGCCCTTTTTTTTATTTTTGTTCGCTATCCGTTTAAGAAAATTTCGTGCATTTACGATTAGTTAACTTAGTTTCATTTCTTCTTTATACAATGCGTAACGGCAGTATCGTCCACGGAGAAAGTACGTTTAAATCTCGTCTTACCTCGCTTAACGAAGGAAAGCCCTATATGTATATATATATATATATATATATATATATATATATATATATATATATATATATACATATACATATACATATACATATATATATATATATTTTTGTTCTTTAATATCTTACAGCCGTCGTCGCGCAAAAGCTGATATTTAATGTACGATTTTTTTTTTTTTTTGTTTCTGGTAAAACGAAAATTAATGAAGCACACCACGTATACTCTTCCACCCCCCTCCCCCTTGTTTCTTTTCGCAGCCGTAGCAAATTTTTTTGGCCGATCGAACATTTTTTTACCGTTCCCGAGCTTTTTTTTGTCCCGAGCGTTACGCGCAAAACGAATTTCCAAGCAACCCTTCGAGACGCGGAAATCGGAATTTCTAACCTTTTTACTCTTTCCCTTCCAATACGACCGTAGATTAAGCGGATCGAATGTCACCAAGTTTACCAACAATCGGTAAACGCGACTGAAAATTGGGGAAGTTGCGATTCAATCGAACATTCGATCACGAAAAATCCGAGCAGTCATCACGTTCGCAATAAAAAATCACTGTGGATAAAGAAGAAAAAGAAGAAAAAGAAGAAGAAAAAGAAGAAGTAGAAAAAGAAGTAGAAGAAAAAGAAGAAGAAACGATATTCATTTCGATGCCTCTCAGGGAAGAACGATTTTTACATGATTCGCAAAATCAATTATCGTTAAAAAGAGGCCAATGTGTGTTTTGGAACACTTTCTGCACGATTGTATTTCGTTTCGTTCGTTTATACGCCCTGTTTATATATCTTTTTTTTTTTTTTTTTTTAATCTTCTAACGTTTGTCGTGTGTCTCGAGAGTTTTATTGCTTCTAGAAGTTCGCGGTTACCCATTCGACAAAGTAGTATCGAAAATATATATGTATATTATTTGCGTACAAACCATTTGATTATTATCGAATTATTTGCACATATTACAGCACGGGAGAGGTTCGAAACATAAAAAGGGGCGAGAGGGGGTATCTGAGTAATTAGACAGTGAGCCGGACGGACCATCAGATACGTCGTACTTCGATAGAAGAAGGATCGACGAGTTAAATGAATCGTCGTCGATCGATCTCGTGCCTCTATTCGTTTCGTTTCGTCGTCATCGTCGTTCGTCGTGCTTCGTATATTAGATTACATTATGTTATTATATCAGATGCATGATCGAGTATATTTCGAGTATTATCGTGATTATTTTGATCTCTACAAAAAACAAATATTTAAATAACGTGCGGCTAGAAAAAAATTCGAAGATTCTCGTCAAATATAATATTAATGCAAACAGCAACGGCATCGCGCAATACTTTTTTTTAGGCATAATCCATATCCATATCTGCTTTTTCGTTGCGGAAAATTATTGAGATAATTAGGTGGCGCGATGAATCTGATGTGTAATTGATGATAACGCGGATATATTATTGGGATTCATCAATCATTTTAAAGATTCAGAGAGATTCAGAGTATAAGAAAGTCAAATCTTCGGAAGAAACGAAGAACGACGATCTCTTCCGAACGAACGAGTCGCGAGGACGCAGTCACGCGCATGCGTATACTTTGAAGCGTACTCACGAAAAGATCATCGAATGGCCCGCGACGAGAATCGTGAAATGCAATTATAATATACGTAGAAAAGGTACGAGGACATTAATATCGGACAGGCTTCTCTAAAATACTTTGACAAAGCGGACTCGACACCGATAGTGTGTGAATTATTTGTACGAGTAATTTACAATGATCCTCACCCTCTTGAGCCTTCGTAGCTTAAAATAATGAACATTTGTTTTTCTTTTTTTATCTGTTTCCATATTTTCTCTTCGTTATTTCTCGCATTATTCTGTACCTAATTGCATATCTGTATTTCGCCTAATCTCATTCTCAACCTATGTGTAATAAATTTACACCGTTCCCGGCTCACGTAACATTCATAACCATCGTTTTTATGTTATGTTCTTATGTCGTTCCTGCTATATATTCCAAATACAATCCTTCGAGCGAGCTGCGAGTTTTTTTGCCACGTCCGTTTTCGACCAGCGAGAACGATTCTAGCTTCGTTTATTATAGCGTTTCCGCCGTCGCTAACACGACACCTGTTTCCGGTAAAACACACGAGCAACAAGGTGCGTTCCTCGTTCCTTTTCCCATCGTGTTTCTTTCTATTCCATTTCAGAACGCGGATGTAAACGTAGAAAAATAACGATTGCGCAATCCGCGTTAACACACACACGCACACACATTAGTTCATGTTTGTCCTCTGTGTTGTTGTTGCCTCACCACTGCACGCTCGTGCGTGCCAGCCCGAGATAACTTTCGTTCGTGTAAGTACCTATATGTATAATATGCATTAATCTGTATTTTGTACGGCAAAAATGAACTGTGCTTTGCCGTCGTTATAGACAGACGCGTTCCAACGAATTCTCGTTTATCTCCGTGTGCATATCACTTGCAACGCGTTCCTCGATTCACTTCACTAAACCTATGATTTCTTATGTTGCACGAGAACGATGCGATTGAGGTTATTGACTTGTGATAAAATCGAGTGCCATGTTTACGATTGTTGAAAAAATTTTATATATCGATATATATCGAAATAATTTTACTCGATCGTAATACAATCCTACCTACAATCTGAAGGACAAGATTGTATTATTTATAAAACAGGCACGCGATCCTTCACGAAATTAATTAAGCACGTAAACCCGTTCGAAATCGAGCTGGGAACTCGAACGATTCCTTTCTTCTATGAAGCATCGATTTTTTTTCTTTTTTTTTTCTTTTTTTCTTTTTTTTTTTTTTAATCATTTAGAATATATATCGAAATTTTTTTAAATATTTGTATCGTGATTCATAATGAAAGAAAATGTGTGGTTATTTTGTCAGTTTATAATAATCGTTATTATTCTTAAACGTGCATCTTCACGAATCACGAATGGAAATGGTACAACGTACTTTTTGGGCGTTTTTGCATTGTTTGTTCTCATATAGAGAGAGATAAATCACGTTTGATAATTCAACAGAAACTGTGTACTAAATATTTTAAACAACGAACAGCAAAATAATCATTTGAAATCTTAACAATTTTTGTTGAAAACTTAACGTGTCATTTTGGCATCTATTATTAAACTAAGTAGAATGACACAACTTTTTCACTCAAATTTTATAATAGAGAATTAAAAATGTTAATGAATTTTTAATTTTAAATTTTATCTGAAATGCAAATGATTTATTTACATTGAAATATTAAAAAAATTATTTTAAACAAAAATTATCATATTAAAGTATCTAAAATACTTTTCTTAAATTTAGAATTTATCCCATTATATTAATTATTCTTACAAGTTTAATTACTTTAACAATTGAGTTAAATTCTGATAGAAATATAATTCAAAAATGAGTTAAAAATAGTTGTGTCCAATTCTACGTTATCAACCGAGTTAATCTTTCATTTTTTTCCACATTATTCAAACATGCGGTATTTTATACTTCGTTTTATACTCATTTTAATAATTAGACTACGCGTTTACTGCGAGACGGGTTTACGGGCGCACGGTTGTCGATTACAATTATTCGAATAACGTTACACTATTATGTATATTCATTTATTCCAAAGCGCATCACTACGTCGTGTAAGATTGTGTCTGTGTAAGTTTTTGCAAATGTGTAAATATCTAGCTGATGATGATTGCGAAATTTGTATTTGCCATTCCTTTTTCTTCTCTGTTCCTTTTGGTAAGAAAACTAATTATCAATTATAAATATTGAAAAAAAAAAAAAAAACTTTTTTACCAACAATGAAAACTTTGCGAGAAAGATAAGGTAAAAATCTGTTTTATCAAATGAATCACAATCACAATCGTATTTCTTCCTAATTTTTTATAGAAGCAATTTTTCGATTTTTTAAATAAATATATCACTGTAAAATCAGATCGTTAATAATAATATATAAAACAAATGTTTACAGATCATTGATGCTTGATATTTAAATATAGAAATAGATAAGAGGAATAGAGAAGCAAAGGGTTAGATAAAACAAAGCCGCGCATTCGGATTTTTGCGCATCGTACTGCGCAAAATTTGTTCAAGCCGAGCAAATTGTAGTAAACTACGCGTACATTTCACATTATTAACATTCTTATTCACCATCATCATCATGATTTATAATCTTAATCATTCTATGATCATCCTCACTATTATCGTCAGTTATGATCAGCATCTTCATCAATGTCTTCGTTTTCTCCATCATTTTTTCTCTTTTTCCTTTTTTTCAGTTTTTTCAAGTTCAAAAAACTTTCTCGTATTTATTATACACCACAGTACGATGACCAGAATAACAAATAAATGAACAAATGTCACCCACGAACCTCGACCGCAGCGAATCAACATTGATTTTTTTTATTACATTTCTATATATTTTTTAACTTCTTTTCGTTTGTATTGTGTTTGTCAGCGAGTTGGCGAGTCGCTGTCAAAACCGTGTAAAAAATCCAATATACGCGGATAGAATTTTACGAATCGGCTCTACCGATAAGTTTTCTTTTAGAGAAACGATGAGAAACGATCGCTCATTTTTCTCTCTCTCTTTTTCTCCCTTTTTTTTCTTTTTTGCAAACGCGGCAATATCAACTATCCCATCGTAGATCTTCATTTCATTGTCGGTCACGTGAAAAGATTTTTCATTTCATTGCGTCTCGAGTATGCGTACAGCTAACGCAGCCGGCGCGGATCGTCATCGTCATCGTACGATTTCTAAAAAAAAAAAAGAAAGAACGGTAAGAAGTACCGTAACGAAGTCCATCGAAGGCAGGAATACTGAGCGCGTAGCAACATTAACCTTCGAGCCCTGATTTATTTTTAAAGGGGGGAAGTCGACTCGAAGGTTATGTTGTACAGAGTCAAATACACTTTTCTCTATACACCGACTATCATTATATTCTTTAGATGCGTTCTTTCCTGTTAAAGTTCTTGTCCTTCGATTCCTCTTCGTATGTCTATCCATATCTTCGTTTCATAGCCAAATCTTCAAATATTTCAATTACGATTCCATGGATTCCTCTTGCACCACGGAACGAGAGCCGAACCAATCCGATAACGAGCACGGACGATTGATGATATCAACAACTTTATGTTTTTCTCTATCATCTTATTATTTGCGCCCCGTTTTTTGACTCGTTCAGGACAAACAAACACATGTCTCGTGTATCCTAGTCCTCGCTCGTGTGTTCATCAGCTAGCGACGTGTCTTTCCCAACGATCGTAGCGTTTACAGTAGATTAAAGGCAACTCGTTGGAGGAATGTATTTTTTTTCTTTGTTTTTTTTTTTTTTTTTTGGTTTTTTTCTTTCTTTTATTTTTTATACAACTATAAGGCTGTCGATGGAGAGCGCGCGCGAGGTCCGTGAGGCCGCTGCTCCTCGCGAGCAGTATCAGCACTGCAGACGCTGCGTGAAATCGACGCGTCTGTCGGTAATTCTATAGCTGTTAATCGGCGATGCTGCAGATGGAGCGATCGTCGCACGGACGCCGCCATTTGTGGTTCGTGGTGGCGCTTGCTACGACGGTGGCGGTGCTGGAGACATTATGGACGCCGATCAGACGTCCGCGGTTCTCGAGGTTACGCTCGGCGATCGGCTATGGATGACAACTCTGTGGCCATTTTTCGTTACAAAACCGTCACTCTCGACTAAGACTGCGGTTTGTCTGACCCGTGGATCCGTGTCAGCGTCATCGCTTTCTTCGCTGGGTCCGCCTAGACGCTGCTGTTTGTGCTTTCTCCAAGCATTTTGGATCAAACGCGCGCAATATTCTTCGCGCTGACGCCACAAAGTGGAAGAGACCGGTTCATAACCAGTCTCACCTGGACGCGTTTGAACCTCGATCTCTGCTGTCTCCTCAATCGGATTACCCTTACGCGCGAAGAAGTCTTTGGTGAGAGCGTCCAAGATGTCCACGCAGAACATCATATCTCCTTTGCATATAGGAATGTCCATCGATACGATCTTGTACTTGTTCGGCTTGTGTATCTGCAATGGCGGTTCCAGCACGTCCAAGAAATCGGATAACTGATCATATCTGATGTACTGTGTCCCGTCTGGATCAAACTGTTGCCAGATCTCGTAATACATATCGTAATCGTCATCCGTCAAACCTTCCTGCACATCCTCGGTCGCTTGAGAATAATTCTCCAAGATCACGGCGATGTACATATTTATCACGATTAAAAAGCTGATCACCAAATACGAGAGAAGATAGGCAATGCCGATCGTAGACGAACCACAATTGCCCGGATATCCTATCTCGTTGTTTGGTTCCTGGCAGTCCTCTTCGTTTATTATACCGTCAAGAACACCGTCCCAACCAGCGGACGTTGACATCTGAATGGATTTACGAGTTTTCGTGTAATAGATGTATCTAGACTAAAATTTATTGATTGTGAAAGATTTAATTACCTGGAATAGCAATATCATCGACTGTCCGAACGTTTTAAAATTGTACACATCGTCCAGTCCGCTCTTATCTTTCACGTGCATGAAGAACGACATTCCAAATATCGCAAAGATAAACATCACCAAAAACAGTAATAGGCAAATATTGAAGAGAGCTGGTAACGACATCGCCAAGGCGAAAAGAAGAGTTCGAATACCCTTGGCACCTTTCACGAGTCGAAGCACACGACCGACTTTTGCCACCCTTACTACACGAAGCAATGTTGGCGATACGAAGTACTTCTCAATAATATCGCTGAGAACCAGACCTAAAGGGAAACGTGTATATATTTATTACAACAAATTTAAAATGTTTTATAAATTTACTATTAATAGATAGTAAGAAAGGATATGTGCTGTCTAAGGTAAGGTTATGTGATCTAAGTAAATTGGTGCCATCTAAATTAAAGAATATTTTAGAAAATCCATGCAAAAGATTTTTCACGCAAGATTATTTATTCTATAGAATTTAATTCATTCATCGAAGATAAAACATGTAAAAAAATTATGCATTTTTAGTTCTAATTGGTTTTCTATAATGAATGAATATTGTGTTTCTTATTTTCATTTAACTTTTTGAAAATATTTTTTTAAAAAAAAATTTGAAAATGTATGATGCATGATTCAATATTTAAAAAGAAGATTTGATTAAAAAAAACATGCATCACGCAATCCTAAGGATTATCATTTCCTGTTCTCTAATTGTTTTACTATCTTTGATTATGAATCAAATGTAACATGCATTTAAATTGATCGAAAAATCAGAAAGTTGATTAAAGCTCGATCACTCGTTACATTATGTGGTGCTGTATTAGAGAAAAAAATGTATTGATAGTAGATTTTTGTGTTAATTAAGATTTTGTGTTATTGAAAATTGAGCACACTACTAATCAATTGCTTTTTTTTCTAAGAAAAACTAATGTTGAAAAAAGATATTTTTGTAATACAGACCCCCTCTTACCCGACTTTTTGACTAATGATCGTCTTTACATCAATCAACATGTGTAAAACCAATGAAATACAACATTATACCGTTACAAAAACTCGATGAATTAATTTAAATTTTTCAATATTAATATATTATTTATCAATAAATAACTATAATATTGTTTTTGATGATTAGACACATGTTTATAATTCCGAGGAGACGAGATTCATAAGGCATAGGAAACACATAATATGGAAACCAGGATAAAACAGGATAGGACAACAAATAACATCAATGTAAGGCTACATAACGTAATGAAGTTGCTCAGTCGTTGCGGCACATGTGAAATATTAATCCTGTATGCTTATTTTTTGTTTCAAAAACGATACTAATTTTACGTGCAATAAGAATTGTACATGCTCATTTCCATCCTAATCAAAAAGAAAAAGAAGAGAGAGAGAGAGAGAGAGAGAGTGTGTGTGTAAACATGTAAGAGATATATCGTGTGGCTAACAGTGTGAGAAAGCTAACAGGATTTCACTTTTTTCATCGATATATCAATTTCACTTGTGCCATACGACTGAACTGATCATTACATTACATTACCTAATATTGACAATATAACAACAACAAAATCAAAGAGATTCCATGGCTCCTTGAAATAGTGGTAACGTAGAGCAAAGATCTTCATGAGACACTCGCTGGTGAATATCACAATGAATATCATGTTTAGATAGTCCAGAACATCGCTGAAAGTCTGAGTTTGTTGATAATGGTCCAACGTCATTGTAAGCATGTTCAATCCGATGAACAACATAATTATCATATCGAACTTTTTGTCTGTCACTATTTCAAACACTATTGCTTGCGGCCTCCACTGGAAAATAGAGGAGAAAAAGATTGATATTAAAATATTGCAATTGAAAGGTAAGGAATAGAAAAATATAAATGTATAAGTTGTTCATTATTTTAAATTTAAGATCAATTTCTAATTTCTAAATTTTTAAATCAAAGATTTGAGAAAACGAAATTAATAGAGGAATAATGAGAATATGTTGAACTATGAACGTACCCTTGGACGTGGAATGGCTTTAAGTGGTTTCTTGCTACCCATCTTTTTCATAGCGTTGTAATATTTCTTCTGATCTTCTGTCATGAACATCTCGAGGGAACCTCCTGCCTTTTTCTTTTGTTCGTTAAAGTTATCGATGATCACACCAATGAATAGATTAAGGGTAAAAAACGATCCGAATATAATGAAGAATACAAAATAGAAATACATGTAGATGTTCGTTTCACGAATTGGTTGTTTGTTGAGCTACAAGCAAGAAAGAAAAAGAAAAAAAGGAAATCCACAAAAATATGATGATTTTTCAAATGGCAAATCTTTAATTTCAACGCACACTCACCTCCCTAGAGTCGATGGCATCGTTCATGATTTGAATCCATCCTTTGAACGTAGCCACTTGAAACAAGCATAAATAAGCTTTTCCTACGTGGTCAAAATTCATTGGAGAATTTTCCCAAGTGTAGTTCTCAGCCAAGCAGGCGTTTCGATCAGGAATGATTTCATGGCTGAGTGTTGTTTTATTCGCATCTACACACTGTAAGAATAAAATGATATTGTCAATTTAATAGAAAAAATATCGAAATTCTCTCTCTGTTTTATTTTAAGAAATTAATATTTATTTAGTTAAAAAAATTTAAATTTCAATCAAGTTATTAAAATTGCAGAGATTATAAGATGTATAATATAATATAAAGACATACCTTAAAATATTTGCCGGCAAAAAGCTGTACACCCATAATGGCGAAGATCAACCAGAAGATAAGACACACCAGTAACACGTTGAAAATGGATGGAATGGCTTGAACCAAAGCATTGACGACTACCTGTTAGACAAAGTATATTGTTAAAGTATTTAAAAAACGTTTCAATTATTATTTTTTTTTATTCTGCCTGTCTATGTGCTTAAGTATGCGTTTCTATGCATCTCTAGGCGTTTTCTATAATCTACGCCTACGTGTATTACTGGTTCATCATATGTGCAATTTGAATTTTGGAATCTTTTTTTGCGATAAAATAAAAAAACGGTGAAACATCACGTGAAAGGAAGTAGGAATGTTGTATCATTATTATTGTGAAATTAAATCAATTAAGATCAAGTTGATGATAATCTAAAAAAGATAAAAATTAAATATTTATATATTTTATTATTAAATTCATTGATAATTCTTCTAAATTAAAATAAAATATTTTATTCTTCTTAATTTCTCTTTTCTAAATCATTATTTTTATTGAAAAAAATTTCAAACATTTGAAACTAATACCAGAATTTTTTTTTTTTAATTTTTTTATTGAAATAATAAATGATAAAGAAATGAAGAAAAAAAATGAAATAGTAAAGAAATATGAAGAATTAATAGCAATTAAATCTTTGTAAATTTTAATTCTAGTGATTATTATTGTCTAGATTATTACAAGAATTATAATCCACAAAATATTTGAAAGCATACAACATTTCTACTTAATTTCATTCGATTTTTCACAGTTTCACAAGATCAAATCAGGAAACAGATGAAATATCCGTTCGGCTCATTTACTTTTAAATAATTTATGCGAAATGACTCAATTCAATTTTTCATTTCTTATGGAACAATAAACCGAGGTAAATCTTGCATACTTACTCCACCAATTACCACGTTCAATTTCGTACAATTACCGCACGAACATAGAGATATGTATCAATAAAACATCGAAATCACAAGTTTCCAAACAAACGAGACAAAATAGAATGTAAAAATGAGAATAAAAAGAAAAATGGCGAACACAAGGAAGATTTTTTGCGTTCTCGAAATAAGATATATATATATATATCAATGAAACACAAGAAATTACAAATCTTCAAACAAATAGAAACGATTCAATCGAACAAAAAAGAAAAAAGAAAATGGCAAACACAAGGAGTGCCTCTGCGTTCTCGAAACTCACGATTCACTTACATTTAATGGAAACGAATAGAATAAGAAAATTAAGAAGTAACAAAGTATCGATTTGCCTGATCATTGATCGATGTGACGTATGGTGCGTACTCATAACATGTGTTGTCTCAAGATCAAGAAATTTTACAAGTGTGCTCAGAATTTCATAATCAGAATACACGAGAAATAAAGCAGCAGCAGCAGGTGGCGTAAGAAGCATAAGCATAGTAAAAAGATTCTTTTCCTTGTCTGATGCAATCATGTCGTGCGTAATTTTCAGCATTTGTCAGCGGCAAGCAACGATTCCATGCAGAAATAAAGAAAAAAAAAAAAAAATTAACAGAAGATCAAAATAATATACATAATATATATGATATATAATATTCATCAGTTACATGTATTATATATAATATATATTTATATACTGTAGAAATAGAGATGTATGCTGAAAAATAGTAGCTATAAACTACTGTATAAAAAGGTAGGATAAGATAGTGTCAGGGCGTGGGCATGACAGTAACTCTACGCCCAGTATCTCAGCGACCTTGTATTACAGTTATGTAGAATCATATGTCTGTAATGAGATATGTAGATTATTAAAATTTTCATCCGGAACTAGTATATATATATATGTATATATGTTGGTATAATACGTGTGTTGTTGCTTGCGTTTTAACATGTTGAGATATATAATATATGTTTAGCAGTATTTTAGTAGAGTTGAGGCACGTTTCAGGCTCGTTGATCGAGATAATGATCTAGATACACCGAGGATCATGAGTGATTGTGATTTTTAATTGTAATTATTAATTAAATATGATTTGAATTAAAAATTAATGTTAGACTTATACAGTGAAATTATCACCTATATGAGAATTACAATGTAGTTTTAAATGTTGTTAAATGTATCAAAAGTAAAGTCTTTGACAGCTTTTGGATTTTTTTAATTCGTTACATATAATAACTTTTAATATATTTGAAAAAAGAATTATAGATCCGAAATGAATTAATCTTTAATTTTTTTCCATTATATTTCAAATTGGATCTTCATCTTGGATTATATTATATATAATGGAATGAAATAGAATAAAATGTTGAATGTTTTAGAGATTATTAAAATTGTGAATAGGATCTTGTTCCGAATTTGCAATAAACTTTCGTTGATTTTAAATTCACGAATAGCGTATATGTGTCCTCTAAGGTGCATATCTCTCAGAAAATTGTTCAATAAAGAACGAGTCTACGTGCCGTACATTCGCAATTTTAAGCTCAAGTGCATTCGCGATCGCCCTACTTATGATCTCGTGCAAAAGGAATCGAGTCTTCGATACAGCGAGACCGAAGAGTTGTTCCATTATTTAATGCATTAATGTTTCGATTATTTAATACATAATTATATTTTAATTAATAATAGAATAAAGAAAAAAAAAATCTTTTTTTTTAATATAAAACTCCAATCGGCCTCATTGTCGAGTCTCGCGATGAAAAAAGAAAAAAAACGGTGCCGCCGTTATTAAATTTATTTTATTTATCTATATTTTTACAAAGATTTTGACAATATCGATATCGATATTATTATTCGAATAATTAGTTGATTTTAATTGTTCGTTATCGAAAGATAGTTCGACGGCACCGAAAAAATCTAAATTGAAAATCTGAAAATTATCAATTATATGTAACGAATCGAAAATTATTAATAGAGTTAGGCATTATTAATAATGATTTTTATTTATTCCATTTAACAATTATCTAATATTTATGTTTTTCTAAGTAATAAATGCAGAAAGTTAAAATAGTGTAAATAGAAGCTTTATTATACGCTATTATTACATAACCTATCAATTACATATAATCCTAATTTCATAGATATATTATCAGAATGTAATTCAATTTTAAAAAAGAGTAATTTTTAAAAATGTAACGATGAAAAGTTTCGAATATTAATTCTAAATTTTAAATAATAATTAATAAATATCTTCTTTTTTTTTAAACAAATTTCCAATCAAATAGTTCTAGATCGATTTTATTATACCGTTCTATCATCTACCACTATAATTCACTAATACTACTCGTCCAGAACTACTTGCTTAAAAATTTTCATGGCTCGAAAACTTTTCCAAAAACATATGCCCAACTCAATGCCTCGATTCGCCCAATATAAAGAATAATGATCGATTCTTTTGGGAACATAATAAAAAAGTAATCGGCAAGGTCTGCTGAGACTGTGGGCTACATACCCGCATTCCCTGCATTCTAGACATCGCCCTGAGTGGCCTTAGGGCCCTTAGGGTCCTCATTGTTTTGAAGGCTTGGATCCCGCCAGCGCCACAGAGCGACGCTACGAAGTTAATGAGTGACACCTGCGAGCGAGAAACGAGAGCGGATCACAGCAACAGGTAGACAGACAGGCTACTCGCGATACGAATTCATCATCATCATCATCATCATCATCATCATCATAATCATCATCATAATCATAATCATCATAATCATATAATCATTTCCGAAACTATCAAATACTAGAATTCTAAGAGAAAGAGAAAAAGAGATAGAAAGAAACAGAGATAGATAGAGAAAATATCAGGTTATCCCAAGAGTTCTCCTTCATTTTTGTGAAATTTTTACGATTTTATTTATCTTTTTTAGGAATAAATCATACTTATACATCCTATATTTTAGTGATATTTTATTAGTTATAAAATTTTATGTATCATAAAATTTATATCGTATACTTAGATTAGACAGAGTAGTTAGAATACCGTATTCTTGAAATTTTTACTATTCTATTTTTCCAAAGTTTTGATTTATTTACAAAACATTTTTCTTATAAAGAATCATTAAGTTTTATTTTATTTATCGATGAAAAAAACTTTTGGGACAATTTGATAAAAAGATAGAAAAGAGATAGAAGAAAATAGAGGTTATGGTTGACGGTCGACGCGTCAATTCGTTTCATTTCATTCTTTTTTTTCTCGATTGCCCATGGATGGATCGAGGAGACCATTGAAGCGGATTTAAAATAATGCAGGAGTCCGTCCCATCTGTAGAGATCGTTCCATTTAAATAGTGTATGATACACATTGTTAGATACAACAAATATCCAGAGCAGGGGGACGAAGACACTGATAGAAACCAGATATGGCACAAGTAGCAGTTCACAGAGAATGGGTATAGTGTCACACTTATTTGCGCACAATTATTTTTTAAAGTGATATTAAAATTATTTAAAAAGTTAATCCATCGAATCGAAAGTTTAATTTACATATGAATTTTTCTAGATTTCATTGCACGCAATCAAGTGAGTACGATCGACAATGCAAAGAGCAATGAATGAATTGATGAGAATTATTATTAATTACGAGCATGATAATCAGCTCCATCCTGAAACAGATGAAAAGGTTCGTCATATGTATTTGCAATAACGACGCATTAGGTATCAATTTTCAATCTTGTTCAATAATTTAGTAAATTAGAATTGTTGAGAACTTTACCTTGGAAATTATGAAATTTCTTCTTTTAATTTTTTAAAATTAATAAATTATTTCCTACATATTATTTCATATTTTAAAATATTATATTTCAATTTTTCAGAAAGATATATTGAAGAAAATGATACCATAATGCGTTGCACTGTTAAGAAATCAAAAACCTGATGATCAAAATTCCAAATTATACGCGCATAATATAGTATTGTAGTATACACGCGTACATTAACACATAAGGAAGATTGTACAATACACACAAAGCAATATAATATGTATATATATAATGTATATATATATATAGTTCATATGTATATAGATACACTGTATTTTGCACAACGATCACTGTGCTAAAAAAGACTGTTAGGAAAGGCGTACATCGGCAATAGCTAGTACGACAAAAACTTCAATATCAGTGCAGACATTAAGTAGAGACACCAGTGTAACTCTGTACACTGGAAAGCACACCATAGAGTACAAGGCTACAATCATTGTAGCGATCGTATCCTCTTTCATTTTTCCCTCGGTTTTTACTTATCGTTCCCTTCTCTTTTCTTTATTTGTTTTTCTTTTCTCGTATCAATTCTGGTCGAAAAACCAAAGCCCTGATTCAAACGTAACGGATTGAAGATCAGAAGAATAAAAAATATCACTATAATTTAATAAGAAATATATTTCCTTGATATCATGAAAAATGAATTCTTTTTAAAATTAGAAAATTCTAAGGAAAGAATAATATTTTAATTTTAATAAAGATTTGTCGTGATAAGATGATCGTTTAATCCGTCAAATTTGGAAAGATTGGACAAAGATGGTCACATCACCGGATCAGGCCGATCTTTATCGGTTTTCTTTGTTGCTTCTCGTTGACCGATGACTTACTCTCATGCCCTCCCATCGTGACACAGCTCGTAAAGGCCTCAAGGCCCTCAGTGTTCTCATGGAACGGAAGGCCGGGATGTCTGCGGCGCCTGCCCAGATTGCGCCCAAGTTGATCAGTGAAAGCTATCATCATCATCAAATATCGATCAGATGGAACGTGATACATAACACATGATTATTAGACGATTGTAATACACAGTGATCCACCACGAGGGAGTGATTCCACGTTGCGCTCTTCCGTTATTCGAATAGATATTTTTTGGGTGGTTGAGAGAAGAAGAAGAAGAAAGTGGAGGAAACACGTCGTCACTCAAAGAAACTTGAAAGTGAGGTTTTTTTTTTTGCAACAAGTTTACAAAATTTTCAATCTCTTAAAGTGGAACTTTAATTGGTACTTTAGATTTCTTTTTTCTTGATCATTTTGAAATCTTATACAAAGTTGAAAAAAAAATGATTGTTTAGGACGTGATAGACTTTGTATAAGATATTGCTGAATTTTATTGTAAGCTTGTTTCTAGGAGTAAACGAAGTATGATCTGCAGTATGAGATCTAAATTATTAAATAAATTAGAGACAATTTATAGAAAATATGAATTATACATATTTTTTTTATTATTATTAAAAAGTAAATTAGAAACGTTTTTATTGTTTAGAAATAATTTAAGATTCTTCATGTGAGTAATCGTTTATTTTATTTTTTGATCAAAAAATTCTTCCAGTAAATTTTTTTTAAAAATTTTTCTCAAAAAAGGATTACACACATTTAGATCATAAATATATGTGAAATATAAAATACATTGAAGAAATATAACTTACCATGACAATGATAAAATCAAGCCAGCACCAAGCGTTCGTGAAGTATTTTTTGAAGCCAAGAGCCAACCATTTGATTAACATTTCGATGAAAAAAATCACAGTAAATATTCGGTCCATGTAGTACAAGATATCTTGCAGAATGGGTCGTTGTTGAAGATGCACATCTTCCAAGGCCTGAACATATCATACGATTGCATTTTTAAAATTATTCGCATAAAACTTGTAGAAGAAATTAATGGAAATAATAAATATTGATGAAAAATATTCCATGTACTTACGAGAGCCATACTACTCAAAAGGATCATCAAAATGACGGCAGTCTCAAAATACTTGTTCTCAATTAGTTGGAAGGTCTTCAGTCTCAAATTAGCCCAACCCTGCCAAAACGGTGCGTCGTCGTCGCCAGCCAAGAATGGGAACTTCTTGTAACAATTTTCTGGACAACAATCGGCTGGATAATCGGATTCGATGGGATCTTCCTCTGCTTGGATAATAGCATCGCCTATCACACCTTCCCCTTCCTCTCCTTCTTCGCCAAGATCTTAAAAGTACGATTATAATTTTCATATCTTTGTTCCTGATAATTTCTTCCTTTCCTCTTTTATATTTTTATATTTTGCAAATTTTAATTTCACCACAACAATTATTTACCTTCTTCTTGTTCCAAATCTTCTTTGCTCGCATCCTTCTTTTCTTCTCCATCCAATGAATCCATGCTCCCCTTATGACTTTCGTCCTTGAACGCCCTATTTTTATGGCTGCCATATGATTTATTACTGCACAAATACCAAATAAAAAATAAAATAAAACAGAAAGGAAACTTATATAATTTTCCATTAAAAAAGAAAAAAAAAGGAAAATAATAATAGTCTTCGATAACGATCCAAAAAAAAAAAAAGGAAAAAACATAAAACTCCATAAAACTGAAAAAGATAATCACCTGATGGTATCATCCTCATTTTGATTAATATAATCATTATCCAGCCTGTAGTCACGATGATTTATCGAATTTGCTATAACTTTGCTGTTGTTCATGCACAATTTACCCTTCTTCAATTTGTTCTTTAGGTCTCCTTTGAAAAAAAAAAAAAGAAAGAAACATTCTCATTTGATTATCATATAATGAAAAAGTTGATGCTGTTTTCATTTTTCTTCTCTAAATTATATCTTCAAAAATGATAAAATTGTTTATGATGAAACCGATGATAGTTTTGTTAAAAAAAAAAATCTGGAAAATAAGATAAGAGAAATGGAAACTCTTTCTAGATCTTACCATGAATCGTGAATTCCATCCCGTCCCCAATAGCAACTTCCAATTGGTTCAGCTCCTTGGCACTCTTCTTGTCTCTATACGCATCGAGTTCGCCATCTGCAAGATCTAGGTCCCCATCGCGATCAATTCCATCTGCACAGTCATACAAAATCTCTAACCCGCCCTTATCAGAATGATTTTGTCAAAAGTATATCTGTATGGAACAGAATAACTGTTGTGGTATTCATAGTAGTAATCGGAAATCTCTTTAAGAAATCGATCCTTAATTTTTAAACTCGACATATTTAACAAAAAAATAAATAAATATTGTTGAATACTGTTGAATTTAATTTTCTTTCTGTTCTTGTTCTCTTTTTTTTTTTATCTATTATTTGACTGTAATTTTTTTTGTATTTGTTCGTTCATGCAGTATATTCGTGTAATCGATATTGTTCTATTAAAAAACTATGATTAAACGACGAGTGACAAGTGTGACTAGGTTTTATTAGACGCGATACATGATGGATTACATTGTATGTTTAACTTAATACTTAATAAATGTTAGGTTGTCAGAATCGAAGAAGGTGTAATTTCTCTCTTCCTTTGTTTGCAAAATATCAATAATAAGCAGAAGTCGTAAAAAAGAAGAAAATATGAAACTTTTGCTTGAAAAAATAATGCAAAATTTACGGGCAATTAAAAATTGCAATTAAATATTACGTTATAATATAATATAATCTTGGTTGTACACGAGTGTGTCATATACAGGATGTTATTTTACAGACACCCAGTATATACACGAGATATTATTCAATTCACTTCGAAATTTAAAAAAAAAAAAAATTCATTGCATACATGTTACACGACGATCAATCAAGATTTTCCTTTTTTCATTTTATTTTAATTTAAAATTCTCAAAAAATCTGATCAATCCAGATGTATCGCGCGATGCTTCAAAATCTACTACGATCGACAATCGAATATAATTCGAGATATAATATCGAAGCGTTCTTTCATTTTCAACCGAAACGATATTTATTTTTCTCCAACGTGAAAATAATAGGCAAAGCAACGTATAACTGCCAGGCTAATCAGCGAAGCAAAAATTAATCTATCCTTATCTTCTTCCCCCCTCCCTTCTTTCTATCAATCCTTGATCTCATTGAAAAAACAATAAAATAGCGAACCTATTAAAAATGTCTGCGTAAAAGAAAGAAAGAAAAAGAAGAAAAAGTGACACCAGTCAACAGTTTTCCGACTTTACATGAATAAAAAATAAAAAGAAACAGAAATTCATAATAAAAAGCACAAATAAGATCAATCGAGTATCGTCAGAAAAAAAAAAGAAAAAAGAAAAGGATTGATCTTGCTAACTATGGTGATATCGCGCTGTCTCTCCTCATTAATTTTCAATCTATAAGTGAGAATTAAATTTCCTTCCCGTCGACTGGCAGCGAAATAAGTGAACGTAAAAAAAAAAAAAAGAAAAAAAAAGGAAAGAAAACGTATTTTTTTATGTATATTTTTTTTTTCTTCGAAAAAAGTGAAAAGCAGAACTGAAAAACAGTGCCACGAACTACACAGCGCACACAGCAAGCGATCTGATTGGATATAAACCTTCTTTCCAACTGTTGGACGGTCCCTCACCTGGCGCCTGATCGGATATCTGATTGGTGAGTTTGGCTCGCATCATTTTAGCAAGATAAAGGACATTTCGCTTGATCCACTTAACGAATCGTGCTATTCGATCGATCGCTTCCGCGATCTTGTTCGTATCGTTGTCTGCGGTCGGCGCCGATAGATTCGACGAGCCGAAGTTGCTCAGCAACAAAGCCAAGAAGAGATTCAGCACCTGTTCGTTGCACATCAAATTTTTCCTTTTTTTCATTTCGTTCCTCTCCTTTTGATCAAATCGAAGAGAAGAGATTAATAAGAATTCGATTTTACTCAGAAAAATTGTATATACTTTTTCTGCAGGAAGGGATTTAATTAATCTCTTTCGAATGAACAAATATCAAAATTAAGAAAAATTGATTATATTTGAATGGAAAAATACATACCTGAGAACTAAAAGAATGATCAAACTCAAAATCATAAATGATCGATAGATACTTTTGAAATAAACTTTTTTAACACTGAATCTTTATTCGATACAACGAATATTTATATATGTAATGAAAACAGAAAATTAGTTAGTTAAAGCAAATTTTACTTAAGCTAAAGATATAGAGAGTCGTCAAGCATACTTACAACCAGATTACCGATGACGACAGTGGCCAGAAAGAACGGTATGCAAGAAACATCGCCCACGAGCATGCAGTCCCACATAGACTCGATCCATTCCCCGCACAGCACCCGAAACACGATCATGAACGAGTGCATGAAGTCGGTGAAATTCCATCTCGGTAGATCACCGTCCGGAAATCGGTCCACGTTGTCAGTGTAGTTCTTGCCGAACAATTGCATGCCCATCACGGCGAAAATGAAGATGATGATGCACAACACGAACGTCAGATTGCCCAACGCGCCTACCGTTCTACCCATGATGGAAATTAACAGATTCAACGTAGGCCACGATTTTGCCAATTTGAACACTCTCAACTGGAAAGGTTATTACATATAAAATAATTTCTTTAGATAAAAGTATAAAAATATATATACATATATGAAAGGATAATTTTACCAATCTGAACGATCGTAACACGGAAAGACCTTGCACACCCTCTAATCCTAACTCCAAGAGCGAAAGAGCGACGATAATGAAGTCGAAAATATTCCATCCTTCTTGAAAGTAAAATTTCGGACTCATTGCTATCAGCTTCAACGTTGCTTCGATACCGAATGTTGCCGTGAAGAACTAGAATTTAAAGAAATATATCAATATCTATTATTTGTGGAGAAAGGAATAGAGAGAGAAGAGAGAGAGAAAGAAGGGAGAGAGGAGAGAGAAAAAATCGATTCTTAAATGCGTGAAAGAAAAAGTTCTCAAAACCTTGCGCTAAAATGTTTGTAAATTGTATAATTTGTATCACAATTTTCCACAATTTACAAAGTTTACTGTATCTTACAAATGTTTTGGATTAAAATATTTATAAATCTTTTTACACTGCAAAGTTGTTACAATTTTTTCCAACTCTATAAAAATTTTTGTATATGTATATATGTATATATATATATTTGACAAACGTATTAAAACTTACATAATTTCCCGTCTTGAGCACCCTTTCCATATCCTTGTCCATATCATGATGATCAAGTGCCATGAATAGTGTGTTGACGACGATACAAAGGGTGATGAACAACTCTACGAATGGATCGAACACCAAAAGAGCCACGTATTTTTGAAACTCAAGCCACAACCAGCAACAGTCCCACACGCAGAAGATATCGATGCAACGTAGCACCGCGGTCAATAATTTGTCCTTAAATGTCGGCCCTTCTTCATCGTCGTCTGTCGGAAAGTAATAGGTCGAAGAAACTGTAACGCGTGTTAGTAATTTTGTCTGGCACCACTCTTTTTGGGGAAAGAGGTTTTTCTCGTTCTTTATCAAGCTTGCACAATTTTCCTTTTATACATTCCATTGTTTTTTTTTTTTTTTTTCTTAACTCATCAGACCACAGATTATTAAAAAAAAAAAAAACAAGAAGACAAGCAGAGGTGTGTACCATGGCAAAAGTGAAACTAAAAATAGAGAGAGAGAGAGAGAGAGAGAGAAAATTAACAATCTTGAAGGAATTGTACAGAGCTACGTGAAAGCGAAAAAAGAAATGGAAAAAAGAAAGAAATCGTAAATGGTGCATTCAATGCATTTGCACAACGTGAATGTACAACGCGATTAACAAGAACACGCGCAGCCTGAAAGCTGTGCAGGGACATTAGAAAAAAAAAAAAAAAATCGAAGCTGCAAGAGTGCGACAAGTGGGTAGCTTGCAGAAAAAAAAAAAGAAAGAGGGTAAAGAACAAATTTATAGTTCGGCTATGAGGGATAAATAAAAATCGTGGACATTGAGAATACAATTAATCCTCAACTGGTGGAACATGGTTAAAATTGGGGCAAATTGAATTTTCAAAAGGGGGAAAAGTGAAAGAAACATGCTGTAAAGAATTTTTTCTTTTTAAGAAAATTTATACTCGTTTAAAAATTAAATCTTCTAATTTCAAGATTAATTAATTTAATTTAACTTATTGATCCCTCTTTTATATGTGATAATTTTAACAAAACCTTCATTCGACCACTTGTGGATAAAAAAAAATTAAATTATTGGAAATAAAATATAACAAAATTAATTATCAAATATACGATCACGAATAATAAGAGTGAAAGGTATTAAACAAATTAAAAGGATAAACGTGACAAAATAATAATCGATCTAATTCTTCGAATAGTTGCTATTCTAATTATTGCAGCAAACCTAATAATAAGTCAAAGTGCTTGAGACAAAATGTTGCTTTGGTGTTCTCGCTATAATAACATCGGTATTAGAAGCTCTAATCGCACTTTCTAGAGCATTGAATGTCGATGACGATTGGTGAATAATATGAACAATAATAAATCACCGGAAAAATCGGGAAAAGCTTGATCGATTCTACTTTGTTGTTGTGCGAACGCAGGCAAAACGCGGAGGTGCCCTCGAAGCGGAGTAAAGTGCCGTCACGAGTAAAGACTATGAAAATGAAAATTTTTCGCTGCAGTGTAGGTCGGTGATCAGACGAAAGGGGATGGCGAAATCCAGGCACCAGGAAGCGACCAGGACCGTGCAGCTGCAGCGAGGATGTTAATCTGTGTCGTATACACCAGGAAACAAACTCTGTTTCCCCAAAAGACACCGTACACAAAATTCTTTAATTGTTAATTCATTTCGTTTCACTACTTCCATCCAAGAGTTCGAGGGCTTGTGCACTGCAATTATTCGATGAATTTACTTATTACACTTGATTTGAATTTTATGTCTACGATTA
Source organism: Apis mellifera (assembly GCF_003254395.2). Taxonomy (NCBI): domain Eukaryota; kingdom Metazoa; phylum Arthropoda; class Insecta; order Hymenoptera; family Apidae; genus Apis; species Apis mellifera. The sequence continues at coordinate 6,463,610 of NC_037646.1, forward strand.
TATTAATTATCCTTATTTTCCTACAACTTTCATATTTCTTCCTTCCTTTTTTATAATGTAATAATAATAAAAATGAAACTTATTGGGACCAACAGGAATCGTACCATGCACTGTAGTACATATCATGGTATTATAACCAATAAATAAATATGGAAATAATTTTCGATCAAACGAGACTTTGAAATTAAACAATAGAAAAAAAAGAGAGAGAGATAGAGAGAAAGAGAGATAGACTGTATATATAGGAGTCTACTATGTACAAGGCGCTCAGACAAAAATCTTCAGCACTGAATATCAATGGAGAAAACTGTACAGAGAGTTTCAACAACGGTGTACATCAAAATGATAGGATGCTCATCACACAAGAGATACACATCTGTGATAAAGGGTGATAGAAAACTGTAAGAGAAAAAAAAGTAACATGAGCGAACGTGAGTTGAACATTCGACATTACCTCCTTGCTCCGGAGTTCTGCTCTGACGTCCCGCCGCCTGTTCAATGATATCGTTCAACACCATCACGTCTGCAAAAGAAAAATATCAAATATCATTTCGATAAACAATCTCCTCCACCAATATCAAACAAACAATTTACCTTTCATATCAACCACGGCATGCTGTTGAGAAGGCTCTATAAACGGATTGTC